>NC_138126.1:64865397-65607365 GCF_964188305.1 Podarcis bocagei
AAGACTGAACAGGTGTTTGAACTTGGTCAAGCCAATTATCCCCACGAAGCCAATTTGTGACTGCAGCTCTCAATGCCCAAGCAGAAGGTTTGCTTCATTGGACCTCAGGGATGTTGTTTATTTCTACATCCCAACAAAGGCACTTAGGAGGAGATTAATTTTCAGAGTACACGCTTCTAGACCTGGTAAACCTGATGGCCTGTGTAATCTATTGGTGTGAAATTTTCACTTTCTTCTCCTAGAGGATTTTTATTTTCACTGTATGGACAATAAATACTTTCATTGTTGGTCTAATTGGTAAAGACATACTTTGTGTAAAAGGATACTGCTGCGTTGTGTGGCTATAATCTTTCTTTGTTCCATTCAAAATCCATACAATTAGATTGTGCAATTATGCTAAATAATCATTTTATTTCCTTTTGGTTGGTTACTTATACGAAGCCTTTTGCAGATATGAAAAACATGTCTGTGTATGTCCAGTAAATGTGAAATACTGACTGGCTAATAGGCAGGGATATTTAAGATGATGGTGGCTAGCTTTCTAAGCTTTTGATTGCAGCTCATGCATGCTGAAGAATAAAGCAAAGGCATCAATGAACTTTTATTAGAGTTATGCAGAAGCAATACGAATGCATGAAGAAAATGAAAGAGCAAGATTTTGACTTATTCATTAACATCCTAATCCTGTATGTTTACCATAGAAACATGTTATAATTAAGTTATACAGTTATATGCAGAATCAATGTTATTTCAGGGCTTCTCAGCTTATAGCCTATCAAGCCAAATGCAGTCCAGCAGCTATATATTTTGACTGGTCAGGTTCTTGACAAGCTGCCTATCTTTGTAGTTCTGCCACAAGTACTTCTGGTCTTGACATGAACAAGAGGTTTAACGGGCCACTAGTTCTTTCAATTCAGCTTGATGGGTAACAGATGGACCAGGCCTGTGCTGTATGAACCATTGCTATCCAATGGTCCTCCGCCAGTGGCAGACTTTGCTCTTTAACATTTCAGTGGTGACCTGTGCAAGGTGAATTTCAGCGCACTCTCACCTTCCGTTCTGCTCAATTCACTACGTTATAGTTGCAAAGCCCTGCAGCGCATTCTAGCGTCAGCGCCCAGAGTGGCAGAACCAGCCGCACTGCCCAAATCTGCCTCTGCCTCCACTATGCCCTTCTCTGAACATGGTCCCACCTAAACCTACCTCTTGTAAAAAGAAGTGTCGGAATGATTGGTCTGAAAGCTGGTACTCCTGCATGGAAAGTGTGTTAAACAAGAGTTAAGAAGAAACCCTGAGGCAGATTCATGCAAGAAAGTATCAACCTTCTGAAAGCAGTAGCTAAGAGGGCAGCACAAAAGGTAAGGGAGCTGGCCCCCTTGATATGTGTAGAGGTCCTATGCAGATGCAGTTGTACCTTGGATCCCGAACGCCCTGGAACTCGGACGTCTTGGCTCCCGAATGCCACAAACCCAGAAGTGATTGTTCCAGTTTGCGAACGTTCTTTTGGAAACCCAACGCCTGACAAATCAGAAGCTGCAATTTGGTTTTCGAACCTTTTGGAATTTGAACAGACTTCCGGAACGGATTCCATTTGACTTCCAAGGTACGATTGTAGTTGTAGAAAAAAATACATGGAGGAAGAGTGGTGCGGATCTTGCCTGCCAGACCCACCCTGACCTCTACATGAATGACCCTGCCTACATGGGTCCAACATAGGCTTCCCAACACATAGGGGTTCTAAAAGCACAATCTATATCCTCCACTATCTCCATACATGGTGTATGTACTTAGGCCTCTTCACAGATAGGTCTTTAAATGGTTAACGGCCAAGAGCAGGGCCGTTATGGAGGCTCCCAGCCTCCCATCCATGCATACAGTTATACACACTTGAATAGTCTATACTGAGCTGAAGAAGACTTGAAGGTGTTGTCATAGTCGTCCCCCCCCACCAGCCAAATTGATCCAGCTTGGTTTCACATGATTATGGTTGTTAAAGCAAACACAATTGAGACAGCTTACTATTCTTGTAGTTACAAATGAAAGCTGTTAAAAAGTGTGTGCATGAATACAAATCACAGACACCATGCAAACTCAGCTTCAGAAAGTAAAATAATGTGTTAATTTTGGCAATGCTTCAGAAATACTCTGCTACATGTAATCATAGTCAGAATGTACCAAACTTGTTTTGGGAGATCGGAAACAGCACTACATGGAAAAATCTAGGCTTAAAAATAAAGGCTATCCTTGTTAATAGGCACTAACCAGTTAATTTTGTTCCTCCTAGCAAAAGGAGACTGTAACAGCAAACATTTTAGAAAAAAAGGTAGATTTGGTGCGGGGGCTTAGCCTAATTACATTATCCTTTTTGTGCGCTAGGTGCTTATGCTATTGTTATAATCAAATCCTGCTAGTGATCCATGAAGCCTGAATTAGCCAGACGTAACCTATCTACAACAGGTAACGCTTAGAAGAAAGAGCGGAACATGCTTCGGTATGCTCGAGTGTAAAATTACTTTAAATACAGCAGAGCTAGCTAGATGATTTCTAGCTTTCTTGGTTGGCAGGCAGCTCAGCGGGAGAGTGAGGGCACTGCCACATTTTAATTTGAATCCAATTTAAGAGACCATCAATTGGTAGCTGAAAAATGCTGCTCCTCAACACAATGATTTATTTCCAATGGTAACATTTTCACAACAAATATAATGGGGGAATGGCCAATACTGAAGGGGGCTGTCTTGTGCCGGTGACTCACCTGATAGCCAAGCTGATGCTTTTATGGCTTACATATGGCATTACTAGACACAGGTTTACAACCACTGTTGCCAATTACCACTTCCATTGTTTAGTGCTGCCGTTGTTGTTGTTATTATTATTATTATTATTATTATTATTATTATTATTATTATTAAACATAAAGACCATAACACTAAGTTGGGACTCTTTAAAATGAAATAAAACTTTACCCAACTCCTGCTTCTCAGCTGTGTGGAAGGAATGTGTGGAGAGAAGATCATGCTTAGGTTTATTCAAGCTCAGCCATGTGGCACTAAACCATGGTTTAATGTTACATGCAAACATAGGCATGGTACCAATTATGGCACAAGATGAGGTAACAAAAGAAAGCCCAACATTTCTCTCAATGTTCTACAACTTATAAACATCAAAAGTAGGATGAGATTGTTAAGAAGGGTTGACAGAAAGGAAGTATTAGAAAAAGTAAGTTATGACATGGCCAGATCCTTGTTCATGTCATCATATCTTCTTTTGTAGTTTCCCCACTTTACAGTTCATGCTCAAAATGTTAGTTTTCTGTTTTGAATTATTGCAGTAATTGAATCTGCCCTCACATTCCTGCTTCCCAGGCTTGGCCAAAGAGTGACCACAAAGCCAAGCACAACTTGAAGCCTTGTCTTGTGGCCTTTCGGCTGTTTGACAGCCCCAACTTTTTTTGTATTCCCTGGTAGGCAAGAAAAACAAGACATTTAGCAAACTTCAAGTGGGTACCCATACACAGTCAATGTGCTGTCTTTTGCATAGTTTGCAGGCTGGTAGCTGAACTTCCATTATACATTTTTAAAAGGACTTTTGTTAATACACTGCTTGGCAAAAAGTTGGGGCAATGGCCATTCTCCTTAAGGAATGGTGTGTTCCTTTCATTATTGTAGTGTTGTGAGTATGGAGTTAGAGGCTGAATAGCTTTGTCCCTGATATTATCCATGGAGGATGAGGCAGTCTGATATTTTCCTATGTCCCTTGTTTTCTCAGGAGAGAATGTTCAGCGTTCCTGTAACTTTTCACTTCCCCATAAATGTTTTGATCATCTACATCACGCTAGGTGGTTTCACATGAAATTAGTGCCAACTTCCTCAAATTCAAGAAGGCCCACACCCCTTATATTCAGTTATTATGGCAGCTGATAGCCACTGTGAACAAAACTTCCTATAAAATGAGTGCCGTGTTTAAAGCCTTGACTGCTGCAACAAAATGTAGTTGGGGGATAATTAATAAATGTGCCAGTGACCTTGAAAATTATTATTGTTTCCTATTCCTGTCAACAAACCCAGTTTCCTTTTATTATTATCATTTTTTTCTGCATGTGGCAATTTGGCATAAACACTAGTTTTCATATAATATCCCCAGTTGACTTGGCAATTTCCGGCTTTAATAAAGAAAACCTAATTAAGAAGGAGCTGTTGATTGGTTTGCTAGTGTAATTAACACAGGTGATGCTAATGAGTTTTGATGAAACCAGTGGTTTATGGGGGAGAATAAACAGAGCAATACTGCATATGGGCTTGAGTGATATCTGCACTTTGGGAAGATATTATTATGATTTTCAAGCCTCATGTGAGTGGTTTGTGACCATGGGAGGAGAAGATAAAACGTTTTATAAGATTCATTAGTGGAGCTGGACTAAGTTTGGTAAGCCTTGTGGATTGGAGGTATTAAAAATCAGATTTCTTCTGACCCCATTAATTGCTTTCATAAGGTTTATCTTGCTGAGGAAAGGGAGGAAAATTACAAAAGACTTGCCTTTGCTACATTCATTAAAATTGTAGTATAACTATGTTGCTTGGTAGATTTGGTGAGGGGAGCTCTTGGTGTTTACACTCTTGATCTCTTGGCTACAGTCTTGGAGGAATTAGAACCCAGGTTCTATTGGAAATGGAAATTCTTCCATTGGAAATTTTGAAGTGGCTTTGTGAAAAAATGATGTTTACCCTGATATTTAGGAACTTTGGAAAGATACACTTCCCATTGTGATCCCCCTCATCTGCAATCCACTTCCTCTTTCTTCCACTTTCTGTACACTGGTATTTTATCTGCACATCATGATATGAAGAAGATGTAACGACTGGCGGTCTCTTGGAATAATGGTGAGCAATTAAAGAGTGTATGAGAAAATACAATGCAGGAGTGGAAATGCTGCTTACCTCCTCCATCATACACAGTTGGCCAGATTGGATTATATGTTTACCCTCATCAAGAAAAACACATGGCGGGCAGGAGTACATGCAGCTCCCCTTACCCACCAGCCCAGTCTCTGGCAGACCTTGTGTGCATAACATATGTGAATGGAACATTCAGAAGCCTTCTATTAATGCAGGGTTTGACATGCATAGCCAAAAATCACATTGTTGATTTTCATCTATGCACACAATGTTGATCTAGCCCTCTAATACCTGAGGCTTGCTGTATCCCTCTTTCTTGGCAGAAAACTAGTTTTAAGTTTCCTCTTATTAAAATGACAACTCCTCACCGTTTGTGGTGACATTTCAACGAGACCTGTGAATAGTCTGGACCCACCACTCATAGCAAGACATTCCAAGAGTTTGTGTGCAGGCTGTTTTGAAGTGCCTTTGTCATATTGGTTAATCTTAGATTTACTTGCTTAAGAAATGGAACAGTCACACACGTACAGTTTTCTTAAAAGAAAGGTTTGCATAAATAAAATTGCACTGGGTATTTCTTCTTTTTTAAGATGATTTTTAAAACTAGCTTCTGGAGTCTTGTGGAATATTTTTGAAAGACCACTTCTGTCACTTAGTTTGTGGTATGAAGTATCAACTTGGAAGCAGAACTACTGATAGGTTTAACACGACCCTCATAAAGTTTTGTTTTGACATAAACACACGACCTCCATCTTTCTCTCTGGACCTGAAGTTCTTAGTTTGGAAACTTATGGTTGAAATTGTCATGAAAAATGTTCTGAACTCCTTTTCTGGCTCTTACCCTTGTTGAAGGAATCACCTAGATACAAGAACCCACCTTTTTGTGTCTAAATCTGTATAAAGTGCAGATGTTTATAAAGCAAACCGCTGTCCTGAAGCAAACCATGCTGATGCCTTCTCTCCCTACACAACAACCAGAATTATGAGTTCCGCTTTCATTTCTCGTAGCTGTTTCCCTCAGAGAACATTCACCATTCATGCTTTCCTACAGCCTTCCTGTCAAGTGAGTAGAATGTGGTGAAACCTTTCTCTCTACACTGAACATCCAAAGTTGTCTTGGAGTGGGACACATCCATAAAATGGGCGCTTGGGAGGAAAACACTCTGTCCCCACTGGCCTCTTTAAGCTGTGACCACAAGGGTAAAATTTGTGGCGGAAACAGTGCTGCTGTAAATATTACCTGTTATCTTTTCTGCACTTCCATGTTGCCATTGTGAGCACTTCTTATTTTCTGTAATAACGTTGACAGCACCTTTTTTTTTATTATTTGAAAAAGAGAGTCTTTCTTCCAAGAAGGCATTTGCTCATTGTTGCCTGATTTGCATAGCTTTCATTTTGCAAGGTGAATGCCGGAGCGATGTTTATATTTTCAAGGGTATGCTCTTCTTTTGTTCGTGTCATCCTTTCTTTAAACCTTCCTTTTTATTTGCCTCTCTCCCCTTATCCTTTTCTTTCTCATCTCATTTTTCATCATCGTGTGGTTAATTCTCTCTTTCCCCCCTCCTTCATCTCATGCTACACTTTGTCTTGTCTATTGCTATGTGACAGAAAAGCCAAAGACATTCCATGTCTGGCAGTACACCTCCAGGGACATCTTTTGAACTCTCATAATTTGTATTTATTGCCACCCACTTTGTAAGTTCACAGTTTAATTTGCCAGCAGTGGCACTGTTAGGCCGACACAGTAAAACAAGATAACGTTAAAATGTCAGAACGAGAGGGGGCATGAATGATGCATTACTCACTGCTAGAACTTGCACTTGTCATGCCTTT
This sequence comes from Podarcis bocagei, assembly GCF_964188305.1. Taxonomy (NCBI): domain Eukaryota; kingdom Metazoa; phylum Chordata; class Lepidosauria; order Squamata; family Lacertidae; genus Podarcis; species Podarcis bocagei. Next base: position 64,872,123 of record NC_138126.1, read on the forward strand.
CCACCAAAGTGATGTTAACTACCTTTTGAGAGTCTTATTGGGCTGGTATTACTTAGAAATAGGATCATTAGTTCACTACTCTGATTAGAAGGTTGCTATGGTTGATTAACTCTTCTGGAGCTGGGATCATGGTCAGAACATTAAATGAATTGCATCGGGTTATACTTCTAGAACTAATTTTACAATTATTTTTGCGCAATTACATAGTAGTTTACATGTGTATTTCCCTAACACTGTTGTGAAATGACTGAATAAAAAAAAGAGGATAGTGTTTTGAAATTTGTAATCAATATACTGTATGACATGGGTAGGCAAACTAAGGCCCGGGGGCAGGATCTGGCTCAATCGCCTTCTAAATCCAGTCCATGGATGGTCCGGGAATCAGCATGTTTTTACATGAGTAGAATGTGCCCTTTTATTTAAAATGCATCTCTGGATTATTTGTGGGGCCTGCCTGGTGTAGAATGTGTGCTTTTATTTAAATTGCATCTCTGGGTTATTTGTGAGGCATGGGAATTCGTTCATTCCCCCCCCCAAAAAAATATAGTATGGACCCCCCACAATGTCTGAGGGACAGTGGACCAGCCCCCTGCTGAAAAAGTTTGCTGACCCCTCTAGGATGGCCAGCTGACCAAGGAAAAATCCCTGGCTTTCTCTTATTCCTTTATCAGCAATGTGATATGCAAAAATCTGTAAGCAAAGTGTAGAGATAAACATTATCCACTGAAAATCTTGCAGATGAGGCTTCAATTAAAGGTAGAGAGGAGTTGGCAATCATAATATGCCCATCTAAAGTAATCTCAATCTCTCTCTTTCTCTCTTATTGTGGTTTGAACTACTTGCAACCAGGGGTCTGTTCTCATTACCGCTTTAGAGTACTCACCCCCCATGGGGGTGGGGGGTTGTGGGACTGAGATGTCTTTACTCATGCAAAAAGCACTCACATCCTGGCTACAGATGATTTAGGAACGGCTTAAGAACTCCATTTGGTGTGAAGCTGGTTTGAGAAACAACACACCACACAGTATTTAATGACAAAGTACGCGATCCCTATGCATTTTGGATAATGTCATTAAAACCCAGCACTGCAAATGCACACTGAATGCACAGTAAAGGAGAGTATGAACACAGCCTTAAGATGACCAGTTTTATTACTAGTTCTGCTTTTGTGCTTCAATAACGCCTCGATATGCAAAATGCTTAGCTGGTGAAGCTTTTCCTAGCTTGGCGATTTAAGTGAAGGGAAAACCTTCCCCTGTTAAATTTCTTTATATCGGGCTGCTGAGAAAGGCACAGGAGCAAGGCAAGCAATAAAATTAGCAGCCCTGCTTGTAATTTTCTGGCACTGTTATGTGATTAATATGATTGAAGGTGTCATAATACAGTGTTAAATATAGTATATGCAATAGAATAAGGGGTGGGAGTTATTCTAGATTAATCAGTGCAAAGGATAATGGTGCAATCTTGTTTACATTGTGTTTGAGCTCCAGTTCACCTCAGACATGCATTGCCTCTGGAGTAATAATACTGCTGGGCTTTAAGAGTGACTGAAGCATGTCCAGAAAGAAAAAGGATTAAAGATGTCCAGATAATAAAGGTTTTACTGCATGTGAAAATTGTGGGATTACCAGACAGGAGATATAAGAAATCGATATTACGGCCATACATGCATTTTTTTGTTGAATAATCTAGAGTGTTTACAAGCCGAATGCTTTTTATTTCATGACTGGCTTCATTTTGTGAAGAGTTCATTTAATGTGTCCCTGCCACGGATAATATCAAAACTGATTTAAGAGAGTGCACCTTGAATGTGTTATATGAAGTAAGGGCTTGATCCCAAACTCATTGAAGTTGGCAGAAAATCTCCAGCCCTTTATTATGTGCTATTGCTGTTGTGAATAATCATAAAAGAGAGAGTCTTGTTAATTTCAGTGGGAGTTGAATCATTCCATAACAGACAAGGGACCAATTTATGCATTCTCCAGACCAGCCAGTTATCCTGTGGAAGTGAAAAAGAAGCAGAGCTTCTTTTTAAATAATAGTGAGTGATGGTTTTTAAAAGCCCTGAACTTCAAATTCAAGCTATTAACCTTAGAAGGGAGGGTTGGAAACAAACGAAACCAAGGTAAAAAGACTTTTATGGCCAAAAATATTTTTTGGACAAAGCCATAGCAAGTTGTCTGATTCTGAACAAGCAGAAATTACTGTTGCCTCCTGCCATTGTATCATCTGAAATTTAAGTGAGTTAACCTTGCAACCTTTGCTGAATGCTCTCCAGTCAGACACAAATGAAGTAATTGCCAGCATTTGGGCCATGACTTCATCAGGTCCATTGACATGAGTCAGGGCTTGCGGGATAAAGAAGACCTTTCTGGTTATTGCATGTATTTTAAATCTGTCATCCACCCTCTTCTATATAAACGTAAACAACTACAAAAGATAATCCTTCTCCTGGTCTTGGTGGATCCAGTATACTAATGCAGCCCCTTGCAAAGCTGTACTTACATGCCCAGTGAGGATGCTAAGTTCTCATTAGGTTTGGGGTGGGGATTTTGTTCCTAAAGATTTTTTTTTGCACTTTTGGAAACTTCCCGCAATCTTGTTGCTGACCTATTGTCTTTAGACAGTACCATTTTGGCTACATAAAGATCTGTGGAGAGAAGATAAGTCAGGGAATGAGTTGCCTGTTAAGATATAGGACAGGGGTCAGCAAACTTTTTCAGCAGGGGGCCGGTCCTTTGTCCCTCAGACATTGTGGGGGGCCAGACTATATTTTTTTTGGGGGGGAATGAACAAATTCCTATGCCCCACAAATAACCCAGAGATGATTTTAAATAAAAGGACACCTTCTACTTATGTAAAAACACGTTGATTCCTGGACCATCCACAGGCCAGATTTAGAAGGCGATTGGGCCGGATCTGGCCCCCAGGCCTTTGTTTTCCTACCCATGATATAGGATATCTCTGTCTGCATGTTTAAACAGCAGAGCACTGCATTTCACCCACATATCAGAAAGCCCTGGCCCAATTATAATTCTCAAGCAAGTGAATACAGAGGGTTAAAGGTGTATGCATGCCATCCTAGAGCATGGAAGGTACCCTGAGGGTCATCGAGTCCAATGCCCTGCAATGCAGGAATCCTTCCTACAGTCATCCTTGGGTGGACTCAAGCCTCCAGCCTTAATAGCCAGACACACTGACCCATTGCTCCACTACACTTTACACATTTTGCTGTGGGAAATTTCAGTGCAGCACTGGTGTATCTGCAAAAACCACGTCTGCCGTGTGAATTGGAAGGGGTACCTTCAAACTGATCTTAAAATAAGATTTTATCGAAAACTTAATTTGTATATAGGGCTGCTGCCTCTCAACAGGTGGGAAGAACCTAGCAGTTACTAGTTGGAAATGCAATATTTCCAAACTAGAAATTGCTAGAGCCTGAGCATTGCTTAAAATGCCAAGTCCAAAAATGTGATACGGCTTTCTGTTAAAGCACACACGTACACAGCTGAGGACGCCTCAACACTGGTCAGGCAATAGCCCTTGTGTATCCATGAAATTGAGACATTCTGTTCTGTTTTCATATACTGTATTGCCTTCTCAAGGTATATCCCTTTGAGTGCTTGTTTCAAAGGGATATTTCTCCCTGAGTTCCTGGGTCATTTGGATTCATGCTGTGTGAGTGCATCAGTGGGATTTGGCCAAGAAAAGGGAGCTACATTGAACTCCTTGCAGTGTGAGACTGGTGGAAACTGGATCCTCCCTCTTCCTCCCTCTTGAGCCTTGGTCTTCCACCCTCTAGCTTCACTTCTGTGTGGGGTTAGAGGGAGTCTAAGGGACTGTGGTGGCAGCTGACCCAAGAGGGTTTTGCTTGGCTGGTATACCCAGACTAATGGTCATGGCGGAGAAGGAGAAAAGTCCTTCCTGTTACATTTGCTACATGAAACACTACTTCAGGGCAACATATGCATTGATGGTGTGTAATTAAGGCCATAACAGTGGATTCTTTTCTTTTCTTTTCTTTTCTTTAAAAGGCAGCAGTATCATTTGGCTACTTTTAAAATGGCAATAGGTAAGCACACATGCCTGGAAAGGTTCTCTTTCTTGCAATTATATTAATTGCTCATCTAACGCTTCCCACTTTTAGTTTATGCTCAAAAGACTGGGGCTGCTAAATTGACGAGGAAAATGTGGGTCCCCCTCTCCCTTGTTGCTGAAAGGTCTCGCCAAAGCTTGGGCAGAAGGAATGTTTCTGCAGCTTGGCTAAAAGAAAGATTGCAAATGATGCTCTTTGTTGGTTTCTTTTCTCTGAGCTTTTAAGTCTGGGTGGGTGCCTTGTTGCCAACAAGTCTTTTATGAGAGCCTGGGGAGGGTGGGGAGGGGTAAAGGGTCTGGCCAATTCTGCCTACCTTTCTTGCTCAGAGCCAAGGCTTTTGCAGCACCATTAGGATGTAGATTATCATATTTAAAACCTGTGATGACACCATTGTACCCATCTGAATGATTAATCTGCTCATTAAAAGAGTGCCGATGGGCTAGTCTAATTAGAACATGGATCTTCTTAAAGGACATTGCAGGGTCGGGAATAGGAAATATTACTCATAACATAAAGTAGGGATTAATTACGCTACTAAATACTATTGTATGTAATTTGCATATGGGTCTGGTCACAGGCAAGGGGTTAGCAAAAGTATAGCATCCTATTTTTATTACCTTTTTAAAGAGCGAGTTGTCACTTGAAAATGGTTCAGATCTTCACCCCACCCCATCTTTTAAAAAACTCATAGATAGAGTTATGTCTCCAGTGACATTTGTTCAGATTCAGGTAAAACTCATACTGTTGGTCCCACTAGATTCTGCAGACCATTTCTGCCCAGTCCCTTCACCCTTCTCCTGGTGTTGTCACCGTTGACAATTACTCCCATGCTGAATTCACTTCACTGCCATCTCTCCTCTCCTGGTGTACTGCAGTGATGTGGGTGATGGGATCAAAGCTGTGATGAGAAGCCAATATTCTGGAAGGTTACACATCACTCTCTTTGTTTCTCTTCCTAGCCAGGAGTGGCCAAAGGAGTACTGGGCAATTATAGCACCAATGAGGCAAGTATTATCAATATAAGTGGCTGCTAAATTACAGATATCAGTTCTAATGCACCAGCATTAAGAGTACAGGAAACACTATGCATCTTAGGCTATTTAGATGCCCATAAACAGCAAGAGGCATAGGGGCTCCTTGATTAAGCTAAAGGTTGGGTAGCTAAAGGTTAGCTACTGTCACAGGATTTTCTTTATGTTGTTAAAAGAAAAAACCTACACAGGAGTGTATTGAAACAATGTAGAGAACCACCATGGACAGGGCTGCCCCATGATGTTTTGGCACCTGAGGAGAACCACAAAATTGTGCTTCCCCCACCAAAGAAGAAGGGGTAAGTGAAGACAAGGGTACTCTAGCGAATAAGGGTGGGAAGAGACCAGCAGTGTATTCTATTTACCAAGAGGGTGTAGAGGAGGCATGGGGAGGACTCCCACTAGTGCAGTGGCACTTCTCACCCTGCTCCCCTTGCACTCAGCCGAAATCTGGTCCAGAGAACCCCCAGAACAATGTATGGGGGGCAGAGGAAAGGGGGGCTTGTTCTGTCAGGCGAGTGGGAATGCTTGCACTAATGGAACGATCTACCTAGTGCTACATTGAACACAACCCCACATATTGGCACTCACCATGAATTTGGTTGCAGCAAGGCATGGAATTGTAGAGGTGGAAGGGACCCCTGAGTCATCTAGCTCAATCCCTTGCTATGCAGGAATCTCAGCTTCAAGCATCCTGCTTGGGTCTCGCTAGATAGACAGGAAGCCCTCCAGCAGGGCAGATGGGGCTGCAGAAGACTTTTTAGAATCCCTTTAAAACCATTGTCTAGTCGCTTTTAACTTCAGAGCCTGCTGTGGGATATCATGTGTATGTTGGTAAAATGATTGTCGCAGCCTAGCATTTGTCACTAAATGATGAGATCATTTTGGTCCAGATGGGAAATCTAGATGACACAGCTTTCCAGTAAGTCAGAAACACAGATAACCCGATGGCAGTATTTTTGTATTTAGTCCAATGTGTAATGAAGGGGTTAGAGATATAGGTGAGACATCCTCTTACGAAATATGGGCGCAAAAAATTATCTGACACATTTGCCCTTGACTTTTATCCAACAGTAGCAAAGTAATCCTGCCTTCCTAAACTGGATCTAAAGTGAGCAGAATTTGTCCTGTTATCCTGTGGAAAATAAAAGTGGGATGGAGGTGGACAGTGCTTGCATTTAAAAAAAGGGTGGGGGAAGGGTGGGAGCAAGGATTTGTGTGATGACAGGAGGAAAGGCTTGAAGTTGGGTGTCAGACTAAAAGTAGAATTTTCACAACGAGGATTGGCCACTTTCAATTTGTTCTGATTATATAGATGTCCTTGCTGCTACTGCATATAATAATTTTGTTTATCATTTCAAAATGATAAAGAACTCAAGCAGATTTTCCACCAATGGTCTAGAACAGAGATGGAGAACCTGTGGCCCTCCAGACATTGTTGGACTCCAATTCTCATCAGCCCCAGCTTGTATGGTTAATGATGAATAACATCAGAAAAAGCCCAATAACATCAGAAAAGCCACAGGTTCCCCACCCTACAGCATGACATAGACTCATGCCCCACAGGTGTCCATTGTCTCATCTCCCTGCTGTGGTCTTTCTCAAAGTGGGAAGCTCTTTCTGGGGATGGAGAAGTGGTGATGTTCCCTGCCACTTCCAGAGGTTCTCCATGGAAGCACTGTTCCCGCGCTGAGGTATTGCACTGAAGAGGGAGATGGGTCAGTTTTTAGAAGGAAGATGCTGTTTTAGCTGCTGTGGGGCATATCTTTGCTTGTTCTGTAACTGCTAAAGGCAGCAGGTGAGAGGATCAGACTGCATATGTGCACAGAGGTTTTCCTCACTAGTAACAGTGGTAGTGGATCATTTAATATTCTCATTTCAGAGGTGCTGTGAGCTGGCCATTTTGCCCAAGTGAGTTCCATGGCCAAATGAACCCATGAGATCTGGATTCTGAGTGTGGACTTCACAGGTCAAACCACAACATGCTTCTGTGTTGTGCTATACTGAGGGCCTGACTTAGAGACCCTGGTTTTGTTTCACTTTCTTTTCCTTTTGTCCAATGCGATTTATTGCTTGTCTCTAACACCTTTTAGATTTCATGTTTAAACTATCCAGGTTTGGAGTTGGGTCTCTGGTTTGTGTATGTGCGCACACGCAATTGTTTGTATTTGTCTTATTATAGTTTATAAAGACTTACAATTTATATAGGTTTTTTTTCTTGCTCTTCCTTTTGCTATACTCACAAGTGCAGTGCTTATGCATATCTGATTGCAGTTCAGCAAAGTAATCCTAACAAGGGACTGGGCAAACACAACGATGGATTCACCACTGTATCTGCATTTTCTGCCGGGCAGATTAAAAAGGTTCTTCTGGTTTGGGGGTTTGCATTTTGTTTTTTTTAAAAATCATTGGGCAGCACCCGTGTGTGTGTGTGTGTGTGTGTGTGTGTGTGTGTGTGAGAGAGAGAGAGAGAGAGAGAGAGAGAGAGAGAGAGAGAGAGAGAGAGAATCAGGTTTGGCCCCATTTGGCCTTGAATTCCCTTTAGCAAATCACTACTTCACAGCAGGTTTTTTATTTGTAGAAGTTTTAAAAAACAACAACCACACTACCAGCAACCTACATTTCCCTTTGTCAATATTATGGTGAGGATTTTTGCTGTTGATTTGTTTCTGCAAAGAGTGTGTATTAGATGGATGGTTGAGAAGCAGGCTGCATTTACTGATAGGCTGCATTGTTGACACTGTTGTTTACATGTTTGGAACGACACCGCCCCTCAATCTGTTTCAGGCTTATCAAATCACTTCCACTAGCTCCTCTACTACCATCAACATTGGTTCAAATCTGTCACTACTGGCAACCTTCAGCATTTGCTTGGAAAGCTGGCTAAGCCCACTGCAAAAGCAGCAAAGTTGCAAGGCACACATCGATTTGTTGCAAACCACAGCTGTAGGCATGCTGTAAAATAATATGAAACAGAGGATGTAATCTTGTTGAATGCTTACCTGGGGATAAATGCCATTGAACAATAGCTAGGAGTATATGCCATTGAACTCAATGGGGCATACTCGCAGGTTTGTATTGCATAGGTTTGTTTGGTAAGAGGTTCCTTCTTTAACCATTTTGAACATGCGTGCATTAATTTTGTTCCCTACCTTTCCTTTTTTTAAAGCTGCTGTGTGAAAAGTCAGGGCAATAGTAAAAAGGCACAGACTGAATGATGTTTTACTTGCTCGAGAGTTAAAGAAAGGCAGGCGAATCCTTGATTGGGACACAATTCAAAGCACTTTTTTTTGTTTAAGCAAACCTGGACAAAATAGCTTCTATGGCCCTTTGTGGGATGTGGAAGGCAAGTTTTTAAAAAGAGGGAGAGAGAGAGAAAAGAAAAAACATCTTGTGTGAAAATGCCCTCCTTTGGCGTACAGAGTCTGTCAAGTTTTGTGAATGGGGAAAGTTTTGTAACTGGCCTTGGAGTTTGACATAATATCTCTCAGTTGGAGTCGGTGCTTGTTACTGTGAATAACAAGGACTTTTCGTGCCATAAAAGCAGTTGGGCCACTATTAGTGAAGCTGTGATGGCAGTCAAGCCCAGATTTTGACATAGGATCAGGGATGCTTTTGGAAGCGGAAAGAAGGACGAGGAGGATGAAAGATGTTGTGGTAATTGTAGTGTATGCAGAAACCATCTCTGACACTAATCATGAACTGATGCAAGGGAATATAGTGCCCGTAACATAGCATGGAGGAAGGCAGAATGCATGTCATTTTTTTCAAATGCAATTATTGCAATGCGGAGTAAGTTTCAGAGGCTTGTGATGCTTGTGGTAAAAGACGTAGGCGAGCCAATCAGCCGCACAAATTGGAGCCATTTGATTTGCATGGATTAACAAGGGGAGGTCACAACCTAGTGACAGGTCAGTGATACCACCAGGGCTCAGGAGGCAAACTTTGATTCTTCTTCATTTCTTTCTCCCTTTACTTCTTTCTATGAAGTAATCATGCTGTTCTATTGTAACAGGAGCACCATTGCTGATAAAGGAAGTCTTGTCATTTAAATTCATCTAAGTTAGGACCCCACTGAGCTCTGTCAGATATCAATCACAATACAGTGGGGAGATGTTTTCTGACAGATGCCTGTCTTCCTTTCTCTGCAATACAGTGTGGTGGAATAAAGCCCTGTGTGCATGTGTGTGTGTCACACACACACACATGAAATCCTGCACAATCCTGTTCATATGATCCTCTGATTCCAGTTCTTGTAGCTACTTCTCAAAAATACCTTCTTGATTGAAAAAGGGCATTGTTGTTTCTATGAGAGCAATGGGAAAGAGATACTGTACATTCTTTCTTAAAATCTAGTGAATTTAGTAGAGATCTGCGAGGAGCTTGTTTGTCTCCCCTTGGCAGGGGTTGCCTTTTCCTTCCCCAATATAGTTTGTTTTTCTATATTTGAGCTGCTCAGAGTTAGGCACTGGCTAGTTTTCTCTTTCTCTCTCTCCAGTTCTGAACAGTGTTCTATATGATTAGGGTTGACATATTTCAAAAAGTAAAATTTCCACCAATATTGTCGAGCTTTTCTGGGGAAACCTACCCCCAAAATAGTGATTTTAAGCTTTTTGAGCTGTTTCCGCTGCTTTTCCCATCGCGTTGCCATGCACCCGGGTTCCCCCTGACATTTTGCCAATTCCCCCGGCGCTATTTTTACACTCCAAAACCAGGACGTATCAGAAATTTTTCTGTTGTATGGCAAGCCTATGTATGATGTCAATTCTTGAATTGGGCTCTGCCATCACAAAAATGAACTCCTAGATAGGAAACCTGCAGTAGCCGTCAGAATGAACTCTACACTGTTGTTGATATGAGCCTCACTTTAGATATCAGCTGTCAGTCAGGGTTGCCACAGTAGTAATTAAACCACTATTTAACATTTGCAACATTCAGTTTATTCTAAAGAAGACTGTGGAGAGATCACTGTGATTCCTGCATTGCAGGAGGCTGGACTAGTTGACCCTTGAGGTCCTTTCCAATTCTACAATTCTATGATTCTATATTATTCTAACTTCTCTAACCACCACATTGCATCTGTCATGCACCACCATAGTCATGTCTGTCAAAATTTAGTTGCAAAAGATCAACCATCCAAGCAGTTCGATAATAGTGGTAAAAGCATATGTAGCAAAATTGCCAGAGAAGGTCAAAAAGTCATTAGAAGGGTCCGCCAAACTTGTGTCTCTAGATAATCTTGGGTAATTGGCCAATGTGTTGAGAATGGTTTCTAATGAATGGACTGTTGGACTGGGACTTGTTGGAGGTGCTGCTCAACCATGAACTGTCATGTTCTTTTGGCTTTGATTTTCTGTTAGTAAAATAGGTTAATGACTTCATAGAGGCCTGGGGAAATGGCTATCCTAGTGGGATCTCCTTTTCTGAAGAAAAAATGGTGCGCCATGCTGGAATTTTCTTTAGAAATACTTGAGAAAGTGGAGGAATTGCCAAACTATCTTTTAGAAAAATAACAGATGCTGAACTTGGAAGCAGCTAGTTTGCAAGATATGATGTTCTGAAAATTCCTGGCAACTATTTGGAACAGTCTGTGCAAATAGGTGTGGCTATAACTAGTTTCTAGGAATGGCCAATAGAGTTACTGAATAGAAGCTAACACTGGGTTGTGTTTTCGGGCCCTTTATTTGAGATTCTAGAAATACACTGTTCTGTTCTGAATAAGACACATGAACACCTTTGCCAGAAACTCTTTTCCAAAGTGACCAAATTTATGTTTCTTGAGATTCATTCTTTTACTTAAAACGCAACTTGATTTTGTTTTAGATACGGAGGGCTGCAGACCCCAGGATCAAGGATGCATTGATAGAAACATTTACCGAATGTCAGGCAGTAAGCAGGGCTTAAAATGCCTGGAGAAATGGAGAAAATGATGCTTAATCAAGTGGAAAATGTTACCATTTGCCTCAGCACAATAAACAGAGAGATAAGTTCTACTTTCAGTTCCTCAGAGAACATAAATGGCATAACAAAATGCATTATGAAGTTGAGCATCATATTTTACACAAGAGTACATTAACAACTTGAAAAAATGGTTCAAAATCCCCTATTATGCAAAAAAGGTGTAATGTTTCCTGAATAAAGGGTGATACTGTAAGCAAGAGGGGTACTTTTATGACTCATTGAAACTCTGTTAGCATTCTGGACACCAAAATAGAGAGAGAAAAAGAGTGTGCCTTCTTATTTCATTTCATTTATTAATTAAAATATTTATAGACTACATTCACTGTTGATCATATCCTGTAATAGCATATGTGATAGATCAAATTCCTACAAGATGGCAGTAAAGAAAACTGTAGAAAACTTTAACCTATTTATTAAAATAGACCACATTTTGTTAAAAGCTTTTGACAACTGTTGACTTTTGAGAACCAAGTGTTTGGGGCCTGCCCAATACATGATTCTGAATACTGACTTGGTTCAAATAACATAAATCATTGTTCAGATCAGCATAGCTGTTGCTAGCATGGCTTATGGGATTTGTAGTCCAAACCATCTGGAGGGCCACATTGGCAAGGGATGGTTTACAATATAATAGGGAATGAGCTGTAGTGAGCCTTGGACGTTCGCACTCTTTTTCCTCTGCTGGTTTGCATGTGAGAGAAGTAAAGGCTTCTTGTTTTTACTATAAAACAAACCACAGTTCCATGTTACATATCAACCTGAGAAACTGTAGTATGTACTAACCCAAGCTAGTTGTTGTTGTTGTTTAAAAAAGCTGAAACTACAGCTTGATTCTGGTTTGTTGACATGAGCAGCTAGCAGTTCCCTGACTAGGCTACCCATGCCATGGAGGGCTTATAGAACACATCAGCTACCCAAGAACGGTATCACCTCTCTTTACGATTAGGGGGTAAATGGCTCCACTGGTCTACCAGCACAGCCCTAACCTCACCACTGCCCTGGCCCACCTCCACACTGTCCCAGTAAGCAGCAGCAGTGATGCTGTCAGGCAGGCTGTGGTGCAGCAGCACACCACCATACTGGCTCATCCTACTTCTCTTCAAATAGGGCAGATATAGGAAACTTCTGATCCATGCAGATATAACCAAGTGCAATGCCACCTAGTGACTCAACTATATAATGACACTATTGTCACACACAACTGTGGTTTGTTCTAAGATGAAAATAGAAGATGCCGCTCTTTTATTCTTTTGCATGGAAGGAAGTGGAGCATATAACCCAAAGACTTGCCGTAGCTCACTCTTAAAACCCCCCCACAAAAAACCACCCCAAAACCTTGAACCACAGTTAAGATGATAATCTGAACTGGGCCAATGTATTCTTCTGCGCCCACTGGGAGACTGAATTTGATTTGCAGTGTAATTGGCCTGCTTCCTGGACTATTTATATCTGTAGCACCGTTTACACTGGAAAAATCCCTCATATACAAGCCCCATTGAAACAAATGGCAGTTTCGTGAGAGCAGTACTATGCTCTTACATAGCTTCTATTAACTTCAGGAGGGCTTTCACATTTTCTTTGGTGGTGTTCGTTGGCAGTTCTGGTGAAGGCTCAAGGCTTTGCACTATAGGCTGTGGGTCGAATTTCCCAAACTTCTCATCTTCCATTTCACCAGCATGCTAAGCTCTTCGGAAAACCAACCCAGCAAAGAGCTGTCGGGATTTGAGCTGCAATTCCAATTTTGGCTGCTCAGACTTGAAAAGTCTTGCCATGCAGGGCCGGCCCTATCATTGAGATGAATGAGATGACCGCCTCAGATAACAGGTGGGGTGGGGGTGTTATGTAGTGTGTCCTGCATCCTCACAACATTTGTCCAACATTATGTTGTGAACTGCCTTGAGATCTGCGGATGAAGGGCAGTATACAGATTTAATACATAAAATAAATAAATGATTCAGGTGCAATGGTGAACAATATCTCATTGCCAGTACTGATTAAAGTAAGTGGATAGCAATGCACAACAATTACTTGTAAGTCCCCAGGGAGGGGTATTTTCTCTCTTTAAAATATCTGAGCCACTGGGAACTTCTGTAAAAGTTCCACTGAAAAAGCAGCAGTTCTTTCAAGAGATACTCATGAAGGGTTTTTTTTTGTACAGGTCCTATTCATGTCAATAGGCTTTGCCCCAGGAGATGATCCAACTGGACTGTAAGCCAGAATCAAAGAAGGCAAAATAATGTTTGAGCACTGAGCCACAGCATAAAAGTCAGGGTTGCATTGTGCCCATTCCCAAGACGTACTTACTTGCTTAAGTAGAGCTTTGTTACACGTAAATATACAGTTCAAGGAAGCATTCATGATAGATGGGGTGGATGAGGGAGCTGCACATTGACTTACTGTTTACTGGTGCAGCTAACAGATGGATAAGCCAACTGATCCACAGATGTGCAGCTTATAAATATAAACCAACGTCTTACTGGTGATGTATATCAGCAAGTGGCAAGAAATTACTTCCTATTTAATGGTGGTAGTTTGTAATGGCCAAATAGCTGTCAATAGACCCAGTGAACATTTTAACAGTCAAACTGTATCAAAGGAAGAATAATAAGAATTATTAGATCTTAACATTGTCCCACAGAGCAATAAATATGTTTATCTTTTAAAAGTTTTTTTGCTGGAATCTGTGCTGCTCAAACTGCCTTTTAGTTTTTCTGGATGCTTATATAAAAAAGAACTCATTCATTCTAAAAATAATGCATTCTTTTTTCTTCAGTGAAAGTTGGCGAGGGTGGGAAGTGCATTGAAGGCTGAAACAACTTGGATCAAGGGGGAAAATTGTGAACCCACCCTTAGGTATATACCTACCTACCTACCTACACACACACACACACACACACACACTAACAACATATGCTTTTGACTTGCACATTGCTCAAAGGGGGTGGGTGGGAATATGCAGGAGGGGGTGGGGATATGCTTTCTATTGTTATATTTGCTGTTTAAATAATTTAGCTGCAAAAATCTGAAGGCTGCTTTAGCTGCAATTAATTATTCATTAATGACATGCTAATTGCATGGTATCTCTGAATATTTAACAGAATGCAAAAACATGCACCATAGTCAATGTTTTTTATATCTATATCTATCTTATCTATATATATGGAAGGAGGGAGCATTCCATCCTCTGCCACCGCTGGGGTTTTTTGGGGGGTGGGGGAGGGAGGGGAAAAAGTCTCTTTTCAGAGGGGTTAGGAAAAGTAGTAGTAGTAGAGTGGCCTAGTTTCCATTCAGCCTCTTCAGTCACTCTTTGTTCCGCAGGATATAATGTCCTTATCTAGACTTCACAATTGACAGGGTGGCAATGCCTTGACTTTTGTCCAAATGATTTCTCAATACAAAAAAAAAAATGGGTTAATTATCACTTTCCATAGCTTTTTGACTAACAAAAGGCCACAGCTCCCTTTCTTCCTTTTCTTTCCTATTTACTGTATGGGAGCCCTTTGAAATGCGATAGTTTAATCGGTGACACCTTTTAAACGGAGGAATTCTGAGTGCCGAGGCCTGCTGCTATGAGCTCATATTGCTGGGTTGCGAGCATTACCATGATGAAGAGATAGGCTCTTTATTATGCCAAAGCCACCCTGGACTTTGAGGATGAAGATCTCATACGCTTCTAAACAGTGCAGCAGATTGATTCCCTCCTCCCAGCTGATAAAAGCCAAGCCTGCACGCTAGCAACACCCTTTCAAATCAATTAGAACTGGGAAGTCTGCAGCTTTTAATGGTAGGCTGCCCGGCCCTTTCTACTGCGTTGGTCACAAATTTCTGCCTGTCCCTTGTGTTTGGGCATTTGACTTTGGAAATAGCTGGCTCTTCTTAGATCTGGATTAGGGATTGTTCTGCTTTGAGAGAACTCATTAGTAAATGCTTTTGTTTTTGAGTTTTTACCAAGGACGGAGTTATATGATACACTACAGTCCACTTTCTTTGGGCCAAATGGCTTGGGAGACATCCAAAATATTCAGATAATCAGGCATTTGGACAAAGGGGAGAACTAATATCCCAAGGGTTACAGTGGCATGGGATACGTGGAGGAAATGGTAGAATCAGATATCTCGGACTTTGTAAATAACCGAGCCTTGAACGACAGCATTCTCCTGTAGTTAATTTTTAGAGCCGCTTGTTCTCTTTGGCTAGGGTAGACAGAGGTGGTTACAGTACAGCAGCAGTCATACCAAACAGCGACAGGACTAGGATAAAGTAATTGCATAGGCTAAGAGGGTGCTAGAAACATGGAATTTTTTTTGGGGGGGGGGGAGAGCAGACCTTTTGTTAGGGGGGCAGGCCTTTTGTTAGGGGGGGCAGAACCTCAGTTTGCTATGTATTTTAATTGAATTGTATTGGGTTTTTGGAGGGGGGAGCTGCCCCTCCCTCCCCCCCCCAGCTATGCCCATGGCTAGAAATGTAATCACACAAATAGCTTGCCGGTCAGAGGATGCTTTCAGATGTCTATGTCTGAGCACCCTGCTGAACTTGGTCCAAGCAAGGTTCATCTCAGTTAGACGCAGGCCCCATGTGCACTAGACATTAAAAACAGAATCACACCACTTCCCATGAGGGAAACATGTATGGCTTCTCTCACAAGGATCCTGGAAACCACAGATTGTTTAAAGTGCTGAATAATAATAATAATAATAATAATAATAATAATAATAATAATTTATTTATACCCCACCCATCTGGCTGGGCTTCCCCAGCCACTCTGGGTGGCTTCCAAAAAAATATTAAAATACTATAATACATCAAACATTAAAAGCTTCCCTTTTACATTAAAAGCTTTATTCCCCTCACAAAGCTGCAGTTTCCAGAGTGGTTTAACAACCAATCCCCCTTCCCAGGAAACTTTGTAAATCTTCACTTTACACTAGAGGCGAAGCTTATTTCCTTGGTTATTGAGCGATTGGGCCAATACAGGGATCCAGGTTTCTGACTGCAATCAGCTGAATTATGCCAGAAGAACAAGGGCTGTTATGTAAGAACTCTGAAATCTAGTATCCCCTCAATAGACAAGAGTTTGTGCTTGTTCTGTGAGAAAAGCCTGTTTTGTAGCTGACATGTTCCTGTGGGAGTGCTATTTAGCACCTTCCATATAAACATTGCTGTATCCCCTCAAAACCACAGGATGGACACAGATGGCTAGCACAAAAGACATGGCCACAAAAACCAGTACCTTATTAATGCCCCCAAGTATTAATAAACAAGGGACTGGAGCAACTCCTCTATGAGGTTGCAAAGTTTGGAGCTTTTTTGCTTATAGTAATGCAGTATGGGGGTGGGGCTTGAGCAGGATAAAGGTACATAAAATTATGCACAGTGTAGATAAAGTGGATAGACATTTTCTCCCTCTCTCATAATACTAGAATTCATGGTCATCCATGAATGGAATTTGCTGCCAGAAGATGTCTAGATGGCTTCCAACTTGGATGGCTTTAAAAGGAGATTATACAAATTAATGGAGGAGACGAGTGTCAATGGGCGCCAGTCATGATGATATATTACAACATGCCTTGAGGAACACAAGTGAGAATGTCCTATAGCAGCCATATCCTTCTTTTAGGCTTCCTAGAGGCATCAGGTTGGCCACTGGGAGAAAACAGGATGCTGAACGAGATGTACTTTTGACCCAGAATAACTCTTCTTATGTTAGGACCACTGTAGACCTACCGGCTCATACCATCAGTACAACTGGCCTGTCAATGTAGATCGGCCTGTCTTATGATTCCAATATCCTCTGATATGTATACATTTTTTAAAATAATAATAATAATAATAATAATAATAATAATAATAATACTGAGAGTTTAGATCTCCACTGTGAAGCTGTTAGAATTGCTCTGACCAAGTGACTTATGCAGGGTCTGGTGTGATGATGTCCTCCATTGGATTAATTTATATTGAAAAAAATCTGCCCTCTTCTGCCAAAAACTATACTTTGCGAGCAGATAGCATAGATCAGCACTCTTTTTCTTTCAACTTTTGAAATTACACCATTCAGATATTACCATTTGTCCAGTGTTGAACCTCTGGATGTACTAGAAAGCCTAACGGAGAAGTAGTTGAATGTGTAAGCTGGGAGGATATGCTACACTGACAGGTCTGATCAAAACAAATGAATGAAAATTATGCAAGGCTCACTATGGGAGCAAGAGAGGGCATATGTACATCTATCCTCCAACTGCACCCGGGGCCTCATTCTCACATCCAGCCTGTTAATCACTCTGCTAACTCTCTGGGATGAAGGCTGGTTTTCAGTTTTATTTTCTTGCAGCATCTCACTTTCACTTTTACGCTAATAATGCAGTGCCGAGCACAAAGGGCAACAAATCAAAGCCCAGCCCTGAAAGCCCACACTGTGAAGCACAGATCCACATTTGCAGATGCTAGTGGGAGGGGTTGCCAGATGGCTCCCTGGTTCAACATATGGTCTGCATTCAAACATAGGTAGATGCAGATATAGTTTTCGGAGCTAGCTTGAAATAAATGTCCAGTTCCAATGTCTAAGAAGCACTGGCTTCTTAAGTGTATTACACAAGATGTAAAGAGTGTCGAAGATATCAGGCTGATGGTATGTATATAAAACATATAAATGGTCTTTCAGGAAACTGGCTGACAATAGATAGAGCAAAAAAACAAAACAAAACAAATACCCCCCTATTATTCCAAAACACAATATTCCCAAGCTGTGTTACTGTGGCTGCGGCTGTTGTTGTTTCCATTTAATTTGCATTCTTTGGCCTTTAGCTAATGGGTGTGATAACTGGCAGAGTGTATATTTCAGGCAGAGTGTATATTTCAACCCATTTTAAATATGGTGATGTTAACTATGGCCAGTTCCAAGAAATAATGAGTCAAATGACAGCTTTGGAATATCACTGACTTCTGCTTAATTGTAATTGTGCACTGAGGGGGACTGAATTGTTCCAAAATTATATTTCAGTGCTATAGGAAACAATAATAGTAATAATTATATTAGTGGCAATTTGTTTACTGCGGGAGACAGATGCTTTACAATACAGATAAATGCACACAATCCCGCTCCTAAGGCAGTTACCAAGGACATTTCAGTTTTTCGCCAAACACAGAGGAGTAATCTGGGGGCCATGGGAAGATATTTACAGCTGAAGAGAAATGATAGGGATTAGGAGACTGTCCTCAAGCTTGTTCCTGGGGAGAAGTCTCACTGATGTCAATAAAGAATTCTGAACAGTGTTTTTAGGTGAAATCTATTTAGTATTGTTCACTGTGGTTGGTGTACCGCATAGTGGAATCCCAAAAGTGCTTTGCTGTTTAAGGAATCTTCAGTGCCGGGTCTTCAAGGTACCGTTCCTAAATACGGTTGGCTGGCAAAGGCAGAGTTGTTTTGGCTGCATTCTCACTGAGCTAGCAAATTGCACTTTTTTTGTATTGTCAAAAAAGATACGTAGCTGTCTTGCATTTCATACATTTTCAGGAACTGCAAATAAAGTGATCCCAAAGAAGGCAACATCAGTCTCAATGCCACTTAGGGTGGCCGGTCTGTTATTTAATTGTAATTTACTGGTCCAGCTAGTAAAGAGCACCTCTCCTGTGTCATTTAGAACATCATTTTGGGGTTGAAAAGCTTCTAGACTCTAGGTTCTGCCTTTGATGCCAGCTGCCATGGCTCTGTCTCCTTTCAGTATATTAAAAACTGAAAGTAGGCAAACCTGTTGATGCTACCATCTTGGCAACACCAAGGATTCTACAAAGTAGCTCTAAAGCGCCACATGTGTTCCCAACAAAGTTTGCAGTTTTATTCTTTATAAAAACCTATCTAGAGGGCTAGAAACAGAGCGAAATTTTGCACCAAGAAATGGACAAATGCAAAATATCGGCAGTGACAGTATCTCTTACAGTAGAGGATGTAGTAGTCTATAGATTCCTTCTGAAGCAGTTAAAGAGGTGTGCCATTCACCTGGACTGAGGGGAGAACAGAGCCATGTGATAAAACATTAGCCTTGGAAGTGCTGTGTGAGTTCCAGGTGCCTTCTGATTGTCACAGGTTGAACTGCTTTCTTTGTTGTGCAACAGGTGCAAGTGAGAAATCTGTTGTCTTGTATGTGCTGGCTTACTGCCAGTATGTGCCACTTGAACTGGCTTTATGAGTGTGCCAAGCTACAGCATGGTACACTAGGTAGAACAATGAGACTAAACCCCAGTCCATCCATCTCCTGCAAACTTGGCCTTGATCTCTTCTTGACTTATGTGCTGCACCACAGGAACATAGGAAGCTGCTTTATGGCAAGTCAGACTTTTGGTCCATCTATCTCAGTGTTGTCTACATTGGAAGTAGCTCCTCAGGGGTTCAGGAATTGAACCAGGAACCTTCTTAATGCAAAAAAGATGCTCTGTTACTCCAGCCCTTCCTCAAACCAATCCTAGTCCTAAACCGTCAAAGCTTTCAGAATCCCTGACTTTCAGTGCCCTTTGGTAAAACCCAAGGAGAGGTACTGAATCTGTGTCACATCTGCTGAGTTGATGATAATCATTCATGCAAGCACAGAAATTGACCAATGCCAATTACTAAATTAAATTAAACCACTCCCAGTGCATTCCAGATGAGACCTATTTGAGCTTTCGCACCACCAGCTACGTAACCCCTTGTTTTATGTGTGAAAACCAGTGCCGTAAAAGCTATTTCTGTGTCTGGGGAGGACTTTTAATTCTACATCCACCCCCCACTCCTCGAAAAACTTGGGGTGGAATGAGTGAAAGGTGGTTGTGATTGTGTCATTCCAAAGTCTCACTGCATCAGAAGTTTATGTACAGAAAATCCTCCTGAGTGCTGCTGTCCAGGACCACGTGATGACTTCAGCTTTTCCACTTTTCTCCTCCTTCCCTCCCCACAGAGTGTTCAGTGGCTGCTGCACTGTTTTAAGTGACAGTCGGAGGACCCTTGGAAAGTGGTAGTCGTCTATGCTAAGCCTTTAGCAAATTGCCATCTGCTGTCATGAAGGTGTTTCCTCACAGGGAAAAGAAACCCATTGCGTTTATTTTTAATGATATTATAGCTTTTGAATTCCACAATACCTGAGGCCAAAAAGGGGGGGGGGGGTAAAATGGACTGAAAATAAAAGCTACCTCTTCTAAAACCAGTCAACGTGGCACGTGATTTTTGTCCAGGTTGTGCCCGATACAGGTGTCCACAAAGGAGGAATTCAATGTTGAATTCCCAAGCATTTCAGCTTGTCAAATGGAACAATATTCCCTCTTCCCCCCACCCCTTGTGCTGTTTTGGGTTTTCTCCCACCCCTGTAAGCTAATTTCAGGGGTTGTAGGGGGAAGATGTGGAAAGCCTCACTGCACAATCAGAAATCCTTGCACAGGTCTTCTGCTGACAGAACTCATTAGGTGAATTGGCTTGCATCCAGTGCTACTCAGAGTAGACACACTGGAAATATGACGTTAGCTCCATCCGTTTCAGTGAGTCTGCTCTGAGCAGAATGGAGAATGCAGTTGGCCAGAAACCATTGCTATTAAAATATCGCTGCTTCTTGTGCAGTTGTAGCTTTGAAGCATCCACACTAGTTCCATAGACTGCCTTAGCACACCCTGCAATTACTGCATCATCACACTGCATGGTCAGAGGTTGTGCAAGACCAATTTCCCACATAGCCAGGACCACAACTTGGGATGTTTTAAAGTAGAAACCTTCAGGAATTGATCGCCACTCTATTTTAGCCCTTTGTCTTTAGCTTCTTACCAGCGCTGCCTTCACCATCGTTGACTAGGGACCTGTAGTGTTATATTTTGAGCCACAAAGACATGTTGTACTTTCAGCCACCCTCATGTACAGAAAGGCCGGTGTGGTGTGTTCTGCCTTGCAAGAGAGACTTGCTGCAAATGTGATTTTCAATGTTGTCTGGCAATTAAGTACCACTTGAAAACCCTTGAGAATAATTAAGGGTTTAGATGATGAGTCCTTTTTTCTTTTTTTAGGACTTTCATGGCATTAAATGTAGCAAACTGTGTGACAGGAGGGGAGGGGGAAGAAGGTGGAACCAAGAGAGAAAGGTCCTACTAAAACATATTCAGACATGACATTTTCTTATGTCAATAACCATCAAGAGCTTTGCTTCCCCATCCATGAAGACAAGAATGTCACATGTCAGTCAAAGGAGAGTGGCCAACAATAGGCCAAGAATGAATTGAACAGAACAATGCTGGGCTTTGAAAAGGCACTAGCTGCTAGTGTGGTTGTTGTGTTGAGGAAGGGGAGGTGGCAGGCATCAAATATTACAATGCTTCTTCCCTTTTAAAAGCTGCACTCGCTCATGGTAGGAAGATACCTTAT
This sequence comes from Podarcis bocagei, assembly GCF_964188305.1. Lineage (NCBI taxonomy): Eukaryota > Metazoa > Chordata > Lepidosauria > Squamata > Lacertidae > Podarcis > Podarcis bocagei. Next base: position 64,893,583 of record NC_138126.1, read on the forward strand.
CATTAAAAATGATGATCTATGGCAGAAAAACTATTTTTTTAAGAGTCTTTCAGTATCTTCCCCCTCCTTTCCCCCCCCTCCTTGCAACTTCCTACTGCTAGTCTGTTCAGCAGCTGCTTCTGTGGCACTGTGTGAGGAAGTGCTCGGTAACAAGGCATTTGCAATTAATCACCACTTTTTCCATTTGTTTTTTTGCTACTTCTCACTAGTAATCCTATTATTATTATTATTATTATTATTATTATTATTATTATTATTATTATTATTTATATACCGCCCTATACCTGGAGGTCTCAGGGTGGTTCACAGAACAAAATCAAAATCTAAAACCACAAAATATATAATCAAAATAAAAAAAACAACAACCCAATAACCCCCCCAACCCCCCCCCCACATTTTAAAAGGGCAATTTGGCCAGGAAGCAGGGAATGAGCCTCTCTTCCAGTCATGTGATCTCTGTGTGCTTCTTATGGGTGAATGTGCATTCGTGCACACACAGATGAGTGTGCACACACAGTTCACAATGATTCACACTGCTAGCTGTCTAAGGATCAAGACACACCCCGCTACTTGACTACATTGGTGTTTGCTAATCTGCTGGCTTTAATCTATAGTTCCAAATTAGGTTGAGCCTGATTAATTCAATTTGTTGACTTAAAAGTTTTGAGCCATGCTGTCCCTATTCTACTCACCCAGATCTTACGCATGGGCGAGCCTGAATTGTGGCCCCAGCAAGGAGCAGAGCAAAACAGGAGTGCAAGAACTGCAAAGGCAGCGCATGAGCTAAAAATGCCACAGCTTCAGTGGGTAGAGCTCACACTGCAGTTTGGAATGGCAGTGGCAGGGATCCAGTTTCTGACTGCACAAGGCGAGCTTCGGGCCACTGTGGTGTGCACTGCTACTATATCCACCTCTGTCAACCTGGGGTTATGGCCGGCCTGCCAACTCTCCAAGGTGGCTTGGACCATGAGCCCATGCATCCTAAGGCCAGAACGAAAGGAGAGAGCCCACTCCTCCATCCCTGACAATGGATCATGCCCATTGTCCCAGCACCAGCCAAGATAAGTTGTGACAAAATGGAAGAAGCCAGAGCAGAACCATCATGCAACCACTGATTTGTTTTTGTTTTTTTACTTAGAAGCAGTACTATTTTTCTTAAAAAATGTTTAGGGGTGCATTCATTTTCCTACTCATATTTAAATACTGCCCTGCAATGAGGACAAACTTAGATTAACAAAATGTTTAGGGGTATGTGTACCCCTGCGTAGCCCCAGAAAAAAGCACTGCTTAGAAGAATTTATAAACCGCTTTTTAAAAATCTCCAAGTGGTGTACATAAGAACAATATACAACATTTATTGCTAATATATAGATAAAATCAGCCATAATAGCTAAATTATATGTCCTATTTCACCTTGGAAAATGGTAAAATTCCTTCCTATGCCTGTTGATCAGCAACTAATGCCAATACATATGAAAGGTAATACAGCAAGGTTCAGGATAGATGGTTTGGTAGGCAAGTAAGACACTGGCTAGTGCCCAGGCTGGACCCCCAATTTATAGCGCAGGCATGGAAGTGATTGAAAGATTTTCTCCCAAGTCCATGTCTGAGCCTGCCAAAGCAGACTTCCAGTTCTGGCAACTTGCCAGTAGCACGCCAGTATCCCAGGTATGTGGTTGGGTTACAATCTAGTTTGCCTAAAGTTGCAATCCTATCAACACATGCCTGGGACTAAGTTCCATAGAACTCAATGGGGCTTATTCTGTGTAGGCATGTATAGGAGTGCACTGTTAAGGTGCCAAGTTGTCTAAATGCAAGTTGATCTCAGGTGGAATTTTTTTCATGCTTTCCAGTAATATTTGATGTGACCCTCTTTTGTTACACTCTTGCTAAGAAGTCAAAGTTGTCAGCTGCAAACACAAATAATACTTGTAAGACCCTGTTAGGTACTAGAATTATGGTATATGCCTATTTATTTGGGAACAAGTTAACAGCACCTGGTCAGCAGACTGAGCAGGCAGGCAGGCAGGCACATAAGGCACCTTGTTTTTTCCTCACTATGGTGAGATATATTTCTATTTAAATCATCGCCATTATTTCTAAATTTGCATCTATATATATAAATCCCCATGCGCAAATTGGTGTCTTCTTTTGGGCGATGCTGCAAATCATCTGCTATGGGAATTCATAACTGGCCACCCTAGCTGTCAATCTTTAAACCTTCATATAATAGGCTGGAAATAGGACATTCAAGAGCTAGCTCAGAGTTAGCTTAGTTCACCCAAGGAAATGCAAACTGGATTGATTTGCCTAGCATTTATCTCAATGAGTTTCACATGCACTGTCTCTGCAATCTGTACAGTAACTCTGTATATGATTTCCATCTTGCAAATGGAGGTCTGAGAGAAAGTGGGCCTACCTGAGGCTACAGGGTAAGTTTGTGGCTGAGGAGAGATCTGAACCTGAGACAATGTTCTGGTGGACACAACACCAGCACACCAATTCGGTCATGTGACTTGGCACTTAGAATTATGCCTAGCTGTGTGCTTAGAATTAAAACCTCAGTAGGAATCCCTGAAGAGAAAAAGGCAAATGTCTGTTTCACCACACTTCAAGACAAACCAGCCTATTGACCTTCTGATTTTGAAGTGACAAGACTGCTTGTTCAGTACATCTGTGTTTTTGTCTCTGTTTCTGTCTGTAATTATGTTCTCTGCAGTGATGATAGTGGTTTATCCTGCTATAGAAATGCTATACTTTGAGGCTAACTTTCCCATGGGGAACATTTTCTTTTGTTTCTTCTTTCCCCTTTCTCCCCTTGTGTAAAACAAACAAAACATAAAATCCTATTTGAAGAACAGAAGACAGGAAGCAAGCCCTTCTGAGAAGTGAATGCATCTTGCGCTGAGATTATTTGTGTCATTGGAGGGGGGAGGGACTGTAAAACCCAGTTACCAGTACTTTCCGAAGGCAAACAGGGCCAGAGCTTATGGAATGCAGATAGACAAATGTCACAGAGCTTAATGGAGAAAGAGAGAAGGTTAGGGGGCATGTGACCCAGACACGTTCCACCCCCCAACCCATGAGGAAGAGCACTGTTGCTGTGACTTTCATCCTTTTCTTGACTTTTGGGCTGTGTTGACATAACAGTGATTTATGGATCACTCAGCATTCTTGTGTTTGCATCTCAATGGAGATGTTGAATCTCTTTCGTCAGACAGTAGGCTTTTCAAACATATAACTTTTAATTTGGGATCCAGTGCTGGTGATCCCCTAAATCTCACTTTAAAATGGCCATTGTCTGTTTGTTTTCCTTATTATTCTAATTTATTTGATTATTATTTTTTACATATCCGCCATCATGAATTCCCAGGATGGGTTGCAGCTATTTAAAAATGCAATAATAAAAACAGAACAAATTACAGTCAAGAAAATAGGGTGAATCCTAAACAATATATCTCAGGTGTGAAAGGCTAGAGTAGAGAGGTGAATCTATAGAAACATATAGCTATACATAAGCAAAGCACATGCTGAAACACTCTCTGGATGGGGAGGTAATTCTTACGTGAAGAAAGTATTCCTCAACTATTGTGCAGATAATATCGAGTCTGAACTGGCCACTCTGTCCCATTTGTGATATTTCCCCTTCAAAAAAGAAGGGATGTGAAATCACATAAGCCACATTAGTATATTAGTATATGTAAAGGTAAAAGTAAAGGGTCCCTGCACAGTTAAGTCCAGTCAAAGGCAACTATGGGGTATATGGGGTATTAGTATATTAGGCATTCACAAGAAGTGACTCACACCATCCCTCCACCATGTGTATTGAGTTCTGGCTTAGGGTTAAGAAAGTCAACCTAACATTTAAATTACAAAGATATTTCTAGAGGATGACTGAGCAGGAAGTTTTTACAGTATCTGTGAGGCTCAGCAAAGGGGTAGGGACCATTAGACTCACATCATCCTGGTCACCTGTACAGTGGTGAATCTAAGCAAGAATTGAATGTCACATTAAGGGAGGCATATTAGACATAAGATAATGACAGCATCATAGAACATAGCCAGCTCCAGAGTCTGAAATTACCATTTTTTATGTACAGATTGTTTAAAATTGGGTTGAAAACGTTGCAAAGAGGCAAGCAGCAGCATATTCTGCACCCTCTGCAGTTTCCAAATACGTTTATGAGGCATCCCAATGTAAGGCATCTGCCAGCAATTGATTTTTGAGGTTGCAGGGGCCTGGATGGTGGTTGCTGGGTCATTGCCCCTCGGAAGGGTTTCCGCCTGCGTGCCAGCTGGCAATGGCAACAAGTAACCCTTATTACAAAGCAATACGCCAGAGCTGTATAGAACCTAAAGCTCACACGTTTCAGAGCCTTACCTCTCGGCAACACCATAGAATCCACAATGACATTTCTACAAGAGTTTGAAGAGTTCTAATATTTGAAGTGTTTCTGACCTTTCCCCAATGGTGCTTCAACTTAGAATTAGCGGTGGGAATGTGAAAAGTCCCTTACTTTTCTGAAGCAATGGGGGGGGGGGCAAGGGAAATGAGGAGCCTCTGTTGTTAAGAGGGATACTGTAAACACTTCTTGTAACAAATCACCAGGGTCTCGGGAAACCCCCACCTGACTTTTAATTCTAAGAAGAGCTTCATTAGGTGAACAGTTTCACCCTTCCTGCTCACTTCTTCAGAAATGATGGAATACATTTCTTCCCACCACCTCCCTCCTTCTTCCCGCTCCTGTGTATTCACTTGTCCCCATCTTGATGCAACAAGTAGTGATAGAAGGTCAAATTACCATGTTGTTGTCCAAAAAGAAGTAATACTGCATGACGACCAGCAATCAAAAATCAAGGGTGTGTGTGTAATAGACACACATGTATAGTATTTATTTACAACTGATGCATTTCAAATTTGGGTGCCTACTTGGCACGCTGATAGAGAATCGGGGCTAAATTCTAAATGGCACTAACAATGGTTTGCGCTTTTAAAGAAATATATAAAGGAAGTAATGCTGTACTTTGAAGTGTAGTTTAAGCATCTAATCACTTGGGGAGGCAGATTAAAAGTGACATGTAACAGAAACACACCTGACTAACTCGCATCTTGTATTTCTTACACTCGGAAGTACAATGCTTATGGTAATGAATTTTATCTATTACAAGGGAAAACAATAACCTTTGATGACATTATAGAATAAACACATTTAACAGCATGCTGAATTGCTGAAGTATCATTTTCAACGACCTCATTAGTGTCACTTAATTAAAACTTCCTTGCTCTTGACTTTGATGCTGGTGCAGGCAAAAACACAGAGGGAACTGAACAAACAACTAAAAAGGAAAGGGGCATCTTCTTGTGATAAATAGCAGTGGTTGCTAATGAAACCAAATTATGTACCTTTTTCCTGCAACTTCGATAAAATAATATGAAACACGCAGCAACTTTGCATCAAACAAATTAATCAGCCGTCAGCAGATTTGCCTGATAATAATCTCCTGCCCTTATTGATCATTTAAAGAAAGTCCCCCCCCCCCTGTACACAAGCATTAGGGTTGGTGATAATTAAAGCTTCAGCTTCAGGAATGCCATAATAACCGTTAATTAGCAGGATGCTATTTTCAACATAATTTGCTAATTAGGCAGGGAGCCGGTATAGTGTACGTACCTAATTATGAAAGGGTCTTGCGCTTTAAGCTCATGTGACTAGAGTGTAAATGACACCATTACATGGGATCTGGCAGGGTTGATTTTCTTTTTAAAGTGTGTTTTCCTCTGGAACATTTAGCCAATTTGATTCTATGGGTTAACCATTTAGTTTAAACGGGCAGGCTTTTGCTTAATGCCTCGTGTTTTTCTCAATGAGTAAACAAGGAGTGCACCAAATCCTCTGCTTCCAGATCTCAGAATGGATACGGTTCGCGTTGATTTTATTTTTATCCAGTTCCTAGTAAGTTTAATCACTTAAGAAATAATAAATAATGACATCAGTGGAGTGAATTGGTATCTGCATGCTTCTTCCACATGGATGTTGTAGGAGACACATTCCAGGAGCATTTACACTGCTATGTTTGGTTGCTACTCAGTTTAGGCACAGGGTGATTCCATGGAATTAATATCTGCTTGGCAGCCAGGCACTATTTTTGCTCACTTCAGGGCTCTGTAAAGCTACCAGAATTACTATGATCACATTATCTTAACCAGTTCATCATAGAAGGCAAATGGATATGCATATCCCAGTTTCATCCAGTGACAGTTGCTATGGTTCACATTCATATACTCTTATACCGCTTTTAACAGTTCTGGCTTCCTGGGAAATGCAGTTTATTAAGGATGCTGAGAGGTGATAGGAGGCACAGAACAAACACCAGTTCCTAAAATTCTTGGGGGGGGGGGGAGAGCCATGTTGTCTGTTGAAGTGCAATTAAGAGTGCTTTAAATGAATGGTGTGGATGTTACCACAAACTCAGAGGGAGAGGCCACAGCCATCACCATCACAATGCCATCACCATCCTGAAAAATTTATTCTGTGTCCTTATTTTTTGCGAGAATAAATAAGAGATTGGAAGTATGGAAAATTTACTGTGTTGGTATTATAGTAAGTCCTCAGTATAAGTAAAATCTTGTTTTCTGTATTACCTTTATTTGCAACTTGGATTTACACACAAAGACAGCTTATGACTGTCTTATATAAATAGAAATCGAGTAATATTAATATTATCTTAAGGTCTCACATAATGTTAGATACTTTGATAGCATATTGATATTGTTGTCGCCCCCTGCAAAAAACCATCCACCTAAAATAATACTGCCCTACATAATAGGATTTTTTGTAAGGATGAACAAGATGAGTACCCTGGCATAAGATACGAATCTAAATGAAAAAAAAAGAAAGTCAAATAAATTAAATTATGTTTTTGTTTCATTGGTAAGAAGTTCTGTTTTAATATGCAGTGAAATGTATGGAAAATCGTAGGGAAGTGGAATTTTTGTGCAGATTACAGTCCCAGATGTCAAGAACGTATGAGGGCTTTTGCCTCTACGTTCTTTAAAACTTCTATAGCCCTTGAACTGGTTGTGGTGTTGAGGTGGCAGCCAGGAACCCATTGATCAATGCATACTCAATTTGGATAAACAAGAGATGCATTCTTCATCTGTTTGTTTTAATTGATTTACCGTGATTTTTTTTTAAAAAATGAAATGTAGCACTGTTTTATTGTATCTTGTTTCTATGTTTTGCGTACATTGTTCTGGGCACAAATAAACAATAAAACCCACATATATGTGTGCCATATGACAGGCAATTTGAATAGCCATGGGAATATGCCAAATCCTGAACATTCAGAAGTTTAGGTAAACAGGAGTGTTGTTTCTAAAGCTACAATGACATAACACTACATGGGAAGCATTTCATGTTTTGGATAATTTGCAGGTTTGGACAATTTGAGGTTTGCATAATGGAATGCTCTGCACTTAGCATAGTGCAAGTTTACTTAGATTTAAACCCAATGGTGCTAAAGTTTGAGCACCATACTTAGCTGGTAGACTTAGCTGTGAACCAGAAATGCTGCAGTTCAGATCTTACCTCAACTTTCTCACTATTAGGCATGCCACTATCTGGCAGCCTCAATTTCCTGTCTGCAGTATGGGAATAATAATACCGCTGTGCCTTATCAGCTTGCTGTAAAGATCATTAAGATGCCATCCATGAAACAATTTGAGTAAGAACATAAGAGCTTGCTGGAGCAAGCCACTGGCCCATGTAGTCTGGCATCCTCTTCTCACAGTGTCCTACCAGATGCCCATGGGAAGCCCGCAAGCAGAACCTGAATGCAAGAGGGCTCAAGTTTCCAGCAACTCACATTCAGAACCATAGATGCAAAGCATAGCTATTGTGGCTAGTAGCCACTGACAGTTTAGTCCTCCATGAATTTGTCTATAATCAAAAAGTTCACTAAAGTTGTTGTTGTTGTTGTTGTTGTTGTTGTTGTTGTTGTTGTTCGGAGGCATGTGAACCTGAACTTCTGGCCCATATAAAAAGGTAAAGGGACCCCTGACAATTAAGTCCAGTTATGAACAACTCTGGGGTTGCGGCGCTCATCTCACTTTAAAGGCCGAGGGAACCGGCATTTGTCTGCTTCCGCACAGAGTTTTTCCAGGTCATGTGGCCAGCATGACTAAGCTGCTTCTGGTGAAACCAGAGCAGCACACGGAAACGCCGTTTACATTCCCACCTGAGCGGTACCTATTTATCTACTTGCACTGTGTGCTTTCGAACTGCTAGGTTGGCAGGAGCAGGGACCGAACAACGGGAGCTCACCCCGTCGTGGGGATTCAAACCACCGACCTTCTAATCAGCAAGCCCTATATAGACAAACATAGTTGGCTTGAACCTGTGTCTGATTTAGTGGAAAGTGTCACATTCAATGAAGTTCTTCCATTGGTGAAAGTCCTTTCACCACTATTTGCATGAGATCTCTCCTATTTCCCCCTCCAGATTACATATTTTCAACTGTTTATATAGGGGGGGGGATTCATTCTGCATATGGAATGCATGTTGTTCCCTATTGCAAAGCAAATCATAATGGCTGGAGTGCACAGTTCCCCATTGGAAGGTACTTACAGCAATGGTTTGCAGGCACAACTGTTTTGAACCCCTGATCCTTGAGCTCAAAGCAAACACTAACAGCTTGCTCTGTACTCAGGGCTTGAGATTTAAAGGGGCCAGTGGGGGACTTTTGTACTTTGGCCATTACGACTTACTTTCCAGTGGGGAACGATATGCACACTGCGTACCAACATGTCCAAGCACGGCTCCACATACATTGTTGTGCACAATAATCTGCCCGCACTTGCACAACCATCTGCAGAGCAGTGCTAATGACTGAACTCCTTCCATTCACGCTTCTTTGGATCCAGCCCAATGTGCAAACTAGGCAATTATGGAGACAGCCAGTAGGAGCAAATACCTTGTAATCATGGTGGATGTACTGCTATCCCCCACAATGACAAGAATCATTTGCTAGGCTTACCCACGATTGCCTGGCTCACAAGTTGTGCTGTTTCCATGAGTGTTTAAATTGGAGATAGAAAAGGAGGACTTTTGTGAATTTACTTATGTGAGCACAATTACGCCATATTTATATGTGCAGATATACAGGAAGACACACAAATGCACACAGAATGTGTAATCAGTGCAAAATAAAAATGCTTGTGTAATTATATATATATATATATAAACTCCCATCGCTGATGGTAATAGCTGCCTTCTTTGAACAATTTTACCTTGTTTCATATAAAGTGATATTTCTCTTTTCCCTTTAAAAGGAATGAAAATTTAATTCAATAATAAATGAGCTCCAGCACAGCATAAGAGTCACTTAACTTAAATCTTTTTGTAGAGGTTCCCACTTAAGCAGCTTGAAAAAGAGTAAATCACGTTGGGGGAATGGACATCTCTGTTTCATTGCCACACAGTGGAGCTCTGAATTAATGGCCGTCTCTTTAGAATGTATGGATATGCCTTCCAGCTGCTGGGCCTGACAGTGTTATAGCTCAATTAATGTGATTTTGATGTAATTGCAGATAGGGAACAGAGCAGCTCAAAGTTATATTTTTCCATGAGAATTGTTTCCCCCCTCCTTTCAGACATAAGGATGAATAGGCTAAGTAGGCTTCTATTTATTATAGCATTCTGATCACTCCTTTAAAAGAGAATTATGCATTAAAGAAATATTCCATGTGTCATAGAGTGGAGATGGAAAGCTAACATGTTGGGATAGTCAGAGGTCTCGGTAGCAATAACACCACCACCACCCCAATTGGAAAGAGCCAATTGGTTTGCAGATGGCATAGCACGCAAAAACAGGGAAGGGTTGGTGGGCAAAGCTTGGCTTCTAATCATGGCTTGTTTAGCGCAAAACAAACCACAGTTCTGGGTTCAGGCTTCACACTGAGCCAATGATTGTGGTTTGTTTGTTTGTTCATGCTGAAGAGGGAATAATCTTGAAGAAGAAGAAGAGTTTGGATTTGATATCCCGCCTTTCACTCCCTTTAAGGAGTCTCAAAGTGGCTAACATTCTCCTTTCCCTTCCTCCTCCACAACAAACACTCTGTGAGGTGAGTGGGGCTGAGAGACTTCAGAGAAATGCGACTAGCCCAAGGTCACTCTTGCAGTGTGCACCAGCCTGCTGCTTGTTCACAGGAAGCCATGGCTTATGACTTACCATAACATGTGAACACAGCCACTGGGTTGCAAGTTGGCAGTGCTGGGTAGTTATATTAGTGGCATGATTGGTGACCAAGAGAGAAAACATGGTCCCAGTAATGCAACCAGGACAGAATTGTAAATTGGATTGAGCAGCAATGACGAAAAAGTGCCGATTGGGCTCCCAGTCCTAGAAGGCAGGGTTCTTTGAATGGCCTGTGTGCCAGATTCATGTTAGAGCCAGGAGAACAAGGGCAATCCTATTCATCATGAACTATGGTTGTAAAATGGATGGCTTGGATCCTTCACTTGTCCAACATAATTCCTCCAAAAAGCAGGAAAGAAAGAGCAGTGAATGCCGAATGTTAGTAGCCCTAGAGTGAGCACATTGGCTGCATTTGGACATCATGATAAATGATGCTTCTTTTTGTTTGTTTTTAAATAAATCTTCTATTTTTTTATTTGGCTGCAGCTTTTTGTGTCATCCAAATCTGACTGTGGCTAATCTTAACTTCAAGTTTGCTTCTTTCAACAAACCATAGTTAAGATTAATCACAGTTTTTGGTTTGGATATGCTAAATAGAGCAGGACTGGCCATATCTCACCCATCTTAAAAGCACTTCTGTTGGCTGGCTGCATGCTACTGAGCACACTTGAAGACATTAGTACTGGTATGTAATGTCTTTAAGAGCTTTGGTCCCAGGTACCATGAGGAACCCCTTCTCCCAATATCTGCTGACCCAGGTCTTGGGATTTTTGGAGGACATGGCTAGGGGCTGCTGCATAGTGATGTGGGATGATTTTCTCCATTGTAGCACCCTGATTGTGGAATTCCCTCCCCTTGGAACTACGCTTGTCCGTCTTAGCATTGACATTTAGGCACAATTGGAAATCACACTTGTTCCCCCATTCCCTGTTATGGAAATCGGCTGGTTTTTTATTTTTTATTAAAGAGATCAGTTGTTTCATTGATCAAATTGTTCGTGTTTAATCAGACGATGGTGTACATCATCTTCCTTTGGGATGATGAGTGATACATAAATGTAATAATAAAAATAATCTAGCATGGCATTGGAAGCTTCCAATCTCCTCTTGGCAGCTGCTCTAGAAGAAGAATCAAGAGGTGGGAGTGCAATAGCTTAGCTCATTCCCATCATGACCAACCATAGTTTATTGTGATGTCCAAATGCAGCCAGTGTAGAAATATATGGCTTTTTACAAGAAATACAAATGAAAGGTCAATGTATCCACACAGAAGTGGAGTAGTTCATCCTTGTCACTTTGGGGAGCGGCAAACAATTCCGGATATTAAAGGCCACACTTAGCAGGAGAATATGTAATATAATCAGCTATCTCAGCCCACCAAAACAAGTATTGGCACGCCTGTAGAAGCTGCAACCACTAATGATGAATTCCGTATTCATCACATGGACTAATTAATGCACTATAACATATCCCCATGCAATTTGCAAGTCACAGATTTCATTAGGTGATACAAATGACTCATTTGTGAACCTGAAGGGTGACCTTTGGCAGGACTAGCTTCTGACCTCACAAATATTAAAGAAAGGTTATTTCACCTTGCCATTGTCTCCAAATGCCAAAATAGCCCAATTAAAAGCCTTGACATGGAAGCATAGGAGCAGATGTGAGTCCTAAAGGGCATTAATTATTTTCAGTGTCAGCTGGTTGTATAACGGAGGCCAAATGAGAGTTTGGAAAGCTATTAAGCCCCTGTCTTACATGTACTGGGTCTAAGGTTTGAATTCAAAATAAGGTGCGTAGGGGTGTATTTCATTTGGGCAAGCTGTACTGAATTAAACTGCAGGATGTGCTGGTGAGAATCACAATCTGCCTTTCTGATAAGATGTTGATCTTTAAAATATATCCCAGCAGCAACAATCTGCCTGGTTTTCATTGTATATTTATGAAATAATCATAAGTTACCATCCCATGAGGTCAAAAGCATGTGCATATATTCGGGACTGTTGCCTTGTGTGCTGTTTTCCTTCCCTCCAAGACTCAGTGCCAGCACTGTGCATGTGTGTTTTCTCCAAATGTGGTGACAGATGAAGATACTGCACCACAACTCAGTCTCCATATGGCTAATTTTTACATTTGTTTTAACAACATGCAGATTTAAAATAAATGAAAACACAAAGGATCGAGTAATCTCTGCTTCCTCCCCACTGCTTTGTAATTCCTTCTTCCAGGTGGGCTTTTATTGACATACACCCAAATGACTTGATGTCTCTTTAGAGAGAAACTAGTAAGACCCTAATGTACTCAAAAGGCTTCATTTGCTGAGGGCATGGTCTGGCAGAATGCTCGTCCTCTATTGACTCCGCTTACTAGAATCACTTGAAAGTTGTGCAAATAACGGGCACGGTGGTAAATTCAGCCAAGCTGGTGGCTATTACTGTATTTCTATGGCTGAAATGTTCTTCTGTTCTGCATAGAATCTGTCCCCCCTCCCCTGACTTTGTGTCTATTTTTGTCCTGATCGCAAGTGGCAAAGCACTCTTGAAAACTAAAAGCCAAGTCTGAAAATCTTCACCAATGGAAGACCCTTTTGAGGAAGGAGGACTACTCCATTTTTGTGACTCCAGGAGTTTTCTCCACCTTCCCCCATAACTGAGGCACTGAAAGGAAGCCCTTTTAGCTACGCTGAGAATCAAACCAGCTAATTAGGCCCCAGCATGGAGCTTGCTGCAGTTCAATGGAAATTTTGTTTCCGTTTGTTTGCCTCTGAACAGCTGACCAGGCTCTTGGACCATATCACTACTGATTCTGAAATTCATCTCAGTTTCAAAAGCGGTTTGGCATGTGGGGAAGTGAGAGCTATTATTAGAAAATGGAAACAATCCTGTGTATACACTATACCTTTAAAGCACATTCTAAACACATTTGTCCCCTCAAAGAATTCTGGGCACCGTAGTTTGTTAAGGGTTATTGGGAATTGGAACTCTTTGTGGGGCAAACTACTGTGCCCAGAATTCTTTGAGGAAAATAATGTCCTTTGTTGCAAAGGTTTTGTGTATACACAGCCTATACCTTCTAAAGCACCTTGGAGTCATATAACTGGTCCCTTGGTTATTTGGATCTGGACTTATAATGCATTTTACCGCTTTTATTATTACTTATTTTTTAAACGCTGTAACATGTTCTAGCTTATGAAATCAGGCTAGACTCAACCCTCTCTTGCTCAAACGCCTTACTGCAAGGGTGGGAAGATCCCCAGAACCCTGAGATTCACTAACTGGAGCCAAGTTCAAAACTCGTAAACTTAGAAGTACAGAATTCTGAATCCAGGAATTTGTACAGAGTTTGAGAACTGAACTGAGGTCATAAGTCCTTCCACCACCACCCACAATCACCCCATGGTTTCTCCATTTCAGTAGAATAATGTAAGGGGTGGGGCAGCCATTTTACATTGCCGATCTACTTCAAATTACCCAAAGATCTACCAGTAGATTGTGGTCTAATATCTGACCACTCCAGCCCTTTTGCAACTGACGTAGTCAGATATTATCTTCCCTGTCTCCCCACAGGAGGGCGGGTGGCAGGGTGGCAGGAGACCATTTATAGCTTCCTCCTGCTCCTCCTCCTTCTTGCCAATTGCCAGTTCTTCTTGAGAGGAATGGACTTCTTGCCTCACTTCCTGTCCTTTTGCAAAAGCAGTCCTGTCCGGATACTTTTTGAGAAGGCACAGCAGGGAATGGCACTGCGCTGATTGTAAGCTTCTCTGGGCAAGGAACTGCCCTCATGCTCACTGATAGATGAGGCAATTAAATGGAATGATGAACAGAGCGTTTAAATGTGAAAGATTAGGAAGGCAAATTAGGTAGTCACCACTCACTGGGACAGACTATGTATGTTGCCAAGTCCATTGGCCATGTAAAGCAATGTCTATCATTTCCAGTTCTTTTGCTTTCCTGTAAACAAGGAGCACACTATTTCCTTCATGCACCCTTCCACCATCCCTCTGTTCCAGCTTCCAGAGATGTCAGCAATCATTTGGTCAGAAGGATCTCAGTCTTGCTGGCTTTCCCTTGATCTCTTTATTATTATTAAATTAAGACTAAATATATTCATACATTCTCCCCCCCAAAAAACCCCCTCTCTTTTATCCTAAGTCCAAATGTTAAAACAAAAGGACTAATTTTACATCCCACTTGCAAGAGAAACAATGGACCGAAAGCCAGGTGTAAAGAATGTACCTTTCATCAGTGGCAATCTAATGTAAAATAATGTCTGTGATGTATTATAATAAACTTGATTCCACATGGCTTGCATTGTTCCTTCTTACTGTTATTGTGCGAACATTTTTCTTCTTCTTCTGGAAGCAGCTGGAGAGTGTAAATTTCCGATTTAACTAGCTGCTTGCCATTGCTTGTGGGTCTTTCCCCCCACTGAGGGAGTAATGACACAGTGCTATCGTCTGTGAAGGCTATTATAAGCAGACCATCACATATCACCCAGCTGAAATGCCCCTTTAGAGACGGCACACAGAGTTCACTTTCTTAAGTCCATTGGCTTCTGTTATCAATAATGCAGGGTAATATTCCAGTGATGTGAGTGCCTGGACCGCCCCATTTCCCCTGTCAGCTTCCTCATAGCCTAGCAGTCCAGTGAACTTGATAAGTGTCCCATCATCCAGTTAATCAAATTACTTATGAACCAAAATTGACAGTTTTCATTAATTATAAAGGATTATTCTAATTGCAATTCAAATTTATTCATTTAGAACAGACGGCATTCAGTAATATTTCAGGAAATTTGCATATTAAATGGAGGGGGTCGTCCATTAAGTATGGTAATGTATGCATATTTCCTTATTTTTAACTTCTGGGCCATATGCACGGCTGCTACTTCAGCAGGTGAAAAACCAGAACGTGCTTAATTTGTTCAACA
Source organism: Podarcis bocagei (assembly GCF_964188305.1). Taxonomy (NCBI): domain Eukaryota; kingdom Metazoa; phylum Chordata; class Lepidosauria; order Squamata; family Lacertidae; genus Podarcis; species Podarcis bocagei. The sequence continues at coordinate 64,908,708 of NC_138126.1, forward strand.
AACACAGGGCTGTAACACATCCTTTGGCACGAGCCACCATTGTCCTTTGCTTTCTCTATTACTCTCACCTACCACTCTCCATCCCCTTCCAAAATAGATTTTTTTTTTTAAAAAAAGGACTCTTATGCTTTTCAACTTTTTTATTTATTAATAAACCTGTGGTTTTTTTAAAAAAAAATTTAAATAAATAAAAACAAATTGTAAGCACAGCTGGTAGGGGCTGATTGAAATGTTTTGCCATCGAAGCTGTGTTCATTAATTTCTTCAAGATGCTGAAACAGGCATTAAGGTTGCCTGTTGGAGTCCTTCCCAGTGTCATGTGGAACAGCAAGGGGGCTAATCGTCAGCCTTGTAACATCAACTGGTTACCCCCCTCGTGCGGTGTGAACCTTTCCCCTCCAGTGAAAAATGAACCTGTCTGAGACAAAAGCACAAAGTATGCAGGCAACGAGACAATGCCATTACTCAAGCCCCTATATAGGTCTCTGTTCCCAGATCATTAAGAATCATATCTTCATGATATTAATAAACACCTACCCCAAAGCCCAGATCCAAACCTGCATGCAGGTATATTTATATTTACCTCTTTGTCAATATCATTCAGCCCAAGTAACTCCGAGAGCAGCATGGCTTTGCTTCAGTTTCCTCCTTTTGGACCTAACTTTTCAAGAGTTAATTCCACCCCCCACCCCTCCCTCACCATCACCTTGGGTGGAAATTGTGTTGTCATATATCATGTGGCCCAGTCAGCAAGGAATTTAACTAACATCTCCAGAAATTATTTCTATCACGTCTTAATGATTTTACTAAAACATCTGTCATCTCATTCATCTTTGGGAAGCGGCAGGGAGGTGCGGGAGAATAGTTCTTCAAGGAATCCATTTCTTGCTTCACTTTTTTTTTTTGCAGCAGTTTCGTTTCATTTTCTTTGCGCTTTTGCGCTAACTACAGACCTTTGGTGTTTGTGTGGTTGTGCGTGCGTGTCTTTTGGATCATTTTGGTCTAATTAAATATCAATTTGGAGTATTTTTGGGGGGGTTGGACTAGATGACACCCGCGGTTCCTTCCGTCTCTACAATTATGTTTTTAAAGTTAAACCATGTATTGGTGACTACCTATAACCTTGTATTCTAGTTTTCTGTGCTTGTATCCTATTGAAGAGTCTGGATAGGTAGAAAAGGAGGAAGGTCAGACCCTGAGTCAGGGTTCATCTAGCACAGTATTATTGACACTGATTGGCAGCAGCCTTCGAAGATTTCACACCTTTCACCTGGAAAGATGCTGGAGCTTTCTGCCTGCAAAGCAGATGCTGTACCACTGAGCTGAGGTCCTTCCCTATAGACTATAGACGCACCTAAGGGCAGTGTTGCAGCTAGTGGCACCTGGTGAATTTCGGAGTTGGTGGGGTTATACTGATTTGTGAACATAGTGCATCACTTCAGCACACCTGCACATTTTTCTTGCCCTTGGGCATACTCTCCTCCACCCAGTAAATAACCACAGCCATCCATTCCATGCCAGTGATCATATCAGTAGCTGTATTAGCATGATCTGCGACTTTTCAGGCCAGTTATTGCCTCTGAACATACGCAGAGTGTGTTTTCCTAGTGACTGAATAGTCGTGCCAGGGCTTGATGATACCAAAACAGAGTATCATCCCTACCTTGTCTTTCTAAATAAATAAAAATAATGCAGTTTTTTAAATTATTAATTGTCCCTACTATTTATTTGTTTGATTCCGTTTATGAATCTCTTCCCCTGAAATATCTCAAAGGAATTTCACAGTGAAAACATCAACAATGAAAACAATGAAAAGCAATCCCATATGTAAACAATTAAAAACAATTTCATACGCAAAAACAATGTCAAATCCAATACAGATGCACACTGAGATATAAGTTGAAAGAGGAGGCTGTGGCAGAAACCTATAGCTAGTACAAAAATGTAATATATCAGAATATGTGTGTGAGGAACAGCAAAACAACAAAAAAATACAGGGATAGTAAACTAACACCCTTCTCTGAAATCTCCTAAGGTGGTATGTAAGCTTTTAAGTTACACAGAACTCTTTCCTCAGAGTGAATTCAATTAAAACGGGAGCAATAGATGCTTCTGGTTGGGAGACACCACCATGTTTAGTCTTTTTCTGAAATCTATTTCAGTCTTAAAGTGACAGTAAAAAAAGATTGTGCAGACTAAGAACTATGCTTTATTTATCTATAACACTTCTGTACAGTTGGGCAGCTCTCCAAAGCTATTAACATAAAATACCAATAAACAGCATCATGATAACATGCCAAAACAGTAAAAATACTTGTTCCAAAAGGCTCCAGTTATGATGACACCAGGGCCCTATCCCTGTCTACTCAAAAGTAAGGGATGAAGGGATTGCAGCCATTTGCAAAATTCTGCCTCCAGCATCAGTGTTCTTAGCTAGCCTGAGAAATGGGTATCAACAAGGTCCTCAAGAGGACACGATCAGTCATAAGGATTCCAGGTCAGGGAGAAGAGATGCAATGGGTCTTCCTTGGCCAATTCAATCTCATTTAGGGGGCCTTAGTGGTGGGCGCAGGTGGCGCTGTGGGTTAAACACCAGAGCCTAGGAGTTGCTGATCAGAAGGTCGGCGGTTCAAATCCCTGTGATGGGGTGAGCTCCCGTTGCTCGGTCCCTGCTCCTGCCAACCTAGCAGTTTGAAAGCACTTCAAAGTGCAAGTAGATAAATAGGTACCGCTCTGGTGGGAAGGTACCGTAAATGGCGTTTCCAGGCGCTGCTCTGGTTCACCAGAAGTGGCTTAGTCATGCTGGCCACATGACCTGGAAGCTGTACGCCGGCTCCCTCAGCCTATAGAGCGAGATGAGCGCGGCAACCCCAGAGTCGTCCACGACTGGACCTAATGGTCAGGGGTCCCTTTACCTTTACCTTTAGTGGAGGGCCACATTATTCTCCGTTTCCGTGTGGGCAAAATGTCCCTGGTTCAATTGGTGGCATTTCCAGCAAAAGAGAGAGTCAATGTCAATCAGAACAAACAGATCTAGGTTTAATGGACTCACTTAGTAGAAAGCATGTTCATTATATGAATGAATATTATGCCGAGGCAGAGGATTTGCATCTGAATGCAGATGTCGTCCATCTGTACTGCATGACTTTCAATGGCAGGAGTGTGCAACTGAGTTTTCCTGGTTACCAATGTTCTGCCCTAACTAGGTACCCATAACTGCATATGGCAGGGATTAGGGCAGAGGTTTTGCTGGACACCACAGGTGGGTAGTGAGACTGCCACTGAAGCATGGCAAGGCACATAGTGTCGGCCACATTGCATGCACAATAGGGCTGTGTTCCCTATTACCAGTGAGGCGTAATGGCTAGAGCAGGGGTCAGCAAGGTTTACCTTGCCTGGGCCGGTTCACTCCTACAGAGATCGCTTTGTGGGCTGGATCGCGTCTGCACAGACGCGATTTCCGGCATCTGTGTCTGCGCAGTTGCGAGATTTCCGGTGCTGCAGAAGCGAGTTCCCCCTCTTCGCCGCACCAGTTTAGTGCAGCACACGGGGAGTTGCCAAGCGGGTGGCTTGGTTCGGGGGCAGTTCGGGGGCTGTTTAAATGACCTCCGTGGGCCGCAGGTTGCCGACCTCTGGGCTAGAGTATTGGAGTAGGACCTGGGAGGCCAGGGTTTGAATCCCCACTCAGCCATTAAACTCACTGGGTGAACTTGGGCCAGGCAACATCTCTTAGCCTAATCTACCTCACAGGGTTGTTGTGAGGTTGAAGTTGTGTGTGTGTGTGTGTGTGTGTGTGTGTGTGTGTGTGTGGAGAACCATGTCCACCACCTTGAGAGCCTTGGAAGATAAAGGTGGTATATAAATGTAATATATAAAAACAAACAAACAAACAAATGTACTTCCTTCTCAGTCAGAGTGAAGGTAATGGAAGGTCTTCATTTACCCTTATTGATATTGTCACTCAGCCAAGTCAGATTGGCTATGGGGTGCTGTGAAATGAAAAATCTCTTATCCCTGTGATCACTGATCGAAGAAGCCCCCTCAAATAAGCAACAACAACAACAACAACATCTAATAATAATAATAATAATAATAATAATAATAATAATAATAATAATAATAAATGGTGCCAAAGCATCAGGTTGACAAATGAGATCTGTGAGCAGCTCAAAAAATGTGGAAAAGTGTTATGTCCCCCAGGAATAATTTTGCTTCATATAACAATACTTGAAAATACATTCAGCCTCTCATAAAACCTAGAGCTTAACACTTCTGATCCAGCAAGTCCAGGCACTTTAACTGGCTTGTGATGGGTTATGGTACTGAGCTTTTGAGCTAAAGCTATCGCCCTCATAGCTTTCATTGACTTCTTTTGTCAACATAGCTTTCATTGACTTCTTCCTCCTTAGCTCTATTAGGATGGGCAAATTCAGCATGTTCCTCCACGGCTGATCAAAGTGAGGTTAGCTATGTTGTTCCACATGAACAGAAGCAGATCACTAGTGAGATTATGGCTTTCAATGAACCAACTGGAAGTTGAGAAATGCTGCAGAAATCTTTTGAGTTCCCCAATTAAAGAGTAGCTTATGAAGTCTCCAGAGTTTGTTGTAGCATTTTTTTGCATCAGATTGTTAACTGTTTCTTGAAACAAATATTTCTAGTTTTCTAGTTTGAAAAGAACAGGAAACAAATAGCTGCTCTGACAGCATAGGTAGACCCCATACAGAAAAGGAAGGCATGAACACCCACCCACACACCCACACCCCCCCCAAGTACCTAAATCTATTTGTTCTAAGAAATATTTAAAGATGAGAGAAAACTACCAGGTATTGCTGAGATTAGTCAGAGAGCACACATCAATGAATTTTTTATTCCAAAAAGGAACTTGTGCCTACATTAAATATATATGATTTTCTTTTTTTTTTCCTTCAAAAAAAAGGTCATCTCTGTCTCCTAGATTAAGCACACTATTTCTTTACTGTACTGCCTAATTTTACTAAGGTAGAGACCACAAGTCTCCATGACCCAAAAGTTAAGTTATAAATAGGCTGATTGTATGTATCATTCTGAGGTTTATAGCTTCAGTTAATGGCATGAGGCTCAAAGAGATGCACACAACATACTGAGGAAGGATTGTAGCAGAGTGGTAGAGTGTGTGCTTTGTGTGCAGAAGGTCGCAGGGTTCAGCGTCTCCAGGTAAAAAGGATCAGGTAAGCAGAGATCTCTCACTTCACCTGCTGTGAATTGGTGTGCCACTGCCAGTTAGTGTAAACTAGGCTTCCCAACCAGGTGCCCTCCAGATGTTTTAAAGTACAATTCCCACCGGTCACAGCCCAAATGGCATTACCAACAGAAGCTTTGACCTAGGCAAGGAAGGAAATGGCATCTGCAGCAAAAACCATGTCCAGTCGATGACATTTCCTGCCCACAAGTATTTCAGTGTGGTAACTTCGCGGCAACAGCGATTCCAAGATTATTTTCATGAGATGATAATTACAGAGACCTCAAATTGCATTTGTGGTAAACAAGTGGTGCAAACAAAATAATTCAGGGAAGATTTGCAGAATAAATCAATCCAAATGCATATCTTCAGTTACCAGAGCATAACTTTGAGCATAACACCCCTCTGGTCTTCTCCAGGGATCCTCTAACTTTCTGTCCTTACTGGGAAGCTCATGAAAATAGCATATGCTGTGTGTGGCACCAGTCAAAGAAAACAGAGCAGCTTTCCTGTAAATGCTCGTCTTTGAATCACAGAGTGACACTCCTGCCCAAAGTCCACTCAGAGTAGCAATGGGCTAAAGCCCAGGCTATTTCATTACTTTTGATGTTGGGTGAAAGCATGCTTAAGATCGTATTAATTGAGGACAGGGAGGATCTAAGAACTTTTGGGACAGGTGGGCTTATCCTTAAACTGATGTAGCTCCGTTTTACACACACACACACACACACACACACACACACACACACACACACACTCCTTTGCTGCCTTTTCAAGCAGTGTTTGGCTACCCTTAGCAGTGTGGTGGTATTCCCTTTGTAATTCAGGACAGACTGCTCCATGGGGGGGGGGGAATGATCCTACATTATGGCCATGGTTTAGCTCCTGGGAAATGATGCTGTAACGTGACATAATTTTGTTCCCATGGGGAGGGAGTGTATCTCCAAGTTGTTGGGAGGGCAATGACAGGCGCTGAGGGTACCCAAACTACTGCTTGAAGTTAATAACAGTTAAAACTTTGCTCCCTTGACTTTAAGCTAAGCCTATCGCCTCCCAACATTTCTTTGAATTCACTTTTCCCTTCCTGAAAGTTGCAGATCTCTCCGCCACCCCAGCACTTCCACAGGGAACAAATGGCCCTGTGAATATTCAGGCTGGCCTTAATTTGGAGTCATGAGCTAGACCCTTCCTCCATTCTCATGTGTAAACTCTGAGAAGTAAAGCCTCTCTTTCAGCCAGCAATGTGGTTGCCTCCAAAAACAGATGCTGGAAGCCTGGGCTGACCTTCTAGCGTGGCTGACCTGCATGGGTTCAGGTGATTTAACTGATGGGAGAAGCCCCAGCCACAGACCAGTGATGCTTCAGAGTAGATCATTCGATCAGATTGTGGTCTTGCCTCCTCAGATGCCACCAGGTGGGAAGAAGGGCCTCCTGTCAGTTTGTTTTCTCTTTTATCATGAGAGAATACATTGCATTCCTCTATTCAGAATGCCTGCCTAGGAGAAGGCAACATACATAATCAGGAAACATGACAGTAAAGTTGCAAATCCTCATCTTTTTTGTATATGATTTGTTTTGCATGCATAAAAATACACAGCTTCAGCTTGTGAGCCTTTTTAAGCGCTCGGTGCCATGTGCAAGAAGAAGCATCACATTTCGCTATGTAATTCACTTTGCTGGCACTGATGAGGGATGATTTCCCCCCCAGTGTGGCATAATATTAATGTTTCTCCCTGCTGGCTTCCAAGCCTGTGGGTCAAAGCTCATGTTTCACAACACAGAACAGCCAATCATAAATCTTCTTAAATCATACAGAAGGCAGGAGAGGGTCACTGCAGGGAAAGCTAGTCAGTCTGAACAAAGTGGCATTGATGCATGGAAGGAAGAAGAGACTGGTTTTGGAAAGGTATTGCATGAAGCCATTCGCAGTCTTGAGAAGGACTGCTTTGCCTGTTTATGTAATACATTACAACAGCAATTATCTATGACAGGTCCCTGTCCCAAAGAGCTTACAATTCAAAGTCTGACAACGTGGAGAAAACAAAAGATGAAAGAATCCACAGTATGAAGACACCACACCTCTTCCTTTTCATGGTTTCTTTAGTGCTTTATTCAACACATTCAAGATCCAGTATGTTACACAGGACCATTGAATAGCCTTGACAGACAACAACCCCCTAAAAATAGATCCTGCTGACCAATTCTCTTCAGCTTTGGAGAAATTATCCTGCATTACTTACACAGGATTGCTTTGGTTTTGCCCATTTAGCAATAATATAACATAGCTTTTATCCTCCCCCCTAAAATTATTTTTGGTAGTATAAGCCAGCATTCAGTGGCTTTTTAGTTTAATTCCTGGTGATCATTTAGCAGAAATTCATTAGGCCAGCATCACCTCTCTGGAACCCCATTATGTGAATTTGCTTTCGGTTCTCACATTTTACCTGGACTTTTGCAAAGTTCTGACTGGTGCTTTTTATCCTCTTTTGTAGAGATGGGGTGGTTTGGCAGGTATTTCCATCAATCATTTAAAAAAACAAACAAAAAAACCCCTTTGTTTGCTTTAATTTGTTGCGCTAAATATATTACCACTCTGTAGTTCTGTTTTAAAAAACACAATGTATCTAGAAATTCCCCTTTTAAAATACTTCAAAATGAAAAAAAATGCATGTTTGTTGTAATACGCACCAAATAATTCAAGGAATAGGGATTAGCTTGATGTTATTTACTTTTCAGGATCAGTTTTGATAGGACTTATAAGTGCCAGAACCCTTGGTTGTAATCAGCAACTGCTGTTGCTAACATTTTTTTTTTTTGCAGCTTAAGCGAAAACAACTATTACTCGAACCCCCTGCAGTGATAAGTGAATGTGTCAGTGAAATTATTTTAAACACTTCCAATTCACTAAAAGTGTGTATTTATTCTCTGTATTTGCAAGCTGTTCCTATAATTTCACCCTCTTATTTAGTTGCCCTATAATATCAAATTACTCTTAAACCATTTTGGTGTAACACATGTTGCTTGAAAAAAAAGAAAGCACAGAAAGGAAATATTTCACTCTAATATACACATCTCCACCCTGCCCCCATCCCTGTGATCATTCAGAGAACAGTTATTTAAATTCAGACGGCATTTAAATAATGCCAATATCAAATGGGCCAAACCTTGCAAAACAAAAACAAAAACCCCATGATACAACTGTTAATATTGAGGAGATTATGGAATAAAATTAAAATGTGAAATACCTTTCAGCTGTAAGGAAGGAATAAAGTCAGCGATGTACACCAGCAAACCACAAAGTCGGCAAATAAGACAGGCAATGTATGGGCACATTTCAAGCTTAAAGTTCCATTTGCCTTTTTAATGTGATGCTGGCTTGTCATCTTTCCCAAAATACTTGGATGAAACAATAAAGAAGCATGGAGATGCCTCAAAATCAGGCACCGTGTTGAGTCCCCGCCCCTGAACCTGGAGGGCAAAACCTGTGAGCTTAAAATCTGGGGCCTTCCAGTCCCGAAATTTGTATTTGTACAGAAATTTCTCCTGCTCTGATTTGTACTCTTTAATCTCACACAGTTTTTAATTCCACAAAGACGGTGTGGAACAGAGATTGAGAACTTTTTTTTAGAACCACCACCGGATTTTCCTCCCTAGTCAATAGTAGGGCAGGTGGGCAGAGATGTTCTCCTGACCCCAGCATTATTGCTGCTTACCTGGACAGGGCTGGGATGGCAAGGTGGCAAGTTCTCAGCTACATGAGTGCACTGGTGGGAGCACTGGATTGGTGGCAGCAGCATTCCCACCTGTTCAACCATCTTTTGGAAGGACAGCAGTGCAGCTGTGCCCTGCAACAGTTACTATCGCTACTGCTTCTAGCGCCAACCCAAGACATTTTGGTACCTGAGGTGAACCACAAAATGGCTCCCCCTCCCTACCAGGGAAGGAGTGAGGGAAGATATAAATCAGGTACAAGGGGGAATAAATATCTACATCAGGATCTGCTGCCCATGTGGATCCTGCCACCTGAGGCATTTACATCACCTTGCCCCATGAGTGGGCCCAGCCCTGACTGTTTCTGGTTCCAGCCATAACTAACAAACCAAATGGAGAGGAAAAACTGAAGTAAACAGTCCCCCCCACAAGAACCATGTCAAGATTATTAAACTGTATAGTGAAGGAATATCCTCAAACACCACCAACAAATATCCATGTAATTCAAGTTAAGATGCCCAGAAGAAGATGTGAGACATCCAGGATAATTTTAGGAAGTTAATGAAGGATAGGGAAAACTCTGCATTCCGACTTTTACATCCATCTATTGCAAAGATGGATGAAGGACCAGTATGGACTCAACCCTGGGCAGCCCATCCAATTTGCCCCAAAGCCTGAAGCAGAAGCATAATTAAAAGCACAAAAGTTGTTGCTGTGATAACTGATAAACACTGTACAGAGAATCTTAGTGGGAGATAGGTATGGATAAATCTTTCTCAGGAATTCCTGAGACAAGTTTCAAGTCAGTTTGAGAGGGGAAATGTTGCAGTAGTTACCGTAAGCAGTACCATCTTAATCTCCCCCCTTTCTACTTTCTTTTATTCTATTTACTGTTGCGAGAAACCAGAAACCAAACAACAGGAACACGCATGTCAACTATGCCAGAAATGGCAGGCAAGACCTCTTGCGCCACTGGGAGTCTTTCTCTCTCCCCTCCCATGCTTTTACATACTCCAAGAACAAGCACAAAAAAATTGTTTTATGGTGGTTTAACAAAACGGGAGACAAATGCTGGCCCCATGCAAAAGAACTGAATTACACACTTCATGAACCAAATTAGTACCACAGCGCTTTGCTTTGTCTGAAAGGTGATGTGTGTTTACGGGCCCATTTTTCAGCAAGATAAATATGACATGCGCCAAGTCTTCCCCAAGTAAATATTGTAAATAATAAAAGACTCTGCCAGGGAGAGCTGAGAAATGACTTAACCCTCACCCATTTGTACTGTGCGATGCCAAAATGCCACTGGCCAGATTTGTATAACAAACTGCCCGTTTAGTCCTCTAATATATTGCACCGCAGCCTTCCTTAATTCCCCGCGATCATCAACATTGCTGGCTTAATTGTGTGCCATTCAAGTGGAAGCATAATGCATGCTGAAAGGAGAGTTCTTTATGGTTGGGTTTTTCAACCTTGCCCACACAAGGGCTGCTCCAGGACTTGCCATGTTCCCTAAAGCCTCCATTCCATAAAGCAAAACAATGTGCAGTGTCACTCTTTCGTAATGCGACTCCTTTGAGAAGCACAGCTTGCAGCTGTGATGAGAACGTAGGCTGTTGTTCCAATTACTGAAGCAGTCAGTTAGGCTTCTTTGGTCGAAAGACAAGGTTCCTACTGGCAGAGGCGCTGGTCATGCATACAAGGCCTGGACCCCTGCTCCATGTCACTAGGGTTCCTGCAAACCTGCATCTGCCTGGGGTGGCTTTAAGGTTGAATCAGCCTTACAGGCAATCACAGTAGGTGCAAACAGCATCAATTTCCAGAAGTTCAACACCAAGCATTGTGATCAAGATAACAGGCTGCATAACTGGATGTACGGTCATCATGTGTAAGATTGATTCAGACCATAGCTAATGTATGATCAAAGGCTGCATAGGAGGGGCAAGGACTAGAAGTTCGTGCCTTTACTCTGAATTTGGGGCAGGGTGACATTCCAAGATGATCTTAAACAAGGCAGTAATTCAGGAGGTCATGAAAATTGCTAATCTGCTGAATCAAAGAAATCCCCCTTCACCAGTGTGGTGTAGTGGTTAAGAGCGGTAGTCACGTAATCTAGGAAACCGGGTTCGTGTCTCCGTTCCTCCACATGCAGCTGCTGGGTGACCTTGGGCCAGTCACACTTCTGTGAAGTCTCTCAGCCCCACTCACCTCACAGAGTGTTTGTTGTGGGGGAGGAAGGGAAAGGAGAAAGTTAGCCGCTTTGAGACTCCTGAAGGGGAGTGAAAAGCGGGATATCAAATCCAAACTCTTCTTCTTCTTCTTCTTCCCTTGAGAGAGGAGTAGCGTACAGTAGTACCTCTGGTTACATACTGAATTCGTTCTGGAGGTCTGTTCTTAACCTGAAACTGTTCTTAACCTGAAGCACCACTTTAGCTAATGGGGCCTCCTGCTGCCGCCGCGCCACCGAATCATGATTTCTGTTCTCATCCTGAAGCAAAGTTCTTAACCCGAGGTACTATTTCTGGGTTAGCGGAGTATGTAACCTGAAGCTCATGTAACCTGAAGCGTATGTAACCCGAGGTACCACTGTACATGCTGTGCATGAAGGTGGTCCCAGGTTCAGTTTCTGGCATCTCCACTTAAAAGGGTCAGGTAGCAGGTGACTGAAAAAACAACAACAACAAAACCACACCAAACCTCAGACCCTGAAGAGCTATTGCCACAATACTGGGCTAGACAGAGCCTTACTTTCCTAGGTTTCCTTTTGATTACTGTTGCCAGTTCGGGCCAGTTCTAAACAGGGGCCTGGATGCAAAAGAGAATAGGGCTCTGATATCTTTAATAGCAATGTTGAAGAGATAATTCCTGCAGGTGTAGCCAGGTGCAGCTGAAATCTCCAAGTGTCTTTTCTCCTGCCGCTGCAGCATTGCCATAGCCTGCACCTGGTGAGATCTTGCCCCTTCAGAAATACAGGAGTCTTCCTAGTGTATGAATTTGAAACACATTAAAGGAAACAATCCAGTTTCCTGATGGATCATCCCAGTAATGGAAAGCTGTGACCTGGAAATTTCCCACGGAATACCTGCTTGTAAAGATGATAGAGAACACAGCTGTGAACATGCACTTATTCTCAGTAGGAGCTGAGTTCTTCTGTTGGGTTAGCAATTTCCCTAAACTTCTGAATCAATAACTGCTTTGCATGAGATAATGCAGGACTGTAAAGATTGTTTATTATTATTATTATTATTATTATTATTATTATTATTATTAAAGTACTTATGAAAAGCTAACTACTTAGATGATATCAGTCGCCACCTACCTTCCTCAGCTCACAACTGTGTTATTTAACTTGTATTTTTGGTAATAGCAGCTCTTAATTAAAGCATCATCTGGGGATCCTGTTACAGAATTGGGACCTGAAGACTGGAACATGGCCTAGCAAAGCCATACAAACAATGTTGGATGACTTCATAGATGACCATCTTTGTTTCTCACCCTAAACAATGGGTAGCACCAGGCAGAGATACATATGCCTGGTTTCTGCCACAGATTATACCAGCTCACTAAGCCCTGTTACTTCTTAAGCTTCTAACACATCCTCTTCCCAGTCTTCTCCCTCTTCTCCTTCTGACCATTCATCACTGTCCCACCACCACTCCCAGGGCTCTGAGCCTTCTTCCCTTGGTGGTTCCCCAGCTGATTCCTCCATCATTCCTCTGCATCCAACCAGTCCATGACATTAGTATTATGACTTCTGCTTTTGCATAGTTTGACATGCATGGCTTCATGAGTCTAGAGTCTTAACAACTGCGTGTTATTTAAAGTTGCATTTTATCTATGTTGTCTACATGGAATCCTGTGGGGTGAAGGGAGGTTTAAAATTGCTTTAAAATTACTGTATGTTGAGAGTAAGTTCATGTCAACTACTACTGCCTTAGACCTCAGTCCTATGTGTCTGTATATGGAAATATGCCCCAACAATCTCATTGTGATATATTCCTTGGTAAACAGGCATAGAACTGAGTGTTGTTCATACCTTGTATAATCTAAGCATGCACTGACAGCAACTACTAATTCTAGATTATAATGTTCTGTATGAATGGCTGGTTTAGAATCACCAATTATAAGTACCTTTGTGCTTAAGGTTATTGTGCATGCATCTGCAACTGGATGATGAGCATTAGATTTTGGCTTCCCTTTTTGGGGGAAAAAAGAGGCGCTCTAATTTGGCACAGTTGTGTATTTTGCTGACATGTGCTTGTGTTGGGTGTTGCGCATGACTGCAGATGCGTTAAGGAACACTGTAACTGCAGTACGTGCTTGTTTTTTAAGTGACCTGTTAAATATTTGTCTAATGCTGTGCATGTTGAGAAATGGTGGGGAAGCTGAAACATGAAAACATTCTTACTGTGTCTGGGCCATCTACTCAGTATCATTTCTCTTAACTGTTGCTAGTATCTGATAAATGATTATACAAGAGCACAAGGCAATCATGAGTACTCCACTCCCTGTTTGTAACTGTGAATTGACTCCTGTTTGGAGTGAAATTGTGGACTGGTTTTTTCAGAGACAACCAAGTAGTTATTTTTGTCTTGTTAAGGGAGAAGAGCTTTCTTTTGGCTGAAAGTAGCTAGATTTTTATATATATATATATTGAAGAGGTGGGTAGTTTGGGGCAGTTTTATACTTCCTAAATGCCAATTTACCTGTATGTTGAGAGTAAGTTCATTTGAACCAGGTAGAGTTAATCAGTAGGTGGAGCAATTGCACATTTCCTTAACTTCACATTCAGCACAAATTTAGTTTTAGTTTACATTCTACCTGGAATTATGTAATTGATCCTGTGCAGCTCTGGATAACACGCATGGATGTATGTGTATCAATCTTTATAATATTTCCACCCTGCTTTTTTATGAAAATGTTGAAGACAGTTAACAATAAAAAGCCAATAAAACAACAATAAAACTAGATTAATAAAATGAAAACATTTTACAATAAATTTATAAAAGCAGCAGGAGGGGCTTCAGAAACCTAGTTTTAAAACAACAGCTTCTATCTTCTATTCCATTCACAGAAGGCTTTTTTTCTGCTGCGATGTTTTCTGTGAATGGAGGGGGGATATAGGGAATTTTTGCAATTTCTCCCATTCTCAGACAGCCATCTGTGCCACCTCCGAACTTACCCAACCTTCTGGGTAAGATTTTTTGTTTGTTTTGTTTTTGGAGGGGAGGAATCAGTTAAAATTGCCTTTCCTGCCTCTATTCACTAAATGGAAGGATATTGATGGCTGGAACCTGATAAACAGAACAAGCTCATTGGAATCAGGGTGTCTTCACTGCCTATCAAAAGTTAACTGTGCCTGTGATGGGACATGGTGATCCTCTCTTTTTCAAATAGCATCTTTAAATGCTTAGAAGGAGTTTACAATCCAAGGGCCAAAACTCTGATATTAAATGTACCTTTGCCTCTAAGATGCAGGTTATTAAAGATGCAGATTGCATCTTCTGTGGGATATGTGAAAGTTAATGGGATAAATACATGCATGGTGGGGCATTTAACTCCCTAGTCCCCTGCTGAGGTCCTGTGGAAACCCTCTTGCAAATGTGGCTTGTGCTTTTGTGGGAAGCAAATGCTAGCTTCGGAAGAGGGATCTTCCCCAGGACCATAACAACATAACATCATTTGCAATAACAATAATTGTCAGCCCCATCCCAGCTAATGCAGTTTGTGCTGGATGCAAATTTTGGTTTTGATCCTAAAAGTCAAAGCACAGGGGAAGGAAATGTAGATAGGAAAAAAAGAGGTATGCACAGTACATCAGATAAATGAAATATGTGCATGTTTTCTGGGTATAGTTCCACTGGGTATCATTCTAACACCTGAGGAGGGTTGGAATAGTAGCATGGTAAATGTCTGTTCTCTTCTGGAGCTTGGCACTTAGTAAAGGAGGCACATGATTATTATCTTTTTGCCATTGGATTTATCCATGCAGACCCAATTCAGCATACTAAGCTGTCCCTAAAGTAGTCCTAGTAAAGTTTTGGGATATTCTCAAGGGCACTTCCAAACTGTTGCTGTTTTGTGGGTGAGATTCAACTGCACACCGGTCTCACTACATTCCGGTCTCACAGTTTAAATGGCACTCTTCTGTAACAAACTTGTCCCCCCACCCCCAAATCAGGCTTTAGTAAGGAAAGTGATGGGGAAATATATTGGGAAGTGTAAGTTTACATTTGCTTAATGTGAGGTCATATAATCTCCCTGCAAACAACAGAATGGATACTTAATAAACAGCCAACGTAATGTAACCTCCTCCCTACAAACATTGTGCAAACAAATCAGGACGTGTGTCCATTAAACAGGCCTTTTTTGAAGCAACCTCCGTATTTGTTCATTTCTGGCTTTTTCAGCTGTGGACAATTCTATGAAATCTTTTCATACAGCCCTCTGAACAGCAAATGTCTCAAATTTTCTGATCCAATATTTCTAGTCACTCTTTTTACAATTCACTTGGCTGTTAATTGTGTGGATCGCTTCAGCTGTATAAACTGACAGTTGAAGGTGGTGGCAGTTTGTGAAATTCTAGACATTGGCCCTGAAAGCATTAATTGCTGTTACAAGAAGTGTCTCCAGAAAGGCCAGAGCAAGATGGGACATCATGGCAAGAACTCTGCTTTCTACGATTAAAAAAAAGAGAGCTACTCTTGATTTGCTTATATAGTGATTATCCCAGGGCAGGAATGAAAGATCCCTGTTGGTCAAAATGGAACTTTTGCCTAGATGTAAGCTTGATCAGATGCAGACTACTGTTTGAGTATGTAGTTCCCGACACCCCCCACCCCACTCCCCGCTACAAAAACATTCCTGTTTCCCTTGTTGATCTTTCCATCCCAAATCCCCATTTCCTTCCTGCTCTCTTCACTCAGCGAACTTTTATCATATGCTAAGGCCATGCTGTCAGCATCAGAAGTAGAGAAGAGTTATAGGAAGAACAGTAGTAAAGGATCTGCTTTGGGAGCCCTCCTCCAGATGGAGATTTCCCTGGCAGATTAATTTTCTGGTTTTATGGCCATTTTGTGCCAGCTAAACAGCTGCACCGGAAGCCTCCAGAAGGTCCTCTGCTTTGCTTCCTGGATTGCACGTAACATTGTAAAATATTATGCATAACATCAGGCATGTGGGAGCAGGTTTTAAATAAAACAGGGTGACTAGGGCTGCTGTTTCTGAATGGCATGATATGGGGGTCAAGCCATGGAAATCAGTGCAACTCAGTCAGTTTGCTTCAGTTCAATAATGCACAGATTTAGACCCATCTCTGATCCACAGACCCAGGGTGGGGAAATATGTAGGAATTGCTACAGTCAAATATCTAATCCACAATGCCATTTTTGAGGGAGGAAGCTGATCTTGTGAAGGTGACCTGCACCCTATATAGTAAAATTGCAAGTTACTGTGCCTTGAACTTGTTTTCTTAGATATCTTCAGCATTTGTTTTGCTGCATCAGGGACCACCCACAAACCACATTCCCATCTAGCTATCTGCATTGGTTCAAAGAAATGATCTCAAATCAGGATAAATTATAATCCCTCTGGTTAAGAGTCACGCAATACCTTCTGCATTCTGCGCCACACTCAGTACATTGCTGGCACTGCACAAGTGTTAAGTGTGACAGTTAAGTAGTCACAGTGCTGGTGCCACGAGGTTTAACCAAAATAAAAAGAGCATGAAATATGTCTGGTGCCCTCCTTCGAGTTTTCTCAAGAATGCCAGCAAATGCCGTCATTTCCATGGAATGCTAATAGGTTTTATAGATCTCTTGGAATTCTGGCTGGACACCTTTAAAAGTCAATTTTCAATGACAGCCTTCCTCCCCCTTCATATTGCATAATATATATTTTAGTGACATATGCCTCTAATCAGGCTAGATGCTTTTGCAGAGCTCTGAAGGACACACGGGCTCTGTAACATCTCTCAGATAATATTGTCATATTCTTGGAGCACAAGGCCCATTTTGAAACAGTAATTTGGTCCCTAAAGAGCTCTTTAGCCTCTGCCTCGCCTGCCAACCCTGGCCAAGTGTCGAAGAGAGCGGCCTAAGATAGATGGTCTGGACTTGGGTAGAGTAATTTAAACCTTCCTGCTTTTTCTTGCTTTCTGGGTGGAGAATTTACTCAGGAATCTATATCATTCTCTCTCTCTCTCTCTCTCTCTCTCTCTCTCTCTCTCTCTCTCTCTCATATGAAGTGCTTCTTTCCTTCTTGATTTTTATTTTTATTTTCTCTCCATTTTCCGTAGGAAACCTTTATTAGAATGCAGATGAACTTGACTTCTGCAAAGGGATTAAGTGGAGGTTCTTAGAGTAATAAATCTAAAAGCATATTACAAGCAAGGAAAAGGGATTTCCCTGGTGTTTTTGGATTTATAAGTGCTAGAGGCTAAACAACTTACAAGGGCACTAAGATTGCTCCTTTTTTCCTCCCTGTCCTTCTCCCCTGCCCAAGTGTAGGACATGTTCTAATATTGTGACCTAGCTGAAAATTAAGCTGGTTTTACTAAGTAGAAAACATGTAGAGTAATTGAAAATGTGCCATGCAAACAGCAATGCTCAATGTTACATTGTCTTGTTCGAAAGATTACACTGATTTGCAGGGAATGTCTTAACTCCTAATCCCAGTGACACAAGATCACATTGACTGTTTATTCTTCCATAGCTGGTAGAATCTAAAGGAAGGGTGATAATAATAGGTACTCTAGATGCTGAAAAGAATGCTCTGGGAGCCTTTTTTGAAACACGTTGAATTTTCAGTTTTACATTTTGTATAGTGTGTTATGTTTTCCAAAAGGATAGCATAAATTAAAAAAGTAGAAGGGGTTGGTAGGATGCTGTTCTTAGACATAAAGGGATTGGAGGGGCAATAGTAGTGAGGACTCTGTAAAGGCAGAGGAAGTTCCCTCTGGATAATGCAGAGCCTGGAAGAAGCTAAGAAAGATACAGAGCCTGTACTACTTGAAATGAACAAATCATCACAAGAAGAGGTGTTGAAAGTAAGGATTTCCTTTAGCTGTCCGTTCCCAAACTGTGGTCTGCCGACCCCACTGGTGGAATCATAAGCAGATGCATTTGATCCCACAGGGGAACGATTAGAAGGACAGACTGCCACTGCCATTTTGGATCTGTAGCAGCTGAGAATTTGAATTCTGATAGGAGGAAGCAGATGGTGGTCTATGAAACGTTAGGAAGAACGTTGGCTATTTTTGTGTTTATAAAAGGGCTAGGTATCGGTGACCCACGGTGAGACAGTTCACAAGTCTGGATCCCCCTGAGAGGTTCATAAAGGATCTTAGTGAAAGTTTTGCTGTGCGTCACATATGATAATCAAATATGAAAAAGCACATTGGCTAAATTAAAAACAACTAATTGCGGGTGGGTGAGGATTGGCAGGATTTGTGCACAAGCTTCATCATGTTCCATTTTCTTTTGAGATTGTGGAAACCTGCACTTTGAACAAAATGTGTACCATTCATACAACCAGGATTCAAATGGTTCTCTGCCATGAAGTGTGAAAACAAAAATGTTTACCACTTGTGGATGGCGTAATCATGTTAACTGATTACTAAAATTCAATTGTAACTCTTCTCCCTGTGACAACCTGCTGCTTTGAATATCTGACCCTTATTTTGAGTCCTTAAAAATATTGTAATATTGTACTTAGCACATTTGGCTACAGTGTAGCTGCTACACGTTTCTTTCTAAACAACCAATAAGCAGCCCAATGGAGGTCCCCACTGGACCACTTTGTGTGTGTGGCTTCAAACATCTCTTCAGATATTTTCTGAGATTTTGGCCCAGTGACTGGAGTTGGAACTAGAACAGAGATATCTAGAGCTCTGTTTTCCACTCTGGCTGAACCATAATTTACACATAACATTTATGAGCTGTTAGAAGCTTTGGACACTACCTCTTTTTCTCTTTTTGCATCCAAAAGGAGATTTAAAACTTCTGCTTTTGGCTTGGTTTTCAGCAAAACAGAGTTCCCTGCTACAGTGCTTAAGGGAACTCTGGCTAGCTTAAACTCCAGCTGGTTCAAACAAACCAGGATCAAACTGCGGTTTACAATTGCTTAACTAGAGTTTCAAGTAACCAGAGTTCTCTGAGTTTGGACGTTACCAGGAAACTCTGCCAGATTTAAAACTGGAAGCAGATTATTCCAATCACTTCCTCTGGTGCATGGAAAGGGGGAGTGGGAGAGTTCCAGGCTTGTTGTAGTTCATGCATGTAATGCTAAAACACAGTTTGGCATGGCATCCGAATGAGTCCATTACCCTTTTAATGGCAAGAATGGAACTTGAAAATTGCCCCTTTTCTATTAACTTAATTTAGGAAAGACTAACCCACACTTTACTACACCCAGGAATACTCATGCTGATGAGAGATTCAGCAATGCTTATTATTCTAGAGTTAACAACCAGCATTAACCCTTTCCACATCACATTTTTGAAATAAAATGAATGTTTTATAAGACCTAACCAGATAAGCATTCCTGAATCACATCTCCCCATATCTTTCCTTTCCACTCTGCCATGTTGCTTCTGTCTGCACAGAAGCACAATATTCCTTCCTCGCTGCCTGTCCCCATTTCATTCTGCTAGACTGGTGGTTTCACTTGTAACATTGACATTCACAGTGCACAAAAAAAAACAGTATGGAAAGCAAAGTACATTTTAAGAGCCCCTTTTTTATTCCTTCCATGACTGGGAAAGATGGCAGAGAAATCTGAAGTAAAAACTGTCAATATGTGATGCCTTTTGCAGCTCTCCTTCTTGATCAAATAAATAATTTGTAAGGTTTTGATGACAAAAGGATGTATCCTCTGCTCAGCTATCACCTGCCAGCACTGCCCTGTGCAATCTGATTTAGAGATTTAAGCATAAAAATCTTCCTTTCCGCTGTTTCCCCTGGAAACAGGAGCCCAGCAGAGAGGTTAATCATTTGGGTTTGCAATTCATAGCTGGAGTGGTGGTTAGTAGTGATGGTGGTGGTGGTGGGGAGCCAAACATAATTCTGCTTTCATGCACCTAAAATGAATTGCAGAAAATGTTTATTTGAGAAACCATTGTTTAAACCACAGGTCTCAAAATGCTTTTATGCATTCACTAGGAATGGATTTATTCTTTTACAATTGTGCACATTCACATCAGATTGTTTTATTTAAGTGTAAGGATGTTCATTGACCTAAATTCTGTTGCACTATGTCTTTGATGCTTACGTTCATTTGTTTTTACAAAGGTTTATACTCTACTCCTCCACCCCACAGCAAGGCTGTCAAAGTAGCACTGGGAGGGTGGGCGGGGGGAAGAGACTTTCTTTCTTTTCACATTTATATCCTGTCTTTCTTCTGTCATTGAGCTCTGGATGGCTTACACAAGGGTCTCCAGTAGTTTTCCGTCCAAGCACTAACCAGACCCAGACCTTCTTAGCAGCAGCTAGGTTGCTGTACCAAGTCCATTCAGATTATAGCCCCTGGCCCTGTATTAGCATAGCCATGTATCACTTGATGGTCTTTTAACAGATTTATCCTCCCAACCTGCAGTGTGGTTTAGAGAAATGGTGTTATGCTTATTTGATATATGAGGGACCCAGGCACAAGGAGATGGATATATTTTGCAACAGGAAGAATGCAGCTGTGCATTGTAAGCTACAGTCATTGCACCTCAAGCTGCTGAGTACTGTACGACTCTTTCTTTTTTACCTTTCCTAATGTAGAAATGAATCCTAGTGATGAGCTCTGCTGAAACAGGAGGGTGGTCTGTTGATTTAGATTTGGGCAAGCTTAATTCTTCATCATGGTTCACTAGCAGGAAGTGCCTGGTGCTGCCTGGGAATCTAAATAAACCTACAAAAATATGTTTTTTATGGATAGTGTCATTTGTGAGTTTTATGACTGTGTGTGTGTGTGTGTTTGTGTGTGTGTGTGTGTGTGTGTGCACTCCCCCCCCCCAACCTGAAGCTTCTACCTCTCCAAACCAGAAATCAGTTTGTGTGTGTCAGGGTGCTAATGTTTAATTATGGCTTACTTGGTCTGCTGTCCTGGTTCAGCATGGTGTCTGGGTCAAAACGCAGACAAAAAACACCACCCCCATCTCAGGAACCCTCGTGCTGAGTTTGATGATGTTATCTTCAGAGGCATCCAATCTGGTAGAGGTTGGAACTTTTCCACCAAACTGGGCAATGATATCTTCAGAGGCATCCAAATTGGTGCTGGTTGGAACTATCACAACAAATTTGGTGCAGTCACACCAAACCGAGTGACAGTATTTTTAGAGGCATACAAATTGGCAGTTTTGGATCATTGATGCCAAATTGGGTTGTAGTCACCCTGAATTTTGGTCTTCCTCCTTAATTCAGAAGGGTGCCCAATGTCCAAATGAAGACGAAAATTCCTGCCATCCCCTCAAGAAACCCTTTGTCAATCTAGGCAACGATATCTTCAGAGGCATCCAAATTGGTACAGGTTGGAGCTGGCATGGTGAAAATTGGGCAAAGTCATGCCAAAGTCATGTTTCTTGATTCATGAATGAATAAAGGCAATAGCTTTCCTTTGCTACCTCCTCCCTTCAATTCGCAACCCCCAATAAACTGTCTCTGAGGCTAGAGGCAGTGGCAAAGCTTTATGCTCCAGCACTAGGGGGCGGAGAGCAGGTGGGGGCGTGGTGTGGCGTGTGTCCTGGGGGTGTGGGGCACATCTTGGGGGCAGGGCGCGCTGCCCACAGGGGCATGGTGCGTGACCTGGGGATGGGGCGCCCATCGCAGATGGGGGGGCAGCCGCAATGGCACCCCATTGGGATTGCACTGCCAGGGGCAGTGCACTCTGCCCGCATGCTTCTTCCTCCACCAGTAGCTAGAGGTTCCATTTACCTGTCATGGATAATAGCTGTTGGTAGACATATACTTTGCAAATGGAAAAGGAAATTAAAGCCAGGAAAACTAGTAGCCATTGTTGCAGCTTATGGAAGCTAGTTCCATGAAATAATGATATATGAAGTTATTTTCTTTTGTCTCTCCTGTATCTATTGCCAATCAATCTCACTGGGTGATCCTGAGTTTCAGTATTATGAGAGAGAGAGGAAAAAGTTGTTTCTATCCACTGCTTCCACACTTCACATAATTTTGTCAACCTATATCACACCTTCCCTTAATCATCTTTATTTCCAAACTAAACAGCCTCAAAGACCGTTAGCTTTTTCTTCCAACTCCTTGTTAATTTTGGTTACTTTTCTGATCTGCGATGGCCAGAACTCTGACATTTTCCCAAATGCAGCTGCACTATGGATTTGTATGAAAATATTACGATACATGTTATTTTATTTTCAGTTGGTTACTTAATAAATCATAGCACGGAATGTGTCTTTTTGACCACTACTACTGCACACTGAGTTGACATTTTCATTGAGCTATCTACCAAAACCTCAAGATCTCCTTTCTCGATAGTCACTGCCAGTTCAGACCCCATAAATTTATATGTAAAGTTAGGACTTTATTTTTTTCTCTCCAATCTGTCTCCCTTTACATTTATTTACACTGGGCATCATTTGCCATTTTGTTATTCAATTGACCAGTTTGGAGAGATCCCCTTGAACTGCTTTGCATTCCACTTGGGTTTTCATTATCCTGAATCATTTGGTGATATCTGCAGACTTGGCTGCCTTGTTGCTAACTCTGAACCATTTATTAATATTAAATAGCATGTTCCAATACAGATCACTGGAATAGTCAAGTGCTTTCATTTCTTATTTCATTAGAACTGCTTGTTTACTCCTATCATCTCCTTCCTGGTCTTTAACCAGTCACTAGTCCTTAGAACCTGTCCCTTTATCCGATGATATGCAATTCTAGTTGCACTGGTATAGCATTAGACAGCTGGTATCCCAGTGCCTATGGTCAAAACCTTCACATCTATAACCAAAAAAGTTGTGGTCTCATTTGACCCCATAAAACCAATATTCTGTGTATTGTCTAGTTACTCAGTCCTAGGGAATGGGGTAGACACGGGGCCTCAACATGCAAATGGTTTGCCTCAGTAGATAGCAGCATGATTGTTTCAAATACCTGCAGAACATGTGGGTGAAATAGGAGCAGGAGTAGAATCTCCACAGGTTGCTCATATCCAGTCTAGTGGAGGCATAAGTAGGTCATAGTGGAGAATCCTATTACGCTTCTCAATACTCTTGTGGTGGATATTTAAATTGAAAAGTTATGGCATTTCAAAAGAAATTTGTCTCTGAAAAAGAAAGCCCAACACCAGTAAGTGACCTATGGGCAATGAAACAAGGTTGCCTTAATTTTCCTGTATAAAATCTCTTAGTATCCTTCTATATCCATAAGATGGTGAATAGCAGGTGGGGTTGGATGCCATGACCTAATCTACTAGCAGAAAGCTGAGTAGCACACACCATCTTGGATACAACCACATTGTGCATGCCAGCTGGTACCATATACAGAGATGGTTATGAAACTGAAAGACCTCTATTTTATAGGTGCTGCTGTGAGCAGTGTTTTTAAGATCACATTACTGTTTGAGATGACTCAGTCCTGAAACACATCCTAAGTCATTTATGTGACTCATGAACTTGGTAAGGCAAAAAGTTCTGTAGTTGCGGAGTGGTCCTGTGAATGCTTTTTCAAAATATACACACCTGGTGCATGCAAAGAAGATGTCCTTGGTTGATCTTACATGATGTGATTGGAGCAGAATGGAACAGATGATTGTTTGTTATATGGTACGTGAGGGGGTGCTGTGGTCTAAACCACAGAGCCCAAGGCTTGCCAATCAGAAGGTTGGCGGTTCGAATCCCCGCGGCGGGGTGAGCTCCCGTTGCTCAGTCCCTGCTCCTGCTGACGAAAGCACGTCAAAGTGCAAGTAGATAAATAGGTACCGCTCTGGGGGGAAGGTAAATGGCATTTCCGTGCACTGCTCTGTTTCACCAGAAGCGGCTTAGTCATGCTGGCCACATGACCCGGAAGCTGTACACCGGCTCCCTTGGCCAATAAAGCGAGATGAGCACCGCAACCCCAGAGTCGTCTGTGACTGGACCTAACAGTCAGGGGTCCCTTTACCTTTATCTTTATCCAACTCGTTTAGTCCTTTGTAGCATTTGCCTTGTGGAAACTTTGGAAGGCTGTGGGAAAATCCTTGAACACTGGTGCAATTTACTCCCAGAAACACAATTCATTATCAGGTGACCTGCCATTTTCATTTAGTTATTTCAAACACTTATACCTCACTTCTCCCAAACTCAAAGCAGCTTCCAACAGAATAAAGAAATTCATTCTGCTTTAGCTGAGATTCTTGCATTGCAGGGGGTTGGACTAGATGACCTTTGGGTCCCTTCCAACTCTACAATTCTAGGATTATATAATAAAACTAGCAATAAAGCAAATAAAAAAGCAATAATCAGTAAATACAAGAGAATCAACAGTAACATAGGACCTAGCCTGCATTTGTAAGCCTTTAGGGGAAAAGCTTGAAACCCTACAAGCAAAGAGTTGCAGTCACTGATTGATTGATTGATTGATTGATTGATTGGCACCACACTATTAGCTTCTATGAGTACTCTCCCTTAGAAATGGTCTAAGGGTGGTGTGGAGGACAATCTCTGTGTAGCAGCTTTAGCTGGAGTGGCTTTTCAAAAACACCCGAGAGGGAAGTCCTACAAGGACCCTTGTGATTTGGCAAGAGGCTAGTTATCACTTACAATAGCGGAATGTGTTTAACTACAAAAGCGTCTACCAGCAAATCCTAATGTCAGAGAAAAATGACTAAAACGTCTTACGACAATAAATTTGACATTCATGTACTCATGCTTGATAACTGATTTGAGGCTTTTACACCTAACTGCAAAGCATTACTAAATGAACCTTTCTGTCTCTTGTGTAAATAGATAGATTAATGACATTAAGCGAAACTCAAGCCTGCTGAAATGTTTGCTTCCTTACGGGGTTTTCAATTTCCCTTATTTTTGATAAATGAAGCAATCTGGCAATAAAATCCTTGCACAGTAGGTTAATAATGTCATAGCTGAACTGTGAAATAGTAATGTGTGTACTATCTCTTTGCAAACAATAATCCTTGAAGCCTGATAAATCTATTTCCAACCAACTTGTGTATTCATTGTTGTTGCTCGGTATTCCTTCTCTGCAGACACAAAACAGTTTGCTCCCAGTGTTTTTTGAAGCCGCAGAAGACAACTTGGGTCAGGAGGAAAAGAATGCAAGTTTCTAAGACAAAAGGCAGATTAACCTTTCTTCCTCTGCATCATCACCTGCCTTTTTCTCTTAATAGCTTTCCAGAGGTTTTAAGAGATGAGGTCTCCTTCCTTACCTCTGCAGTCACAGCTCACTGCTCTGTTTGCCTGTGCAACATTCACCTGATGTTTGTCAAAGTAGTATTTCCTGTATGTCACTCACAAGGAGAACTGAATTTTGTTTTTAAGTGGAACACTGTACTAGTTGCCTTGAATACTGGCAAGGCATAGTGTAGGTGGCTGGTATTTTTCTGGTTTGATCAGACAGTGTGGTCCTGCACACACTACTTGGGTAAGTCCTGTCAATTTTAATGGAATTTGGAATGGACGCACATATTGCTGTGTGTGTCAAACCTCCTCAGTGTTTTATTGTATGGTCTGTGCACTGCATGTGCAAAGGAATTAGCTGCAATTATTTCCACTACAGATAACAAGTCGGTGAAAAAAAACCTTTTTGCATGCAATGTGCTTACAATACAGATGTGCACTTGTTTAGAAGGGGGCACTGCAAATTTGTGTTTCTTCCAGGTTAATAGGTTCAGTATTGACACCTTGACAGAGGATGGCTAATGTGATGTGTTGGTAGGTTACCAGCTTCTGCCAGTGACTGGGGGACAGGGGCCTGGTGCCCTTCCCAGAAGGTCTAATGAGCTGGCAACTCTGCCCCTTCAGTTCTGTGCAGTTGGAGATAGCTCAGTTGGTTAGAGTGTGGTGCTGATAATGTGAAGGTCACAGGTTCGATCCCTATATAGGACAACTGCATATTCCTGCATTGCAGGAGGTTGGACAAGATGATATTCAAGGTCCCTTCCAACTCTATAGTTTATAATTCTATATAGCTGCTGAGTAGATATACTAGGCACAAGGTGTAGACCATGAGCAGGCCTAGTGCTGCCACCTTCACCTAATGAAGAATTGAATTTTGGCCTCATCTAATGCAATCATCTGAGTAGTGACGTGGAAATGAAAATTTTAGATTTTTCCGCGTGGGGAAAGAGCAGCCTTCAATGGAGGAAAGGTTTCTTGTCAATTTTTATTTTATATAAATTGGTTTTTTTTCTGCCCTGAAACCCAAGGTGGTAGTGGCATACAATGTGGCCAGATCCAGACTTTCTTAGCTTCAGCAAGGCAGTGACTTCAAGTCACCTCCAGACCATGCCCTGGGACCCAGCTGATTGCTGCATGAACTGAATTAATTGTTAATGAGTTGTTTGACTCCACAGCAAGAGTCAGTTCATATAGGGTTAAATGCAAACTTGCATTGTAAGAAACACAGGCTAAAGCATATTTTGCCTGGCGTTTGAGCAGATATATAACATGTCAATATGAGAGTATGTTTTATTTTATAGTTTAGGATTCAATACATTGTAACCTTGTTGGAGACGGTGCCTGGGCATAGCCACCCAAGCTGAATTGGGTGACATACCCCTATTAGACATATGACCACAGACCACACCAGCTGTATGTTTCTAATGAAATTATTCCGGAATTTTAAGCGATGCTCACAGTGCCTCCAAAATGGTTAAAAAACATAATCTTGGCAAGGCTGAGGCTCATCAGGAACTGCTTCTCAGCTTTGTGAAGTTCCCGTGCCTTAAGACATAGCTACTTGCAATATGGCAATGTGGTTTGGATAGCGTCAAGAGCAATCACATGGCAAGTTTACCTGCAGTGGGCAAGTACATCCCTCTACCTCATCCCAGGAGTTCTTCTATGCAAAACTAGAAGATGGTTGTTCAGATTGGAAAGATTGCTTGGGTCCCACTATGCTCCCTGTCTCTACTGCTCTGTGAATGAGTGGGAGCTACGATGGGCTGGAGCCCTCTTGAACCTAAACGATTCTCAGAAATTGTTTTGAGCATAATCAGTGTTTCAACTTAACTGCACGCAGGGCTGTCTTTCATGACCTCTCTGTGTACAAATTAATCTATTTCATCGCAGGTTTTGTGTGGGTTTTCTGATGTCATAGTAATCTCAAATATTTAGAAGGGAGGGAGGAAATAGCATTCTGAAAACCCTCAACACGATGTTTTCCTATCTCTGTTCATCATTATGTGTGAGGTAGTAGATTTGGTTCCCAAAACAATGCTTTCATGTACATGAATTTATTATTTTGGTCACAGACCAGTTCCAGCCCACATACAATATCAAGGAAGTCATAAAACATGATAGGGATACATTTGAATTTGCAGTTAGGTATAACAGGGACAAAACAGATATAGCAACAGTTTAAAAATATATAAATTAAAACTTAGTCACTAACATATAACCTAAAATTATCATTTAAGGCCTTAATCATTATGATAGCACAGCTTGTTCCCTAGGTTTTATGGCAATCACACAGAATTTGGCTACCCTTAATGTGATCTCAGGATCCTTGTCCGCTACCAGGGATTTTAGACATTGAAGTTCGGATTCATTTGGAGATTTTTGCATAGCAGGGGTAATAAATACTGAGTGTATATCCCTGTAGAAACGGCAGCGTAACAAGGCATGAGAGACAGTTTCTACCTCCATCAAGCTGCAGGGGCAGACTTGTTCCACGTATGGTTTACCCTTGAATCTGCCCTGCAATGAGGCAGATGGCAGCACATTGAATATGCTTTCATGTGTTGGTGCCTCCACACAGCTGCTGCCGTGTAACATAAGGGGCTGACTAGCACTATCACAGGAAAGTGCACATGCCTGTAGCAATGATGGCAAAGCACTGGAATGGAGACCAGATAGCAACTATTGATTCACAAGATGAGCCCTTAGTGTATGTTGTGACAGCAGCAAGGAACTCCTGCAGTGCAAAAATTCTTTTCAAAAACAACCATACCATTGCGGGAACACTTATTTATTTATTGGAAAAACACCAAAGTAGTTTACTAGATAATAATAAAATGGTTAACAATACAATAAAGCAGATCAATGAAACAGCATTAATATTTCACACAGTAGCCAGGCATCAGGAGCCAACGCCAAATGCACCGTTTTGACAAGTAAGTGGTATCCAAACTAAATAATAATAATGAGGAGGAGGAGGAGGAGGAGGCGAGCACCTGGGTGAACATGTTTTAAGTTGGTGGCGAAAACTCTCCCAGTCGGCAGTTTGTTCCACACACTGCATGCCACAGCAGAGAAGGCTTTCCTCTGCACCACTGCCAGATGAATCTGAAGGCTGTGATGTGGATTGGCTCCACTACACAGTACCACACACATCCCCCTCTCCTCCTGCAGTAAGTGCCAATGGCATGCTGTGTTCAGAAGCCAGGAGAGCAAGGGTGCCCCACATGGGCTGCTACTGATGGTTAGCAATGCCTCTCTTACAGTCTGCAGAGAACTGTGGTGGCTTATGCAAGAGATAACATGGCTTAAGCTGTTTAGGGCCTTTTAATTACCCCCCCCCCCCGCACATGTACACATGCATCTTGTACCTGGCTTGGTGGCTAACTGGCAGCCAGTGTCATATGTGTGCAGTGGGGCGGTCCCTTGAGCAGCCCAGCCATCACATTCTGCACTAGTTGCTGCTTTGGAACTAACCTCAGGGCAGCCCTGCATGAACTGTGCTACCTTGCTGCTGTCCTCAAGCCCAGGGGACCTGCCAGAATAAATACTGGATTACTTTAAGCAGCCTTAGGAAATGCTCGGCTTGATGTGGGAATGGAAGCCTGTTCAAAACACTTGGATCAAGGCTATCAGCTACTTTAACCAGATTATAGATGTTTGGCTAAATTAGACCAGAATTTGTTCTGTCTTGGATAAATAGTAGAAATGAATGGTAGCCCTTAAAGGCTTTGTTGATAGCTATATGTGTTGCCTCAATTAACAGGGGAAAGAGGAATGTTCCAAAAGACTCTGAGTGGGTCGCATGGCATGTTTTCTGATTTAGGTAAAGAGAGAGAGAGAAAATATGATGTCATGATGTATTGATGTATGATAATATAATGGAACTACTATTAGTTTAGACTATAAGGGATAATTTGGTTGCTTTAGACAAATTTTTGAAAATATTATATTTTTGTACTTTTCTCTTAATTATAATAACCACTGATAACTCACATTATTATTTGACCCTCAGAGTCTAAATGGCTCCAGACAACGTACATAAACTTGACAAACAGGCCACTCTAATGCTGTCTGTTTCCATCCTTACAATGTGGCAATGAAGCTTTTATTCACTGAAAGAGATTCTGAGTTTGATTGACAGGTTATTTGCCTGAACACTGTGGCCCCCTTTTCCTAACACTTAACTGCTATCAATTACAGTTTTGAATGTGGGTTTTTTTCTAATGTAAAATAATGCCAGCCACTGCCTCTAACCCCGAGCTCTTTTGTCTTTTCTCTCTCCAGTCTTATTCAGGTCTTGCTCACTCACTCTGCTTTATTTTTCATGTATATTTTCTTTCAGCATATAAATGCTGGAGTGCTGTCCTTAGAAATCAGCCTCATGCAAAAACATGCCTCATCAATAACTTTGTGGACAAGTGGGCTACATCAGTGGTTAAAACAGGAAACCTACTGAGGTATTGTGATTGCTCCATCCTGGTCTCATTTAGTATAGTGATATGCAGTATTCTAAATACATACATTAGGGGCAGTAATTTTGTGCACAGCTACAAGTTGGCTTGGCTCATTCTGTAGCATGATTTCCCTCTGGCAGTCAAGTTAAATTCTCCTCTGAAAATTTGCCTGAATGAATTGAATACAGATCTTATTTAAATCAGGTGATTTGCTTTAGCTGCCATCTGTTGGCCAGTTTGCTATTATTATTCTGCTGTTGTAGTAGTTACCTGTCTCCCTGTATTGTGGAAAGCCAGATATCACATTTAATAAATATTTGAGGTATTATGCAATAGTTTTAACCTCAGGGAATGTAAGTGTTTGCTTGTACGTACACACACACATGGGCAGGCTGGAAATTGTGTGCTTTAAACATCCCCATCTAACTGTTTTCAAGCAATCCTCCAGATCAAGAGAGCACTATATTTGTTAAAGCTCAAAATGATGAGTGCTCCTGTTGCTGTGGAGCCCCACATACCCTCAGTGAATGGCACTTTCTGCGTGATTCAAGAATAGGCCCCACAGTGCACAGTCAAGAATCTCTTGTGAATTCTGAAGTCTCTTGTAGGAGAGTTTTATAATTTACTCTGTAGAAGGTTTCCTTTTATGAAGCCTCTGAAGATTTTACATGAAGGATTAAACTCCTGCCTATTGAAGTCTGATCTTAATCGGTGCCTTTTGACCACAACAGGGATCTTTTCAACACCAAACACAAATGCTCTTGGTTCAGATAAATGGATGGGCTTGGTTTTCTCCTTTCCCTTCCCTCTTTTCTATTTTGGAAACACTGTGCGGTACTTTCATATTCCAGTAGAAAATTAGCCTTCCTTTCACAAATGGCAGATTGGACCATAAACCAGTACCATTCCAGACTGTAGGACATGACTGAATGGTCTTCCATACCAAAAAATAAAAAGTTAAAAAAGCTAGGATAGAACCTTGCTTCCATTCAAAACCACATACAGTGGTACCTCGGGCTAAGAACTTTATTCGTTCTGGAGGTCCGTTCTTAACCTGAAACTGTTCTTAACCTAAGGTACCACTTTAGCTAATGGGGCCTCCCGCTGTCGCCGCGCGATTTCTGTTCTCATCCTGAAGCAAAGTTCTTAACCTGAGGTACTATTTCTGGGTTAGCGGAGTCTGTAACCTGAAGCGTCTGTAACCTGAGGTACCACTGTACAGCCATTTTGGAATAGTGTTACAATTGTACGCTGCTGGGGAATGAGTAGAAATACAGTATTGCATGGAGTAACAGTGAGTGGTGGCAAGAGAAGAGGAAAGCAGCTTTTGGGAAGGAGCCAGTTTGCTTGGAAAAACAGCTGGTAGGAAAGGAGTTAAGCAGACCTTCTCCTCCTCCTCTCCCTCACTCAAAATCACAGCACTCCCAAAACTGTTAAAAATAAACCTGTTGGGGCATCATTGTATGCATTTGCATGGAATGTTTTATTTTCTCCTAGCTGCAAAAATTTTCACTGGATTGTGTCCACACAGTCTAAGGCTTCCTTAATTACCCACAAATTATTCATTATATATATCCTGCCCTATCCTGTAGCCTCAGGGCAGGTTACTGTGTTTTCATCAAAGACAAATCTATCAATTACTATCCCCAAATAGCTCACAACATAAGGGCTCAAATTTAATTTCTCCTTTCATCCATTAATTTCCTGATAGGGATAAGAAGGGAAAGCCTTCCTTTGCACTCTCATTTTGCTGACAAAGCTGCTCTGAAATAATTATCCTCCTTGGGAGACTGGAAGGTGGAGACAGAAGTTATGTACAAAACAACTATAAGTCTCAATACTGTGCCCAGAGCTACTTAGGTTCATGGTTTTGCTTGTACAATTCATTATACATAGGACTTCAGTCTAGTATACAAATAGCAGGTGACTGTACAACTTCAGACTGCAAATGAGGGCTCACATTTGGAAGTATTCTAACACAAAAAGAGTTTGTGTATGTGAAACATGTGGTGAATGTAATATGCGAAATGGCTCTTAGATAGTCTTTTCTTAGATAGAATGAGAAAATCTTCTGTCATGTGGCCAGAGGATGATGCGTTCTGAATGATGTAAATTCCAAGATGGGTTCATTTTGCATCTCAGATTATGAATCATCACCTTGTGTTCAGAGGTTAGGTGACTGTAGCAGCAGTAATTGGAACCAGTAGTTTGGCTTTATTTTATTTGTTTTCAAATCATTTATATACTGTTTGTTGTTATGAAAAACTACAAGTTGGTTTACTACAGCATTACAATAAAACAATACACTAGAATATCCAGAGTTCATGAAATCTAGTACTAAGGATAAGTACCCAGGAATGCCATGCGAACAGAAACTTTTTTTTTAACCAACCAGTGAAACATCTGAATGATAGGGGCCTGTCCTGTCTCTAAGAGGACGTCATTCCATAGTGCGGAGGCCACTGAAGATAAAGCTTTTCTTTGAGTAGCAATGAGATCTTTCTCCACTAGATGCAACATAAGGAAGTGTTCTCTCAGATTGCCTAGTCCTAAACTGTCAGGTACTTATACAACAACAACAAAACCTTAAACTCACTCAGTAGTGAATAGGCAACAGGTGCAATTCCTTCCACAGTGGTGTAATATGAACAAAGTAGAGGGCGCCAGTAAGTACCCTAGCCATTGCATTTTGCACTAGCTACAGTCCTGAATTGACCCTAAAGGCAGCCCCACATAGAACCTGTTTGCAACAAACCGTCTAGAGGTTACAACACATGAGTCACGGAGGCAAGCTATCTCCATTCAGGAACAGATGTAGCTGGCACACCAGCTGGAGCTGGTAAAAGGCACCCCTAGACACCAGTGACTCTTGAGCCTTTGGTGGTGACAATGATGGATAACTACTAGACTGTAAAATTTGGAGACATGCAAATTTCTAAGGACGGCTGTGTTGTAGTTAATTTACTGTTTAGGGAAGTGCAAATCACCTAAATTTACTTTTGAATGACAAGGGAATCTAATTTCCCCCTCATCCCTAATTCTGAGGGCTACCAAGGAATTCTGATGTCTGTAGCTATCAGTTCTGTCAGTTGGTTGAACATTCTCCAGATTCCTCTGAATACATGTGGTGGATGCACGGGCTGATGTATGAACCAGGTCTCAGTTTGTTTAAAAATGTTCTTGGCAACAGAATGACTTCATATAAATTCACCAGGTCTTGTGAGATTGAAGGTCTTTTGCGTGCCCACTTAGCAGAAGAGGTGGAAATTATCAAACAATGCTTTGTGATTGTATAGTTTTACTATTTGTGGAAAACCTCCAGTAGAGTCATGCCAGTTTCTGTAAAACAAATAAAAGATGCCTAAGAATTTGGACACATGACTGAGTTGCGAAAGTGATCCAGATTGTTCCTTAGTATTATGCTGATTTTGTGTATCGGCTAGATAGAATATACTTCCACAGTAAACTACTCATCTTAGTGAGTTTCATGGAAGAACTCTTGAAACCAGTGGGTCTACTCATAAGTCAGCTTTCAGTCCAGATGTTTGCCTGAACATTCAACACAGACATGCTACAGAGAGGCAGCTCTTTTCATGAATGAATGAGTTACGGAGCATCAGAATTTGTAACAACCCTTAACTCAATACCCAAATTTGAATACGTGTTCGTTTAAGCATGGTTGGCTCCTGTTCTTTCCCGTGTATTGATTTAAATGGTTAAAGATGACTGACAGGATCAGTGACTGACAGAATCAGAGTTTGGTTTAGTCACATACAAGAAGGCCATTGGGGTGTGCTTCTTCCACTGCACCTCCCTGCTTACATTTGCATTCCAACTCAAGCTGCCTTACAGTCATCCAAAACCATTATTTTCATTGCAACTGATGGCAGATGGAAATGACTTTTCCCCGTTACCCTTGCAGAGCTCAGGCATTATCCCACAATAATGAGGTGGATCATATTTCCCACCACAATACTGTAGAATTCCCATTATACAGATCCCCTATCACTGTAGCCCTATGTGAATAAAACTCCCATTTACATGAATTTCTGATTCAGTCAAATATTTTGGATGTCCCCCAGTCACTTAATCATAAATAAATTGCTTGGAAGTAACCCCAAATGATTTCAGTGGAATTTAGTAGTAGGAAAGGTGGTTAGAATCTCAGCCAAAGGATACCTAAACTTTCTTTATGGAAAAGTACTTGTTTTGGAGCAGATGACCACTTTGAAATTCCTTTCACCCATGGAAATTATCATATAGGGAGGGTCTTAAATCACAGATCGCAAGTCAGATGATGAAGTAGCTCAGTCGTACATTTTTGTGTCCTATCATAGTGCCTGAATATTTGTTATTATTGCTACTAATTATTCATAATAGTGTTTCTTCTTTTAACACAATCTTACGTAGAAGTAAGGACACACTGTGTTTGGTGGGACTTATTCCCAGGTAAGGGTACACAAGACTGTAGCTTCCATATGGGATTTTATAAAGGAAGGATATTTTTGGAAGAGTCAGCACTATCCTGCCATATTTCTCTGAAAATGTTGCAGGGTTTAGAATGTTCCTCTGTGGAGATAAATAAGCTGTCAATTCATGATGAAGAAAATCAAACTTGCACAGTTTGTTTTGGCCAGGGTTACTCGAAAAAAATATGAGAGAAATTCCTCACTAGCCACGGAGTGCTCCATGTGTTAACATTTAGCTTTCCTATCCTTTATCATGCCTGTGATGGCTTTTAGAAAAGGTAAACAGGAATGTCAAAATAAAGAAAAGATTAACCCATTCAGGTTTTGCTTTCTTTTCTTTTCTTTTTAAAAAAAGCTATCACAACTCTTAATTAAGTGGATAAAAAGTTTGATTATGTTAAGCAAATAAACAAACTCAACATTTATGCCAGCTGCCTGTGGTTTCTCCCCTCATTTGAATGCGCCGCCCCACCTTGTATTGTGAAATGCCTAAACTGAGATCCAAGCAGAAACCCAGGAAGTACAGAAAATATGCAAACATCAAATCAGTTGACGTACTTCGTGACTTTGATACAGCCTTGCAATTAGTAGGGTATTTTCTTTTTATTCGTGGTCTGATGATATGCATTCCTTCCCACCACTGCACACAGAGTTTACATCGGAAAATGCCTGCTTGCCGATTTCCCCATGTTCTACACTCCTTGAATCCAATCCACAACTTTCCCAATATTTAATTCTGTTTTCCAGATGCTCTTCACTGCATGGATGCTGTAAAATCAACAGTGCTTGGTTACAGTATTCATTTCTGTGTATGCATATGGTTTAAAAAACCACTTTGCATATCTCCGTATCTCTAAACTGTGTCACTTTGGTAAAAACCAGAAGAGGAAAAAGAAAGCATTAATAAGTACGGAAATGGAAATGTGCCAACACTTCACATATTCTAATAGCTCACTACTACTACTGATAGCATCTCTGTAGTGTTTTCCCTGCATATTCATTGCTTCACTAATCTGATCAGAATCTTACTCCATGCTCACTCCTATCAATAGTAGGAACAATATTTGAAAGCAGTTGGATTTCCTCCTCTGCATCCGTCTAGCAGATTCTTTAATGATGGAGAAAATGAGTAGTGGCAGAAGGGGACTTCTTGAGGGGAAAACGTGTTCGTGGGCCTACAGTTAAAGGACCCTCTCTTCTACCACACACCATTCCAAAGCAAGCCTTTTATAGCACTCAACAATACTTTCTCCCTTTCCTAGTTTTCAGATTCCTTTAACTATTCATCAAGCTTGTCTTGTTCTTTGCCTCCAGTCTTATTATAGCCTTCTTCTTCACCACCACCCCCATTCAGATTTCAGTGTCCAAGGATGTTGTGTAACTCACCCTTAAGTGACTGGCATTGCTGGCATTTACTTTGCTAAATGTGCACCCTAAATGACACCGTCTTAGCTTGATGATCCTTCATTTTGCAATCCCTCAGTCTTGAGGCATAAAGGCTAGCCCCCATGTCTCCCATGGTGGCAGCCACAAACTAACTGAAACAATTGCTCGTCATGTTTGCCAAAACCACAAAATTGCAGCAGTCTCTGTGAACCAAGTCACAATTTTGGATCCTTCATAGTCTTGCTTTTCTCTGTGACCCCATGACCTTGCTGCAGAGGACTGATCCTATGATTTCAGCCATTGTTCTTGGATTGTAGCATCTGCCTCCTTCTATAACAATCATGCATTATTGTTCTTTACGTTGTTTGTTAGAGTGACTTTGGCGGTTCAAATGTGTGGGGGAGAATAGGGAGTGCAAACCACTCCTGCTCCTTGCCTCTTCAACCCTGGTCAAATGTCGGAAGCATCTCTAAGTAAGCATCATGGTAAGCACAATGTTGATGCACTGTCAATAAATGAGAATATGGCAGCTCAGGCTCAATGGTGCAATACAAGTTCTCTCTTTCTCTTTCTCTTTCTCTGTGTTTGAGATCTAAGCCTGAATTTTTCAAACAGTGGGCCTGGGGCAACTTTCAGGTGGGCCTCAGTGCTGCCACCTGCCCAATGTCTCCTCACTTCTCTTTTGATTGGCTTGATGGCAGCACCAACAACTCCTTGCATGCTGAGTAAAAGGTGGTTTGGAGACTGAGAAGTCCAGGGAGGAAAGGCAAGATGGCAATGATATATCAGGAGCAGGCTGTGTCTATACTGCTTGTTGTATCTCTGGTATAGCTAGAAAGCAAGGGAGGAGAATACACCATATCTTTAGAGCAGACACCCAAGCAGGCATCTCAGGAATGAACAGCTTATTCTCACCAACCTTATATTGCACCCAAGAAAAGGGTGGCTTGAAATCCTCATTGGCACCCTGAATGCATGCCAAAGACTGCTGTGTGGACACCGCAGCTTGAGCACAAAAGCGATTCCCAATAAAGTGCAGATCACACAAAACAGTCGCAGACCAGGGATACAAGTGTGACGTTGCACTCTCAGAAACTATTGACCCAAACCATCCCTATTCAAGAATTATACTGTGGGACTCTACTTCTAGCATCAGCTAATTACCTGGGCAGCTGGTCCGCTAGTTCAATCAATTATGATTATGATCATTTATTGAATTTATATCAATCAACTTATAACAGTCAATAGATCTAAAATAAAAAGCTGGTTCACTACTGATGTTCAGTTTCTCAGCGGGGCAGGAGATTTTCTGCCTCGGGCTGCTGTCCTCCAGGTGCAGCTCCCGCCGAAACCGACAGGAGTTGCATGCTTAAAAGTCCATACGCGTCGCAAAAGTTGTTCTTAGTGCAGAAAGGAAGAGGCTGTTCTCACCAACCTTGTCTTGCACTCGAGAGAGAGGTTTACAGATAGATAGAGGTGTTGCCCTTTTTATCCATTTCTCCCCTTCCATTCCCCTCAGTACATTTTATTGAATGTTATTTATTCCTTTATCAAATAATAAAAAAGGAATGCCATTTCTCCTTTTCAGGGTAGCGGTGTTTTGGGGTGGGGTTTTTTTTTTGGTGTGCGTATTCTAAGGCTCAGATGTAAGGCATGTCTGGAAGCAATACTTATGTGTGTGTGTGTGTGTGTGTGTGTGTGTGTGTGTGTGTGTTCATCTCTCCATGATTCATTCTGAGGGCTGTTTTAGCCTTCATAAAATATTCATGCTGGTTGTGCATGGCTCTATAATTGCCATCTCAGGCCTTGAATTATTTATAGGTTGTACTGTTCACATAGTCTCATTTACTGATAGAGCAGATAACACCATAGAAGAGGATCCCAAACACTCTAATGCCTGTTACTTTGCATTAAGTAGTGGAATTATATTACTGTAGGTGTAAAACGCTGGCCTTTTCCTCCTCTTGCTTTAATATATCGTTTTTTGTATTTATCATATGCTAATTGTCGGGAGGCTGTTAAGCCTCATAATTCCTGCCGGGTTTTTTGCAGAAATCAAGATGTGGGCTGAGATGATTTCATTCTTGATCCCAAAATGATTGTTCTGAAGAACCCTCCCCTGTCCTTCCAGTCCAGATAATTTATTGAAATGGAGGTACAAGAACACATTTGTACCTGGGCTCCTTTGTTTTGCACTATTGATCAGTTTGCGTGCTCTACTGGTTAACAAACATTCAGCAGTTCGGCTAACACAGATGTTTACTGAGCTTTCTCCTATTTATTTTTTTAAAGCCCTTTCCCCCATCCTTTTGCCAAGTTTGCGATGCTAGTTGGTGGTTTCTGAGGGAGGGCAGAAGAAAGATTTGAGTTCAGTCCATACCCTTTCTCCAATAATATAATCTATCAAAATAAATTTAAACCAAACCTTTTCTTGCCTGAGGGTGAGTTTCTGTGCATTTTTTTAAAAGTTGCTTTTATTTGTGTAGGTTTCTATCAAGCACTGCCATCCCACTTGTGCAACAGACTTCTGCATGTGCAACAGAACTTCTCTCTCCTCTCCTCTCTTCTCCAATGCAGCCCCCTTGTACCCTCCAGATCTAACCTGGCAGGTTGGGGGACCCTAGGGAGCAGATTTGGAGGGACACACATGGAGAGGAAGGGGAAGCCCCATTGCACGAGCGATGATTGGAACTCCATTCATTCAGCATTAAGTTCAACCCTTAGTGTCATAAAAATCAATAGAATTATACACTAATTATACTGTGTGTGTGTTTGTGCATGTGTGTGTTTGTGTGGTGGGCACTTTCCACAAGGGCCAACATTGATGCCGAAATCCAGCATCGCCTGAGCTCTGCGAGTGCGGCTTTCTCCCAATTGAAGTGCAGAGTGTTTGAGGACCAGGACATTCGCAGGGAAACCAAAATGCTTGTTTACAAAGCTATTGTACTACTAACCTTACTGTATGTTTGTGAAACATGGACCACTTATAAACGCCATCTCCAACTCCTTGAAAGATTCCATCAATGGTGTCCCCATAATTTTTTACACATCACTTGGGAAGACAGGCGAACTAATACCAGTGTACTGGAAGAAGCAAAGAACACCAGTGTTGAAGCAATGATTCTTCAACATCAACTTTGTTGGACTGGTCATGTTGTGCGGATGCCTGATTATCATCTTCCAAAGCAACTACTCTATTCCGAACTTAAAAATGGAAAGTGTAATGCTGGTGGTCAACAAAAGAGGTTTAAAGACTGTCTCAAGGCAAATTTTAAAAAATATAGTATAAACACTTGCCTGCAAGCGCTCCAATTGGAGAACAGCCTTTACCAAAGGTGTCATGGGCTTTGAAGACACTTGAACTCAGGATGCAAGGGAGAAATGTGCTAAGAGAAAAGCACCGTGATCAACTCCTGCCTGGAAACCACTGTCCCCACTGTGGAAGGACTTGTGGGTCCAGAACTGGCCTCCAGTCACTTTGAGTTAACTTACAGACTCATTGTTAATATCGTGTTTATGAAAGACAATCTAACTCGGCTACGAGTGATTGCCAAAGAAGAAGAAAAAGAGTGTGTGTATATTCACACACACACAAATGTGGTAGGAGTTGCCCTAAAGGCACATCTTCACTGGTACTTGCCCATGCTTTGCTAACTGCGCTTCATGAGAAACGACCTTGACAAATTAGAGAACTGGGCCAAAACAAACAAGATGAATTTTAACAGGGAGAAATGTAAAGTATTGCACTTGGGCAAAAAAAATGAGAGGCACAAATACAAGATGGGGGACACCTGGCTTGAGAGCAATACATGTGAAAAGGATCTAGGAGTCTTGGTTGACCACAAACTTGACATGAGCCAACAGTGTGATGCAGCAGCTAAAAAAGCCAACGCAATTCTGGGCTGCATCAATAGGAGTATAGCATCTAGATCAAGGGAAGTAATAGTGCCACTGTATTCTGCTCTGGCCAGACCTCACCTGGAGTACTGTGTCCAGTTCTGGGCACCACAATTCAAGAAGGACACTGACAAACTGGAACGTGTCCAGAGGAGGGCAACCAAAATGGTCAAAGGCCTGGAAACAATGCCTTATGAGGAACGGCTAAGGGAGCTGGGCATGTTTAGCCTGGAGAAGAGAAGGTTAAGGGGTGATATGATAGCCATGTTCAAATATATAAAAGGATGTCACATAGAGGAGGGAGAAAGGTTGTTTTCTGCTGCTCCAGAGAAGCGGACACGGAGCAGTGGATCCAAACTTCAAGAAAGAAGATTCCACCTAAACATGAGGAAGAACTTCCTGACTGTAAGAGCTGTTCGACAGTGGAATTTGCTGCCAAGGAGTGTGGTGGAGTCTCCTACTTTGGAGGTCTTTAAGCAGAGGCTTGACAACCATATGTCAGGAGTGCTCTGATGGTGTTTCTTGCTTGGCAGGGGGTTGGACTCAATGGCCCTTGTGGTCTCTTCCAACTCTATGATTCTATGATTCTATGAAAAACAGGCATGTGAGAGGTTGTATCTCCTAGAGCAGGACTAATGCAGCATGGAAAAACCATGGGTCAGCAGTAGTCATGCTCTGCTGTAAAGCATTCCTCAAAATTATGCTTGGTGATCATGGCCAGCTCCACTGCTGAGGAAGCTCTCAGCAATGTGATGTCTTGAGGGTTTCCTCTTTTGATGGTGGTCTCCCACATGGTTAGTGGAAGCCCTGGGAATCTTGCCACAGTGGAAGGTGATTCTCTAGGGTTTCAGACAAGGGATTTAACCTGCAACCTTCTGCATGCAAAGCACATGCTCTGCCACTGAGCTATGGTCCTTCCTCATATATGACTGTACTATAGATGACTATTATCCATATTTTATGGATGCACATATATTATGCACATTTAACCACATTCACCTCAGATATAATATTTCCAGGCTGTATCACATAGACGTCTTTTCATAGGAAAAGAAAGATGTAGATTATATGATTTATTGGGATATATATAAAATATCCTTGACCACTGGCTCCGGCAATACTCAGCTTCCCATATTGGAAGATTTCCTATCACGATTATGACCCTTAAATACAAACCATGTTCTTTAAATTTAATGACTTATCATTGTAAAAAAAAATGAAATGGGCCTATATTCTAATAGGTAAGCATGCCAAAGGCCAGTGCCAAGCCAAGCCATTTTTCAATCTCAGGAGTTGTGCCCTCTTCCCTAACAAATCAAAGTGCATAATAAGAAGTTGTTTTGGCACCTGTGGCAGAAAATCCCACAAACAAGCAATTTTCTGCCCTTTCCAGATACCCCAAATAAGTTGCCTGAGGCAGCCAGCTCACTTTGTCGACTGGTAGGAATGGCCCTGTCTAAGACCCACCTTATTTTGCTTAAAAATGAGAGTGACTGATTGAATTTTGTCCCCCCCCCCAGTATTTAGGGTTTGTTTGTTTGCTTGCTTAAAACGTAATTTTGTAGTCAGATTAATGTTATGTTATGAATTATTTGACTGCTTTATATAATGCCTTTGACACCTATTGATGATAGGTTACTTTTGATTAAAAATAATGTAAATATACCTCAATCTGGTGTTGATAATGTTGCTATGTGAAACTATTAGAAAAGCAACTAAGGAAAATGCTTTGAAATTACACTGCTTTTTGCAACTTTGATTTGAAAATATTTAAGGGCGACTTTCAGTCTCTCCTCTGCGGCCACTGGTGCAACTCCTGCAACTGAAATGTCTTATCTGCTATTTCCCAAGTTCTCTGGGATACAACCAGTCCCATCACACTAACTGCCAGAGCAACCCTTTCCTGTATTGTTAGAGTGATCGTTGAGTCCCAATCTTCAACCATGATTCTGCCATGAATTGTTTTTTTTAAAAAACCATCCAGAGCCTAGTTCAATGTAGTATCATTACCAGAATACCAACATATAGTAGTGAATACTGATACTCAAAATCCTTACATGGCAGAACAGGGAAAGCAGCAGGTAACAGAGGGGAGAAAAATTTTAAATGACTGCTATAAAATGAAAAGAGAACTGTAGATGAAAGCAAGCCTGTGATGGAGCCACAGGGAACTGCCAAAAAAAACAGAGAGAAAGAGAAAGAGAGAGAAGAATTGTTTCTTCAAAACAAGCCATTTTGGTGAACAATAAATCCTTTAGAAAATATGTCTCTGCCTGAACCCTCATTCCCCCCCTGATAATAAATCATCATTATAAAATAAACCGTACGACATCCACATTCCATATCATGGACTGAACTGGAAAATGCTGCGGTTTTCCTTTACGATTCGGTGAGTCCTGTTAGTCAGAGGGGAAACTATTTTAGCGCTATGCCGATTCTGATGTTCAGTTAAAACTTGGTTAAAGGGAATTTTTGTTCAGCAGATGGCATGGACAACTTTATCAGTGACTTCTACACACCCACTAGAATTTATAAAGGTTTTGGTGCCGAGTTTGAATGATCTGCTGTTTCTCGGTGGATCTTCACAGAGATGGATTGAGGGCAGTGTGAGCGGTGCGTGTGGCCACACTGGGGATGCAGGCGAGCAGCTTTGGGAAGGAGCCATGAGGGCTCTGACAGGGTCCTAGAGTCCTCCTTCCTCATTCCCAAAGCCAGGCAAGTGCTTACCAGGCTTTGGGAAGGGGATAGAAGGGCTCTAGGACCCTGCCAGAGCCTCATGCCTCCTCCCCAAAGCTCAGCTTAAGCTGGCATCAAGAGGGCTAGCGGGGAGGGTGTCAGATGTTGGCCTTGCACGGGACAGCATATCACCAAGGTCCACCCCAATCTCCATTTCCCTTTAGTCACCTTTCAGAGTGTGACTCTTACTGATGGCTCAACCAATAAATACATTTTTCATGTTTCAGTGAAATTACAGTGAGCAATTACAGTGGTACCTCAGGTTACAGACGCTTCAGGTTACAGACTCCGCTAACCCAGAAATAGTACCTCAGGTTAAGAACTTTGCTTCAGGATGAGAACAGAAATTGCGCAGCGGCGGCCCGGCGGCCCCATAAGCTAAAGTGGTGCTTCAGGTTAAGAACAGTTTCAGGTTAAGAAAGGACCTCCGGAACGAATTAAGTTCTTAACCCGAGGTACCACAGTATAAACATATGGAAACATTTCTCAGAAACGCCTGTTTCCTCACTGGTGCACACAGCCCTTGGAAAGAGAGAGCACATGGGTAAATCTGTTACTTAGAAGCAGTGCCAGATTTACGTATAAGCTAAACAAGCTATATCTTAGGGACTCACTCTCTTGGAGGCCCCCAAAAAAATGTAAAGGAAAAAACCTGGATGTATATTTCCAAAATATAAGATAAAAAACAAATAAAATAAAACCTACATACAGCAACACTGTTTTGTGTTGTGTACGCTCCAATTTCTTATGTCCAAATTTCCGCTGGCGAGATGACTTATTGTTTATCATCTTTGTCGCTGCCCCCCCCACAATTTAGACCCTCCTCCCTAAAAAAGGTCAAAAATTCCGACCTTCCTCCCTAACAAAAGCTTAGTAACTTCGACCTGAACCCCCCCAAAAGGTCGACAATTATGTCTGCCCTCCCTAAAAAAAGCTCAACAACTACGACCCCCCCCCGCATGGGTAGATCACTGCCAGCTTTTCATTCTATGAGTAGATCACAGCCTCCTGGGAGTTGGATGTCCCTGCTATATAGCATATATTCAACACAAAAAACAGCGACAATTTGTTGTTGACAAAGGACAGCTGGACATAAAAAGGGCCCCATTACCTTCAGTAGCTTAGGGCCTCGTCAAACCTAAATCCAGCCCTGCTTAGAAGCAATGACCAAACCTGCTTCAGAAAGTTTGTTCTCAAGTGCCCTTACCCTCCAGATTGCTAGAAAGGACCCAGAGAAGGAGTTTTGTGTTTGGTAGAAGATGAAGCTATTATCCAAGGGGACTTAAATGTATGTACAGAGCTGTGACTTATGAAAAGTACTATGAATACCAAATATCTCTTATTAGAGCCAGTGGCATTCCTCACTCTCACTCCACATGATGCTCTGAACGCAGGAGTGTCATGTCACTGGCTGCCCTTGCAGAGAGCTGTGTTCACAAGAGGCCTGCGGATTCCTAATGGAGCTCATGTAAGACCCATTTAGTTGGTTCTCAAGTATGGTGGCTCATCCATTCCTGGTGTAGCTTGGACTGAGGGCTTGAGCCTGCCCATTCAATAGCATTCTTGGTATATAGTCCAAAGTAAGAAACTGCACTGCAGCAAATTTTATTTTGTGTATCCAGCCAATTGAGGGCCATGTCCTAAATATATTTCTGGTAGTATTTATGCTGATGCTTTTCCTTGTGGTGGTTCAATGGAATTGTTTATGTAATTTTCTTTAAAATACATAAAGAATATTTCAAACTGAAGAAAGATATTTTTGAGCAGGTGATATATATTCTACTGGAGAAAAATGTGACTGGTGACCAGAACACACCAAAATTCAAGGTTCTTAAGAGAAATGTTAAAATATAAATTTTATATTTATAATGATTGATTGTAGCTTTAATAAAGAAAGAAGGAAAGGAAGGAAGGAAGGGAACGAGGGAGGTAAGGTAGGGGGGAAAAAATCCCCAGCACAGAATGTTGTATTCTAGCATGAACCTGATCAGTAACTAAGCTGTAACAATAATCTTACATTGAAATTGGACTGGTATTTGTCAGTTCTTGCTGTCTTGATTATGGCTTTGATTTTGGGTGGGAGATGGGGAAAAATACATTGTGCCACAATTGTATACTGTGTTTGAAATCCTTTCTTGTCCTTTCCTCTCTTAACTGAAAATTTACATATTTTATTGCTCAAACATTTAATATATTAAGGACCTCTATATATTTTTTGTGGCGGGGGGAGGAGAACAGGGGCAGGGGAGAAGTGTGCGGCATCTG
Source organism: Podarcis bocagei (assembly GCF_964188305.1). Lineage (NCBI taxonomy): Eukaryota > Metazoa > Chordata > Lepidosauria > Squamata > Lacertidae > Podarcis > Podarcis bocagei. Next base: position 64,953,201 of record NC_138126.1, read on the forward strand.
GCATCTTTTGGTGCTTTGAAAGTTGTGCAAATGGTAGGAGGGTGCTCCTGAAGCCAAGTCATCACTTAACTTTAATTGGGGAGCTAGCCTTTGCTCTTCTGGGCTTATAATGCTGCAGCCTGTTGTCTGACCTCAGTCTGCACTCTGAAAGAGTTTACTTCAGCACTAGTCATTTCCCAATTATGCAGAGTGTAAAGAGTAGCAGTGCCCTTGGTTCTCCACCCAGTTTTACCCTTAAGTATTAGTGTGCCTACATGTAAGTATTTTACAGAATGTGGGAATGAACCATTAATGACCCCGAAGAAGAAAGTGGATAAACATCTTCCTCACAGAAGGAGTGTATGTTAAATAATGAAATTGCTGAATATTTAGATGAGACATTAAATTTATTTATTCACTTATTTATTCAATTTGTATTATTTATACTGTTGATTAAAACATGCGAGGTAGACTTTCGGAAAGTCCTTTATTACACTTTCCATTTTACCTTCTGTGCTCAGCATGTTGATCTGTTTTATAACAAATTGTAACACAGAATCATACTCAGGTTCAAGTGTCAACAATCAATTGGCTGATTAATTTTAGAATGTTTGGTGCAATATGTAAGTGGGTATTTTTTTAAAAAACACACTTTAATCTTGTTTCTTCGTTCTCTGGAATTTTGAGCAGTGTGAAGGGAAGATTATTATTTTGTAAAGATCTTTTCTCATGGAATAATAGAAACAAACAAATTATCAAGACATCTTTCACTTGTTCATTATTAGTTTATTTCTAGTAATGAATTAGAAGTGAAATAGCTCCTGTTGAAGTGAGGATGTGTCTGCAGTCAGTTGAGGAGAAACTCTAGAACAGATTTTGAAGGGGGGGGGGAGAGAGAAGGTAAAAAGTCCCATTGTCTAATCCGAAGTTGTTCCACGAGTGGAAAGAGCTACTTGGCACTACTTTGAATACAGCCCTTAGCCTGGATCCAATCCAGTGTTTTGTTGTGTATATTTGTACTCCATAACATATATTCACTGTTCTGTTTTAGTGAGAGAGAATAGATAAGTGTCTGTATGTCCGAACACATACTGCGACTATACTGTATAACTATAACCACTCTGGTCTCTCACGCATAGTTTGTATTTTGGAGAGAAATCATTTTCTATCATTCGTCATTGCCTGGCTGCAGCAGACTGGGCCAGCACATCATTTGTTAGCAACGACAAAGCCGCACTCATAAACGCCGACATGTTACATTAATTTATAGGCACTGAGTGACTTATTAAATGTGACGTGTGAAATATAACAGGGCCTGGTATGGATGATTAGGTTTTGGGCTTTGAATTGTTGACAAGGCAGAGGTAATGAATTGCGGGACACAAGCTAGAATGTTTCTCCCTCATTAGTCAGTATTAGCTGCATTAATAGTAATAATTGGATATATTCATCATTTTAAATGTTTTAATAAAATGTTTGGACAGCACCTGATCAAGGCTGTCAACTATTTGGCTGGAAGGTTTTGTGATAGCAGAAGAGTGATGGCACATTTTGGGTGGAGATGTACATGGCCCTATTAAGGTGATGTCTTAACCAATGTCCTTTCTATAGCAGAAAGTGGCGGTGGTTGGGAAAGCTATGTAGCAAATGGAGTGATGGACGCTCTCAGCAACTGTGCCTCTACTTGAAACCGCAGAGGACAGAGATTCCAGTGATGACTTTGAGGCTCTAAGAATATGGTATTTCACTACTTCCCCCAACATCTGAATATCTTGGATCCAATATCTTGTTTTAACCAGCTCACTAGAATATTAAGTTTTCTGGAAAGTAATAACATCATAGTTTTCATGCCATTGTCTGCTCTGAAGGGTTTTGAAAGATGCTTAAAGATGTGCATTTCAGTTTGAGCACTGTCAACAAAATCTCAAAGATGTCCCACGTGTCATTTTGCAAATACTACCTAGTGAGGTTTCTTCTGCCATTCATTTCTCTGTGTTAATACTTGTAATTTTCTGACAGCACCTAAAAGTGTCTAACAAGCAAGAGATAATACTAAATTACCACCTGCAGAATTTCTAAGAAAAATGTACCAGGCCCTTAAATGCTTCTAAGAAATGAATGAGTGCAATAGAAATTGATACCCCCCAACAAAACTGTTGCTGGTGAGAGTTTTCAGCTATATATATTTAACATACATCTGTTAAAATAAGTTCAAGGCAAACCAATGAACATATATATCAGGCAAACAGAAATAAAATCTTGTTTGCAATGGTCATTTCGCTGTTTGCCTTCTGGCCACATTGAGCTACTGCTGTAGGTTGTGTCCAAAGCTGTGCAAACAGATTTCCTTTTCTGCAGTGGGAGTTTACTCTCCTCTCCCCATGCACCCCCCAAATCTGCTCTGGAGGGTCTCCCAACCCTCTGGAGCAGAGTTTGAGACTGGGCAGGAGGCTACAGGGGAGAGGCAAGAAGGTGGGTGACTGTTGCATGAGTGGAATTGGCAGGGTTGAATACAAGCCAGTTACCTTCCTGTAAGGCCCAATATAATGTAACTGTTGTTGCTGTCCGACTCTGCTTGACCCCATGGACCAAAGCACGCCAGGCACTTCTGTCTTTCACTGCTTCCCGCAGCTTGGTCAAACTCAGGTTAGTAGCTTCGAGAACACTGTCCAACTATCTCGTCCTCTGTCGTTCCCTTCTCTTTGTGCCCTCAATCTTTCCCAACATCAGGGTCTTTTCCAGGGAGTCTTCTCTTCTCATGAGGTGGCCAAAGTATTGGAGCCTCAGCTTCAGGATCTGGCCTTCCAGTGAGCACTCAGGGCTGATTTCCTTAAGAATAGACAGGTTTGATCTTCTTGCAGTCCATGGGACTCTCAAGTGTCTTCTCCAGCACCAGAATTCAAAAGCATCAATTCTTCAGCGATCAGCCTTCTTTATGGTCCAGCTCTCACTTTCATACATCACTACTGGGAAAACCAGCTTTAACTATACGGACCTTTGTTGGCAAGGTGATGTAACTGTGGAGGAAAGCATTTCTGTTCCTCTTGTCTCCTTGAGATGGGTGAGAAGAGAAGGTCAATGTGTTGATCACACACTTTAGCAGTGATACAGTTGCTGCCCTTTACTTTTACACAAATCCATGGAAGCAGCTTACTTTTATAGGAGAAAGTAACTATAGTCACTTTGTAAGAGGGGTATGAACAAACAGCTCAAAGCAGAGTCTGCTTTATTTTAAAGAGTGCTGGGCATTCTGCACCAATATAAATAATGTATAGAATGGTTGTTTCCTGCAAGAACATGATGACTGTGTGAAACACATCATTTACAGCTTGGATGCAACCAACTCACGGCAAAAAAAAATCAGTGTGGATCACTTGCTTCCTAAGGAAGCTGGTCAGGGGGCACAGCACAAAACACTATTTGGGACCTGGAAGGTGTCTCTCCTAGGTCAAGACAGATGAGACAGAAGCCTAGGGCATCCAGGCCCCCTAATTTTCCACTCGGACACATCTTCACTTCTAGCCTCGCACATCCCACAAGAAATTGGGACCATCCCAGGTTGAAAACACAGACTCGCTTTCTAAACAGGACTCTTCTGTTTTCTGTATTGTATTTAACAACATTTGCAGACTAGGGGAAAAAACAACAACCCTCATTGCAATTGTAAAAATGCTGCGTGAATACCAATGTTGAACAAGGAAATAGTCTCCTTTCTGGAGATGTCGTGTGTAACGGCAAAGTCTGGTGTATGTGTTTGCTAGCAAATTTGTAAAGTGAGAGTGCTTCCTAAGAACAAGAGTTTTTCATTTATTTGGAGAAGAATCAAGAGTTGTGAGTCCCCCATCTAGAATGCACCTGTGATTTTAGCTAGTCCATGAGGCTGAATATTCAACAGACAAAACATGCTTTGTCATTTGCAATTATATTCCTGTATGCAGTTCTGAAGTCCCACTTTGTTGATCAGTGTTGCATATTATGTCATAAGAGACCTAGTGTCACTGAATGGGGAGGGCAATTAAATCTCAAGTCTAGACAGCAGTGCCTCTAGTTTGTCTAGAACCTGAGTGTCATGTTAAAAGTGTAAATACCAATTCATTAACACCAGTGAACCCGAGAGCAGAGTACAGGAGGCAGCACCTATATTTGCATTGGTTTGGCAGTCACTGCATTAAACTGCTTTGACGGACTATTTGTTACACTTGCATGTTTATAGATAAACTAATATGCATTTTTAAAGACTTTAGCAGCGAGGTTAATTATTGTACAATTACAGTCCTAATAAATAATTCTTTCATTGGTGCAGACTGCAGGATTCAGCAAAATAACCCCCAAAACCCACAAGGCTCTTGACATTTCAGTATTGATGTGCTCCAGTTGATGGTTTCTGACTTGACTTCCTGGTAGGAAGGTTTCGGATGGAGCTGCCTGATTAAGTTTACATTAAGGATGAATTAATTTTTGTCAGGGTTTTACAGAAGAGGCTCAGCTGTAAATTTTTGTTGATTTTCCTTGCTCTCAAACAGTTGGCAGTGCTGCAGTCATCAAAGAACTGGTGAAGGAGATGTTGGCCTGGTTAGAATTTCTAATACTCCCCAGCTAATTAAATTACTATTTTGGAATGTTCATGTTTTTTGTTACATTGAAGATAAGTGAGGGTGTCCTTTTTGCCCTACAGCTTGGCCCCCATCATTTCCACCACTGCCCTTAGGATGACTAAAAGAACAATGCATGGCTACTACTGTAATACAAGAATACTAATGTCACCCGCACAGCTTCCAACACATCTCATTGTTTTTAATTCATATTATTTTGGGCACTGACCCAGATTGAGCTGTGAAGTCAGAAATGGACTAATAGATGACTAACTAGTTTATTTAATAAGATATTACTGGCACATTCAGAAGAGTAACTATCTTCCTTCTTTTGTGTGAAGCTTTGGAGACATGTTTCTGGTTCCCTCCCATTGCACTCGGGACACTTCAGGGATGTGCCAGAAACCACTCTGTTATTTGGATTAAAGTTCACATTTTCTTCTACATGGTGCAAATATTGCACCAAACTGATTCTACATCCTTGAAATCTCAGCTTCTACTTACAGAATAAAAGTGGTGTTGGGCAATGGTTCAGAAACTTCAGGATGACTGGAAAAGGCATCCAGCTGTCAAATGAATCACTAATAATTGTTTCATGTAGCTCTCTGCCATGAAGACTGTGGCACACCACCCCAATCTCTGAGTGGTGCAAAATTCCAGAGTTCCAGGCACTTACCCAGGGTTCAGTTTCTTCAGAATAAGGCACAGCAGGGGCTGTGATACATGGTTTATTTACACATATATACAACCTGAGCCTATGATGGAGGTGCTCACAGCATTGACATCCCATCTTGCTTCTCCCATAGCCATAGCATACACAGGCATCAATCTGTTTCTCTGGCTTTCCATCCTGCTGCCTGTAGATTCTAGCACACATACCTCAACTCTCAACTCTGGCCTTTGTCTTTCTAACTCCTAGCAAGTTGATGCAGTGGGGCCCATCCATTTGCTGTCTGGCACAGAACCATTTCCTTTGTTAATGCCCCATATTTAGAGGACCATCACCTCACCAGGGCACTAGCCTGGCTAATCCAGGAATTGAATCCTTGCTGGATCCAGGAATTAGAAGGTGACTCAGGAATACAGTTTACTCACCCCCACACCAAACTCATAACAACACTATTATCTACTCTTCTGATGCTGTTGGCCTTCTAGTACAAATTTGTACACAGGATAATAATCTTTGGGGACCTTTAGGGGCACAAGAAGCTGACTTATACTTAGACAGACCATCTAGGTCTATTTTGTCTGCATTGATTGGCAGTGGTTGCCTCCAGGGGTTCAGGCAGGGTTGTGTCCTATCTCCAACTGGAGATGCCATGGATTGAACCGAGGCCTTCTGCATGTCGGCATCCTTTGGGGGTCGAGATGCCAGCTGGCTAGTTCCCAGCTGGATCATGCTCTTCCAGCCGTGGCGATCCCCCGATCTCTGGTGCAACGTAAATCTGTGACTCAGACTTCAAAAGCCTGAGCACGCTATATTAGCAGAGCATACTGCGTAAGGTGGAATGGAATTTTCCAACACTGCATACATAGGAGATACTCATCCACTGAGCTATGGCCCTTTCTGGATGTCCCCTCTGCCATAAGTGAGTGGTGAGCAGGCATAGGGCCTTCTTGGTGATGGCACCCATCTTTAGAATACCCTCCCCAGGGAGATTCAGCTGACACCTAATCTTTTCAGCACCAGGAGAAAAACTTTCTTCCTTTCCCCCAGTCCTTTCTAAATCCTGTTTTATGCTTTTCTCTGTCCTGATGTATGTTTTGCTTATGTGGGTCTTCTAACAGTATCTTTTGTGATTTCATTGTTTTCATTGTTTTACCAACCTTTTAGCCACCTGGAGAACCTATTAGCCAGAAGGGAAATGATAAATACCGTAGTGTTGCTTCCAGTGCTTCCTCTGTGATGATGGAAGGCTCTTTGATCCAGTGAAGATTTGTGTCAGTGGAACAGGGAGGGTGGGCTTTTTTTTTGTTTCTGTTTGCCAATTTACCTCCCCCCCCCCCAATACCATCTCACACACTGTTCCTAAGGGTCTCCCAAGCTTTTGGATCAGATTGTTGGGGAGAGAATGAAGGCTGCAGTGGGGCGGGTGAATATGCAAAATTCACCTTCCTTTCCCATTCTACTATATTCAAAGATTCCATTCTTCCCAGAAAATGAATCCTTCCATCAGCAAAAAGGGTGACGCTAACATTGAGGAGGCTGAGATAGTCACTTTAGGTGGTTGATTTGGGATGTCACGAAAGGATAGCAATTTATTGATATACAGTGGTAACTCTAGTTACGAACTTAATTCGTTTGAAGGTCCGTTCTTAACCTGAAACTGTTCTTAACTAGAGGCGTGCTTTCACTAATGGGGCCTCTTGCTGCCACTGCGCTGCCGGCACACGATTTCCATTCTCATCCTGGGGCAAAGTTCTCAACTCAAGGCAACTCTTCCAGGTTAGCAGAGTTTGTAACCTAAAGCGTTTGTAACCTGAGGCATTTGTAACTCGAGGTACCACTGTATTAATATGTATCATATTGCTATTAGATTCAGGTAGGTAGTCATGATGGTCTGATGCAGTTGAAAAAAATAATTGTCTAGTAGCACCTTATAGACCAACTAAGTTTGTTCTGGCATAAGTTTTTGTGTGCATGCACACTTCTTCAGATACTATATCTTCTTCAGTTAATACATGCTATATTTTTATTCTCAGTGTACCAGAATAACTTGTCAAGTCTTGGGTGGTATGCACCTTAAGTAGCATGATGTGGTGGTATATTTTGCTGTTCTGTCTCAGGCAGGGGGGGGAAATTGGACTCTGGATCCCCTTGTAATAGATGTAAGTTTCTGCAGCCACCTCTGGAGGCATGTAGACTAAGGACCCGCAGATTTGTTTGGCATTCTTCTAAGATTGCAACTGAATAGCACACAGTGGTGTGGACAGATTCCTTTTGTTCCCCTGGCATCACTAGAGAATCCAGATGGAACTCCTCCAGATGTTGTTTCTGAGATGACTAATTAAACACTCCCAATGTCTTGTTACTGTAAAATTGACATGCACTTGCAATGTGCACAATATATACTGAGTCCAGAACAACTCAAGATGTCAACACTTGACCAACAAAGTGCAAAAAAAGAGGTGGGGGAGAGAGGGGAGGGTAGAGCCAGCAATGAAACACCACACCCTCAGAACAACAGCTTGTAAGAATAATGTAGGGTGTATTCTCTCTCTCCCTCTCTCTCCTCTTCCGGGATTTCTTGTATGAATTATTGGGAGGAAGGGGAAAAAGTGCGGAGCAAAACAGCTAACAAGTTGTGGAACTTAGCCATCCTTTTAAAACAGGAATGGAGACATGTTTCCCTGCTGCTCCTCTATGACTGTACACACTTCTCAGATGGAGCACTTTGGCCTTTCCACATACAAGCTCCTTCCTTGCAGCCCTTAAAATAGTAACCACATGCTCGATTCCATCCTCATTGCCAAGGCTCCCTGCTGCAAAGGAAGTGAGAGTTGTATTCTCTAAGTGCCTCAGAACAATGGGGGCACCACTGTTTTTCTTTAAAAAAAAAAGAAAGACATGGAGGATTTGAGCTTCTTGAACTGTTCCTTCATGTATTTCTTCAGGGTAGCTCAAAGCAAAAGTGTGGAAAGCAGGGGAAAGAGATTCTGCCTCGAACAGGGGAAGGGAAGAAAAGGTCCTGCTGCTGCTGCTGCTGGAGCCCTCAGCTTAGGTGGTCTGGTGGCGACAGTGCCAGCATCTCCCATTGGGGGGATTTCCTCTTTCTCCTTCGTGCTGTTATGCTGTAGCCAAGGGAGAGGCAGGAAAAGGGAGGGGAACCAGAAATGGGTGTGCCTTACAGCTGCAGGCCTGAACGCACAGGACTCGTCGCTCAGCAGCCTGCACGGCTTGCTGTATTCTCTGGGCTTATGGCTGCTTGTTTTGGTTTCTAGGCACTGAACCAAACAGAAAAAAGAAACAGGACAGCATACTACTGGAGCAGCTCTCTGGAGAGAATGCTAAACAGAAAAGAGGCAGTAGTGTTGCGCTGCCCTCCATGGCTCACAGCCAGTTTTATTTCTTCACTGCCTGCCTGTCTATGGAGAGTTTCCTACTTTTGTAAAGATTCACACAAAGCAGGCCCCGTGTCACCACACGACATCTTAGGGTGGCGGAAGGAGTTCACTCCTTACAGTGAAAATTCCTAGGGGGTCACTACCAATGTTGATGCCTGCTGGGGCTTCCAGGCTCCCTAGGGATGCAGTTGTGGTGGTCATTTTAATTTCCCCCCAATTCAGGCTTCCGGACGTTCCTTCATTCTTTGGCATTGTTGATAAAAAATAAAATCTATATTATCCACCATGCTTTGCAAAACCGTTCTTTACTTCATTGCAAATTTAAGAGATAAGATAATCACATTTCCCTGAATAGAGAATGGGGTGGGATGGGGGATTTTAATTTTGAACAAGGTTTCTGGCGGAATGTTTTGTTTCTTTAAGTTGCTGCCCCGTCCTAAACAGTCACTTATCATGTACTTGTTGAAACATTGGCTTGTCCAAAAGTGTCCCCAATGCTTCGTTGTGTTGACACCTGCAGGCCTCTATGTAGAAACAAAACAAAACAAACCCTCAATTGGCTGGCAGGGAAATCTTCCCACTCATCCTCTTGGAGAGTCAGTGTGAAGAGGAGATTTACAGTTTAGGTTCTAAATCAGCCATGGCTGTTACAGCTTTGGTGGGGATTTAGTGTGGCTAAGGCTGAAACTGGGTGTCATCCCAGAGGTTAATCCCTAGGCCTAGTCTCCGGAATGCATCTCACACTCTCTCTGATACTGACACAGTGGAACAGCTGAAGCCAAGAGGCCTTTAACTAGTGCTATGTGTAGAATGTGGAAGCAAATATAATGACAGCGATGTAAATGTTGTAAGTTGAAAGGCTCTTGCTTGTAGACACGACTGCATGCCATTGGAAGAGACGCAGTGCATAAGCTGGAAAAAGGTGGTTGATCCCTGGTGATGATTGAATTGAAATGGTAGAAGACGATTAGGAGCAATTAGAAATGAATGCTGCCCTTGTTACTTGAAAGAGGTCATAGGCCTTCCTCAAAATATTAAATTCAAACACATGTAATTTGCTGGGGAAATTGTGAATTGTATGCAAAAAGCAGAGTAGGGGGATGGCATAAGGTCAAATTTCAGATTCCAAAATGTGAACTAGGCACACAATTGTTCAGTGTGAAAGGAATTTTGAAAAGTGTTTGACCCAAATCATTCCGACTGGAATTTTCACCCAACTGCTAAAGTCAGTGATAAAAAAAAATGATATGCCTCAGAATTGCATTATAACATATGCTTAAATAATGGCTGAATCTGGTTATGTTGCCATTTGCGCCGGCAGTTGCCAGTTGTGCTGGCAAGACCTAACTCCTGATTTATATTCAGTTCAGGACATAAATGTGGCATAATCTCCCAAGTACTGCAATTTGCGTTCCAGATAAGGTTAAATTTAGAACTACACTTTTTTGTGAATTGTGTAATAGATTAGAACATGGGTCATTGAGAAACAGAATCCCCCCCAATACATATTTACTTCTTTTCCTCTTTCTGCAACTATTTCCCCTCATTATTTCCTGTTCCCTTGTTTTAGTTAATCACAAGCAGATCAGTATGAAGGATGGGGAGTACATAAAGCAAGTGATTTCAAATTGAAATCATTATGTGGTGACAAGGGAGGGGTCCACAACTCAAACCTTCAAAATGTCACTTGGGTGTGTGTAATGCCTTTTTTGTTTTTAATTATTTCTTTGCCCACTTGACTTCCCCCTGCAAAAGTTTGCTAAATTCCATAGCTGAACTGTAACACTTTAGATGGCAGGTGTGGGATTTCATCTTTGAATGTTTCTACATTAAAAAAACCAACCCTTTCCTGCATACATTCAGGATGGAGGGCCGCTGCTTATCTGGCATGCTAATTTTCCATGTACAGGGAATGGGGTTTCAAGAGTCTGATTTCCCACCTGCAGTCTGAAGAGGTACAGTAAAAGAGAGAGAGAGAATGCCCCATCGAGCAAGGAGAAATGGTTGAGGTGCCAGAATATTTGCCTTTGCGCTACGTTAAATTCCACCGAATGTTTCCTTTGAGCAATGTCATAAGATTTGCAGATGCAGCAGAATGAGTACTGATGTGACAGATCTGCAGGCAGCAGATACAATTTTTAATGCTGGCCATATAAAACCAACCAACCAACTAACCGATTCTAACTAGAGAACTAGCACTTCAGGTCGAAATCCTTCCCCTTTGCCTCCAATGCCAGCTTTGTTTTTTCAGGGACTTTAAATAAACAACAAAAACGTAGAAGTTGAGCAGTCCGTTCTAGTACCTGACCCACCCACCCCCCATACTCACCTAATTCTGCTGCGAGTGTAAAGCCAGTGTTAACTGATCCCAATGTTCCTAGGATAAAATCCTATACACAGTTACTTGGGATTAAGTCCCATTAAGTAGACATGTGCATAGTTTTCCTGTTAGGAACTCATGCCACTTGAACAATAGTCTCTCTCCCCCCCCCCCCCCATAACAGGCACTTGGACAACAGTGTCATATTACAATTAACGGTAATTCTGTTAAATGCCATCACTTAATAGCGTTTCTTCTAGCAAAAGTATAATACTGGCATGGCTGCTAACTCTGTGGCAGCTTGTGAACTGTGACAGACCCCAGTTCCGTTTTTTAACGCTTATTTCGATGAATAGTGTCTAGCATCCTAAGTGGAATTAAAAAAGAAGAAGACTTCACACATTTCTGTACTCTACTACTTGAGGGGTCAAGGAAGAAAAAAAAATAGTGTAAGGGAAAGTAATTAAACAGAGGCAGATTGATTGAATATTAGTGCTTTTACTGAATAAATGAGGATAAATTCCGTTAATTATGTGTCTTTCCCCCATACTAATGTGATAATAAAGTACTCTAATTCTGGAGAGGCCTGTCACCATCTCTGCTAAAGCAATACTTCCTTGGCTGCTACATAGCAGACAGTGACTATGAACCATGAAGAAAGAGGAAAGCACAGCTTGAATGCTTGCACTGCTCATGTGTATGGGGATAACATAGTCAACTTGCCTCCCTGTGTCACTGTAGAATTAAACAATGAATCTACATTGTACTTAGTTCTGGGTCTCAGTCCTCTGGATTAGGACTTGTTTAAAGTGAATAGTGTTGGTAGTTACAACCCTTGGTTATGCAAAATTCCTCCCTCCTATGTAGTTGGTTGTTGTTGTTGTTGTTGTTGTTGTTGTTGTTGTTATGTCCCATCTGCTCAACATGTATGTGTTTTTGGTGCTCATTCCTGCCAAAAAAACTAACCAGTAAAAGACTGCCTGGGAACAAGCTACCATTTGTAGAAGTACGGTGTATGAATCAATATTTTGGATAATATTTTGGGTGATGGTCAATCGAATCATAGAGTACTCTGTCCTTTAAACATAATTGACTTAACTTCATGGATTTCAGTGAGCTTACTCTTGAGTATGACTAGCATTGGATACCACCCATTGTTTATTTATTGATCCATCCTGCCCTGTTGCTAAACCCTGGGAGTGTGTAGCAGCATTAAAAAAAACAAACAATTTTGGCTCTGATTAAGAGAATTGTCCAGTCCTTCCCACTACAGTCCTCAGCTTCTCCCCAAAGTCGGTTCCAAAGGTCTCTCCCTCCACTACTCTACCCCTTAAAATAATTTCTAGTCACACACAGGGCTACTGGAATTGCTCTGCAAGAGGAAGAAAAATTACCTTCTTTTCTACTGTCCCAGCCCACTGCCTGCCACATGAAATAAAAGGTTAGCCCTTCAGAGAGAGAGAGAGAGAGAATCATTGTAAAATGAGACCCTGGGAAGCAAGATCAAATTAGGGGAAAGCAGGGCATAAATCTTACCTTACTTATTTTGTTGTGTCTTCTGTGGTAATGCTCTATCTTTGTGCGCAACATTAACATGTTGTGTGAGATCTCTTTAGATTCCTCCTAAGCATTTTTGTGGGAATGTTGTCTGCTTGGAAGGGAATGACGATGTAATTCTCTGAAATGGTCTGGATTTCTGTGGAGTGTTGTAAATTCTGAAAATAGGGAACTGAAGAAGGTAGAAGAGTGGCTGGAAGTTTTAAAAATTGATGTGCTGTGCTCCAGTGCACAGAGCACGATGAGGCCTATAGAAAAGCAACTTGAAAACTTTGGTGAAACAAGCTGTGAGTAGTTGAAGGCTGCCTCTGGGCAAGAGTAGCTTCTGCTTCAGTGATTAGATGGGTTCTTTCCAACCGTTTCCAGCCCTGAAACAAATATTGTTTATATTCACTGTAACAAGTTATAGTCTTTGTTAGAAAGTTCATAAAAATAACCTAGTCTGTTCTGTTTCTCGTTCTCTTATTATCCAAGGCCAGGTGTTAGCACTGAGATCGTGTCTTGTTTAAACCACAGTTTCCAATTATATCAGAACTGGGAAACCGTGATTTAATGCCTCCTTAGCAACCTGCTTTCACTTCCTGATTAGGAAACTGAAATTCCAGTACAGTTTTCTTGTCCAGAGGTAATGTGAAACTGGCTTAAACAAGCTGGGTCCACTGAGGACCAGAGGGAAAGTTCTGTTCTTGGGTGAATAACCACAGTTGAGATTTTTATGTCTGAACCAGGCCCAAATCTCACTGACCTCACTAAACATGCATAGGATTGGGCTGTAAGACAGAGATAGCTCTAATTGCTTCTGCTAAAGTCAACAAGCAATTTGTAGGCATTGTGATGCATAACTTATGCTCTGAAGAATTATTTTCCTGTTGTGAGTGTGTCGCAAAGGATAGTTAATGCTGATTATTGATTTAAGGGACATGCACAAGCCAGCTGTGAACCTGTGGGTAAAAAAGTGGCTTTTCCTGTTACTGTATTTGATTTTCATGTTCAATTTCATGCTGATAAATATGTGTAAGCCTTCTGTAGATCTTTGATAACCAGTGGCTATCACATAACCCCACACTTGTACGTACGCAAAATGGTCCAGTATAAAATAGTTGTAATACTGGGAGGGCTTACAAGGAAATGAAAGGTAGTTTGAATTTCAAGTTGCTGTGTTTTCAACTATATTCCTTGAGTACTTGGTAGAATTTATTTTCAGAATGGGCATTGATCTAAATTACTTTAACCAATGATCAATGAACATAAAACACATGCATAGACTACATGAAAAAGATGCATTGGATGCCTTCAGCTTGAATAATTCAGCACTACATCTGATGGCCAGGATACACTGCATCAGTGGAAAACACCATAATGTCCTCACCATTCTTTTTTTTCTTGGTTTAGAATCCAATATTCAATTCATCCTCAGGAGTTCTGTAAATGGAGAATCGTATTAGAAAGTAAAAATCAAAATCACATAGCAAACCATATAATAATAAGGAAAATAGCTGAAGCATTGTCTTAGCACCAGGGGAGCAATCATTATTGAATGAAACAGCTAGGCCTAGTTCGGATCAGTAGCGTAGCGTGGGTTCTCAGCACCCGGGGCAAGGCAAGTAATTTGCGCCCCATAACCCGGGGCAAGGCAAGTAATTTGCGCCCCCTAACCCGTGGATTTTAGTACTCGAGTCTCTTCTGTGCCCCCCCCAGATGTTGCGCCAGGTGCAGCAGGCCCCCCTGCACCCCCCACGCTACGCCACTGCTCCCACCACAAGTCTTCAGGACAGCCATCCGAAGGCTGGTGCGGGGAGAAGGTCTCTCCGCCCCACTGCCAGGCTTCGGAGCAGCCATCCGAAGGCTGGCGCGGGGAGAAGGTCTCTCCGCCCCACCGCCAGGCTTCGGAGCATCATTCCGAAGCCTGGCGGCGGGAGGAGGTCTCTCTGCCCCACCGCCAGCCTTCGGAGGAGGTCCGAGGACAGTGGGGTTCCTGCTTCCTCGAGGAGGGCTGGCCAAATGCGCCCCCCCAAATGTTGTGCCCGGTGCGGCCGGCACCCCTGGCACCCCCCACGCTACGCCACTGGTTCGGATGAAACAAGAAAGAGGGCTGGGTGATGAGAATTTGCTCAGATTTTGGATTATGCTTCCAGCAGTTTCATGCAATGGAGACAGGATAGATTCCTGCAGAATCCCCAAGAGATCTCCCAGAGGCAAGGAGAGCAATCTCACAGAACCACCTTCTTAGATCTCATGGTGGAAAAGTGCTGCACAGCAGTGCCCCCTGCTCCCAACCCAGGGAGCTTTCAGACAGCAGCTGAATTTGGAAATGTGTCACTGTGATGTTACAAATGGATCATTGTCAGTAGGGCATTTTTAACTACCCCCCCCCCAATAAGAGTAAAACTGGATTAAATGGGGAGGGGGAAATATAGGCTGGCATTCTAATGCCAAAAACATTGCATGGAAATCAAGCACTGCTAGGAGATGTTTCTTTTTTGTTTTCCAATGTATTTCTTATCAATAAAGACTTTGGTGTGCCACGAGCAAATTTCATGCCTGTGGGACTACTTCATGGGATGTCTATCTCCAGCAGCATGCCCCCCCAATATGCTGCAGGGGGAAAGAGGGATGCACATCTTTTGGGACATCCCAGGGTCCAATTGGAAGCCAGGAAGGCTTCTGTAATTTCAGGACATCCCGATTAACGTGGGACTGCGATATGCAGCTGTGGTTTAGCTGCTACCCATTACAGCTTCTGGGTTAGGTCAGGAAAAAGTCCAAGCCATTCATTGGCTCAATGGCAGAGAGTTTTCTCTTTGAGTCACTGACACTGCTGACGGCAGGGGGTGGGGAGAGATGGTGCAGTTTCTAACCCGGTGCTTCTGTCACTTCTGTCTCCATTGGTGTTTCAGGCTTTGTAGCCCAGGCCAGACCGAGTTCATATTCTCTTTTTATGGAAGTTATCATTAAGAGCTCTAACTAACAGATCATTTATTTACCCAGAATCAAGTAATTGTCCCTAGTTCTTTTTGTTACGATACCTTACTTCTCCCCCCCCCCGTAACTTAGAAAAGAGTGAATGTGCCATAGGACACCCTTGCAAGTAGTAATTGTGGGAATGGTTGCTTACTGCATGCTGCTTTTGTCTGAGATTTCCTCCCTACTTTCTGCTCCCCATTGGCCACTGTGCTCTTTGAAGCATCCATCTTGGCTGTTTGAACCCATAACTGGAATGTAAGATGCAGCTTTCTGCCTGAAAACACAGCACACCCCTGTTGTTATACACAAAGCTGTTTTCTTCTTCTTCTGGCCTTAAAGAGTCAGAAGTCCTTTAGGGTGAGAAAGATGCAAAGCAGCCAGTGTTGCAGGCACATACCCTCTGCGAGAGAATTCCTTGGAATCCAGACTCGCTTTCTTCACTAACATGTTCATAAAACTTGAAATAGGTAGCTTGCAGCTTCCCTTTTATTCTAGACAGGTTTAAGTATGCAGTTGACACTTGTACTGTGGAATCACCACATGTTTCACTGACTCTGGCAGCCTTACTGCTGTCATATATTTGCATGGATGAACCGTTCTCAAACAGTTTCTCCAATGTATTAGAACAAACATGCTTTTCTTCAGTACCAGGAATGTAGGTTTTGCCTTCCCGGCTATCCCCCTTTCCTCCCAAAGATTGTGGCAGTGGCAAATGAAATCCTGCTTCATTTTTGAGTCCCTTTGAGTTCTGCATCAGAGCAGTGACAAGACCAGGGCATTATCAGTGGCCCAAGTTGGAGGAAGCAAGAGCCATTCCTTGGCTCCAGCACATTCTGAATTCCCAGCATTCCACATACCTGGCTGGGCTGTGCCACATTTCAAGGAGAAGCTGATTGTGATGAAATGGTTTACTCTGATGGGATCCTTCCCAGGACTGAGTATAGCAAAACTGATTATCTGTGATACGATCAGTGCTGGCTCAGGACATTTTGCTGTCTGAAGCATAACACCAAATGGTGTATCCCCTAGGGTGGCCACTTCTGCATCACTAAAAAAGAAAAAATGTATCACCGGGGGCGGGGGAGGACACAGATTTACATAATATTTGTATATGCTAATTCATATAAATAGATGGAAATTTGAACATGTGTGTGTGTGTGGTGTATATATCTTTAAAATATGATAGATCTCATCACATTGGGCAAGACTATAACTAGGTGATCTGCAAGTCTGCTCAGTCTTCTGTCCAGGTATTAATTATAACAGGCAATTTCAAAGACCCACCTCTTCCTTATAGTTATTTAATTCTGAACTGGACTTGGACCAGACAGTTTTCAAAATAGGGAATGGTTCTCAGCAGAGTAGGACACAGCACTACCATATCGCACCCCAGACTGGGAGGGCCAAAGCTTCTGGGAGGACCAGTTTCTGCCTTCACCTATTCCCTGCTTCTCTTTGATGGGGCCAGTTCCTGGATAGAGTACTGAGACCTTTTCAAGGTCCACTGGTTTGGTTTCTTCTCACTAGTGCAAAATTTCTAGTTTCCAGTCTGCAATACCACCTTCATATTGGAAGGCCTTCACCTTAATAATAACTCTGTTTAGTGAAGGAAATACACTTTCTACTTGTTTAGTGGATATTATATTCAGTCTAGCACTGAAAACAACTGCTGGTTTTCTACCATAGTTCACAAGTGGACAAAGTAAGTCCTGCTCCTCCCAGTTCATCCTGTTTTCTGAGTCCTGATCCCAGAAGGCAATTCTGAATCGCTACCCATTGTTTATTTACATGTTACTTTTCTGCCTGGGGAATTTTGTATTTCAATGTTACCATTGTCTGTGGCTGTTTACCCCCTGGATGTGTGTGGTTTGCATGTTAGTATTTTGTATGATTAAAGAAATGGAAGGAACACAATACCCTGAACACCCTACTCATAAACAGAGGCATCTTTAAAGACAAAAGTGCTGGCGATGTGGTGCCTTTGTTTAGAAGTAGGTTGCAGAATGTTTGGGGTTCCTTCCTTCTGCACATGATACAGAAATACTTTGCTAGCCTGTCACTGAGAGAAACTAATCTTACTACAGAATCTGTTCTGGAAGTCCGTTTGACTTCCAAAACATTCAAAAACCAAATCGCGGCTTCTGATTGGCTGCAGAAAGCTCATGCAGCCAATCAGAAGCCACAGAAGCCCCTTCAGATGTTCGGGTTCCAAAAAAAAAAAAAAAAAGGTGCAAACCGGAACTATCACTTCCAGGTTTGCGGCATTCAGGAGCCAAAACGTCCGAGTTTCAGGGCGTTTGGGATCCAAGGTACGACTGTATTACAACTGTAACTCCCATTTACAATGCATTTAAACATATATACTCAGAAGTCCTACTACAATCAATGGGTCTTATTCCCAGGTAAATGGCTATTATGCAAGTAGCCTTTACATTTTTTAAGGTTTTTAAGGAAACTGCCTTTAACTTTGATATTTTTGGTAGAATGAGATGAAATTCGTAGACATGGTAGCTCTTTCTGAAGTGATGAGTGCTGCCAAATTTTAGCAGATAAATACTGCTACACTCTAGATAGATATATGCCGGTTTTTGTGTGCAATGGGACTTTCTTTAAGGAGAGATCCATTTACTGTCTATGGTTTGGGTGTGTGTAGAATTTATATGAAAATGGCATATATGACCGAGGTGTCTCTGGTTAAATAATACTGGGGGGAAATCAGAAGGAAAATGACAGAAGTTTTTGAACAACAGCTTTTTTGGGGTGGGCGGATGGAGTTCATTTATCCTCTACTATGACTTTGGAGGGAATTTGTATAACAACAACATACGTCACAGAGTGTACCCTAGATAAGAAAGCTGCAACATTTAAGCATTGGTACAGTAGCTAACGAGTTATGATGAATGAAAGAGTTTGAGAGGTTTTGTTTGTTTGCTTCCTGCTCAGTTGACATTAAGGTTCCTTCAGCATCCATCACAAAGCACCTTTATTGGAAATAAAAAAGGAAAGCCTTGGTGAAGTTATCCTTGATTGGAAATAGAGAGCCTGGGAATAACAGTTTTAAAGAGACAAACAGTCTGAATCTGATGTGGCTCCAGGGTTTTAGGAGCAGCCTGATTCACTTTTCCTCAGGAAAACACCGTTTTACCTTGGAAGAGTCCCAGATCTCTCTGAAGCTGCCTGATTCATTTCAGGTTTCGGAATCTGTCCAGACCCAATACACACGCCTGCTAATTACTTTATTCTGTTATACATCAATGTAATTTTCACTTTAGAATAGTGTGTTAGTTTACAATTCTGAGATTCACATTCTGCATCCACCTGTAGTTGAAAATTTCATTGAAGATATGATTTGTCCATTCAGTAACAAACAAAAATAAATGTGTTACAAGAGGGATAAAACTCTGTTTTTGTTGTTTGGAATTTTTTTTAAAAAAGGAATAAATCAGAGATATTCAGGTCCAGTTGCAAGCCTTTTCCAGAATTGCTCTAAAATTAAACAGGCACCTAACCCATATGCAAAAACCCATTTCTTTGCCCCCTAAATATAATTTTAATCAAGTTTATGTTAAAAAATTTTTATCCTTTTCCCAAACTGATTGTAAAAATAAAAGTGCAAGAAAATTCACATTTAAATACGTAAAGTATTTTCCTCCCCTAATATGCATATAAAAGCATATTCTGCTATGTTGTCTTTGAGCCAAAAAATACATTAGAGTACATGGGAAGTGTGAAAGCCAATAGATAAACCAAGTTCTGAGCCACACTTTAGGCCCCATCTGCATTATACATTGAAAAGTGTATCATACCACTTTAAGCACTCATGGCTTCCCACAAAGAATCCCGAGAAATGTAGTTAAGTGTGCTGAGAGTTGTTAGGTGTCTCCCATTCCCTCTCACAGAGCTACAGTGTGGTTTAACTGTCAACCCCTCTTCCTACGGAACTCAGAGAATTGTAGATCTGTGATGGGGGAAAGGGGTTCCTGGAGGAGTGGGAGCAGGTATGTTCTCAAAATTTTCAGAGAACAAATTCATCAGGCATCCCTGCCAGAATTGCTATTAACGATTATCGCCAGCCTCTACCACACAAGTAAAAAAATTATCTATTTGTAATTAGCAAAGGGCGGGGCTTTTTTCAACCAGAACTCAGTTTTGGCACCTCTCAGGTGGGCGCCATTGTCCTTCTAAGAGAGCGAGGGAGGTGTTTGTGGTGTGTTCCAGCACCACTTTTTCTAGAGAAATAGCACTGGCCAAGGGAAAGACAGACAAGCAGACACATCTGTTCTATGAACTATACCAATTCCTATTCCCCAGTCCACATACTATCTCTAAATCTAGTCTGTTTCCACACATTCAGCCTATGCTGGAGATGTTGCTTTTCACTTGTTTTATTTAATACCACTTTTCTAGTCAAACTACTTGCAGTAGTTTTTTGGTTTTTTTTTTGTAAAGCAGAAGAAGCCTGGAATTTTGCAAAATGAAATGAAATGGTATCAATTTTTTAAATTTATTTTTTTGCAAATAGCCTCCTTGGCCAATTAGCCAACACGTTTGCCCCTAACATTCATGCATGCCTTATACTACTTAGCATGATCAATCTTTTCCTCCATTTGCGGAGCTTGTTGAAAACACACGCTCGACTGTGAGTAAAGATATTTTTAACTATTACATCCACCTTCCCTTCTTGGTAATCTATTCCTTTAGGGAAGGGCAGGCCAAACTGGTCAGCTGCTTGGCTCCTACATTCTGGAAAACTCCGAAGAATTCTCCAGCAAGCCTCTGGGGCAAAGCAAACTTTTCCCCAAAGAATAAGGGCTTCTGAGAGACTTTGCCACATAAGGGCCTGTCGGAGGCTCTGAGCAGGCATCAGTTGACAGGGAAATCTTTGCCTCCCAACAGATGGCCAGGCTTTTCATTTCAGCAGGCAGGAGACCGAGCTCAGGATTCTGCCAGCATTCCACGCGGCAGGGCCAGCTTAGGGCAAGAGGGATTTAATGTCCATGCCCTTCATAGCTGGCGAGCTAAACGATGAGCTGCTGACAGGAGAGCCATCGAGTGCTCATCCACAAAATGTAAGATCCCGAACTTCTCTCTCCCCCCCCCCAGCCCCAGCCGCATTTCATTTTTCTTTGGTAGAATTAAAGTCCTCTTTGCTGGCCTCTCAGAATCCATTTTGGCACAAATACAAACCACCTCTTGGTGGCAAGCAGTTGTCTGGATTTGAGATGCCATTATTTGTGCTGACAGTTCTTTCTGCACATTCAAAGTCACAGCTGGCCATTAGAGGCTTAGAAAGCCCTTCTCTCCCCCCCCCACCTCCCCCGGTCTGCAAACACCAGCTAGTGCCAGTTTACTGATATTGGATATCAGGCTGCACTTGACGGGACAATGCAGTAACTTATGTCTGTCTTTAATTTAGTGTAAACAAACAAAGCCCTTCCAGCCATCCTTTCATCTATGCTGGGGCTTCTTTGCATGTGTTTATAACACACAATCTGGAGTAGACACATTTACATGTATGGTATATTTATATATACCTTTATCTCATTTTCAAAACATATTGGCTATATTCTCATCATTAAACTAATCAACCCATACATGAAGATTTAACAACAACCCCAAATATTTCATGGTCTTCCCTAGTTATGCTGGAATTTCATGTATTTATGGTTGTGTTTTGGTCGAGACCTCCTTCTGGTTTATTTTTTTAAGTTGAGGTGTTCCCCCCCCACACACTATTAAGAAAGTAGCCCATAATCTGTGGCCAGCTGTTCCTCAATCTCTAACGGTGAAAAACAGGGAAATATTTTTTCGTCCGGTTTCTGTCTTTTTGCTTTATAAAACACAGCATTGTTTCTGGGCAAACTGTGCCAGGGACATGAGACTGCTCCACTGATTTGCGCATAGTGGGAAACTCAAAGTATCCTGCATTTAAGCATTCTGTGTACTGCTATTTCTGTAAGCAAAGCTAAATTTCTTCTTCACTTTTCCGTTCTGGGTGTAGGTAATTTGCCTAACTGTGTATTAATCAACACCCAAGCTGTAATCAGAAATTGGATTCAGCTGACAGCAATTTACAGAGTGATTGGAGGTGTGCATTATTAGCACCAGAGTCTTTAGGGTATATCTCATTTGTTTATGGGAAGGAGTTAGGACACTGAAGTTGCTGGGCAAATCTGTGGCATCCTGTGGGTTTGGGAAGAAACCTTGCAACAGGTTTGTCCTAATACCAGGAAGCAGCAGGAGTGCCAGGAGAGCTTCAGAAGCTGTACTTATTTGTGAACAACTCAGCATAGCAGCTAAGAGCTGCTACATAGGTAAGACAGGCTACAGCTAGTTTCCACTGAGCTATGGAGGGAGCCATACCCAAAGTAGTGAGTTTCTATTACAGAACAAGCATGTCTCCATACAAAATCAAGTGCCTCTCTCATTTCCCCAGCCCTTGAGCTGATCCTCTATAGGCCATATACGTTTGGCTTAGTTGTTCCTAGGGCACTGCTTCATCCCTAGAGATGGCACTAAGTAGATGAGGGGCCTCCCACTTGAGGCAGGTAGTGTAGGAAAGTATGTGGGGTCCCCCCTTCTCTTTGCTTTGAGTGGCAGCTAGCTTCTCCCTCTGTGTTATTCTATAGGCCTCAGTCAAAAGGATGTTTCATGGGAGTAATAGGAAAGCGATATTTGTGTTCATGCTGGTATTTATAATTACCCATGAATGTTTGTGGCTGGAGCTCACCGAATCACCTTTTTAATACATATTTGTAGCATCCCTTTCCCTCCCCAGACAAAAATATAAACTGACTTATGCAACATGTTGTATTCTTTTGTTAGAATTAATTACAGATTAAAGTTTAGCTTTTAAAGCAGCACGTTGAAAAGAGTGCTCTGTGAGCAAAGCATTATATTGCTGTATAAAGTAACCATCAAAGTTTGTTGATGGCCTCTGATTTGAAATATGTATGTGGTGTGTACTGTATCTAGATATTGTTGTAAACCACTTCGGTACTTTTTATATAGTGATATATATACAGTATACAGTAGCACCTCAGCTTACGTTACCCTCGGGTAACATAAACATTGGGTTGCGAAAGCCGCAAACCCGGAAGTGTTTCGCCGCTTGTGCATGCGCAGAAGCGGTCCCTCCAGTTGTGGAAACCTCGGGATCCGGCCGGAGCTCCGGAACGGATCCCATCCGCAACCGGAGGTACCACTGTGTGTGTGTGTGTGTGTGAAACAACAACAACAACAATAAATACAAACAAGCAACACTTAGTAGATCTGTTGAAATATTTTTGATATGCTTTATAATTTTCTGCTAGTTTGGGAAAAACTTCATTAATGACCCTTAGAATGTAACCTGTACTGAGATACTGAAATATTTTTTAAATGGTGAATCAATTGATTTATTAGTTAAATGCAAGGCTGCTGATTGACTACAACCTTTAATAAGTTGACCGCTCTAATTGCTGGCAAATTTAGTGAAAGAGGACTTCATCCTAGCTAGCACATTTTTTCTTTTGTTTGACAAGCGTCCATAGTAAGAATGCCTATTTAAGGCATCAAAGACCACCCAACTGCATCTATATAATGGTATCTCCCCCATTTATTTAAGTATGTTTTCCTGTTGTGTATTAATTTCCATTCATTACTGTAGTATGGAGGTAGGGTGAGTGAACAATCTTGTTTCTGCTGTGGGCTCATTCCATCACAGGTCATGGCAGGGTGAGAGTGGGTGGAGCTAGTGATGACTATAGGCAGAGCCAGAGACAGAAGTATACTGGAATAACTAAAATAAATATAGGTCACCGGCTTCAATTTTCACAATGGCTGCCACATGTTAGAATACCCAATTTTTGCATGTGTCCCCAGAAGTGGAGCCTACTGGGTTTGATGAGGTTACTCTCAAATATACAGAGGCTTTAAAAAAGAAGAAGAAATACAACAGATCAACACAGCTATTGTTCTAGTGACAGTACTTTCTGACTTTTGTGTGTGTCTCCCCCCCCCCCACTTGTGCGGGTGTGTTGCAGCTGCCTACCAGTCTGTTTTCAGATAGTTTCAGTGCAGGGGTGAGAACATCTCCCCTAAGACATACGACAAGAAAAAACAAGTAAACCAAGAACAACATCAACTTCTTCATACCACAGAGGGGAGGAAAACAGTTTATAAAGCCAGAATAACTAGTAAGGAGACAAAATGGGAGGCAGAAATTCTGATAGGAGTTGGGGGTTTAGGATTTAGTGCTTAGGAGTTGTTAAAGCCTGGAAGTTGACATCTTTCATTGTTATTGCCAGTGACTGCCATCTCATCTCCATATTCCTCATACTTTTAAAATGCACTGAAAGGATATTACGATTGAATAATACTAACAACACTAGTATCATTACTAGGGCCATTTTTCTATTAAGTAAAATGCATAATGATGGTAGAAGCAGCAGTTTTGCAACCCAAGATGCAGGGCCACAGGTGAGAGAAGCAATGAAGCTGCAAGATTACCTTGAGAGAACATTTAGTGTTTAATGCCTTAGCTGAAATCACACGCACTCCCTGTACAGTATTACATGCACAAATGTTTTTCATCATAAACACATTTTGGAATTCTGTAAATTATAGTATGTGGGAGCCAGAATTGTGACAGTGAAAAATATGCCAATTTGTCGTCCCCAAATGCATAACTGTTTCAAGTAGTAGGGAAATATGATCATTTCCGGAATTCTGTAGTTGTGACTGCCAGCCGTCAGACTCCATGGAAATGGCGGCTTCATTTTCTCCTCTGTACCCTTGTTGTGTGATGAAAGTTTCAAGCGGCATGTTTTAGAAGACAGATAATGACTTTGCTTTTTGGTGGAATAATTTTGTGTTAAGTTTATGCCTATTTTTTTGGCTCATTGGTCTGGTGTGTTAGAACTGTGAGAAGACCGTCTTTATCCATGTGGTACATGTGGACAGACAATTTTATATAAATTGTTTGCTGGGTGAGCAAGGGGTATATTGAGGCAACTTGTCAACAACTGGTATACTCAACACGATATCCTTTTTCCAACAGGTTCTTCTTGAAATTTTTTCTTAAATGTAACCAGAACTGCCTAAAAAATGCAGGAAACCCTCGAGACATGCGAAGATTTCAGGTCAGTGTCACTCCCCCCCCCTTAAGATAAATAATGTTTAAATGATGTGGGCTGGGAAGATTGTCAACCTATGTAAAATGATTACATAGTTCTTTCGGAAAGTTACGTTTTGCATTTTATCGTTGTTCTTGGCATTGTATTTTGATGTATTTTCTGTGAGTCGCTTTGGTTCACCCTTTGAATGGGGAAAGGTATTTCTATACTGCTAGGTCATAAAATATATGGGAAATATGCTACATTAAAACAGAGAACTAGATAGTAGCAAGATGTGGATTTTATACCTTCAGCGTTAGAAATGCAGGAGTAGGCTAGAATCAGTGCTTTTTTACTGGGGGGACGCAGGGGTATGCATACCCTTAAACATTTTGTGAATCTAAGTTTGGCCTCATTGAGGGGCAGTATTTCAATATAAGTAGGAAAATGAGAGTACCCCTAAACATTTTTTAAAAGAAAAAAGCACTGGCTAGGATTATTTTAAGCCATAAGTGTTTGTGTATTTGTGTTGATTTCCCTTATTTTTAATATTTAGATCTTCCATATGAGATAATGGAATTATTAGGCTAATAAGCACCCTATGCATACCTACTCAAAAGTGCATCTCACATAGTTAAATGGGGCTTACATAAGGTTTATAATTCTAAACACACAAGTAGAAAGCCTCACTGAACACAGTGGGTCTCACTTTTGTGTAAACATGCATAGGACAGCCCTGTTAATTATGCACTTTTTGACTATCAGTGTGCCATATAATTAAGAAAAATGTAAATAGCGAAAAAAAGCCCAATTGTTTCAATATTTTCAGTTTAGAGATTACTTAAACATGGAGTAAAAGATGGAACATTCAGAACAGCTTTAACTGACTTTGAAAAGCTAGTAAATAACCATTAAATTCTTAAAGGACTATTATCCAAAATTTATTGTCAATTGTTCCGTTAATTACCACTCTGGACTTAATTTGAAGCTAAGTTGGAAAAAATGCTTGATAGAACTCTTACAGCGTATGGTTGGAACAAAATCTTTGCTAAGCTTTTACCCATATTCAATTTCTGTAATATGAAAGAGAGTCATTAGGAAACTATTCATAGGTCATTTCCTAACTGCCCATAGGTTGGATAGAGTAGTCCTTCTTCCTTGGTGATCACTCGTAGCCAAGTAAGATTTTCTTCCATAAACACGGTTTTAACGATGAGTCCGTAAGTGACTGTGGGGGCCAAGTCCTTCCATAGTGGCAACATTGGTTTCTGGGTGGGAGTTGATCGCGGTGTGGATTGCACGTTTCTACCTTGTGTTCTGAATTTGAGTGTCTTCAGAGCTCATGACACCTTTGGTAAAAGCTGTTCTCCAATTGGAGCACTCGCAGGCAAGTGTTTCCCTATTGTTGGTGCTTATACTCCATTTTTAAAAATTTGCCTTGAGACAGTCTTCCAACCTCTTTTGCTGACCACCAGTGTTACACTTTCCATTTTTATGTTCAGAATAGAGTAGTTTCTTTGGAAGACGATAATCGGGCATCTGCACAACATGCTTTACCCTCTGCATATTTTTCTGTTTATTAATTTAAAACCTTTATATGCCACCTTATATCAATGATTTCAAGGCAGTTTGCAAAAACAAAAACAAGTAAAGCAAATAGTGTTGGGAACACTCTGGTCCCAATAGCTGGGACATACTCAGGTGTGTGAGGGTAGATGAGAAAGATATGTTGTTGCAGCAGTTGATCATTTCTGACCTGTTCCAGAGTTCCCAACTTCTGGCATGGGGATTGGCTCCAGGATGAGGGAGAATTGTTGGGTCTTCCAGAAGAGTCCCAGAGGACCAGCAGGCAGAGTCAGCAGTAGAACAGGGAGCGACTGATAAGATAATTGCTCCAGCAAAGCCCCATGGTGGTCTGTCTTACTGCCTGATAAGCAGCATCTCCTGACCCACCCTGCACTGCTGCATGCTTAGAGTAGGAGCATTGAGGAGAAGACCTGGTGGTCCAGCAGTTTTTGTAGTGGATGCAGTGTTGAACTTCAGTGCAGACTCGAATATCTAGGGCTAGACTAACTTACCTCAGTGGGTAAGATCCTACACTTTCCTGAGCTCCTTGGAGGAATGTGCAATAAATAAATAAAGTGAAGGCCATATTTATGACCGCAGGTTTGTATTTCCCTCACAGTTAATGTCATGTTACCTGGAAGCGGAACAGTTTTGTTTGACTAGCTTTTGTTTTCCAGGCCATATAATTTCTGCTATTTCCACATGGAATTTGCAGATTTCTACACAGCATTCTTAAGGGCCTTCCATCTGTTTCCCTTCCGTCTCTGCCACTGTTGCCTCGTATTTATTAAACATCGGTTATTCTGTAAGAATATCCTCCAGTCAGACATGCTCTCGCAAACAGGGCAATCTAGCGTGAACAGCCAGGACCGCAGTCTGTCAAAGCAACAGTTTGTGCTTACCTACGTGCTGCCAGTTTGCAACTCCCCCAAGATGTGAGCTGATTTTCATATGGTAATGCTCTTGCATGTTCTGTCAGAAGAGCAATCAGGAGCTTGTGTAGGTGACTAGGTAGGACATAAGAGGGGTTGTTGATCTCTTGACTCGTAAAGACATTCTGTCAGGCAAGCCCAGCCTCACAGCAGTCGAGCTTTCCGTGTGTAAACAGAGACTGCTTAATTACACAGGTCATGTCAATTAGCGTGACCTTCGCATTTTAAAGAAATTAATCACTTTCGGCAGAGCAAATCACTCCTCATACTTTAATATTCAGCGTGGCGGTAAAGTGTGCAGAAATGCATTAAGTGACAGAGCATTCCTATTTTTATGAATAATGGTTCAGTTTAATCGTTGGTCCCACCCCAAGTCTTTGGACTTGTTGCTTGAACATTACAGCAAACAAAATAAGGATGCCTGTTGATGCTGTATATTTATTTTGGTCTAGCAAGAAGTGCACCTGGAAAAAAATGAGTTTGGGCGGGGAGGATAAGCTTGCTGAAGTCCCTCACAGTGTCCCACAGAGTCCCTCCTACATCTCACACCAAATACAACCAATGTAATAGGGTAGGCGCTTCTTTTCGTATTGGAGGCTCCTTGCATGGGATTAGCTGCTCCCACCTGGCTATGTCATGGCTTCCTTTTTGTGACGCATCAAGTTCCTCCTGTCTTCCATCTAGCAAACAGCTCCTTTCAAGTAAACTCCAGCATAACTCAGCAGTTCTAATTAAAGAGTTGGTTGCAGAGGTGAGGAAGTAGAAAGAACCAGGGTGCCAAATGGAATTAGATGGCATATATCCTCTGTCATACAGCAGGATGATGTATTACATCCTGGGCCTACCGGGAGACAGGTATGTAGCCCATCTTAAGTTGTTAATTGGGGACCAATATAACTTTGGAGAGATAATGAAGAAAGGTGGGGTTGCATAGTGTTGCTAGCCAGGTAATGGAGGCAGCTGAGGTCATCAACCCTATCAAAAACCACTCCATCCAAAGTAGGTGAGACCATAGCACTGTGTCTGTTCACACAGGAAATAACTGCACTACTGTTGGTGATATCGTGCTAAAAATTTTAAAACAACACCTTGGATTCTCAGGAATAAATTACTGGGTGAATTATGTCGTTACTGGGGGGAAGTACCTGTTGCATCATCACAAAATGACAACTGAAAAGATTATTGGTTTGCTCCTTCTCTGGGTTTGCTACAATTCATTATTGGCAAATGTATGGTTAGAATTTTGCCTATCAGTCAGGCAGACAACTGACAATACAGGAATGAGATTGCTGGAAAAACAGGCGCCTGTGTTTTCTGTAAATTTCTAAGAGTATGCTGAAGTGTGTAATTAAAAGTACTAATGGGCTGGTTCACAATGAGCTCAGTTTTCTGAACATCTTCTAAAAATGACTGAAGACTCTTTTTAAAAACAATGGCCAATTTTGATAGAGTTTCAAAGTTGGGGGGGGGGGGAGGTTCATTACTGCACAGGCACCAGCCAGTCAGCACTGTGCACAGCCAGCTTCTGCTGTTGCATTGCAGAACTGCCTCCTTCCTCCACAAGCTTGTGCCTGTATGTTAGTTCTGAGAAACAAAAGGTGGATTTTCCTGAATGGTACATCCAAACCCAGAGAGAGCCTCAGATACTTCTATTCCTCTGATTTGAGTAGCGTTGTTGCTGTTTCACTGCTTCACAAGATACGCAAATGGCTTTTTATATATCTAATTTTAAAGAACAGCAAGAGGAGACTGCATGTTAGTAGTCTCAAAGCCTCTACCTAAATTTAGGCTGGGCCTTTAATATCCTGCTAAAGCTGGGACTTGAGTCAAAATAATAATAGATGTGTACTGCGAGGAGTAGTCTGCCCAAAAGTTATTCCAGCCTCTTCCACACAGTGTTTAGAAGTGTAAACAAAAGTATAAATTTGCTTCCAGTAAAAATGGAGATTACTGAAAATACCAGGAATGTGCATAAACTAATTGGCTAGTGAAACCTAATGGGCTGTGGTTAAAAATGAGGAGTAATGTGATTCCTAATCTTGAAATATTGGGTGGTGCACCCTAACAAATAAATAGGCTCCGTTAACCAACTCAGATAAACAGATTGATTTCTTAACCTCTAGTTTTCATTTCCAGAAGATTTTTTAGCTTCCAGAACATTTGCAACTGAGCTATTTAATAATGCAAAAGAAGGATGTACACAGAGGAATGCAAATAACAGTAAATTTAGGATACACAAATTTAACTAACACCCCCCCCCCCACACACAATCTGATATTTTTATTAGCAGTCTGCTAACCTGCAGTGCTGCACATACATTTGAAAACTAACAATCTATGAAGATCTGATGCTAAAGCCAATTTTCCTCCCCTCTATGTTTGCCTGTCCCAAATTAAAAACTGCATTTTCTTCACAACATTTCGATAGGTTTGAGATTTGGCAGGCCTGCCTGTCCCCGTGTTTATATGAGTTTGTCAGCACCTCATTAATCAATTTTTAAACTGCAATATGCTTCCCCCCTCATGTGTTGGCCTGTTGTTGTTTTTTCAAAGTTGCTTCACTGCCTGCTCTACACCTCCTGCTCTCATTTTTTTAAAAGCTGAAACAAAAGTTGTTTCCTTTACAAATTAGTTTTGCATGTGCTTTGATTGAAACGCATCCCACTCATTAAAAAAATAAAATAAATTGTTTCCTTTTCAAGAAATACACGCAAACCATATTTGGAACACACTTGCTCCCGAGAAGTCCTGTTGACTATAGTAAGATTATTCTAAAGTAAATGGATTTGTGGATTTTAGCCATAAACTTGTGAAGGCTGTTTGGAAAGTATTCAGTGCATATTAGATATTACTTTTTGCTTAGGCAGAGGACATTAATATTTAAATAACACGTAGGCCAAATATTTCTTTTCCCTTTATAGTAATCAAACTTTTGAATTCTCTCCCTCTCTCTGTCTGTCTCTCTAAAAAGAATCAGTAGAGAGTTTCTTCTTTTCCTACAGGTGCACTGTGAATAATCACTTCTTAAAGTAGACCACCACTTAACCACTTTTATTTTTTTCACATTTCCTGACCCTAGAAACAGTTTCTCTAGGGGATTCCTTTTATAGTATTTTCTCTTAATGACTCCAAAAGAGCCCAGCCCACCCCCAGCATGGCATCTTTGTAGTAAATCAAATTCTATTCAAGGGAACTAGGTAGCAACAGTCTGTTACTGCAATTCAAAACATATTTTAAAGATGAATGGCTTAGGTTGAGTGCCTGATGTTGCGGATGTTGTGGGCAGGGAAAGTTAAGTAACTGATCTCAGTGAGATTACGC
Source organism: Podarcis bocagei (assembly GCF_964188305.1). NCBI lineage: Eukaryota > Metazoa > Chordata > Lepidosauria > Squamata > Lacertidae > Podarcis > Podarcis bocagei. The sequence continues at coordinate 64,983,591 of NC_138126.1, forward strand.
TGGTAACTAAAGTTGCTCACTGTTCATGCGCTCCTATGAACAAAATAGTTTGCACTGAAGGTCCGGGGCCCTTGTCATAGAATTGTTTGACATTGTATTTTATTTCTTTTAAACAAAATATTTCTTAAGTGGTTATGTTTTTAAAACCTTTCTTGGACTTGGGTCCCCAAAACACACTTTTCTGTTCCTTTTTTTCTGTCTCTTATACTTTGTATTTAGATACCATTTTCAGGTGGTTAAGGTCTTAACAAGAAGAAGGGTTATTGAAAGTGGCTTTAAAAATCCACAGGGGGAAAAAGGAAATATAAAAGGACAGCTGAAAGTTTGGTGAATTCTCAATGCATTTTGAGTATGTCTTTTATCGGGGGCAAAATGCTCATATTTGTTCCTTAATCAGCCTTCTTAAAGCAGTGGTAGCATGTAGCTTTTATGGAGCAGTTTTTCTTACGAAGGAGCAAAAATGATAATTTTCCTTTGATGAAGCCATACTCAAAATGTGCTGGGAACTTAACAATCCTTGAAGCTGCCTTTTTGTGTTTGCTTTTTTCAGTGGAAGTTTTCCCCATCTGAGAAATCCTGTAGCTTGCTGTGGCCTCCATCCCTGAGGTAGGTGCCAGGCGAAAACGCTGTGCTTCAACCAGGCCTTTGGCCGATGGACATCTGATGTTATGGGAGGGGGGATTATTGGCTTGTTTTTGTTCTTAATTTTATTGTATATTTTATGTTGTAATTTTGTGTTGTGAACCTCCCTGAGATCTATGAATAAAGTTAGTAATTTTAGTAATAAAAATAAAAGGTAGGCTAGACACTGGAGAAAATGTCCTGAGGGTATTCCTCTCTAATAGCCCTATGCTCTGGGACAGCAGTAGGACAGTGTCATAGTCTGTGAGATTCTTTAAGCTTGTGTCTTTAGCTTGACTATTTAAAGTAAGGTAAAAGGTAAAGGACCCCTGGATGGTTAAGTCCAGTCAAAGGCAACTATGGGGTGCAGCGCTCATCTCACTTCAGGTCGAGGGAGCCGGCGTTTGTCCACAGACAGCTTTCTGGGTTGTGTGGCCAGCATGACTAAACCGCTTCTGGCACAACGGAACACTGTGACGGAAGCCAGAGTGCATGGAAATGCCGTTTACCTTCCTGCCACAGCGGTACCTATTTATCTACTTGTACTGGCATGCTTTCAAACTGCTAGGTTAGCAGGAGGTGGGACAGAGCAATGCGAACTTACCCCATCATAGGGATTCAGTGCTGACCTTACGATCAGCAAGCCCAAGAGGCTCAGTGGTTTAGGCCACAGCACCACCTGCGTCCCTGTGCTTGACTCTTTAGCAGAGGCTGGATGGGCATCTGTCATGGATACTTTACTTGAGATTCCTGCATTGCAGGGGGTTGGACTAGATGACCTTCAGGATCCCTTCCAACTCTACAATTCTTTGATTCTATGTGTCAAGAAAGATAAAGGCACTAGGACAGGAAATCACTACCTATCCTCATAACAGCATGTGACTACTTCCTGGTTGCCATGGTCCTTGCAATAAGTTCCTTATGCGGGCTTCTACTATAAAGATGTGGGGAATAGGATTCTGTATAGCTCAGTATTGGAAGGAAGGGATACTTCCAGCTCAATATGCAAAAAGTTGACCTACAATGAGAATAATATTTGGCTAGCACAGTTGTTGTAGTTTATGGACCTTTTTTTGGTACACAGTTATATGTTTTTCTTGGTGTTTCTGCTTGATACGTCTATAATTTTTTTAAAAAGAAAAGTTGGCTAAGTGCTTTCCTAGGCGTCACATTCTAACTTGGCAGCTGTTATTAAAAGTATTGTTACAAAATTTTAGGGTGCCTGGTCTCCCCTTCTAATATCTGGAACCCCAGCCCCAGTGCCGGACGTTGAATTTAGCTTGTTAAAATATAAGCCAGGCTGGCTCACTGATGACGCAATCGCCTGGAGAGATGGGCCATCAAAAGAGCAGAAGGTGAAGACCTATTAAGAAAGCCATCAGCAAAGCTAAGACCGTGCCAGCTGGGAAATGGGTGAAGCCCCTCCCTGAGGTCCGAGTTGGGTAGAAGAACAAAGGCCATTAGTAGAGTTTCAGGATTGCAGTTTGCCTGATATAAGCAAGAGGAGAAATAGTTGCATTTGGCAAGCAGCTTGCAGGCTGCAGAACGGGAGGGTCACAGCAGTGTGGGCTGGCAGTTTGAATCCAAGGTGGCAGCCTTGTGAGAAACAGGGCCCTCTTGGAGTGTAATCTTGAGAGCTCCCCCATCCTAGGCTCAGGTTGTATATATGTGGAAATAAACTATACAGTATATATTATAAAGACACCACAGTCTCCACTGTGCTTCATTTCCAAACCCTGGATAAGCGCCTGGAACCCCTGGAATCTCACAGTGCTGTGGGGATTATGGCAGCGTAGCAATATGTACATGTTGCTGTTCTTGCTTCAGCTAGCTGGAAATGTTGCTGGCCTCTGTCTGTGGGAATGAAAGTGACTTCTTCGCTCTCCCTGGTATTGGTAAAAGGGATCACTGGATTGCTACATGAGAAACTGGGCTCTCTGAAGCAAAGCACTTCATTTCTGTTTGGTTAGTTCTCAAAATAGTCTCCATGAGCACATAAGTGAGCTGGGCAGAGCAATTTGAAGCTCTGATTTAGGCCATTGGGATGTAATGAATCAGTGGATGCACCACTGCATCTGAAGCCCTGCCACTCATGTCGGCTAGAGTATTAGGAGAAAGCAGTTGTGTAACTTTTTTCCTGTGCCAGCTCCAGGCTGATGCAGTTTAGATGGCCAAATTGGGTCCCTCAATGGGAAACAGGTCAGCTTTGGAGACAGCCAATCTAGTGTTGGCCCAGTTCTGCTCCTGCTCCACCTCTGTTTCCCTGCTTTGGAGATTTACAATGGCTGTTCTTGTGCTTTCAGAGCATGCAGCCGTAGCCTTTGTGGTAGTGCAGCTCTGTTGCTGGCAGAGCCCATTGGAGGGACACCTCTGCCTCATCCTAACCCCTTCCAGCAACAGGGTCAGGGATAAGGATTGCTTGGTAACAAATGAAATAACACATTTTCCCCACCCCTACCTTCCTTTTTGCACTTGTAAGGCATGGAATAGAGGTGGGGAGAAAAGGTTAGAAAGGACTGCCATGTGCTGAGCAGCCTGCTTTATGGAAGTGAGTCATTATCAGAAGCCGGAGTCAGAGGCAGGTCAGCAATAAAACATCCAGTGTCAGTGAAGTTAACTCTTTATTCAAAGAAACTAAAACGGTGCAGGCCTAGTGATCACAGCAGCTCTTTCCAGCAGGTCTTGCCCCATTGAGGCAGTTGCAAAGACTGAAGATGCCCATCTTCCCATTGCTCTTTAAGGCTCCCCCCCCAGTTCCTTCCCCAGCAGCCAAAGGCTCCTTCGCCTTGTCTCTCTTTCCTCTACCCTCTTCATTTCTCTATGTGTTCTGGGAGACTGGGCAGAAGGGAAGCTGGAGCAGGAGCGGGAGATTCCCTGCTTTTTCAGTTGCCTACCTCCACTCTGCTTCTTGACCACACTCTGCTTCTGCCTCAGATTCTTGACTGCTCTATGCTACAGACTCTTCCCAGTCACTAAACCCTGTTACCTCTTCAGCTTCAGACACCTCATCCCAGTCTGCTTCCCTCTGACCACTCATCATCATCATCATCCCACCACCAGTCCCCTGGCTCTGAGCCGCCTTCTGCTGAGGGTTCCCTTGTTGGTTCTCCAACTGGTGCCCCCCTCCCACTCCTCTGCATCCAACCAGTCCATGACAGTTGTGAGCAACTTGCAGCCATTAGGAGCAATGCCTTCACACCTTCCATATGTGCTGTGTCAGGAAGATGTTGGACACCACTTCTTTCAAACAAAGATGCCCTCTCCCAAGCCCCCATCCCCACTATGTTCGCATTCCTGTCTCAGCGTTGTCTGCGCTGGCTTGGTCATGTCCACAGAATGGAAGATGGCAGGATCCCCAAGGATGTGCACTATGGGGAACTGGTTTCAGGCATTCAGCCCATTGGCAGACCAAAGATGTCTGCAAACATGACATGAAGGCAAGTATCATCAACCCCACCGTTTGGGAATTCCTTGTAGGCAACCGCAGTGCCTACTTCTGCAGCAGCACAACCTGACGCCTTCATCTGCCCCAGCTGCAGCAAAACATGTCTCTCCCATATTGGTCTCTATGGCCACAGCAAGCACTGTAACCTTCAAACAATTTTACTTCACCCCCAAAAGGTACACTCCTCCATTGTTTCCCAAGACCGACAGGTGCCAACAATGGGCATGTGATACATTATGTAGGAGCTATCATTTAAAGCTACCCTATTAAAGCAATTCAGTATTATACACACACCATTAAATGTTCACCAGCTATTGTTATGCAAAACAAGTTATGGACAAATGCCCTTTTGGAGTATGCATGTAATCTTGCCCATGTAGACTTTTCTCACACTGGAAAACTGTTTCTATGGATTGTGGTTGTAGGGAAGATTGAAACTGACTTAAACAGTGAAATGGAATATAACATAGGAATATCAAAAGTCCTTCTCACGTGTCTAGGGCTTTTCCTTCAGAATTCAAGTTCCCAAAACTTGTCAAATAATTTTGACCCTGTTTTAACCCAATGGGTTTTTCCTTTTTAAACCACACTGTGAAATGAGCTAACAAGATTCCGGCAGACTATTTTTGGGCACAAATCATTTTATGTTCACAATCTTAAAGGCCTTATTAAGTTTGATGGGGGGTGGGGAGGGATTGCTTTGCTGGAACTGCTCGACTAAGCAATGTTGTAGGTCAAGATCTGACAAAACATGTTTTTTAAGAATTTTATTAGAGTTAATAAAGTGTTATTTGGAGAGTTTTGTTTCGATTGCCTTCCCCTTTCTACCCAGTTCAAGCAATGTAAGGCAATTCTTTGCAAGCAAATCTCCCTGCTCAGGCAACTTTGAGAGGGTAGCAGCTTCCTTGGAGAGTTGAAGCAATGTTTGCCAATCCTTGTAAAGCATTTCACCTCTTCAGAGGCTAAAGCCTCTCAATACCAAGAACAATTAAAGCAAGAGCCTTTTGGAACGACTGGGGAATTCAGCAAAATAAATCAGAAATCCTCTGCCTTGGCTCTGGAGGGTTGCCTCATTATAAGAGCAGATCTATTAGCCCCCTTGCCATTGTCTTTCATTTCTCAAGTGAGGTGATTCTAATTAAATTAATCTGCATGTCAATCTATCGGTGATCAATCAAAGGGGCCGAGGTCCCCCTTTGCGGCAGTGTGCTTGCGGCTGACAGGGCCTGATAATGGAGGAAGAAATAAACTGTCGAGCAAAGTTAATTAGTCAACATAATAGGTGGATTAAACAGGAGCCGGCTGATTGCTGTTTCACATGTTGAAGCATGAGGTGGGAGCTGAAACTGCAATTAACAGACAATTATTATATTTGGTTGTAAGAGGTCGCATGAATAAACATATCTCAGTGGGTTTCAATTTTTAATCCCCCTTCCTTGTTTAATATAAGGAGAAGTGTAGGTCATTTCTTCTTATTGTTTTAGCCAAAGTTCTGGAAGGCAGCACATGTTCTTGGGTAGAATACTTGGTAAGCGGTAGCGGAGAGAGGGACATTGCCATTTTGTTTGTATGGGTGATTAATATGGGCTAAGAGGTGATCAGGGCAACCAAGCTCAAGAAATTAATCCTGGAGCTGCTGCTGATGTGCAGTGTATCATTATCAAAGAAGAGGCGCTCTCATATTGAAGGGCACTATGCTGTCCTTCAGAGCCTAATGCTAGCACATCCTGGGGCTGACCATGAGGCTTCCCCATACTTTTAGGTTTCAGCAAAGGCAAAATGGTCCAGTTTTACCTTAATATACAAGATGTCACCAGAGCTCAGGTACAACCAAGGATAGAAATCAGCATCCCAGGCAACAAATTTTGTCGTCATCACTAACCAAAATCTCAGCAATCCCTTGCAGCGGTAGTCATCTCATTAGAACGTAGCATTCTTTATCTGAACTTCTTATTGGGTAAGCTGAGGTCATTTTGATAAGAGACTGAACCTTCATAATGAGTCTCCATAAAGAATCTCACTTACTTGCATTGTTTAATAGGTTCTGATGAAAACTGGAAACATGTTTTTAAATTTGTTGAGAAATATGTCAGTTGAGCTGCTGTGTGCTTGCAAGCCATCCTTTTGAATTCACTAGAATCTGTGACATAGTCCCATGTGCCCTGCACATTACAGCAACGTGGTATCTCCATTTTTAGTTGTTTAAGTGAATTGAGACAAGTCAAAGTTTGCCAAGTGTGTGAATTCAAACTTGATTATTTGCTAAGGAAAAGGTTTACTTGGATTTGAAAAGCACTATTCATTTCAGCTCTGAAATGCCTTTGACACACATACCCTGTTCTGGAGAATTTTGGAGTGGAAACACCCCTGGCAGCTACAACTGTAACAGCATAATGAATACAGTTGCTCTCATCCCAACTTTTGCAGACCACACTTGCTTTTCTTTTTTAAAATACATTTTCATTTGCAATGACAGCAGCTTTATCTCTTCTGGCATATATGCTGAAGAATGGTGTAGGGTAAAATTCAGTCAGCTCTTAAAAAAAAAAGTTAATAAAGTGCTCTTGTTAGAATGATGGTTAACAGTGTACATTTCGCCATACAGCTACAAGCTGTGCAATTTGACTTAAAGCGACATCAAAAGCCTATGATGCCAAAGACCCACTCATCAATAGCACCTCTTGTTAGAGTCGTACAGTCTAAGCACTAGTTATTATGTGAAATAGCTGTGCAATTTTCTGCAGCTCCCAGCTGTTATTTAAGATTCTGGGTTTATTATACTCTGCGCTCATCTCATTTTAAATTGTATTAAAGTGTTTCCTTATATTGTTGTCCCACTCACAGGTTGTGGTATCTACAACAGTCAATGTGGATGGTCATGTCTTGGCAGTGTCGGATAACATGTTTGTGCACAACAACTCCAAACATGGTCGGAGGGCTCGAAGGCTTGATCCTTCGGAAGGTACGCCTTCTTATCTGGAACATGGTAGGCATTTTTTGTTGGTTGACGTTGCTTCTTTAACCGTGGGTCTCTCGGGTTGTGTGGGGGGTCCCCCCTTTTCTTCCATTACTGGCTGTCCTAGCGAGATCATAGGATGAGAGGGTCAGTGTCTTCTCTCTTTTACCCCAAGGAGTACTTTGCTCAGTACTGGCGCATAGTTTTTAAACATTTGGGTAATTCCAGCAAAATCAGTTCATGCATTGAGTTTTGGCTCAAATGCTTACTGTGGGCAAGCTCTTCCCATCAAATGTATGGATATTGTTAGTGCATTTGAAAAGGCCATGGGCAGGATATGTAGAGAATTAAATTGTGCACAGAGTGTTCTATATGCCCAAGAAAGCCCAGTTCTCTTCTATGATGCAGAGGAAGCACTTTAGGCTCTTGGAGTTTCCCAGCTGTGAGGCACATGGGAGACCGGTGCACTCTTTGCAAATTCTTAAATAACTGATTCGCTTACTGTGGCACATTGTAGCTGTCACATGACAGTTGCAATGATCACATGGTTGTATGAATCGGGTCTTGTGTTTCAAGAAGCAGAACCGAACAAAATGGTCTGCTTTTTTTAAATAAAAAAATGGGGCATAATCAAAATTGGTTTCCTTGTGTTATATTTTACATACTGTGATTTAGGGCAAGATTAAGAGATGGGTTAGTTTTCTCCTCTTTGTCCCATGGACAGAGTCTTAGGTTGTTTCCAGACATCCACAGAAGCCCTCACTTGATTCGTTTGAGGATTATGTTGCCAGACTCAAAAAAGAGGCAAGGTCAGGTTTCAGTAAACCAATCTTCAGAACAAAATCATATGTTAATATATTTACACGTCCCTCCTATAACTGAGAGCCAGATTAGGACATAGAGTACTTTCTTGTAGCTACCTGGATATTCATTTAAAACTGAATCTAAAAATTCAGACTTTCATCATAGCCTTGGTCAAATGACCATTTATCACCCTGATTCTCTGGCAATGAGAAAATAAAATTTTATTTATTTATTTATTTGAAACACATCTGTTCTGTCATTCTTCCTTAAAAGGAAACCAACATAGCTAACAATCCATAATGCAAGACCTTAAAAAAATGCAAAACATGGCCAATAAATTCTTACCAGCGTATCAAAACCACATAAGTCAATAAACATACAGTACTCATCACCTGCACACACTTCCCTCAAGAGCTCTGAAACAGAAATGTTATACCTGTCCCTTGAAAAAGACGTGGGTGGGTGTGGCAGATGTTCTTTATTGGGAAGCCAATCCAGAGCCTTGGGCCACCTGTCCATAGTGACTGCAAATCTAGTCTCTGCTTGTAGTGGCTCACCTGGAAGATGCCAGATGCTACAAAAGGCCTAACAATTGAAGTGTTTGGGTTTGGTCAGTGGCACTGGCAGAAAAGCTAACATGCCAAATCTACATGGCTAAAGGAAGGACAAGCCCCTCTATTTTTAGCATGGCATGGCAACTGTTTATATCTTACATGAGACAGGAGCAGCAGGCAAGGATTCCCCGACATTCTCATGGTGGTCTTTGGAGAAAGCTCCTTGATTAGGGTATATTCTTGTATGCTATTTGTATGTATGGCGTGACAATGTATTTTCCTTTCGTTCATAATATCCTGAATGCTCGTATGGATGAATAACGCAAATGCAACAGTTTGCAACTGTTCTTGGTTTTTTATTTCATTTTGAAATATATAATAAACCTTTTTTTTAAAACACACACACATTAAAAACAAAACAAAAGCCCTAGTCTCTGACAGAAGTGGGATGCTAGCAAGAGGCTCAAATGATGAGACATGCAGGCTCTTATGGGAGCAAGTTGTTCTTCCAGTCACTGAAGGTCTAGGGATGTCTGTTGCTGGTAGTTAACTAACTTCCCTGGGCTGCTGAGAATAAATAAAATAAGCAATGAAAAAAACGATATTTAAAAATAGTACCGAAAAACTAAAAGGCAACTATACAATGTTTGATGGCTGGGGAAACTGTGGTCCTTCAGGTGTTGCAGCATGTCAACATCTGGACGTGCTTCAACATCCTCATCCGTGCTATATATATTAATCATTGCAAATTAATTAATCACCGTGAGTTGTTGCCACCTTAGTCATAAAATAGAGTGTGTAAACTGTAATTATAAGAGCTGGTAGTGGGCACAAACAAGGTATATCGGAATCTGCCTACTTGTGTGTGGCTTACTTCACTATCTCATTCCTAACTTCACACAGGTGGGCTGTGATCCTGTGTACCTTGGAGTAAACCCCACTGTATATAGTTGGCTTCATTCTGACAAAACGTGCATAGGATTGTGGTGTTAGTGAAGCCACAGGGGAAGGTTCAGCCAGATTTTGGTATGTGTCTAGGGTGCTGATTCCTCACAATTCCCATTCAGTGTGTGTGTGTGTGTGTGTGTGTGTGTGTGTGTGTGTGTGTGTGAAGTCTTCTCATGCCTGATATCTAATCCAGTTTTCATGGACGGTCAAGGAAGCTAAATACCATGGAAAAAGCTGCAAAGTGAAAATGGGCTTTCCCATCATTAGATAAATCAGTACTCAACAGAAATTCTCTCACCTCAATATTTGAGTGTGATATCATCACACCCTACCATTTTTCTTTGCATACATTCAGAATTACTGGAACAACTTACGTGAGTAAATGAAGTTATGCAGAAAATGCATAATGAATCAGGTCCACAAGTTTGCACTTTCTAACCTAAAATTCTTAGCTCTGCAGTGTTTCTTATTATGTAAACATAACTTACATCTGTATTTATTTAGCTTTAACTTTTTAGGCTATAACTCATACTATAGATTTTTTCCATCCCTGCCAACAACCTAATTTAATAAACAAACCACTGTCATAATTTTTGCCTGATTTTACTAAGGAATGTGCAAACTGTTATTTTATTAATTAGCAAGACGCAAAGCTATACAAAGGATATTTATTCATTCATCCTTGAAGTGTCCTAACATAGTCCTTCAAAGCCTGCTTTTTTATTTTTTAAGGAGATATTTTCCCCCTACAAGGAGGCCACATGAATACCTGCCAGTTACTAAGACAGCGCTAGATTCCTTCAAGCTTGGAAATATTCCTGTTCTCACACTTAGAGCACAACTATCTGCTCTAAATATTTCCCATACTTCCACCCCATGAGATGAGGTAATGTTTTGGGGAAAGCAAAGGAAATCGTACTTTATTATAGCGGTTTTCTTGACAGTTCAGCTCATGACAGTCAACACCAAATGCTGTAGTTCTACTATTATCTTCTAAAACTAGAATTAATGTTTCTATAGCCACTCTCCAAATGTTTCCCATTTACTTAGTTGAAACAGTTTGGAAGTCCTTGGGGAATGCTCACCTTTTTAAGAGACCATTGTGCTGGAGAAGTAGCTTACTTCAGGGTTGGCTCAACAATTAAGCAAAGTGAGCTGGCTGCCCTAGACACCAGATGTTGTGGAGGGTAGTGGCAGCCCCTCTGGCCATTCACCCAGAGCCTTTATGCCAGCAGTGGGAAGCCTTTGTCTCTCCATATGTTGTTAGCCCCATTAGCTGCAGCCAGCATGGCCAATGGTCATGGATGATGAGAGGTGACCAACGAAATCTAATATCCAGAAATGGTCCACAGATTTAAGATTCAGGACAGGGAATCCTGTTCTCATAACCACAGGATATTGTGGATCTCTTTCCAAATATAGTCTTGTGTAGAAGAGTGTTTCTGGTGCAATGTGTGTTATTAGTTTATTATTACATTTATTATTATTATTATTATTATTATTATTATTATTATTATTATTATTATTATTACGTAGCTGAAGAGTAAGCAGACTTACATGTTTTACAATTAGAACTATTTTTGTTACTGTTGCCTATATAGTACTGAGCCAATCATACAAGGTGTCACCTTCTAGAGCAGCCTTTCTCAACCTTTGGTTCCTAGATATTGTTGGACTGCAACTTCCATAATCCCTAGCTAACAGGACCAGTAGTCAGGGATGATTGGAGTTGTAGTCCAACAACATCTGGAGACCCAAAGCTGTCCTAAAGGACTCTTTTTGCCCTCTCAGTTTGGTGCCAAGGATTTCATGTGTCAGAAATCTGGTATGCTTTAGGGTTATCCAGCCTTTTTTTCCATTTACAGTCCACTTGTCAGTCAGTAAAAAGGAAAGTTACTCTCAGTGGTTTATCTCAGTGTAATCAAAATCATGCTTTTACATCCACCAAGTTCTTGATACATAAATAAATAAATACGTTACTCAACTAAATGTTTCAATATTTAAAAAGTAATAGCTGGCAAAGGCTAAGCAGCATTGTGTGGTACAGGCAGGGTAAACCACAGTAATCAGTGGCTTGCCATTGTTATTATGGGTTACTCAGTTAATAGTTTTTTTTTCTTTTTTAGAGAGAGAGGAAGAAATTCTGCTTGATTATTTCAAAGCTTATTTAGATACATTAAGATGTTTACAGAGAAACCAATGTACCCAAAATCAATATTGACCTCCAGGGTTGTAGCTTTATAAGGAAAACTCCCCCCCCCCACCACCACCAAAAAACCCAAAACAAGCCCAGACCAAAAGACATTTGAAGGAAAGTGGTTACGGTGCAGAATTTGCCAGATGAAATAATGTCTTTAGCACCCTACCCACCCAGTCCCAACAGAGGTGGGTGTGAAATGTGTAGAGACTTAGGCCTGACTCTCTTCTGTCCTGCCACAGAAGTTTTGTGTGCCATATTAACAAGTCACTGTAGTACCTTTTTTTTTTCTTTAAGGGTGAAAGAGATCATATTAGTTGTAAATAAATTCCATAAGTATATGAGTTTAACTAGAGCGATATTTTTGCTTTCTGGGGTGGATTCTTTTCAAGTGTGTACACACACACACACACACACACACACACTTGTATTTATCTATCAAATTTATATGCCAGCTTACAGTAAAATCTTATTAATGAGATAAGTTAAAATGCATAAAACAACTTTTTAAATGCACTTATGCTGCACCACCACTCTTGTATTTGACAGTTTTATATTAAGGCTGCACTGTGAAGTGGTGTTAGGAGTTGCTTTGTTAGCCTGGTGCTATTACCTCCTTTGAGTAATATTTTGACAACTATGCACCAAAGCAGTTATTACCTACAGTGATTACTTGCTAGAATGCAGTTTGTCCTTTGACTGTATCCCTCTAGGCTGCTCTATTCACAGCTCCCAGAAATTCTTCTGTAGGTATCCTCACTTCGTAATCTGTTCAGGCAGAATTTCATTTCCTCATAGCTGAGGTTGACTTCAAACAGCCAAGGCAGTGAACGAGGTTGTAAAACCACCATGGGCTGCGTTTTGACAGTCGTAAAATGTGTGTGTATCTCCTGACATGCTATAGACTACTACATAGTATAGGCGCGATCATGGCTTATCTTCTCCTGAACTAGAGGGACCTCAGCAGTAAAATGATGCGACACTTCAGAGGAATTCCGGAAAAGAATGAGCTGCAACCTCTTCGCTGGTGTCAGTGTTGTAGCCACTATCTCACCCCTTGGTCTGAATTCTCTGATAACCACAGTTCACTCGTCTGTAACTAGGGGATGAGGTTGCAATGTCTTAGCAAAACGTGAGCCTGATTAACTCTCTCTTTTTATATAAATTAAGCACTGACTAGAAGAGGATATAGATGAATATAAACATCTGGGTGGAATTAAGACAGCTAGGAACACTGTTGTAGCCAGTGGAGGCTTGTCCAGTGAGGGCACTGTCCCAGCAGCCTTAGTCTGCCCTCAGGCAGCCTTCATCTTCCTGCCTTCTTTCTCACAACCAGTTCAGAGAGCTGCTCTGCCAGTCATTGGCTCTGGATTAACCTCCTGCTGGTCTTCTTACCTTTCCCCCTGTCAGTTTCAATGGGCACTTGCTACCGCTGGTTATCACTGCTAAAAAGCTTGCCATGTGGCATCTGTAACCACAAGGATAATTATCTGTAGCTCATGACCCCATAGTAGACCCCAGTGCTACCAGGCAATCAGCGCCCTGGATTGTCAAATGGCTGCAAGATGTAAGCAGACATTGTTTTCCATTTCACCTTGTACAGTGGTACCTCGGGTTACATACGCTTCAGGTTACATACGCTTCAGGTTACAGACTCTGCTAACCCAGAAATAGTGCTTCAGGTTAAGAACTTTGCTTAAGGATGAGAACAGATATTGTGCTCCGATGGCATGGCAGCAGCAGGAGGCCCCATTAGCTAAATTGGTGCTTCAGGTTAAGAACAGTTTCAGGTTAAGTACAGACCTCCGGAACGAATTAAGTACTTAACCCGAGGTACCACTGTATTTGGTCACTTGCAGCTCTGTTTCTGATCCTTTGCAGTTCGCCTTCTGCCTTGCTGTCTGCTGTGGTCAAATTATGCAGCCGATGTAGTTTGTGCAATTAATTATGTAAATTAGGTAATTACATTGTCACTATATTATTCCACTCCATTATATTATTCCACTCCATGCAAAGAAAATGCAGTTCAAATTGGGGGGGGGGGGTAATCCATTCTGTATCATTTGCGGATGGAAAGGAACACCAACAGGAAACATGGATAGAACTCACTGGATTGATTTCCATTTTGAACAGGGGACAAATAACTGAACACTGACAATTTCCACTCCTGCTTCTGTTTTCATTGGAATCCCCCAACATCCCTCATTGCAAAGGAGTGGTGGTACTGGCCCTGTGTTATCAGAGGCGACAGATATCACAGACCACCTCCTCCAGCCTGGCCCAATGACTTGTGGCAAGCTTTCTAGTGGCTAAGAAAGCAATCCATAGCTGCTGAGCACACTACAAATATTATAGTCACCTAGAGGCTTTTTTGAAGCATTCTCCATGTTGGGGCCGTGACACGTGTATCAGCCCTAAGTAAGCTGGGGGGAAGTTGTCAGGCAAGGAAAGAACATGGAAATGGGCCATGCATCAGATTTGCAAAAGCAGGCAAGGTGGCAATAGGAAACACAAAATAAGTGAGCCCACAGTTCCCTTAGTGTAAAATAAAGATGTTAGTGCTGCTCCGGCACATGTTGAGAAGATAGCTCAAATCTTGCATTTCCACCAGATAACAAAGCAGTGGCGTTCAGGTGAAATCCTGCTTCGTTCAGTGGGGGACCAGGTTTCACCGTAGATGTGTGCAAAGTTTTATCAGCACGCTCAATAGCCTCGCTTCAAAGTAATTTCCCAGCCTGCAGGTTGTATTTATTTGAATTTAAAGCCAATTGCACAATTGGTTTGTCTCTTTTTCTCCCCCTCCACGGCATAATGCAGTAGCCTCAAAATTATAGTGCTAGGGACCCTGTCGGCTCGCATGCTCTAACACTTTATTATCTAATGATCTAATATGCAACAAGGCAAAGAGGAGGTGCTCATCACTCTGACAGGATGCCTAAGAGAAGTGACTAAATTACTTTATGTACCATTAGCGCTAGCAGCCATGGTGAACTCACCGTGAGCATTTATGCAAATACTCCTGAATATATTCAAGTGGCCTTGTCAAGCTGACAACTGACAAGGAGTTTAAATGGCTCTCTCTTCCTTTTTTTTTTAAGGGCCAGGGCTGTGCTTTATTCCTTCTCACTTTCCCCCTCTACCCTGCGCAATTACTGGATCTCTTTGGCAACTGCTTTGATTCTATATCAGTCTCAACAAATAGCAGAAGCCAAAAAGGCAGTGGAGTGGTGGGTGGTGGGATAGCCAAGCCGGCCTGTGTACATTTTTCATATGGTAAAAGTACACATAGAATCATAGAATCATAGAGTTGGAAGAGACCACAAGGGCCATCGAGTCCAACCCCCTGCCAAGCAGGAAACACCATCAGAGCACTCCTGACATATGGTTGTCAAGCCTCTGCTTAAAGACCTCCAAAGAAGGAGACTCCACCACACTCCTTGGCAGCAAATTCCACTGTCGAACAGCTCTTACTGTCAGGAAGTTCTTCCTAATGTTTAGGTGGAATCTTCTTTCTTACAGGTATGGCAAATTAATGGGTCATTACAGTGGTGGAACTACATTTTGGGGGCCCTTAAGCTTGAAGCCTCTGGGTATAGGGCAGTATATAAATTCAATAAATAATAATAGCAACAACAACAACAACAACAACAACAACAACAACAACAACAACAACAACAACAACAACAACAACAGACTGTTATGAGGACCCCTTTGCAACCAATAATGAGGTCTGTTATCTTCTTCAATGGGATTGTTCCATGACAGATCACCATATTTTTTAAAAAAATTATATCTCAGATATTGATTTAAATTGCTGTACTGGATTATCTCATATGTCAAAGTCGCCGGTGTGAATAAAGATTTCCTATGCCTTATAGGTTTTTATTCGTGTGACTCAAATTGGTTCTAATAGACCCAATTTTTTTAAAAAAATGTGGACTAAAATCACTTCTGGAGCCTCTTCATTAGTTTCATAGTAGATCCGCCCTGGGCCATTCTATTGGTCCATTTTAAATACTGCAACTTTTGAACATTTTTCCTGTTCCTAAGCTCTAGCTCAGCGGCAGAGCATCTGATTTGCATGCAGAAGGTTCCAGGTTCAATAGGGCTTGGAGAGATCTCTTTCTGAAACCCTGGAGATCTGCTGCCATTCAGTGTCGAAAGTACTGCGCTAGATGAACCTATGGTTTGATAAGGCATGTTCCTATGTAATTCCCAGGGTCTGGCCAAAATAGGATCAAGGATACATCTGACTATTGGGTATTTGGTTCAGTTACGGTATATGATGCATTGAAGCCATATATATTTATTTTATCAGTTAAGTTTCACACAGAACCTATTTACAATATTTGTTTATTACATTTATATTGCACCTTTCCTCCAGTGAGCTCAGGGTGGCATACATAGATCTTGTTCCCCCCATTTTATTCATACAAGAACCCTGTGAGGTTTGTGAGGCTGAGCGTGAGCAGCTGGCCCAAGGTTACCAAGTGCGCTTCATGACTGAGTGGCGATTTGAACACTGGGCTTCCAGGTCCTCATCCAGCACTCTATCTGCTATACCACACTGGTTCCAATATACCATTTTTTAATGAACTAATGCTATGGCTAGGAGGCAGAGGAGGATTACCACCACCAGCAAAAGTTATCCTCTCTTTGGACTTGTGCATTAACATTTCCTGTATTCACTAAGTTCTGGAATAGACTCTGAAATAGATACTAAGTATTAGAACAGGCTATGAAATAATGATTCATTTGCCTTAAACCTTTTACACCAGACTTGCAGATTAGGTGGGGATGATGTTCCAGGGATAGTACATAAAGCCAAAGTTGGTTGCAATGGCAGGTGGGATTGCCAAAGCCCCTCCCCCCTTTCCACCCCCATTGTCTTTTTGTTTAAGCAACCCAGCGCATAAAGCTGAATGTGCGCAAGTTCAACGTGCATAAGTTGTGACTCTACTGTATAAACTTTCAGACATATGACCTATAATATCAAGGCTGCACTGAAATTGCAAACCAGGACTGTTATTTTAAAGAATAGTCAGATCTCCTACATACGTCTTTGGGAACAGAGTCTGGAATTATGTTACATTCCACCATAGTATGTCTCTACATTGGCTTTGTTTAAATCATTGTGGATGCTGAATATATTACTACTGTGATGAAAATTTTCCCCGCATTTCCTCCTGCACACAATTAACCATCACTTACTTGGAAAATACATTTTATTTGAAAATTATCAAAGGGAAGTTTTGTGTTTGTGTATTAAAATTCTCATAGGTAAGGTACATGGTTTTTGTTGCAGCTAAAATAAAAAAATTCCTTCCAGTAACACCTAAAAGACCAACTAAGTTAGTTCTTGGTATGAGCTTTCGTGTGCATGCACACTTCTTCAGATACACTGAAACAGCTGCCTTCCTTTCAGGGTGGTCAAGCTGTGTTTGTGGGTTCCCTTTTCTTTCATTTTATAATTCATTTTATAATTCCAGTAATTCTGCAGACTTTCTCAGTGCCCATATCCTCATGTCATCAGCTAGGCTTTTCTGTAAGCATGAGAAGGGGTCTTGCTGTGGACCTCACAGCTTTATTTCTTTTCTTTTTTTAAAAAAAAAAGTGAAGAGTTTTTCTTACTTTAAAAGAAATGAATGCAGAGAATGCTTCCTTTAAAACCAAAATAAGTGACTGCCCGGATCTCTGGTGTTTGGTAGGCAGCCTCCCTGTCTTCCTTTACTTCACATAGTTCAGGGCAAGACATCATGGGGTAACACTTACCTTATTTTTTCTAAATTAGGAAGTGCAAGCAACCAGGGAGGCTGCAGAGTGATGGAAAAAATGTTTAATGAAAAGAGTGTTGTTGTTGTTCAGTCATTTAGTCGTGTCCGACTCTTCATGACCCCATGGACCAGAGCATGCCAGGCACTCCTGTCTTCCACTGCTTCCCACAGTTTGGTCAAACTCATGCTGGTAGCTTCGAGAACACTATCCAACCATCTTGTCCTCTGTCGTCCCCTTCTCCTTGTGCCCTCCATCTTCCCCAACATCAGGGTCTTTTCCAGGGAGTCTTCTCTTCTCATGAGGTGGCCAAAGTATTGGAGTTTCAGCTTCAGGATCTGTCCTTCCAGTGAACACTCAGGGCTGATTTCCTTAAGAATGGATAGGTTTGATCTTCTTGCAGTCCATGGGACTCTCAAGAGTCTCCTCCAGCTTTGTTGTTGTTTAGTCGTTTAGTCGTGTCCGACTCTTCGTGACCCCATGGACCAGAGCACGCCAGGCACTTCTGTCCTCCACTGCCTCCCGCAGTTTGATCAAACTCATGCTAGTAGCTTCAAGAACACCATCCAACCATCTCATTCTCTGTCGTCCCCTTCTCCTTGTGCCCTCCATCTTTCCCAACATCAGGGTCTTTTCCAGGGAGTCTTCTCTTCTCATGAGGTGGCCAAAGTATTGGAGCCTCAGCTTCACGATCTGTCCTTCCAGTGAGCACTCAGGGCTGATTTCCTTCAGAATGGAGAGGTTTGATCTTCTTGCAGTCCATGGGACTCTCAAGAGTCTCCTCCAGCACCATCTCCTCCAGCACCATAATTCAAAAGCATCAATTCTTCGGCGATCAGCCTTTTTTATGGTCCAGCTCTCACTTCCAATGGAAAGAGTAGCCACCCACAACCATAAAAGCAATACAGAAAGCTCGACTTTCTCTGTGCCTAGGGTTGTATCCAATGGAGTCATCCCATTAGCGCAGGGACTTCTGCCTGTGCAATGGGACTTCCTCTCCCTCTCCTCTTCCTGTGCCCACCCTGAGTCTGCCCCAGTCTCAAAAACAGATTTGGGGATGTAGGGGCAAAGACAAAGTCACATTGCGCAGGTGGAAGCCCTTGCGCTAACAGGATGACTTCACTGGAAATCACACCAGAATTCTTAAGAAACTCCAGAGTGCCCTGTGGAAGAGCCAGGAGAAATGGAAGCTTTATTTTGCATTGGAGGACAGATTTTGGCGCACCACTTGAACATCTATCCTTGCTGCATATGGAAGGCAGCAGCCATCGATACAAGAAGCCAGTGGTGTCAATAGATAGCTCATGACAGAACCAGAAAGTACAGACCCAGGTTCCTTTTCTGTGTTATTCCAATCATCTTTCCCCACCCCGATCTGTAGCTGGGTTGAGACAGAAATAACTGCAACCATTGCTGTTTGGGTTTTACAGATTTGGAATATTTAACAGTCAGCGTGTCAAAGCAAAACTGTATCCTGCATTCTAGCAACGTATAATAGTTTTCAGAGATTAAGCGTCTCCCTGCTTCATGTGCAGTCATACCTTCATCTGTGAATTTATAGTAGTATTATGGTTTAATGAATTGAACAAGTCCCTGAACAACAACAAACATCCTTTTTTGTTCAAATTTAGGTACTGCACACTTTGTTCTTCAGATGAATAATAAATCCAATATGTTTCTTTGGCAGTAAACTCCAAGCTACCTTTATTGCACATTACTAATAAGTGCTCAAGGGTTTGTGTGTGTGTGTGTGCGTGCGTGCGCGCATGCATGTGTGTGTGTATTTGCAAAGCGCCACTGTTACTTATGCTGCAAGACACACAGAGGCTGCAAATTTATATTCCGACAGGCAGAGGCAAACCTCTGAGAACAGATGGAGCAGAGTTCACCACAAAGGTTTAATCCTATCAAGATGATTCCTCTATGGCCATCTGGATTATCCAACACACAAATTTAGTGCTTGTTAAAAATACAACGTAGGCCAAGATTAACGTCACAGATTTTCCAGTAGACTTGTTCATGTTTGATTTTATGATTCCCAGGCTCTGGAAAATTGCATTAAATGATATCCTCTTTTTTTTAGAAAAGAAATCAAAACAAGAATAAGAGCACAAGGACGTTGTGAGTTTTTATTTGTAGAAACCAAATTACAGTCTGTTGTTCCCCAACAATTTCCTCATTTTTTTAAGGGTTTATTTAATTTGACTACTGTCTTCCTGCAGTGTCCAAAAAAGCAGAATTTATCCAAAAGTAGGAGAATTGATAAATGTTGCCACGGTATGAGAGCAAGTAGATTTCTTGATTACAACAAGCGTGGCAATCAACTGAATTAGTAAATAATTAATGATTCCTTATTTATACCATTTTATTTATTGGCCATTTTACACTTGTCTAAGGTTGGGAGTTCTAACCTATAGACTTCCGTTTCAGTTCTTCCTGCAGTGCTGATGCAAAACCTCTGTGCAGCTGATGTAATTTCATTAGCATGATTTTGAAAATATGCCTAACACAACACACAGTGTGGGGCGAGGGAGGAAGTGGGATAGTTTCATTTGAAATTAGGCCACATTCAATTTAGCCTGCGGTCTATTCACCATATTTATAACTGCGTAAACAATTTACTAACAAGCTTGAATTAGTACATTCATACTTTAAATAATTACAATCTGTTATCAATCATTACCATGAAATGAATAGAGTTACTGTAAATGAGGTCAAAACCTGGGGTTCTCAGGGTAGGCTAGGCTGGGATGCCATTTATTTTCAATGGAATAGGCACCATTTCCATCTTCCAGCCTTGGCCGGGCCAGATGTGTTTGTGAAGCTGGGAGAGGCAACAAGCAGGTATGACAGAAGCAGTCAGGCATCTGGATAGACAATTTTCTATTTCCCCATGGCTTTTCCAGTGCTTAGGGTTTTCTCTTCTTCCAGGGCTTCTCCCAAGTTTGGATCTTCAGTTGTGGTAGGAAGTTGCCGTGGCAGCTGTCTGCCTGCCTCAGTTCCACAAAGAGCTCTTGGGTCAAGTGACTTTTTCTCTATGTAGCATCCCAGAAGAGTTTAAAATCCATTTAATAAAGGGAACTGGGTACATTTGGCCATCCAGATGCTGTTGAATTCAAAATCCCATCAGTCCCAGATGGTCAGAGCTTTAGTCCAACAACATCTGAATGGCCAGGTTTCCTCATTCCTTATTTAAAATAAGTAGACTGGTTTTAAGTCCTCTTCAAAAGCATCCCACCCACCCCATCCAATAGATTTTATTAAAGCATCCCACTTTGACCACTGAAGTAATGTGACCAAGTGCATGTCTCCATCACTAACACTACAGATGCTGAGAGTGTTTGTGCACATTGTGCAGGTCAATAAATCCCATCCTGATAAGGAGAGCCTGTTGGGTCTTGCCAATGGCCCATCTAGTCCAGCATCCTGTTGGACTAACAGTGGCCAACCAGATCACTGTGGTAAACCCACAAGCAGAACCTGGGCACAAGGGCACTTTCCTCTGGTGGTTTCTAGCACCAGGTATTCAGAAGCATTTCTGCCTCTGACAATGGGGGCAAATAGCTGTTGCAGCCTCTGTTTCGCAGTCCAGGAAAGACCTCCTGCATTCTGGATCCTGTCCAGACATTCTGGCAGATTCCACTGAGGCTATTCTACAGTGGAACCAAGTGGTCTCCACATCTCTGATCCCAGTAATCATCTGTCTACAGACAAAGGCTTTGGATCCCCATAGTGCTTAAGCACTCGCTGTCTTTGTCCCAGCTCAGTAAACAATTAAACAATTAAATTACAGACTTGCAGCAAAATGCTTTATTGGGTTTTTAAGCTGTATTTCCTTTTGCCTCCTCTCTTGCCTTCTACTTCTCTTGCTTTTCTTCCTCCCTTTCACCAACAGTTCACAATCCCCCTCTGCCCATAACCTAGACCCCCTGTGAGGATTTCTCCCTAGGTCTTGTCTTTATAAGTAATGGACATAATTTAAAACAGTAATTTAAGCATAATTACTAGCATAATAATAGGAAATCCATTAAAAGTTTTCCTCTTCTGCAGTGGTTCCATTGACTCTAGTAGAACTGGTAGGGAATAAGTAGCGCAAAGTTCGCCTTTTAATTGCTCTGCAGAATTATAGTCCATATTGGGCCATGTACACATTAGCAGCTGAAAGCGCAGTGAGTTCGTTTTTCCCTACAGCGTTTCCAGTCTCATTTGCACGTTGCTGTGCACACCAGAGGGAGTGGGGCTGGGAATGTCTTTGTCCAATGCACATCACCTATTTTGATTCCCCATGGCTGCAACTCTCCCTCCTCCCTTATTCCTGGAAGCTGCCATCTGTATGTGCACAACAGCCGTCTCAAATGGACACACCTCAGCTTAACTGACGTGAATGTGGCTTGCATTTTCAAATCAGATGGAAGCTGGTTTGAGGGGAAATGCATCAAACAGCAGTATTTCTCAAGAAGATACGGTTTCTCAAGAAGATAAGTGGAGTATATATTAACACCACATTAGTATTTAGATCAGTTAGACTGTAATACCTGGGAGTAAATATAACCAATTTCAGTGGAACTTCTGAATACATGCAATAGGACCAGTGTTGTTGTTTTTCTGCAGGTACTCAAGAGTACACAGTACAGGCACCTTTTTTCATTAGAAGAAGAGCACTACATAGTGCTGTATTGGAGAAATGCTAAGAGACATGTGTGGATCACTGCCTTGTCGTGGCAAAGGGGCTTGAATAACTCCAAGAAACTCTGAGCTATGCCGTGAAGGGCCACCCAAGACAGGCAGGTCATAGCCAAGAGTTTAGACTAAATGTGATCCACTCCAGTATTTTGCCAAGAAAACTCCATGGGCATTAAAAAGGAGAAGCTTTGAGAAGAAAGTGAGTGTTTCCAAGGCATGCTCTGGTTCATGGGGTCACGGAGAGTCGAACACGACTAAGATGACTAAACAACAACAACCAAATGTGTGTGTGTGAAGTGAGTGTATTCTGCAATCAAAACAAACAAAGGTTTGAGCATTAAATCTCCATATGCTCCCTGGGCTTCTCTAAGCTTACAGAGAGTATGTAAGGGTCTCTGCTTACATTTTAGTTCAAGCAGGTTGGGGAACTTCGGCACCTCCTGCATTACACAAGCTGTTTTGCTTTCCAGTGTGATGAGTTTCCCTGATCTGTGCCTCAGGGACAGGCTCCTGGGGGTCGTCAACACAGTGAGGTCTTTTTCACAGTTCCTTTTAATGCCCTGGGCTTTGTGGGGTGGAGTGGAAAGGACAAACTGTTGAAGAGGCACGTGAAGGCATCCTGAAAAATGGAGGTGCTTTTCAACCACATATGAAAGTTTAAAAAATAAGTTTAAAATCCCATTTTGGCAAACCTCTAGTAAAAACATGTTCTCACATTCCTGTAGAAATAGGGATGTCTCATACTACATGTATACCAAGTGTCAACTTTGTGGAAAATGCAGAAAGGCCTTAATTATTTGAGGATACTCTGGCTCACTGGCTCTGCTCATGTAATAGACTTCTGCGTGCACAACAGAACTCCCTCCCCTGCCCCCTCAAAATCCGCTCCAGAAGATTGAGGCGGGTGTCTTCTAAAGCAGACTTTTTTGTGGGCGGAGAAGAAGTGGAACTCTACACTGATGTGTTGAATGCAACCCTTTCAGTTTGCTTTTTCTTTTAAGAGGGAGAAGTACACAACTTTCCCATTTTCAGAAGTCTAGTAATTGGGGTTACTTGGAGTATATATGTAACCAACTTTTAGCTGTGTGGGTGATAGGAAAGAATTCCATTTTGGAACCCTCAGAACGAGGGAAAGGAAAGAACTGTGCTTCAAAGATGTGCCTCCTCTGAACCCAGTTCCCTCCTCACATTCCTTTAAGGCAGAGATAGAAAGCTTGTGGCCCTCCAGATATAGGTGGACTTCTGTATCCACCAGGAGGGGAACTGTAGCTCAGCAACAACAAGAATACCAGATTCCCATCCCTGTTTGCCCCAAAAGGATAATTTGTGTTGGAACTGGGTTAAGAGGGGAGCTGAGCCCAAGCTCTTCCACAGCCTGTGACTTCAGGGTGAAATGAATTTGAGTTTGCTACCTCTTCTTCCCCCACCCCAAAAAATGTTTCAGAATTATTGAAGGTTATTTTGCTAGACCAAATGAAAGCAAGCAGCCAGCTGAACTCCTGGCCAGCCAGTTGGAAGTTCACCACCAGAGCATAAGAAAATTCCTGCTGGATCAGGCCCATCTAGTGCAACATCTCTTGCAGGACATAAGGGCAGCAGCACACCCCTGTTTGCCTGCAAGGACACGTGGTCTCCAGCATCAATCAACAGCCAGCCCTACACAGTTACCATTTTAGGCTCCCATGGTATCTGCACATAGCATACCCTCTTCAAAATACAGCAAATGATACTCTGTGCCTCCGTAAGTGTCAAGCAAAAGCAGTGTAACGAAATCTCTGCCCTTGTTTCTTCTAGGCATAGTGACTGGCTGAAGATGAAAACAAAATCAATAAGTATTTATTTAAGCACTTAACTAGGGGATGACACAAAACAGTTTCCCCCCTTGTGCTGTTTACAAATACAGAACTTAAAAAAATATATTATTTGGCAGTTAAATTGACGACCATAAATGGACAAATAAAATTCTATAGTAAAGCCATATAATTTATTTTCACACTATTTAGAAAAAAAAGTTACCACTTTGAGGTACGTTTCTCTAAAATGTCATATTTCACATCTAAGCAGCATTCTACTTACTTGATTCATTAGGAGTGCGTTTTCAAATGAATATAATATTAGCAATGACTGCAGTGGCAACTAGAAAATGAAGCGGAGATAAAGGTGACCTCAGTGGACCACCTGGGGGAACCACCCCACTATTATTGCTATTATAAGGGTTGAAAAGAACTGTCAACTTCAGTTCTCTCAGTTTCTAATTTTTCCAATCTTAATTTCCATTCTCCACATTTTGCAGCAATTAATGATTGATTGATTTTTCAATTTTTTTTCACAAAAAATCACCAGCATTTTAGTACAAATTTCTCCTAATAAACACATTTTTATATGCCATTTTGACTAATGTACACACTTTTGCAAGTGATTTGCCCTAATATATGGATTTTTAGTTACAGGTAGGTAGCCGTGTTGGTCTGCCGTAGTCGAAACAACATAAAAATATTCCTTCCAGTATCACCTTAGAGACCAACTAAGTTAGTTATTGGTATGAACTTTCATGTGCATGCACACTTCTTGAATTTAAAAGGATAGCTGTGTTGTGATTCACATATTGTTTTGGAATGTGATAGACTCAGATTTAAATTTGATTTAAATTAAATCAAATTTCTCCTCTAATCATGATGATGATGTATATATAAATCACAATTATTTTCAAGGAGAGCAAGAAGAATCCCAGGGCTACAACTAGGCAATACCAGGAGTCCTAGAAAGTTGCAGACAGTTAGGATATATACAGTGGTACCTTGGCTTAAGAACAGTCCTGTTTATGAATTTTACAAACTCCACAAAACCAGAAGTAGTGCCCCGGTTTGAGAACTTCACCTGAGTCTATGAACGGAAGCCAAACGGTGGAAGGGCACTGACGGCGGGAGGCCTCATTAGGGAAAGTGCACCTTGGTTTAAGAACGGATTTGGTTTAAGAACAGACTTCCAGAACAGATTAAGTTCATAAACCGAGGTACCACTATAGTATTAATCTTGATGGACCAATGACTTGATTTGATTTAAAACAGCTTTGTTTTATGTATTTGTTTTGACCTCTCAAAGTGTTTAGTGTTTTGCTGAAAGTGCAGCTCTCATGCTTATTTAGCATTACTGGAATATGCTGTCTTTTTGTTCCTGTGGGATGTGAACTGTTGTTCTTGCACAGCGAACAGGAACCTAGTCGCATGAACTTTATTTGAAAGAGATTTTGTGAGTGCAGTAGGAATGGGCAGGTGGGTAGGCAACAAGAGATAGTGTTTCTTATGTCTCTGGGAACATGAAAGCACAATTCCTATGCAACGTTGTTAGCTGCATATGCAAATTGCAGAATTTGATCTTCAAAACAGTGTGAGTGAGCCCTTGGTTCTACTGCCATAGTATCTAGCCACCCTTCTCAAGGATAATCACTGTAGACTCAATACTATATTGACTATAGGCTGTATTAAGTCCCGAGGCCCAGTTGTACAGAGAGCTAACCTGATTGTGAATTTCCATTTCCATCGCTCTAAGGACTGTTTGATGTAGTCTGTTAATTGGTTTGCTTGAAGATCTTTGGACAAATATTTTCCCCCAGGACCATTTTAAACCCAGTCCAAATTTATTTAATCAGAATTGTTTGTCTCTCCTGTAATTGTTGCTTTACATTTTAAAGATGTTGCTTCTCGGCTGTGTCTTGCTTTAATTTGTTGAACTGATTCTGTGCAGTTAGATTGCATTTGCCCTTTTCAGACGTTATCAAATACATATATGCTCATAGCTCAATTCTGACGACGTCCATCGTTGCTGGAGCCTCCTCTTATGGAATATGGAAGCTAAGCCAATGTTTCATGATGAATATTAGAGAAGAGGGCTAGGGGTTGGGTCTTTCTTCCTGAGACCAGCACGGACTGTGTATTAATCACAGCACAAATAGATTACAAGACCAACGGCAGGACCTTGCTGATAGCTGTACATGGCACTAATTCGCCTCAGTAAGCCTGAACTTCTGAGTTCAATTAACCCTTATTCTCAAGGCCCACCCATAAACTCCAAAGTAAGCACAGTTTTCCGCTCCCTGTGTGTATGTGTGTTTTATCAATGTAATAGATTGTTTCTCTTTGAGAGTGGAAGCCAGGCACATTGCTTATATGAATTCTAGCTACTAATGAATGGGGGTGATGGGGCCACTGCGTGTTGGTGGGCATGTGCATCACTGTCCCTTCGATCTGGCAAATCGGAATCTTTGACGCTGCCACTAGCTTCTTAATTTATTTGTGTCATTAGATACCCTGGTGGCCCAGCAGGCGCTGCTGGAGGCTTCCCCAGTAAAACTGTTTGCCCACACAGAGCATTAGCGGTTAAATAAGTACAGAGCAGAAAAGGTTTTCCCCTCCCCATTATAATTATTTTTAGTATTCATTTTCCTCTGTCTGTGCCATTGTGCTGAGGCAAATTGGAAATCTGGTAATTAGGCCCTGACTCTTAGTGTAGTATTAGAGTCCCAAGCCAAAGTTCAACACCCTGAAATGAAATTTAAACCAATTAATCAGTTAGATTTTTACCGCTTGTCCGTGTTTTCTCAGCAATTCCCACAGCACGTGGCCTTTGATCAATTCTCCTGCAAAAGCTAAAATGTGTGCCTGCTGCTAGCGAGATGGGGATGACATTAACATGGCACTCATAAAACAATCAGAGCAGTGAAGCCCTCAAACAGAACAGGGCATAGTAATATTTAATAAAAGCGAGCACATAATCTTCAGAATTAGCATTTTGTGCCTTGCAGTACCTTTGGGAGAAGAGCTTTTATTTGTGGAGTGATCATTATTATAACAAAGAACAGCTACCTAATAATTTCCACTTTAAGTCTGCAATATGCTATGAGCAGTTCTGAACCATTATGCTAAACTGAGGCCCGGGTAATCATTTTATTGTCACCATTTGAAGGGAGGAAATTCCCCTCTACAGTACCTTTAGTGGCTGGAGAAATGAGAGAAAACCAAACCACAAACACAGCACTGTAGTAATGGTAGTAACAACAACAACAACAACAACAACAACAACAACAACAACAACAACAACAACAACAACAACAAAAACAACTTTTTTGTCTCTTCACATACTTTATATGGTATAGAATGCTCTGCATTCAGAAGCATAGGGGAAACCTAGTTGGCATTCTATAGGGAAAAAATATGTTATTTGCTTTTGCTTCTGTTGATGTCGTGTGTGACGTATAGTTTCATTCTTACAGATGCTATTTTACTTCATTGGTTGATTTGTGAACTGGGAGTAATGGTGCAGTCCTAATCCCAAGCAGGCAGCAACAAGACTTAGAACAGCTGCTGCAAAACTGCTGTGTCTGGAGCCCCAACACTGTTGCCAGTGAGAGAGGAGGACGTTAAAAGTCTGCAGTTTTTGCTGTGCCAATTCAAGGCTGGTGCAGCAAACAGAACTGGATCAGCCCGACCCCACCCCTGCACACACACAACTTCTGGGCAATTTTAAGCATATCCAGCGTGGTGCACATATCTCTCTGGCGCCCCCTCCCTCATTTTTAAGGGGGGGGGGCTTTGGTCCAGATTGTTTACATCGCATGGTCCAATGCGCGCGCGGCGTTGCACGTAAGTAAGAGGCACCCAGATCGCAGCCCAGATGGCCTCCCGTGAAGCCCGGAGCCCCTTACCTGCCTCCGTCCAGGGAGGTCTGTGCCACAAGAGGGCCAGCAAGCAGATCAGGTGGCTTGCCGTCTGTGCCATCCTCGCTCGGCGCCAGGATTGCGCAGGGCGCTTCCCTTCTCCGCTCGCAGACTCTGCAGGGGGGTGCACAGATAGTGATGCAACCAGAATGGTAGCAGTAGCAGCAGCAATAGCAAACAAACAAACAAACGACTTGCCAGTAGCTAGACTGACTTAAAAACCCAGTGGATCCTTGGATAGCTCAGCTTTGTCCCCATCTTACCCCCTCCCCAAATACCCTGCTTTAAGAGTTTTTGCTGACTAGCACCAATGTAGATTCAGCCGCTGGTAACTTTGGACTGTATAGGAGTTGTATAATAGGCCTTGTGGCACACAGCTCTGATTTCCAGCAGGAGGGAATAGCTGGGAGCTCAGGGAGAGCAGCTGGGTGCAGGGGCTGCCTCAGCTGCCCCCAGCACCTACTGACTGAGCTGCCTGCCTCATTCTGCCAGACAGTAGAACCATCTCTGCTTAAGAGATTGCTCTTGGATTTTTTTTGTCAGCGTGAAAGTTTAGAGTTGCTCTGCACTGCCCAGGTTATTGGCGTTTAGTGTTTATTTGATTGAATCCTATGATCTTGTTAAGCTGTTGCCTTATTTGTTCACTGCTCAAAGAACATTGTGTTGCAGAGCTGCCGATAAATATAATAAATAAAATAAATTGTGATGTGATGTGATGTGGACATGCTTCTGAGAAGAGAGAGTCCTCTCTGGTCTCCGCTAGAACAGCATTTCCCCAACTTGTCGTTCATGGCCCACAAGCGGGGTGGGTATCAAAAGCTTTTTCATTTTTGCTTGAATGTCTCAAGTAACGGTTATAAAATAGACAAACTTGCAGCTAAAATGCACAAAACCAATGGCCACCAAGGACCTAAGGTCCAAAAATCATGTGAAAATAAACTGATAAGTCACCATGCCAAATAAATGTGGACCCATGGGTTGCATACGGTAGGGGTTAGGAACCACTGCTCTAGATCAGCAATGGCCAAACTTGGCCCTCCAGCTGTTGTTGGACTACAGCTCCCATCATCCCTAGTGCAGCCTTATTAGACTCTACCGATTGGTGGGGTCTGCGTTGCTCCCGGGAGAGAGAAAGAAAGTCAAATGATACCGAGATTGATTCAGAGAAAGAGTTTATTCTGCTCTCCGGATAGCAGAAGGCACTTGCGTGGTCAGTTCACAGCAAGTCCAAAGAAATGAGAAATTCCATGCAGTATATATAACCTCCAGGCACCCTCTCCCCCTTTCCCCAGGAATCCAGGCACGTAAGCTTATACACGTAAGTTGACATCACAGATGTTCCTGCTCCTGTACTCTTAACCATAAAATGCACCCTTGGAGAAGGAAAAAATGGGATTTTGGGGCCCGTTTCAGACTGACTGCACAGTCAGATTTTAGAATGGGAAACCTATTCCTTCACTAGCTAACAGGACCAGTGGTCAGGGATGGTGGGAATTGTAGGCCCAAAACAGCTGGAGGGCCAAGTTTGGCCATCACTGCTCTAGATGGTGTGTAGGATCAGGATGCTTTGAGCTGCTATCCCAAGACCAATAACCATGTCAAAAATGGTAACTAGGGTCAAATTAGACATGGGGTTAATTATCTGAATGCAAGTAATTTACACATTGAATAGCAGCTGCAGGAGGGCCCTCAGTGGGATTGTAGGTTTCCCTCTTGCTGTGCCCTCCACCCTGCCCTGCCCTTCCTGAAGCTGCAATAAGCAAAGCCTTCATTTGGTTATGTGAGTAGCAGCTGGGAGGTCATTTTAGTTGGGGCCACTGCAAAGGTGAAGAGGAAAGGCTTAAAGTCTCCGTTAGACGCAGTCAAGAATAAGACCCACAAATGCTTCAAAGAGTCCTTCAAAGAACAAGAATAGGACAATGAATCATAAAACTACCAAACAACTGGTATAGATCCATTTTGACCATCAAGTCTTTTTCAAAGATGTCCCAATTAACACCAAGCTCTTGGGAAAGGTTTCCTAAACAATCTTCTGTGGACAATATGTCCAAACAATTCCTCTTTTGCAACAGTGGCTGATAAGAAGTCCTTTCACTAAACATTTTTCTTTTTGTTGAAAGGCTGTCCTCTACAAACACAGCTTTATGTTATTACATCACATATTATCCAACTTCACTGAGATGCAGATTAGATTAGATTTTATTACAAAATATAGCTGCATGTCTGGTTTTGCCCTAAATGGCCATGTGAATTGGCTCATAGTTGGGATGCAAAAGAGGAGAGTTTGTCTGTCGTCATCCTGATTTCCAAGAAACCCTGCAGCTTCTTCCAGATTGAGACATCTGGGCTTCCTATTTTTCTACAGAATTCGCTGACTGTTTTCCCAGTTCAATACCAAATATATAATTTTCATACCCATTGTTAAAAACCATGTCTTTTGTACCAAATTTTGATTTCAATGATTTCTAGCTTCTTCCTGCCTCCATTTATTTAATGCATTGTCTTATTGGTCAGCATCAATCTTGTTAATAAGTGGCTCTGAGAGAGGGTAGGAAGGAGACGTCTCCGTTTTCATACTGAATTCTGCCCCCCCCCCCATCCGTTCCCTGCTTGCATTGAAGAAGGAAGACACTGTTTTGTTTTGGATACGGGGGGATAAAATTTCAGGGTGATACTTAAAATTGAAAACTACCCCTTAAGATACCCACCATGGGGTGAAGAGTGAATGGATAGGTTATCTTTTTTTTTATAATGCTACAATAGCATTTGGAGTTCTTCACTGTCAACAAAAAGATGGAGGCAACTGGAAGGCTTTATTCCTCCAGAGACATGGAGTTGAAAGTGCTGAATTGGTGCTTTAGTAATGGCTTTAATGAGGAGCTAATAAAAGTGTGGGGGGGGTGATGATGGTACTTGGTGGGTCAGGAGAAGGCCTGGCTGTGCCTGGCATGGAGACTAATGGACATGCAATGGAGGTTAAGCCAGAACTCATCCTGAGATTTCATTTCTCCTGCAGATGTGAGAAGGGACTAAAATCCTGAAACTTCCAGTTAAAACCCTGGAACCTGTTAACCTTATTTTTACATCCATGCCTTCCCTTTTCTTAAAAAGGAGGAAAACAGTCAACATACCTCCTTTCCTCCAGCTGCCAATAATCTCCTTTCCAAGGAGAAAGGGAGAGAACAGCAGGTTTCATTGTGCTCATTGAACTATGAATTATTTGTAAATTTCTAGAAAATATCCCCCTCCCACCGAGACATGTGGAATATTGGTTAAAGTTTGCTTATGTGGTGGGGTGTGTGCATGTACCATCAGGAAGTGTGTAATTGAGAAGCAATTTTAATTTTATCCATGCTCTGATTTAATCAGAGCATTTGATTCCTTGGAGGGCGTGGGACGGTATTTTTAAACTGCTTTTATTAGCTGTAAGCCCAGCACCATGAGTTGAGCTATTAAAAAAAAAAAGTGAGAAGCTTTCTGGAGTTTTTAATGCATGCATGGCTTTATGAGTGAAATGCAAGTCCAACGTAGACATATCAAAGTTAGTTGAGTGTGTATGACTTGAGTAATTCCTTGACTGTAGTGTTGTAAGATTCCTTTCGTTAGCTCATTTTTTGAGGTGCAAAGCTTGATGCTGTGTAATGGATGGAAAGGGCTTCTTTCCATTCTTCACTCCCCTTTTTGAGCAGGCAGTAGGACCAGATTTCCCAGAAGGCAGACTAGGGACTAGGCAGACATTTTTAGAAACCTCAAAATCTTGTATGAAATCTTAGCCAAAGCAATAATCTTAATACGTAAATAGAAACAACAGTAGCATTCGTACAGTATACATCTAAGGTCCTCCTATACTTTAGCAGATGGCATTACTGGAAAATGTTTTTCACTGTTTTTAAACAAATATGTTTTAGCTGCCTTGTCATGCTACCAAACTGTACAAATTCAAATTCTGAATATATTTCATGCTGCTCCCCAAAATATTGATGGAGAACTGCAAATGACTTTCAACCAGTTGCCTCTGTTGCTGAACAATGCAGAAGCTTAGATGGTGAACACAGAGTTGAACACATCCAACCCAAAGTTGAGTGTGCTCAAGTGCATTGAAATCAAAGTGATTCCACACACACAGTTTTATTACTTTTTTCCATGTGTATTACAAAGTGTGTCAAATCTATCTTCTGGACAGTCCTGTGTAGTGGATCTGTATTATTTAATTTTTCTAGCAAGGGGCTTTGGCTGGGAGGGATAAACTTGCTCAAGGTTACCCAAGATGGTCTGAATTTGAATCCAGGACCCTCTGGCATGTTTCTCTTGAGACCATTTTTATTTGGATAAAATTCATACATGCCATGTTAATTATGCATGCATCAGACTAAGGGTGAGGTAAATTTTTGAGAATCTTCATATTCCTGTTGAAATTTTCATATTGGAAAAGATAAACTCTTCCTTTAAACTGCTTGGAAAATTAGTCAGAAATCAAAAGCATTTCTTTTGGTTCTTATCTGACTCCTGGTGCTAACTGCTGCTCAGAATGTGTCTGGTAAAAGCTTAAAAGGACTGATATTTGGAGAGATGTTCAAACAGGTGGTGCATAGGAACCACTGAGGGAAGCGCCTGAGCCTTGGAAACAAGGGTGTTTTTCTCCACCCTGATCTGAAGTGTAAGGATTGGGAAGCTCCACCCTGCATTACAATGGCTGGGGAAAGATTCCAAGGAGGATCCAATATGACCACACCCTACGCACAGTTAGCGTGTGCAATTTCAACCATCTGCCATTCATTCAGAGCTGGCTAAGTTGAACTTGCACAAATTAATTTCATGCAAGGCAGAGAGTTTGAATGCTCCCTTTGCACCAGGTTTTTACATACAAATTCAGGAATTTCATAGAACAATCTTTGCCAAACTGATGACTTTGGAGTACAAATCCCATCAGCCCCAGCCAGCACAGCCATACTGGCTGGATCTGATTGGAGTTGTAGTCCATAACTTCCAGATGGTACCAAGTCGAGGAAGCACAGCATAGATACACAGAAAAGGTGAGTGGGAATAGAAAGTGTCCCTTCTTGCTTGCATTGCACAAAAAGTGTGTGTGCAAAGTCCCCTTGAAATAAATTTACACAATTATTCCCCCCCCCGATATTTTCTTATTATTTTCTTATTCTGAGGTTCATGCATGAGGTGAAGGGTTTGATAATTAGGAATGTGCCAGATTTTCACAGCCTTCAGTTTTCACTTTGTGATAGGAACTTCCAACCCGGCAAATACTTTTGTCAACTCAATTCAATAGCCAAATTGTTCAAAATCCATTAAAAAACAAACAAAAAACCGCTGTTTCACACAGGAGTTGCATAGTTCTAAATCCTAAAGGATCAAATCCATGAATCTTTTCCGAGTTTTGGCACATCAAAACTGTGCAGTCACTGAGTTAGCCCACCACCAAAGGACCAAGTCTTGTGAATCTCCCCCAATTTGGGATTCAAGGAAAGCAATGGAAGCTGCTCAGTCAGTGAACAAGATTAAAAAGGCCAAACTGAGGGAAACTCTCTAATTTGTCAGTAGCCTCTGGGCCCATCTCTCTTTAGATGCATTCTTTCAAGCCTTTTTGCAAGCCCTTTAGAAAAGTGATGGTCTACTTCCAGCCTCCACCTGTGGACCCACCCACAGCCTCATAGCTTGGTACAAAGAATTATAGAGGATATATCATGTGAGGCTGGTCCTGCTAGTCAGTTTGACCATTGGAGCAAGGATTGGGCAAGTCTATTGTGTTAAGGCTAGAAAACTTAGGTGGAATTTGCATTGGACTCTCGTGCCCATTAAAAAAAAAATTCCTCATAGAATTACTTCCTTTAAAAGATTGATCAACTACATACAACTATGGACTCACTGGGCATGTTGTTTTTATAACAATGGGGAGAAATACAGGCATAGGTAACCTATGATAAGTGTAGCGCTGCTGCTTTCTTTCATGGTATTAAAATAATGGAACATTTTAAAGCATCTAATTCTTTCACAAATGTGAATTTTGCAGTCGACTGCTAATACATGACACCATATTGGTTGTGCAATATCATGCTAACAAAATTCAAAAATGATTTTATAAAACTTATTAATTGGATAAAATGGTTCCATGACACAAGGAACACTCTAGACACAGTAAGTTCTCCAAATAAAATTTGAGCTTTGTTATAATGGAACTCAAAGACAGCCCAGGATCATGTTTTGTGGAGACCTGAATTCAGTGTTACAAAAATGTGCTCTATTCTCTAGTCAGGCTTCAGCCAGCAATGCTGCTATTTTCTTTCTATGGCCTGCCAAACACAATTATCTTCTCAAGAGAAACAATGGAAACAAAATAAAATTTTAATGGCAAACATTCCCTTTTCAAAGATCTGGTTTGGGATCTCTCGCACACAAAGTAGAGAGAGCTCTCTCTCTAGAACCTGCATCATAGTATAGGAGAAAGAAAATCAAAGCTTTTCCTCCCCTTCCCCCTCTCAAGTCTTCTATCATTAAAATCTTGTTCTAACAGCCGAATACTTCTTTTTCATGTGTGTTGGAAAGCAGCTACCCCATGTATCAAAGCCATCAGTCCAAGTGAAGGATGGACTACAGGAGGTGCCACTGTCATCATCATAGGAGACAATTTCTTTGATGGGTTACAGGTCATATTCGGCACCATGCTGGTCTGGAGTGAGGTAGGTGTTGTCTGCACATTAATATCCAGTAACTTTGTCTAGTTTATAGCCAGCTTTCTTTCTTTTAGGCCCTGTTCTATTGCAGTAACAATGAGAAAGATTTTCTTATTCCTCCCATTTTATATAAAATCACTGGAGCAACCCTTGGCGCAAATATAGTGCCACTGTCCTTGTTCACATTATCAGTTCTAGTGAGTTCTATTGACATTCTAAAATATAATGATCTATGTCACAGTCCCCCCCCCAAAAAAAACCACACCCACTGGTAGTCTCAGTTACCCTAATTTGCCTGAACATGAATAAAATAATTCAGCCCTTAATTATAATTCTTTTTTTTTTTTTAACCAGGCACAACTCGTTTTGGCAAACCATGATTTAGTGTGAACGTGCAAGTATGTAGGCCCCAAGAGAGGAACTCAAAACTGTTTTGCTGCTCCCTGGTCATTCCTCTGTTGCATTGTGCTATGCTATGCCATAGCTTGATTTAGTGTGTCATCTGAACCCTGGCTTATGGTTTAGCGCTCTCCAGACTAGCCATGAACTATAGCCAAAGTTGGTCCTATGATTTATTGCTTGTTCTTTGTCCAAGAGAACCAAACCATATTCCAGATGACTTACTAAGCCATCCAAATGACTTATTAAACTATGGCTAAGTTCAACGCGGCAGCTGAACAACTGGGGAGGAGCAAGGTAGTTGTGACCTCCTCTTCAAGATCCTGTATGTTGGTGCTAAAACATGGTTGGGCTTAGCATGGCGTGTGAATGGGGCCACTGACTTTATATTCTTTGTGCTGCAATATCCATACCTTAGTTAATCATTTTCTCTACTCATTTGTTGACATTTTCCTTCCTTTTCTATTTCCCATCAATATATGCCACAAATTTGTGGCCATGTCAGTGGTGACATGGCTGTTGAAATTACTTAATCCAATAGCAGTTGTTGGACTATAATGGGACTACTTCACAAAAAGTGATTTGAAAATGGCAGCTTTAGAGGCAATTGAAATGTGTAGGTGCTCATGTGATATAATAGATCATTTGTTTGAGTGCCTCTTATGTCAAGATCTTCCACATCTGGAGAACTAGTAAGGAAAAGGCTTACTGTCAATCTGCAATCATCTCTGATGTGGGAGATCTTCATGTGCCAACAAATTATTAGAAGAACATCCCCAGCACACACACACATTGAGACTTCAAATGGCAGGAGAGTGTAGTGAAGCTGTTCTAGGAATGAGGAAGATTCAGTTTGGATTTAAAGGAGAACGTAACTAATTAGCATTTTTTTTAAAAAACAACAACAATCTGAGAATCAAACCAACCATCTTCCAAAATTTGCACTTCTTTGAATTTTGCAATGCAGTTCTTCAGCCAAGTGATGTATAAAAAGTGTATACATTGGGGTAGAGTGTGCATTAAAATGCATTTGTCAGTTAAGATAACATAACAAAAATGCATTATTTGGAGGGACATTCCTTTGCTGAAATGTGTATCTGTTGCAAAACTGCACACAAATGTGAATATTAGGAGAAATTCACAAAAATGTTGAGGAATGTTCATGATGCATTTTTAAAAATATATATATATTGCAAAATGATGTGGAAATGTGGAGTGTGGAGTACTGGATTTAAGATTGGAAAAGTAAGAAATTGAAAGTGTAATTGATGGATTCACCCATTTGCTGTGACAAAGGAGAATTCAATGTGAACGGAGAATTCAATGTGAACGGGGAAACTATGCCAAGATGAGAAGAAGGTTTAACAACAACAACAACAACAAAACCAACTTTATTATTTAAACCTTGTCCATCTGGCTGGGTTTCCCCAGTCATTCTGGGTGGCTTCCAGCATATATAAAATCACAATGAAATGTATGACATGCACTTAGGGGAGAAGCCATACCTCTGTGGTAGAGCATATCCTTTGCATGAAACGCATCCTAGGCTAATTCCCCAGAATCTGCTGTTGAAGTGTCTCAGGTATTAGTGCAGGGAATGATTTATGCTTAAGACATTGGGTGCCATATCCAGTCACAGTAGATAGCATTGGGCTAGATGAACCAATGATGCAGCTCAGTATATAAGGCCTCTTATATTCATATGTCCCATTCTGAAGTTGTATCATTCCAAGTGGTGATTGCAACATGTGAGTGCCTGTATGTTTGAGCCGGCTCTCAAATGAATAAGCATTTGATCATATGTTACATAAGGTCTAGCCAAGAAGACAACATTTCTTTGATTTTTATGGTTGCCACAGCAGTTTTACAGTTTGGTCTTCGGTTCTTGAAAAGTATGAGGGATCATTTTACAGTAGGTACCAATAAAGATATGAACTTCATCTTTATTTTCTTCACGGAATTTTGGTTGACCAATAAGGCACTGGCAGCTGTGCCATTGGCTGCAAGAGATGCTACACCATGATGCTTAAATAAACAAGATTCTCCCAAGGTGCCATTGCTGTACTGTGAGGCGTGGAATGCACATATTTCAATGTGAGCCCCATCTTAGGTACCTTGTCCCCTGTGCAAAATTGAACCATACTGCATCTTTTCCTTTAAATGTGGTCATTCAGGGAGCTCCCGCCACAAACAAAACAAGTAATCTGTTTCTTTCTTCAGAGGTATGGAACTTTCATTTAAAAGATTAATTTCTTTTATACTTCCCTTCCATATTTCTAACTCTATTGAAAATATTGGCATTGGGGTACAACATTTTTAAGGGCTAAGAATCAGTTTCATCCAGTTTACATTACACTCCAAAATGAATTGATCCAATACAGTTAACTGCAGGGGATAAATTTTAAAAGCACCTTTATTTAGACCTCCCCCTTTAGATCTAAATTAATATTTTACATGTGCATTTGAGAAACAAAGGACATGAGCTCTCAAGTGTTCATTGTGAAATAGTCTTGCTGCTGTAAGGCACACACCATAAGCAATTTGCAGTGCAAATATTGTAATTTTAATGTATTTTGCATGTATTCAAGCTTTGTAATTGCAGTATTTATAGGCATGAAATGGAAACTGATTATCAAGCCATTTATTGAGACTCTGCACTGGTGTATGTGCCATTGAAGAAAATAGGACTTTTGCTAGCACAGCACTTTGAGGATTGAGATGCATGTTAAATATGTAGATTTAAAATGATTTTGGAAACACGTATTTATTATTTAAACATACATTTCAGTTATAGGCTCTCATAACATAATTACAGCCTTTCTCACTCAGGGAAGTACATCGGAACATAATTTGTCATATTAATTGTGTGCAGAAATACAGATACTTCAGGCCGGGCTTTCAATTAATCTTCAACTGCCATAATGAAAATTATTTTTAAAATTCTTTGACTTTTTTTTAAAAAAAGAAAGAGGAACAGGTTATTCACTTGAATTATGTTGTTCATACATAAACAGCAATTGTATATACAATGGCATAAACAAGCAAATAATTTCAGTCCCAAGACCAGATTATTTGGCAGCCTTGATTAAACCTCAGAAAATGTTGACTCTCTCTTGTAAGATGAGGACTGCAGGGACACTATCCCTTTATGCTTAAGAGCACGAAAGCATAGCTTCTTTTTTTATCTGTCACCCTTTCTCTGTTTAATTTTTGTTAGCTATATACATTTATTTTAGTGATTTGTTTTAAAACTATTTTTGATATTATTAGCTCGTTTTAGCACTTTTGAAGTGGGCAAGACGGGGTAAAAGTCTTGTTGTTGGGGAGAGAGATCCTAGTGAAATTGAGAGGATGCATAAAGTTTTTGAAGCCAAAATAATTATATCCAAAGTAGCCCACAGAGACATTCTCCATTAGGGTACTGATTAGGTAGCTGGAATGGAAGAATTGTATATGTTGGAAATGGACAGTCTAAACATTTGCTGTAGGCCTCTAGTTCTTCTCATGTTGCAGATTAGGGTCTAAGACCACAAAAATCGTCAGTGATAAAGCGATCTTTGAATTTGGGTACTTCTGACATTAGTGCCGTTGTGCTGCCTCTCACATATTTTGGGGTTTCAGAAATTTGGGGAATTGTAAGAAGTGGTTCCAGGGCATGGTCTGATGAAACATAATGCAGTCAGTAGTCTTGCTAAAGTGAAACAAATCTGGGTTTTATCCATGCCTTGATGGGAGACTTCCTTTTCAGTGGAAGAAAAGTGGGATATAAATGTTAATAATAATAAGAAGAAGAATGAAAAGGGAGATAGGCATATGGCTGCTTACAAATGTCACGAAAAGGTAAAATCCTTAATCTGTTTTGCGTTTAAACATTAAGACCTGTGCTAATTGTTCTGCAGAACTAAAAGCAGAAGACATAACCATGTGCTTTGAAAGTACATGTCTTTTTTCATTATGTTGATAAATTTCTTCTTCCTCATGGTTCCAGCTGCTGAAATTACTTATGTTCATGCATTCATTCTTTTATTTATGGATTATATTTAAAGCACAAGCCTTCCCCATCCACAGAAATAGGGAACGGTTAAAATAATAAAAGTACACAGAAAAATCCTGATAATGTCAAGCCAAATAAGACATAAAGCCTCAGCCCAATTGAGAGCTTAAATCTTGAAGCCAAAAGCCAGCCAAAATGAAGAGGTCTCATAGTGTGTCTGAAAGAGGCTCCGTTAGTATTTGGCAAGACTCCAGGAAAGGAATTTAATAACTGTGGGGCAATTGCTGTGCTTCTCTGCATTACACGTATTGCACAGCACACTGCTGGTGTGGATGTTAAGGACACTAATTTCAACCAACAGAACAATGAGGCTCTTGGTACATTTCACTTTTGCACAGTAACTCAAATGAATTTCTAACAAGCTGTCAATACTTTTGTTATTCAAGACAAATTATCTAGAACTAACAACATTTTTTAAAAAATACATCTCAATATCACCAACACCATAGGATGCAGTTACAGTCTGCAATATAAAAATAATTGGAGTAGATTACAAACTTGTTACTGATGCAATGACAAATATACTTTGGGATCTTAAAATGATAGCAGCAACATACGTCTTGCTATTCTTAAGCCCTGTAGTTCAACTTGTAATACGGTTCATGTTCCAACTGATTTAAGAGAATTTATATGAAACAGATGACAAGCATAACAACTTAAAAAGTTTTAAGCTTACTTAAAAACCCCAGAAGGGAGAGGTGCTGTTGTACTTGATTCGAACCTCATTCCACATTCTCATTTCTTTTATGTCTAAGTAACTCACTTTATTTTCTTAACTAGATTTATATTCTGCTTTTTTGACTAAGTCCTCGTAGTTGCTCACAACTTTACAGAATGGAATGCATATATTAAACACCACACCTTTAAAAAATAAATAAAAAGAATTAGTCTACCTGGAGTAAGTGCCAGATGTTGACTTCACCTGCCTTTTTTCTCTGTGCTGGATTTGCAGTTAGTAGTAAATGGTCCTGTAATGGGAGGAAAGATAGTCTAGCAGCAGGCAACTGCAGTTATGTTAGTGTGTACAGAAAAACTATAGCGGTTACTGGGAAATGTTTGAATGTTGACAAAATAGTGGTAGGCTGCTTAGAGCAGATAAATGTTCCATTGCATCACATTTGATACAGTGAAAGAATGCAGCACAAACTTAAGTGCTTAAGGAGTTGTGACTTTAAAAAAAGAGAGAATTAGTACCTAGGGGTTATGTCTCAGGTTTTGGGGGTTCCTATAGCAGTTTAAATCTCTGGGCTGTGACTTAGCCTATTGATACACCTGTATCATTAGTGGCTACTCCTACACATGCATTCCTGAAGCTGGGGGGAAGTGTATATGATTTATAAGAATCCATTCAAAATTTCAACACAGGAAGTTTGGGGGGGGGAGGAGCGGTTTTCAGATTTACCCCTTTCTGTAACCTCCAGTGCAAAATGAACTAAATGTCAACAGTTTGATAGAAAGTTTGTGCCCAGAATGACTGGACAATAATCTATATTTAATTGTGCTTTTAAAACTATAGTTTTTGTTTAACATATTTACTTAAAAGAGAATGAGGGAGTGTGATCGTAAAGAACCTTCCAGCAAATCTGCTGAACTCTTTTCAACCTTAACACTATGCAACAATGTACCATAAATATGTCAGTTTCTTCATGGGAACCAACATGTTTTTATTGGGAAATGGATGAAATGATGTTGAAAGAGAATTAAATTGGGGACAGACATATGGAAGCTGCAGAGATATTAATTTACACACATACAGACGCATATACACACATATACTTATTTACACACACACACACCAGGGGGTTTCACCAATCACAAGATTTCATTTGAACGCCCCCCCCCCCAAGTGCTTCATAAAACAGCCTGATTTGGCTGGAACCAATTTGAAGGCTGCCCAGTTCAGCTCAGGGGTCCAAGTCTGCTTGTTTTCTTTCCAAAAAGGAATAATGTCTCACTTTAAAAAAGGGGGGGCTACAATTGGAAGACATTTGCAGGCAAGGTCACTCCTTCTGAGGGCAAGAATCATGCAAAAATGCAAAAGGATAGCTGTACTTTTTTTTTCCTGCAAAGGCAGCCATTACAGTTGGGAGTGGGTAAAAAAGGAATCACTTCATCTTCCCTGGTGTTTTATGGGCAATTGGTCTGAAAATTGCAGACAGGAGAGAGTTGCTTCTGGGTAAGAATGGCAGACAAATAAGCCCAGGTGTTTTTGTTCTGGGAACCTTTAAATTTGATTTTGGAGTGGGAAGAACTGAAAGATTTGTTTTCCTGGGCGAAATCATTCTCTATGATTACAGTTTAAAGCTGTCAGTCATAAAGGAACTCTTCATCCTGGTGCTTAGAGTTTGGCTGTTGCAAAGCTGTTCCCTCCCTCAAAGCACTGGGATTGGAGAGGGCCAGTAAAACCATTCCCCTCTGATTACGAGATGAAGCTGTCAGTAACAACACAGCTCTTCCTCTGTGTCCTCTCACCACTCTGCTTTCCCATCCGTCATCATCCCGCCCTGGCATTATGATGTTATGCAGCAGTGATTGGTGGGGCAACACAGGCAGTGTGGTGTGGTGCCTCTGGCTTCCAAACAGTGAGCTTTGCTGCTGCATACAAGAGAGAATGGCAATGTGCAGAGAGCTCAGCTTGGTGGAGGTGCGGTGGCAGAGCCAATCCGTGGTGCCTATCACTGCACCTACACTAGGCTGAGCTTCCCATGCTTCACCTCTGTTCCCTTTGGGAAGCGGCAACGATTCTCCCTAGGAAATCAGGAGCACAATTCTGTGCTGCCTTTTTGCCACCCCACCAACTGCTGCTGTTGTTACGGTACCTCAGGTTACATACGCTTCAGGTTACAGACTCCTCTAACCCAGAAATAGTACCTCGGGTTAAGAACTTTGCTTCAGGATGAGAACAGAAATTGTGCTCCGGTGGCACGGCAGCAGCAGGAGGCCCCATTAACTGAAGTGATGCTTCAGGTTAAGAACAGTTTCAGGTTAAGAACGGACCTCCGGAACGAATTAAGTACTTAACCTGAGGTACCACTGTATATGCCACACTGTAAAATGAGAATGAATTTGGGCAGAGATGATGCTATCTTATAATGAGTCAGACCACTGGTCCACCGGCTTCCATATCTGATGAACAGTGACTCCTCAGTGGACTGCCAGGCCTGATGTACTATAGCTCAGGATGCCAGGGATTGAACCTAGGATCCTCTGTATACAAAGCCTTTGCTTTGCCACTCAGCCAATACCTCTCTCCATGGCCAAACCCTCTTTGAAACCTTCCTCTTTTTATTTAAGTTTCTTCTGTCTTCATTTCATTTTTCCCTGTGCTGTGTTTTTATTATGCATGCAATTTACACAAGAGATGAATGAGTGGAAGAGTCATATATATATATGAATGAAGGTAAATGAACCCTGGACGGTAAGTCCAGTCAAAGGTGACTGTGGGGTTGTAGCACTCATCTTGCTTTCAGGTCAAGGGAGCTGGCGTTTGTCCACAGACAGCTTTCTGGGTCATGTGGCCAGCATAACTAAACCACTTCTGGTGCAACAGAACACCGTGACGGAAACCAGAGCGCATGGAAATGCCATTTATGTTCCCACCGAAGCGGTACCTATTTATCTACTTGCACAGGTGTGCTTTCGAACTGCTAGGTTGGCAGGAGCTGGGACAGAGCAACAGGAGCTCACCCTGTTCAAACAGGAGCTCACCAACACGGATTCAAACTGTCAACCTTCTGATCAGCAAGCCTAAGAAGCTCAGTGGTTTAGATCACAGCACAATGTAAAAGTCACTTCTGGAAAACTAGTGGAATCTAGCAGAAATTTAGTGCTCATCTGCATGCTTTTTGCTTTCAGAAAAAAATATGCTTGCAGCCCTGTTTACCTGGAAAATAATGGGAGTTCTGCATTGTAATTTGGCATGATGAAATTTGGAGTGTTATTCCAGCATACAGTTCTTTCTCAACATTTAAAATTTAGCTTGGCATGGAGGTATATCGATCAAAAAGCCACATTCCCATAACACAACAGGTAACACTGTATAAAAAAATATGTTAGAATCCAGGATATAAACACTAGCATTGTAATTAGGAAAACTAACATAACAATCCCCATGTCTGCACCCTCACTCTTGCATAGATATATGTCAGTGAGGCACAAATGAAATTTACTTTGACTGGATTATTCTCTTGTCATATGAGGTA
The DNA here is from genome assembly GCF_964188305.1 of Podarcis bocagei. Taxonomy (NCBI): domain Eukaryota; kingdom Metazoa; phylum Chordata; class Lepidosauria; order Squamata; family Lacertidae; genus Podarcis; species Podarcis bocagei. The sequence goes on from NC_138126.1 coordinate 65,026,625, forward strand.
CATACTACATTTTAGAACTTGGGAATTTTCTGTTAAATTTCAATAATATGCTATAGAAGCCAGCATATCCTAGGCCCTGAATTATTATTATTTTCCTTGAGATGCATGGATATATAGAAACTGCAAGTTGACTGCATTCAAATGTTGCAATGTGTCACAAACAATTTTCATACCCAGAAGCAAATGCCTGCCATGTATGAAAACAGAGCTAATATTATTACAACTGGGAAGATGAACATTTGCAAATATTGTTGTCATTGGCTTTTATACTGGTTACTTCAAAAACGCATTCAAACACTGACAGGTTAATTACACGTTCCAAACCTTTGTTTATGTGATCTGAGAAGAATGTGTTATTAAAGAACTATTTTGCATCTCACTGATTTCCTCCTTGCTTATTTTTTCCTCCTAGCTTATTACGCCTCATGCAATCAGAGTTCAGACACCACCCCGACACATCCCAGGTGTGGTAGAAGTTACATTGTCCTACAAGTCCAAGCAGTTCTGTAAGGGCACACCTGGAAGATTCATCTACACAGGTAAGGCTGCTTTAATTTTGACTGTTCATAACAGAATGGGAAAAGATGTGTTTCTTCCATCTTTGCTGACATTGCTGCTTTTAGACTGAATGTTACTGCAATAGGCTTTGGTGCAATCACATTTGGAATGCAGCGTACAGCTCTGGTTGCCTCACTTTAAAAGGGTATTGTGGAGTTGGAAAAGATTCAGAAAACGGCATCCAAAATGTTTAAGGAGATGGAGCAGCTCCCCTGTGAGGAAAGGTTTCAATGTTTTGAACTTTTTAGTTCAGAGAAAAGGTGGTTAAAAGGTGACGTGATAGAAGTTTATGAATCTGAGCATGGCACGCAGAAAAGGGGCTAGGGAAAAGTTTTTCTTCCAGTCTCCTAGCGCTAAAACTCAGAGACATCGAACGAAGCTGAATGTTGGAAGACTCAGAACAGAACAGTACTTCTTCACACAGCACATGGTTAAATGTGGAAATTGCTCCCACCGCTGTCAGTGACAGCCACAAACATGGATGACTTTAAAAAGAGGATTAGACAAATTCATGGAGGACAAGGCTATCAAGGGCTACTAGCCATGATGGCTGTGCTCTGACTCCATGATCAGAAGGAGTAATGCTACCAGTTGCTCTTGTACTTGGGGATTTCCCACAGGCCTCTGGTTGGCCACTTCTTAGGTGACGTTGATGTATTTGAGTTGTTCTGTAGACAAAAGCCTCTGCTTCACAGGTGTGCATTTACATAGACTGAGAAGAAGGGAAAGTATGGTGAGAAAGCTTGTTCCATATAATAGAAATATGAAATACAATGCATACCCTTTAAACTTGGCATGTAATATACTTACCTGGCAGGGGAGACACCTTGATCATAAACTTGGCATGTAAAAAGGTAAAGGTAAAGGACCGCTGGATGGTCAAGTGCAGTCAAAGGCGACTATGGGGTTGCAGCGCTCATCTTGCTTTTAGGCCACGGGAGCTGGTGTTTGTCCGCAGACAGCTTTCCGGGTTATGTGGCCAGCATGACGAAACCAGTTCTGGTGCAACGGAACACCATGATGGAAACCAGAGTGCATGGAAACACTGTTTTCCTTCCCCCCACAGCAGTACCTATTTATCTATTTGCACTGGTGTGCTGCTGAACTGCTAGGTTGGCAGGAGCTGGGACAGAACAACGGGAGCTCACTCCATTGCGGGGATTCGAACCGCCGACCTTCCAATCGGCAAGCCCAAGAGGCACAGTGGTTTAGAGCACAGTGCCACCTGTGTTTTGGGAACAACCCACTGTGTTTACCACCATTGGCCATTTGTACAAGCAGTGTAGTCTACTAAGACATGCTACTGGTAACCTTAAAGCACTCCTAGTGGAGTTCATACAGCTCTCTGACCTAAACACAATGGATTGAGTGCAGCTTGTAAAGCAGCAATGCTTGAAGATGGTAATCCTTAACTCCCATCTCTTAGGCATCACGTTATAGCTCGCCAGGCTAGAAATGCATTTGGGTCAGACATGAGCCTATGGCTGGGCAATATCAGGGCTTTGCTTGTGGCTCCCTGGCCCTGCTCCAGGTACCTTTGGATATCAGCCTTCGTTTTCCTTCTATACCGCTATGGCCTCGACTTCTTGCTACCTAGCACTGTCTTTGTTCAAAATCCCTTTTAAATGGGCTTCCCAGGTTAGACGCTGGCCTGCAGTTGAAACTCTCTTGTCTCTCAGGACTTGTATTTCAGCTGTCCGCATACTTGGCTGCCTGTATCCATTTATTGCAAGGGCTAACTTTTGCAGGGTTGTGTGCCTATTGTCTTTTTAGAATCCACTTCAAAAAATAAATAAATGGGGTGGTGGTGGTGCTTTTTGTTTTCTTTGCACAATGTACTCCATTTTATACACAACAAAGAAGGAACTTAGTGCAGTCTGGAGGACTTAAGAATCCACAAGCAGATGACTGTTTGGGTACAAAAAATTAAAAGGGAGGGGGAGTTATACATTTATACACCTATCGGTCTCACCTTCAGAAATGCCTCCCAGCCCTTTAAACAAAATGCAGAATTGGAGCAAACCTGCTGAATAGTTTAAGTTAATTGAAAATTATAGGATTGACCCAAGAGGAAAATTTCGTTTGCACTCCAATCACTATTACAAATTAAGGAAAATTACTACAATTTTGTTTAGCTATGGTTTCACACTGAGTTCACAAAATTAGCTCAGCTGCCCTGACAAAGTCAGCACTTTGTTAGTGATCAGTAGAAGGGGGGAGAAATAATAGACTGTGGTGTGTACAAACGAAGCATAGAAAAAGCCATGATGCTTTACAGAACTAGGCCAAGTGGTTTTAATTAGGATTATTAGTTCATTGTAAATTTTGAAGAATAATCAAACTAGCAGATTAGCTGTTTCTTTTAAAGCGAGAATTTCTTGCCATTCATTTTTCCCATGAGAACTTCTTTTAACTCCCACATAGTTTACCCCCCCCCCACTTTTTTTTTTTTAACAAGTCTCATTATGGGCCTACAGGAAATGGACCAATTGGAAGTTCTGATCCTGCAACATTCCACAGCAGCGTTCCAGTCGGTGGGAGTTTTTCCACAGTGTTTGTCGGTGAATTCAGTGTTCTGGAACGTTTTACAAAACCACAGAGGCCAAATGTTTTCTCAGAGGAGTTTGGCCTCTGTTTTTGGCTGAAAACAGTGAGGCATCACTTGGTGTTTATTTACCCTGAGATTGAGAATGAGAAAAGAGGACAGAGGAGGAAAGAAAAGAGGAAAGAGAATTGGGGGTTGTGGGCAGCGTAAAAGCCATTCAGGCGTACTTTCCTTTCTGGTGAAAATGCCCTATCCATTAATGGCCCCATTTTGTGGTTAGGTCTCATTTAGAAGAAATTATTTTTAATCAGTGTTCAACAAAATATCCCCTCAAGCCACCTGGCTGTAAACTTTTTTTTTAACTGTTAAGTGCTTAAATTCTCAGGGAAAAAAAGCCTAGTGGCCCATTAATTTTAAGTTATTTCCCCCCTCCCCTTCATTTAACTGCCAACAACTTAGAAATTTGATCTGTGAATTGCATGTTGCATCTATGAAGCAAGATCCTCGATGCAAGGAGAAATGTTATGTCTTAAAAATAATAATTCTTTTTTGTAAGTTCTGAGCTTCATTAAGAGAGGGAAACAGTTCCTTGATCCCACCCACCCCACCTCTTTCATTTCACACACAGTCTCTTGCAAAGCAAAACAATTCACATTTGGATGTTAAATATATTTAAATATAGAAAAAAAGAACTCGGATACTTTCAGTGTTCAGCAGTGCCTGTTTTTCAGTGAACTCTTAAAAGGGGCCAGCCTTAGCACAAAGCAACAATGTATTTAAAATTCACATAATTGTATAAAATGTAATGTTAGTCTCTTTTTTTTTACATTAAATTCCCCGTGAGGTTTACAGTGTGATAGAACACACACACACACACACACACACACACACACACACACACACACACACCTTCCTTGGAAGCACTTCAGAAGGATGTTTATGTTACAAACAGACTCATGAAACCTCCTGACAGGAATTGCTTTTCTGCATGGATTTTGACTGTCACAAAAGTCGCTGAAGAGAAGTAAAACTGTTTTCAACTAGAGCTGACAGAAATGCCTATGTCAGGCTGTCTTTACTGAAGGAAATGCAAGATGGTGTGTCTTGGAATCTGAATGACTGGGTGTGAGACAGTCCCATCTAGGGATGACTAGGAATAGGGCTAATGTCATTGGCCAAAAATGTTTTCTGTCAGCAGAGCTGACTTCCAATCAAATGCATTTATTTGGCTTAATTTTGGGTTTGTCTGAAACCTCCAGTGAATGCATACCTAAGTATGTATATATGCATTTAAATATCCCACCCTTTTATTTAAACTCTAAAGAGCTTAAAAATGCAATTATTCAATTCAATTATATTTTAAAATTCTTTAAAATATTTCCAACTGTTGGAGATTTTTTAAAATAGCATGAATCACCTCCTACCTGTGTCAGCTTTCAAATTCCATTCAGCAAATTAGGATTGATCTAGGCACCTGGTATAAGCCTGCACAACATGTGACCAAATTGGTATGCATATCAATTTATTTTTGGGTGTACAAATCTCCAGTTTTTGCTGCTCTCCAGAGACTGCAATGCTGGGCTGGGGTCATCCTAAACTACCTGGCAGTCCCTCAGTACATGGTTGCTAGACCTTGTACAATATATGATTTACGAAGCTTAACATACTCATTTAAATGTGATATATTCTTTCAGTAGCTTCTGGCATTAAAATATGACTCTATGTTACATTGACAATCCTATTCTAAAACAAAAATATACTGAGGAGATATTAAGCAAGACACTTCAAGTTCCTGTGGAATATAGAAAAATTCATTGCATGAGTGTTCATTTGTTCAAAATAGAACAGTACCCCACCTCAAAAAAGAATTTAATGTTGCTTGTTTTCTGCCACTTTCTTATCTTCTGTAAATAGCATCCTGAGTGGAGCAAAGGTTTCTGCGTATCCGTCTTCTGATCTCCGTAGTCCTGCACTCTTTTCAAAAGATCATGAAGCCAATCCTTTCACTGATTGGAATTACAAAATACCAAAATACTACATTCTGGATAAAAGCCACCTGGGTGTGGGTGTGAAGAGTTCTCTGTGTTCTAGTCCACACTGTGAATATTTCCCCCCGGGACTGAATTTGACATTTTGAATTTTGTTCATGAAAAAGTTTCCCATTTTCTTGAAACTATATCTGGTTTCTTAATCATCCAAATACGTACAATAAAAAAAAAATGTTGGGCTTCTTTAAAAAAAGGAAAGGTAGTACAGTGGTACCTCGGGTTACAAACACCTCGGGTTACAAACACTTCAGGTTACAGACTCCGCTAACCCGGAAGTAGTACCTCGGGTTAAGAACTTTACCTCAGGATGAGAACAGAAATCACACACTGGGGGCACGGCGGCAGTGGGAGGCCCCATTAGCTAAAGTGGTACCTCAGGTTAAGAACGGTTTCAGGTTAAGAATGAACCTCTGGAATGAATTAAGTTCGTAACCAGAGGTACCACTGTAAAAGCATTGCTTGTTGATTAGATTAAGTAGTAATAAGAGACACACTGGCTGTCATTAGTCTTGTATCAAACTACCAAAAACGCTTGGCTCCTTCCTTTGGTTAATCCATATTCCAATGTTTGACCAGAGAGCATCATGGAAACTTAGTTTAAGTGGAGTAACTGTAGCAAGCAGCCTCATCAGCTCTACAGTCTCCCACGCACCAGTAGTGGATGGTGTCGTGGGGTTGCAGACTTCCCTGACCTGCTGGCATGAGAGTTGCTGCTGCATACCAGCAGAAAGAGCTGTGCAATGCAAGTACCCTGACAGGAGCACCAGATTGGATATGCTGGTGTGTTCTCATTCCCCTTCCAACAACTCACCGCCTCTGTTCCACAGTGCTATGTGCTACTGCCACCCACTTTCTTTTTCTTCATTCAGGCTTGAATAGTTAATAACAACTTTAGTAGCAGTTTGGTTTGGGGACAAGGAGTCAGTTTCACTGGAACAAGGGGAAATATTTCTTACTAGGAAATAGAACACAAAAGTCTCAAACTCTCATCCCCAAGGATAAGAAACAGGATACATTATGTCAGAGGTCAGTAAATATTTGGTGGAGGTTTTTTAATACATTCTTTTATATGTTCTTTGTTATTGAATGGTATAAGAGGATGAGGCCATGGCAGTCAAGGAGGTAATTCTCCATCTTCTCAGGGCTTCTCTATCTTTTGTTCTGTTGCTCCTGTTGTGCATCAAATAAACATAAGCGAAGCAATTAGAATAAATTACACTGCGTAGATTTACACATTAAAAACTAAGATTGCTGCCGATTTTCAAAGTTCTAACAAGGATTAAAGGCAAACAAATGACTCTTAACAGCATAAAGTCTGCTAATCAGATGATGTACTCCAGTTGCATGTAACCACTTTTAAAATAATTGGGGAATTTTTGCTCTTTGTGATACAAGTAGAGAAGCCGAAGAGAAAAGAACAACACACTGTGATCTAAACGCTACTTAAATGTTCCCAAACATTCCTGAGATTTTCTTCCTCCTTCTCTGTTCACATGTAATCCTATATATATCTATTTAAAAGCAAGGCCTATATAAGTACAATAGGTTTGCTCCCAAGTAAGTGAGTATAGGATTGCAGCCTCAGTCTCTTACAGATCAGACTGTGTCACTGTGCTGATAGGTCATTGTCACCACTTACCACCCATCACATACCTACGGGACTGCCTCTTCTGGTATGCCCTGCAGAGGACCTTAAGGTCCACAAATGACAACACCTTGGAGGTCCCAAGTCACAAGGTGGTTAGATTGGTTTCAACTAGGACCAGGGCCTTTTCAGTACTGGCCCCGACTTGGTGGAATGCTCTGTCACAAGAGACTAGGGCCCTGCGGAATTTGACATCTTTTTGCAGAGCCTGGCCTTTGGTTTGGACTCAGTCTGACCCTTATGTTTCTCTTCCCTTATGGTTTTGATCCATGGGCTTCTATTAAAATGAGGCTGCATTTAAAATTGTATTTTAACCCGTATTTTAAATTGGTCCCCCCCCATTATGTTTTTATTGTAATTTTACTGGTGTTAGCCGCCCTGAGCCTGGCTCTGGCCGGGGAGGGTGGGATATAAAAATTATGATGATGATGATGATGATTCCCTGCATCTTCTGTTGGCTTCTCGGTGGTTTGTGTTGCAGTTAATTTGCTTGTTTGCTTATAATAACATTTATATCGGGGCTCACTCACTTGGGAAGTGGGAGCCTTCCCACCCTCCAGCTGAGCAGCGCAAACAAGCTGTGTTATCCCTGCCCACAATGCTCTAGGGTGAAAGTGCCTCAACTCCCAGGCTGGGGCCAATGCAGCTTGTTCCAACTTTGTAGTGTATCACCAGATCACGATGTTTGGCTGGTGATACATTGCGGCGTTGAAAACCTAACATCACCAAGCCCTACCCAACATCTTGTAGGGGTGGTGCTTCAGATTCTTGACTATCATGTAATCAAGTCCAAATATTGCTTTAGCATGTCTACTACCTCATTTGAATTTGATGCAAAGGAGAGATATTGCTAGATGGGGTCATCAGCATATTGATAATGCCCAGTTCCAAAACCCAGGATGATCTCATTCAGCTGTTTCATGGAAACATCGGAAAGCATGAAGGACAATACAGATATGAAATCACTACAGCCAAGTAGGCAAACAGTCATCATGTGGAACCCAAACATAGTAAACCTGAAGGCAGATAGATGTAACTAATTTCATATAACTTTTTACAATGTAGTACAGTAGAGCTAAAACCTGTACATAATACCGTGTCTGCAGAATTAATGCAATTACAGCTACAGTCACATTAAAATTTATAGTCAATGAAATATATTATTTTGCATACTTTACACTTCCCAATAAATATGATCTTTTTCTCTCCGCACCGCCTGGTTGCCCAACAAAGCCTTATGCATCACAGGGTGCTCAGACTATTTAAAGCAACAATGTCCTCCTCCCCAATATTATAAAGTCTAGATGTGCCCAAGGCCTTATAATCTTGACTTTTCCCTGTCTGCTCTTAGTGAATAAGTGATAAATCCAGAAGAGACATAAATCTTTGAAATCCCTGTCCAAAGAAAACATATTGACTACAGCCAAGCAAATAACAGCCCATAACCAATGGTCCAATTCATCATTTATGTAATAGGGGATATAAAGTATTTTTTACCTATGAAATCATAAGGTGGGGGAGGGGGGAGGCTGATAAGAGCCCGGTCTAAGCTATGTGATTTGATTATTTAGGGACATGAACTGTTTGTCACATACCTTTAATCTTTAAGATGTGTTGCCATTTCTAAACTATAAATTTGCACTAAAGGATTAGGAGAGTATTAACGATAAAGGGGTAAACCAGACTTTATATGGCTTTCTGGCAATTTTCATGCAATCCCATGGACTCCTGGATCTTCTAACCTATTTAATGTGGCATAACCAGTTATCTGACCTTCATAGCCAATAACTCCCCCCTTTTTTTGCATTGCAGCTTCAACAATAAATTAACCCGCAGGGTCACTGAAATTTATCTTGCAAATCCTTTCCTTTATCCTTACCCATATGCTCTCATTTTCACACCCTTGCTTCCAAACTTTGCTCTGTTTGATTGGCCTTACTAGGATTTTATATTCTATTGTTATTTTACAACAGCTGCTGGTGTATTGTTACCCACTTTTTAAAAACGTGGCCTGATTCTCAAGGGATTTCCACTGAAACAAGCTTTGTTGTTTTAAGTGAGTCATGTATTGATGCTGCATTTTGAGGTCTGAACAGCATGTGGTACAAGCAAAGGTTTAACATGTGAAATGATGAAAAAATAATAATCTTGTCCAGTTCTGAAGTTTGTTCTGGGATTTCAATAGGATTTTCTAGAAAGTTTATTTTAATTTGGACCTGCAAATACAATAATTTGCATACTGCTTAGAGAAGATGTATTCATCATGATTACCATAGATTAGTGATTCCCAGTTTAAAAAAGGTAGCATTTCTGTGATCAGTAGATGGCATAGCTGTCAACTTTTCCCATTTCTTAAGGCAAATTCCCTTATTTCGAATAGGATTCCTCGCAAGAAAAGGGAAAAGTTGACAGCTATGGGAGATGGTAAAATCAATGCAACACAAGTTGGCACGTGAGAGTTCATTTTCAAGTCCAATTTAGGGTGAAAATATGGTTATCAGAAAGGGATCCTATGAGGGGAGTAGGTTTTCTGACCAAACAGTTTGGGAACCACTGCTTTAAATTAATCAGCCCTTAAAGCCAAAGTACTATAGCAGTGGCATTAAAAGAGCCAAATAAATATTACAAGGATTCCAATGAAGTTTAGATACCATTCAGTGTTGTAATACAAGGACTTCTGCTTGCCTAACAAAATTTCCCCTCTCTCACCTCTCCCCATGCACTCCTGTGCCCAATCAGCTCTGGAGGGTAGTGGGAACACTTGCAACAGATCTGGGAGATGTATGGGATGAGGAGGGGAAGGGGAAATTCTGTTATGCCTCATGATAGTGGGACAGATTTGTTGGATGCAACCTCTAGGAAAGAATTTAACATCAAGCTATGCCCAATGCATTTAAGCTTGGGGAGGAGGAGTGGGGGAAAGCCCCATAGTGGAAGCCCTTGAATCTCTCCCAAAGTCTCCACAGTGCTATGACATGTACATGTCCTGCTTACATAGTAAAGGGCTTGTCTGTTTACTTGAATTACTGAGAACTTCGAGGTGGTGCTGATATTAGGTTGTGGGAAAGCCGTAGTTTGCATCAAATGTCATTTCTACTCTGAGTAGACCCATCAAAATTAATGGATGTGACTAAACTAGGTCCATTAATTTTAATTGGATGCAGCCCTGTGTATCTATGCTTTCTGTCTTGATGTTACAGTAACCTTTGGAGGCAGACCTGTCAGTGTAACCAGGGTTTGGTGATTCAAGCATCATGCCAAATCATAATTGGATAAACCATGGGGTTCACACCCTCCTCAAATAATGTCTGCTGGTTTTCAAACCATGATTCAGACATCACACTATTTCTCACTTGCACTCTGAGGTAGCTAGGGCTGAGAAAAACGTTTTGTTCTAGAGATGGGCTGATTTGTTTTTGCCCTAGCTTTTTTCCAGCAATTGGTGTGGGGACAGTTTTATTTTTTTTTATTTTTTATTTTAAAAAAGCCTTGTTGCATTTCTTGATGATCAAGAGATCAGGAGTGCAATATTTTCCAGAACTGAATAGAGGCTTAAACCACCCCTGAAACAGGGTTAGTTCTTTTCCTTCTTTCTTCTTTTTAGCAAGGTAGAACAGCTAAAAGTGTGAAAACACCATATATTTCTGTTATACTCCTTGTTGTCTCTCTTGCCCATCAACAAGTTCAGCACAACCAACATAATCTTTCACTTTCTTCCGGTGAACATAAATTATGGTTAACCTCCAGGCGTCAGGAGCTGCCACTTTGAACTGCTTGTTCATTTGCACCTGGATTTTGCACTGGTGGTTACCATCAGGAAACCTTGACTTCCAGCAGATGTAGGGTTAATTAAAGAATGCAAAAACACCTATTAATTCCCCCCCAATATATCTTTGTGGAACAGAAACTGAACAAGAAGAAACAATTGTCTGAAGACACTTCTGTTTGGTATTTGTATGTACATCTTTCTTCTTGTCAAATTATAACTTGCATTTTAATTTAAAGAATAATTTCTAAAACAAGCCCTTCGGTGTCTGAATGCAGATTTGCAACTTTAAAAACAATCAGTAGTTTCTTTATTGGAACTGGGCACCCATTTCTGTGGGTTTCCTAACTAAGGTGCAACCCTGTTACACGTATCTGGAAGAATGTGTCATTGAGAACTTTCTTCTAAATAAAAGTGTGTAGGGTTGAATTCTCTTAGCTACATAATACCAGACTAAGCACTTGATGAGCCAGGAATTAGCCCTGATCAGCCCATTTTTGGTCATGGAAAGTATTCCAATAGCACCTGAACTTCATCACCATAAGAATTACTGTAGGCTTTAAGGACAAACTGACACTTGCAGCAAACTGTTATCTTGATAAGGTAGCATCTATGTAATCTTCATCTTATCTATACTAAGGCACTGCCACAATGGCCAAGGCAGTGTCATATGCATTATAATGTTACAGGTACAGTACTGCAGCCATATTTTGTTTGTGCCTCTGCATCTGATTGTTTACAGTGTTTTGACAGCATAAAAAGGTCCTATGTTTTACAAACCAGGAAATGCTGGACTGTTTGTCCCAAATCTTGTTGCCAGCACCTGCAGTTTACATGTGGGTACCGATTACTGATTATTAAAAGATATGGGATTATTCTGAGATGCTTTTGCTCTCAGAATTCACTCAGAATTTGTTTGTTTTGCAGACAAAACAGAAAATGAGCAAATGCTAAAAACCAATCCTGCCACAGGTTTGCAGGATCAATGGGATAGCATCCTAGCCGGCTTGAGTCATGACATTACCCTTTTTTTCTGCAGCAACTGGTAAACTGGATTTAATACTTTAAAAAACCCCACCCATGATTGCCAAGATTATCCTGGCAATTACTTATTTAATTCTATAGTGATATAACCCCACAGTTGATGCAGTCAAGCTGTTTGCCCTCTTTGGGCCTTGCAGTTAACCCGAGAACTTCAGCCCTTTCTTGAGGATTGATAGCGCAAACAAAACAGCTTATTTGATGCTCAAGAAACAGGATGATCCCCAGGGACCATCCTATTGCCAGTTATTGGTGCTGTATAAAGAAACCCTTTAAGCTCCGATGTCAGCTCCCTTTGTAAATGCCCTTAACATGTATAAATGAAGGCAGCCCATAACGAGAATTCAGGGGAAAGCTCATGGATACTTTACAGAGCAAGGAGAAGCAGAGGTTCAAGGACAGGCGAGCATATTCACAGAGGCAGTACTCTTTATGCAGCATTCTCTAATGACTCCTCAAGCAAGCTGCCTCCCAGCAGCCTTTTTCTGGTTCATTTGCAGGGGCTGCTTGAAAGCTGTCCCTTGATAAGAGACTGAGAGTCTCAGGTGTGCTTCATTCCATGCAAGCAGCCTGGTTGAAAAGTGAATCCATATAATAAAACAGCTTGATTTCTACACTGAGATGCAGGCAGAGGCTAAAGTGATTGCACAGGAAAGTGATGTGGAGCCAAGCAGTTCATCACCCTGCAGCCTCTCTTATTTTAGCATCTGTCTGGCTGAGAGTTGAACTAGGGATAGGCACCAAGCGCTCTTAGAATGTGGTGCTCCTGGTTTTGCTGTTGCCCTCCCAATTTCTGAAAGATTTTTGCCCGCTTGTATTCTTTTGCCCCATTCTGAGTGCACTTGAATTATTACTTTAGAATTTTACTGGGGTTTTGAGCTTACCTTGTTGCTGTGAGGTAGTTGAGGATGGTGTATGTTCATTTATTTATAGTAAACATCTTTCCAGGACTCTGCAGCCTCCCCAGCTGCCTGGATTTCCTAGTCTGAAAAAGGCCCATGGAAGGAATTTTCTTGCATTAGCTTCCCTGGGCTTTAACTGAAGCGTGGCCTCCCGGGAAGGCTGCAGAGTGCAGACCACTGGGGAAATGATTTGTAGAATGAAAGAACAGACAAACACCCCAAGGTAATTTCAAGAGAACCCTGGCACCTCACACATGAAAATACCTCAACATTTCTCTCTCCCATTTTTATAGCTTTTATGTGCAATTGCTTTTCATGCGGATTAATGGAGAATGTTTTTTTAAAAAATAACATACAGAATAATTCTTAAGCACAGCCCTATTTCTGCCCCCTTCTTCAGGTCCTTCCTCATACCCAAACCATTACGTATTTTTGAAGGTATAGACTCTCTGAGTTTGGAATCTTTAGAATGGCTGCAGCCTGGAACTGTATTTAGAAGCATATTGCTTCCAACAGTCACGGTAGAGCATAGCAATTAAAGCATGGTTTGCAAGGAGCTGCCACACCAGAATATCAAACCACAGTTTGTACTCACTGTGGCATGATGTCATGTCTCACTTACAAACCATTGACAAATTAAGGAAGTTGTTCTGTTTCAAGAAATTGCTTCACTATTGAAATGGGATTAATCATACGAACTTGAGTGCTGAGCAGATGGAAACTGGAAGCAGCAAGGTGCTCAAAACCATGGCTTGTCTGCTCTGTGTCTGGCAACATAAACCATGGTGTAGATTCCTATATATGGCTAGCACAAAACATGTTTGGGCATGATGTTTGATTTAAGCCAACCACCTTTTGTGTGTGTGTGATAGCCTCGTCCTTTGCTATATTGTTGCTGTGCTTTCAAAGACAGGATTAGTTTACAGACATGTTATGTAAATGATCCTGGCTCAGCCACATCGGCTGACTTAAAGCTCTGTGTGGATGAGGACCCCAATATTCTCCAGAGCACATGGTCCCATATGAACCTACCTGGTCCTTTCTGCCTTCATCTGAGACCCTTCTTTGGGTGCCCCCTCTGGGGAAGGTTTGAAGGGTCATGAACGTGCCGATGCAGCTCTCTGCTTGTGGAATGTTCTTCCTAGTGAAGCCAGCCTGGTGCCACCATTAACATATTTTTGTCACCAGATGAAAAAAAAACTTACCTTGTCTAGGGGTTTGCCCTATGGTGTTAACTATTCTGTTGTTCGCTGATTAAATCTTTTCTTCTGATGAAGTTTTCAGCTGTTTATAGATTTTGTTATAGATTTATCGTAATGTATTGTCTCCTTGTATGCTATACCACTGGCTCTTAATTTTTTGTAAGTAGTAATCATAACAACAACAACAATAATAGAAGCTGCTGAATTGCAACTCATTACCAAACTTAAAACCATGGAGAGACCTGGTTTGAACAAAGACATTGGATTCTTATCCCATTATACATAACTAAGCCATTTCTCACCTTCTCACCCCTTGCCTTTTCCTGTAAGACCTATTACAGTCGTTAAGAGTCGTCAACAGGCTCATCTCAGCTATCTGCCAATCTCCCATTCCCACCACCCTTCTGAGTAATACCCCTCCCCACCTTCTCACTATATAGAAGGATCTGGCAACTTCTGTTTCAGTGTATCTGAAGAAGTGTGCATGCACACGAAAGCTCATACCAAGAACTAACTTAGTTGGTCTTTAAGGTGCTACTGGAAGGAATTTTTTTTATTTTTAACAATAATAGAAATACTAAATTCTCTTTGTAACCTGTTTGTAACGGATCTTCAAGCATAGTCTTAATAGCAGTGACTACTTAAATAGCCCATAAACCTTTGATTAAAAAAATGTTTGAAGATACCAAGTGAATTATCTTTTTACCTGCTAGAGTAAAATGCTTGGTACTTACATCTTGGAAACGTTTGGAAATTAAGGGTAAAGGGTTCGTGTGTGTGTGTGTGTTAGATTCACTGGTGAATTGGATACTGAATTTGCTACTTTATGCTTCTGATCATGTCATTATTTGGAAGGCTGTTAAACCTTCAAATCAGTATATAAATGCCTCAAATAATAAATTTGTAAAACTGTGCTCTCCTAGCCCAGTTTGGGGAATACCTAACTTCAGAAGATAGTTATGCTAGCCAAGTGCGCTGAAAGTTTAGAAATAGGTAAGTCACCACACAATTGGTATAGGTTACAGTGTACTCTCCAAATCACTGGGTAATTAACTTATATTGCTTGCTCTCCAAGGGGTCTGTGGGTAGCTTCCATTAATGTCTAAAGACGACAGTTTTTTGTTAAGACACTCTAAGAGTACTGCAGCAGATGAGTTAACATGATCTGATTTGCAGACACTTTAAACACTTAGCAGGAGACATCTCTGGAAGCTAATTAAATCATTCTAAGGTGCACAAAATTATCTGCTTTGTAAGAAACAATTTCAGTGAATTATGCTGGCCCTTTAACTGCGACCAGGCACAGAGGTAGCGGAGAGGCCAATTTTGCTTGGAATTAAATTTTGTGTGTACTGTGTATCTCAATTCTGTGTTTCATACACCGAATCTTTTGAAGCTGTTGTTATTATTTATTATTATTATTTAGCCATTTGCATTTACAGGAGCCAATTCCAGGTTTCTACTTTGCTCAGTGAAAAATATTTCTGATCACGTTTTCATAAGCCTGCCCCTTTCACCCTGGTACAGTGCCCGAGTTGTTAAAAAGAAGTGGAAAAACCATGTTGGTACTCTCACTACCTTTCAGATACTGCATCTTATTTAGTGTACCGGAATTCCCAGTTTAAAGTAATCACAAAATTTATGGAGAAACGGATAAAAAAGGTTGTAAAATATTGATTTGGGGAAAATAATAACACAACTCATCTATAATAAGAAGAAAAATGAAGCAATATTTCAGGGGATATTGAGCGGCCTGCTGCTGGTTGTATTGATCTGGTTCTTTAGTGTGTGAAATCTCACCTGAGATTGGAACTGCATTCCTTCGCTCATTATTTCAGAGATAGTGTTGCCTCGTTACATGGGCCTTGCAGAGGTAGGATTGTTAGAGAGAAAGCAGAACCCCCTGCTCGAAATAAATACAAAACAATAAGGTCTTAGAACCACAGTGCGTGCTGTAAAACACCAGCATTTGTGACTACACAAATTCTTGTCTTTCCCTCCCTGAATCTTATTGCATCCCTGAATGATAAGGAAGGGGAATGGGCCTAGGGTTGCCACCTTTGGTCGAGCAAAATACAGGACAGCTCAGGCAACATAAAGGACAATCATGTTTTTCTAGGAACTTGGCATCCCTAGTTAGGCCACATTCATGTCATACATTTAAGGCACTATGATGCCACTTTAAACAGTCATGGCTTCCCCCAAAGAATCTGGGAGCTGTAGTTTAAGGGTGCTGAATTGATAGAGGTCCCTATCACCCTCACAGAGCTACAATTCTCAGAGTAGATTCAGGTAGGTTGGTCTGACTGAGATGAAATAAATTTAAAAAATTAAAAATTGTCCAGTAGCACCTTAGGGACCAACTTAGTTTGTTCTGAGTATAAGCTTTTGTGTGCATGCACACTTCTTCAGATACACTGAAACAGAAGTCATCAGACCCTTATATATAGTGGGAGGGTGGGGTGGGGTATTTGTCAGAAGGGTAGTAGGAGATGGGTGATTGGCTCAATGGGTATAGTAAACCTGTGGACGACTGTTAACGACTGCAATTAGTCCTACAGGAAAAAGCAAGGGATCGTATGCAGATGACCAAAAATGGCTTTAGCATATGTGATGAGACAAGAATTCAATATCTCTATTCAGACCAGGTCTCTTCATAGTTTTCAGTTTAGTAATAAGTTGTAATTCAGCAACTTCTCTGTCAAGTCTATTTTTGAAATTCTTTTGTAATAAGACAGCTGCTTTGAGATCCTGTATTGAATGTCCTGGGAGATTGAAGTGTTCTCCTACTGGCTTCTCTGTCTTGTGATTCCTGATGTCAGATTTATGTCCATTTATCCTACTACCCTTCTAAGAAAAACCCCACCCCACCCTCCCACTATATATAAGGGTCTGGTGACTTCTGTCTCAGTGTATCTTAAGAAGTGTGCATGCACACTTATACTGTACCCAAACTTAGTTGCTCTCTAAGGTGCTACTGGACAATTTTTTAATTCTCAGAGTAGTCTGACAATCAGTCCCTCTTCACAGGGTACTATGGGGATTTTAGGGAATGCTCCACCCAGCAACATTTGTTGCAGGTCCCACTTTTGCGTCCTACAGTGTCCTGGCTTGCATGATAGGCTAAGCCAAATGTTATGTTATCAAGTTTGCACAAATGTGTGAGCTCCTACTGCCACTTTGCTCTTCCACAGTCCTTTTTGCTGCTGAGTTAAGCCAAAATTTGGTTTAGGATGTCATCCAAACTGGGGAGTTGTGATTAAGCTCTCTCTTCACTTAACCACAAACACTAAACAAGGATGGTGGGATTATGATGACGCTTGCCTACAAAAGAGATAGTGAATGCAGAGAATTGGGATAAAGTGAAATAGTATGTCTGAGGAAATGCGCAACTTCAAATTTGTGTTGCTGTTTTGTTGTTATATATTAGTCTCTTTCCTTACAAAGTGACCCAAAGTGACATACAAAACAAAGTACACCAAACAACCAAGAAAAATGGAAAAGCACAACTATACAGGGGAAAAACAGGTCTTACAGAACCCGCCCCACTAAAAGAGACCACAGATACCTGAAACCTTTCAAATTGAAGAAGTCTTACAATGTATCTCCCGCATATACTATTTGTTTTGAAAACAAATGTTGCAGATTTCACCTACGTATTGCTCGTTTAACCTAACATTATGCAGTCACCACAGTGTGCAGCACTATTTTCTTGTTTATATGCTGACTTCTGCAGAAAGCATGACATGTAATAATTAGAAATAAATAATTGAACAGATGGGATTTTATAAAAGAGAATAGGAACAAGTTAACATGGAAAGATGAAAATTGAAGAAAAATTGCCCAAGATATGAAAACAACAACTGATATCCGGTACTTGCATTTCTGGCTTTCTGAAAGGAGATGTTCCTTAGAGAGGAACCTAAGCTTTTCTTAAGCCTGTGGCTGCCACCACAGGGGTAATTTGTGACTGAAGCCTTCTAGAGTTTCCTGAAGGCCAGAGCCCACACCACAACAAATAATTATTGAAAAATGTGACCCAAGTCAGTTAGCATTGTCCTTAAGTGGAAAGCCTTCTGAAAATTTCAAAGAGTATTGATTGACCCATGAATTGCAAAGGGATCTTTGAAAATGCCATGCTGTAAGCTGTCACTTATTCCTAAGGAAAATAAATATGTAAATGTGGAGGAAAAGCATACTCTGTACACTGTGACTGACTTGGCATTTCGATAAAATACAAGAGATCAATGTTTTGCGCAGCACGGGGAACTTGGTGGAAATATTGGGTGTGATCTAGAGCAGTGTTTCCCAACCTTTTTTGGGCAAAGGCACACTTGTTTGATGAAAAAAATCTCGAGGCACACCACCATTACAGTCCCGTGACGTCAGCGCGCAGCGTCACGCCGGGAGGGACGCATGAAAGTGTAAGTTTCAATTTTTTTTCCTCCCCCTTGCTGGGGAACCTCCAAGCTTTGGGGGTGGGGGGGAGGAGGCAGCAAAGCGAGGCAGGAAGGAGAGCGCGGCTTGGCTGGGTGAGCTTTGGCAGGGGCAGGGAATGAGAGCCGCGAGGCGGGCGCTGCGGACGGAGGCACTGCCCGCCGAGCTCGCAGGCAGCCAGGCAGGCAGACGGCGAGAGCCCCGCGCTGGGCGGCCTCTCCTCGCCGCCGCCGCCCCGCCTCTCGCCGCCCGACTCGCCCGCCTCCCTCCAGGCAACATCTCACGGCACACCAGGCAACATCTCGCGGCACACTAGTGTGCCACGGAACAGTGGTTGGGAAACACTGATCTAGAGGGTGTGTGTTTGTTCATATCCGTATATCCCACCACCATTGTACAATCTGATTGTTTTGTTGCTCTCATGGGTCGCATAGTGCGCCTGCTTGGGCAGTTGGTGAGGGCCTTATTAGAACAGAGTTTTAATGGCATAGCTGCTTATGTTGCTTGGTTCTATGGTGCTACAGTGCTAGATTATTAGCAAGTTTTTTATTTTTTAAAAAAACCAGCCTCCCAGATTAACAAAGGTGATTTGAAACATATTTTTTCAGCTGCTTATATGGCATTTAACTTGTTTGTAATATCTGAAAAACTTATTTATTTAAAACATTTTCAAAGCTCGAGGTGGTTTTTATAACAACCAAACAGCATTTAGGCAGAATCAACTGATAATTAAAAATGTGCAAAACTCCAAAACACCACAGCATGGAAGATTTTGAGAATGCTTTCCCAAAGCGTTAGGTTATCTTTAAATAAGTAGTGCATGGAAGATTTTAAGAATGCTTTCCCAAAGAGTTAGGTTGTCTTTAAATAAGTAGTGCTTAACAATGCCCTTTTCTTCTTATTATGAATGGTTGGTTTTCTTTAGTAAGTTATTGCAGAATTGTTTGACTTTGTAAAAAGGTAGCCATAGTGAAGTTTGGGTAAAATGCGGATTTGTTTAACTGTATGATTGCTTACATTTAATCAGCTACAAATTTTTATTTGGTTAACATACTTGGAAGTTACAGATTTCATTCAGTTCATTTAGCCAGGGTGGGGTGGAGATGCTCTCCCAACACTGCCATCTCTGCAGCTTACCTAGATGAGGGAGGCGATATGATGAGGTCAGGACTGTGTTGTCGTACTGGTGGGAGCACAAGTTCAGCTGGTGGCTGTATGAAAAGTGCAACTGCATTTTACGAACCCTGCTGCCACCAGACCTCATGCAGGTCAGCAGCAGTGACATCAGCGTCAGGATGGCACTTTTGTGGTACACTCAAAATGGTAGCTTAAGAGATCATTACTGGATAGTCAGCTAAACAAGTGTAGTGATCCTAGGCTTCCAAACAACCATAGAGAAATTGCAACCTTAATCTTTGTTGGTTTACAAGGAAGGAAATCCCACTGAGATTTTTAAAAATTTATTTACAGGTAATTCTGTGTAGGATTGTTTGAACCCTTAATCAATTTGACAAGCAGTTTTCTCTCTCTCAGTTAATTCGCCTGCCTTTGCAGCGCTACTTGTTGTTCAGTAAGATTGCCCACCAACCTAAAGACTCTTTTGCATTGTACATAGAAGAAGTTACTATACCTTAGCACTGTATTATTTTCAATTCAGCTTGGCTTGCTTTGCAAAACAGAGAGCAAGAAAGATGAAAAGAATTGCTCTAACTTATTAAAAGTGCTTGGTGTGTGTTTAGAATAAAAAAAAAGTGTAAAACTTATCTACAGTTCTTCTGAGGATCACAGGGCAGTTTACAATATAAAAACACAAAATACATAACATAGTAACAAACAAAAACAGTACCCTCAAAACAGTTTAAAAGACCAAAGATAGATTGGTTAGCCAAAGGCCTGGGAGAAAAGGGATGTTTTTGCTTGCACCTAAATACAGTGGTGCCCCGCAAGACGAATGCCTCGCAAGACGGAAAACTCGCTAGACGAAAGAGTTTTCCGTTTTGGAGGTGCTTCGCAAAATGAATCTCCTATGGGCTTGCTTCGCAAGACGAAAATGTCTTGCGAGTTCCTGCGGGTTCCCCCCCTTTTTCTAAGCCGCTTATCAGCTGATCCGATAAGCTGATAAGCCGCTAAAAGCCGCTAATAGCGCTAATCCGCTAATCCGTCAATGGGCTTGCTTCGCAAGACGAAAAAACCGCTAGACGAAGAGAATCACAGAACGTATTCTTTTCGTCTTGCGAGGTACCACTGTATATGTAATGAAGGCACCAGGCAAGCCTCCCTGGGGAGAGCATTCTACAAGTAGGGAGCCACTGCAGGAAAGGCCCATTTTCGGGCTGCCACTCTCTTGACTTCTCATGGAGGAGGCACATGGAAAGGGCCTCAGGTGATAATCTCAGGGTCTGGCTCTGTTCATATTGGAAGATGCTGTCCTTGCAGTTTTGAGGTATTATTTTGTTGTACAATTCACTTTTATTCCAAAGGCACTTTTTATTTTGTACTTCGTTGTTCTTGCAAGGGCTGAAAGGTAAAAGATATCCCTACAACTTATACCTGTAATTCCCGTTAAAGAAGTCAGCTATTATTTCCATTTTCTTGTTAAAACCAAACAGCATACAATTTGTATGAAATTGAAACCACATTTTTCACTTATATTTCCAAAAGTAAAATTTATGAGGGAAAGGGCAGCAGTAAAATAGTTACAATATGGTCAGCTATAATTATCTGCGTGGTTGAAATGCATCAGTATTTAAAGATAATGAGATCTAAAATTTGCCAAGCATTTGTCTCCACCTGAAATCTCACTTTTGCTTTTTCACTAGAGAATGAAACTTACCGGTTTATTTGTGCCTACGCTAATACTCATTTTATCTATTTAAAAAAGAACTACTATTGTCCCTAAATTAGTTTGGACTAATGTGACTCAGAATGGTTCAGTTTGCAGGATAACATTCTGTCTGAATAAGCCAGTATATACATAAGCTTTGCATGCCACAAACAGCTCCCCTGCTCCCTCATTTTGCTCAAGTGGGGAAAGAACCAGGAAGCCACAGTTCACCATAGCGTCCTCTCACATGTGAACCAAAAACTGTGGTTAATGGGTACTAAAGAGGCCACGATTTTGGAGCAAGTTTTTAAAAACCAAATCCAGATTTATTTGGAAACCAATAACCATAGGAAAGGGGCTATGTGTGGATTTAACCAAGCTCATGTATATCCTAACTTACTAAGTCAGGATTTTGCCATTCCTCCTGTTCCTCCATTCTTAGTCGTCCTGCGAAGAATTTGTGTAAGATTATTTTATGCGTAGTTCCCCATTCATGCATGGTTCACAAATGACTTCCAGTTTTATACATTTCCAAACTTCAGCCATTTTACAATTGTGTTGATATGTCCAAACTACTCCACCCCCTGAAAACATGTACATATTTTTTAAAACCGTTGTTATTGTTGTTATAATGATGCGAATACAGCTGTTTCTCTGAAAGCTGATTGTTATGTGTATGAATGCATGGCTGCTATTGCACATAATCAGCATTCCTTAAAGTAAAATAAATAACCAGAGCCAAACGATGTGAATTGGGAGCATGTATGTGTTGGAAATTCCTGATGATTAGTACCAAGATGATGGAAGTTAATTGAAATGAGAAGTTAATATAACAAGCAGCATGGATAAAGAATACATATGATATAGATATGTACAATTATACAGTTGCAAAGGCAATAACCCACACTCTGCAGTGCTGTTTCATTAGCTGGCGACACTGCTGTGGCCAGAGGGAGTAGTCACAACTGCTTCCAGCTAGGGGCCAAAAGGTCTCTGGCATCCTGTACATGGCTGCTGGCTGCTAGCACCATTGTGAGCAGTGAACAAGAAACCCCAGGGAGGCTTAGATTCTGTGCCATGTGGTCTCTGAAGTGCAAGAATGCCTCAGGTTTGCTAGGGCTTAGCAGCCTGTCCTGACCATGTCCAGGATGGAGTTGGATGGCAATGAGAATGGAGTGCATCTGCTTGGATTATGCCCTAAATTAGAATATTAGCTGCTGGTATGGTGGGACAAAGCCCCCCTTCTGTCACTGGCATTGCTGCAGCTTACCTGGGTGGGACGGGGCAAGTTGGTGACAGGTCGAGACTATGTGTAAGCACCAGTGGGAGCACCAGATGGATTTCACCAGGACGCAACCCCAACCTCATCATACCCTGCTCTGTCCCAGCCATATGCCCCACCGCACCGGGCACTGCAGTAGTAGAGCAAACAGTTACATTTTTGCTCAGATATTCCGAAGTACACTGCCTCCAACTGTGGAAGTCATCAGAGCTAACTCCCAGGGGCTGTGGCGCTTCGGGCTCCACCATAAAATATTTGAGGGGGCTGGACCCTCACAAAATGGATGGGCATTCTCATTCAAATGGTGTGTGTGCACTGTGTCATGTGATGGATTATGCAGGATGGGGCTTCCCTAGGCCCCCACAATATTTTGTTCAAGTTGCCACCCCTGGTGGAAGCAGAGCTTCTCCAATCGGATTAGCAGCCATATCCTTTAAAGAAGGGTATATGGCTACTAACCCGGTTAGAGTAGCTGTACTGCTACAGTTGGAGGCAGTGTTCTTCTGAATATCAGTTGCTGTACACCACAGGTGTGAGCACATTCCATTTGTGGGAAATAGGTGTGAATATATCACCTGAGAATACTGCTAGCCCCAATGGCTGTGTTCTGCCTCCACTGTTAGTGGCAGTATGCTGGGAATTCACAGATGGGCAGAGATTTGTCCTGCTTACAGGCTTCCCATAGCATACTATAGCCATCCAAGATGTAAATAATTTAAGATGTGTACTTATTCCACCTTATTCTAGTATTGTAATATATACATTACATCATATTAAACATTTGCAGAAAATCGGGCTGCAAGTGATTCTTGCCTTAGGATCTTTGTCTGCTCAGCGCTTGTCTCTTTGTAACCTAAAATTTGCTATTCTTCCTTAGTTCAATCATATTTCTAAGGAGGAATGGAACAACTTTAGGTTAGCTTTCCCTTAGACTGCTCGGCCTATTTCCTATTCCCTTTTTGAATTAAAAACTGAGTCAAATGACAGGCATTTCGTACTATAAATTGCATTAGACAAGCTACTGTAACTATTTTTTGCTTCATTTACATTTAATCAAATTATACTTTATTTGCTATACAGAAAAAAAGAAGAATTCTGCAATAAATCAAATATTGCCTCACCAAGGGCCCACTTGAGGTAGAAGATAGTCACAGCGTTGGTGTGTGCGTTTGTGTATTGAATGTTGCAATAACTGTCAGGCTGAGAAAATTTACTTGCTGCTAAATTTTCATATGGAAGTATATTGTTTGTCTGTGGTCCCACCCCTGGGAGTATTTAGGTTAGTGTATTATCATTTGTATAATATAACGATCAGTGTTTGTGTATCTATACCTTCTTTTAAGAAGTTTTCACCACATTGAGAGAGTGCTATAAAGGATCCTATTTTTCCTAAGTGGGTTCCTGGTTCCCTGTGCATTTAGCTATCCAAAGCCTAAAGTGTAGGTGTATTGAATCTCCTCCTTAGCCATATCATCTTTTGTCCCTTAGGGCAAAAGCCATCGTTCTGTGGCAGAGCAGAACTAGGTTCAATGCATGGTATTTCTAGGTTGGGAAGGAAAAACTGGGGAGGAACCACTCCCAGTCACTGTAGACAATATTGAGTTGGATGGACCAATGGTCTGTCTCAGTTGAAGGCAGACTCCCATCTTCCTACTCTATGGCATCTTAATTCAGTGTTACTATGTACATTGGTAGTGGGACGCGGGTGGCGCTGTGGGTAAAACCTCAGCGCCTAGGTCTTGCCGATCGCATGGTCGGCGGTTCGAATCCCCGCGGCGGGGTGAGCTCCCGTCGTTCGGTCCCAGCTCCTGCCCACCTAGCAGTTCGAAAGCACTCTTAAGTGCAAGTAGATAAATAGGGACCGCTTTATAGCGGGAAGGTAAACGGCGTTTCCGTGTGCTGAGCTGGTGCTGGCTCACCAGAGCAGCTTCGTCATGCTGGCCACGTGACCCGGAAGTGTCTCCGGACAGCGCTGGCCCCCGGCGTCTTAAGTGAGATGGGCGCACAACCCTAGAGTCGGACATGACTGGCCCGTACGGGCAGGGGTACCTTTACCTTTATGTACATTGGTACCTCAGTTTATGAACTTCATCAATTCCCGAAGTCCCTTCTTAAACATAAACCATTCTTAAACCAAGGCACACTTTCCTTAATGAGGCTTCCCACCGCCGGTGCCCTTCCACCATTCGGATTCTGTTCTTAGACCGAGGTAAAGTTCGCAAACCGGGACACCACTTCTTGTTTTAAGGAGTTCGTAAACCGAATTGTTCGTAAACAGGACTGTTCTTAAACCAAGGTAACACTGTATAAATAATTTCCTGCTGTATATCAGGGGGAGGGGAGCTATTGTAATGGCCTTCATCGTCTGAAAAGGTTTGCCCATAGTGTTGTTTAGAAAGGGGAGAGAGATAGAAACAATGGATTCATAAATCTCTTCTTACTTTCTCCTTATCTGAAGGGGGGAACCATCTAAGGTTAGCCTTTTCAAAGTAGTTTCCAGAGGAAAGGATTGCACCATCTTTGTCTATTTCATGGAATCCTAGTCATGAGCTGGACTTGCCAAGGCAGGTTCTCCAAAATTATATCTGGAGCTGCCTCTGGCAGATTGGGTAATATATATTTATATCATTACATTATATAGAAGAGGAGGATATGTGTCACTAACACACACAATAATGCCAGCTCTCACATTTGGGGCTTCCCTTCGCATTCTACTTTCTTTGCCTCATCTCACCCAGACAATTGTGTGCATCTCTGTGCTGGTTCATTACTCAACAGTTGATGGTCTGTGCCTGACCCTGTCCCCCGACTCCTTTGGAAAGCTTGTTTTGAGATGATGTCAAGTAATATAAAATTTTGTCTGTGGTATTTCACACGTTCAAGTCACTTGTTCATGCTATTGTCATCAAGCAATGAATGTGCACATGTGAAACATCCTTCTATACTAGTGTATAAAATGCACAAAATGGATAGAATGGACTGCTGTCCACCTTACAGTACTGAACACAATTGTGGGGGTCTCTAGACATGACATCCCTGGATGCATGGCAGTGACAGAGCTCTTATTGACTTTAGCCCAAGTGAAGTTTGGGGCGGTGATGTTACATTCTATTACT
Organism: Podarcis bocagei; assembly: GCF_964188305.1. Classification (NCBI taxonomy): domain Eukaryota; kingdom Metazoa; phylum Chordata; class Lepidosauria; order Squamata; family Lacertidae; genus Podarcis; species Podarcis bocagei. The sequence continues at coordinate 65,051,991 of NC_138126.1, forward strand.
TTTGGAACTTGAGAAGTTAATTAATGAACCATTGGATCATACTTTACATTCAAATGCGCTTCTCTCCTCACCATCACCCAAGCATCTTGTGTCTCAGTGAATATAGAAGTACCTCAATAAGATATCATCCCCAAGGAAGCTTTTCTTAAATACAAATATGTGTCTTCTTGAAATGCTGCACTCTGAAAACCCACTTACCAAAAGCCCTAGAGCATAAGTCACTCTTGATATTTAGACAGAATAACTTCCTCTCCTTAGCTTCCTCAAATGTGTAACAGATAAGGACCATCTATCAGTAAGTATTTTTACACACATATGATCGTGTAAAAGGTATCACTGCAAACTTCAGCACTCAAGAATATTAGTTGGGTTTTAAACAATCCCCCAAGGACTTTGCCTCCATAAAACAAAAAGTATTCTGGCGTTCTTTCTTTTTAGAAAGGCAATCCAGGTTTCCTAAGCTTTAAACTACTTAAGAGGCAACTCCTTAGAAAGGGAACAGGATTTGCTGTCCCAAATGAGGCTACTGGTGCAACTCATCCAATGCTCTGCTTCTGACAAACTGCTATTTCTTATACTTTAGAGCAGGTATAGGCAAACTCTGCCCTCCAGCTGCTTTGGGACTACAACACCCATCATCCCTAGCTAACAGGACCAGTGGTCAGGGGTGATGGGATTTGTAGTCCCAAAACATCTGGAGGGCAGAGTTTGCCTAAGCCTACTTTAGAGGGGATGGACCCAGAAACAAAAAAATAATGTTGGATGCTGTTGAAAATGCAAAATGGTTCTATCCTGGCTCTTACAGCAAAACCCTATGCGTTGAAACATAAAAGTAGACAATGCACCTGTTGTGCTGCACAAGGAAAACTCAATCTCCTTCTTCTATAATACATAGATAATGCACCCAGTAATACATAGATAATGTGCCAGCTTTGCTGCCGCCTTGGCCCTCTCCCTCCCAGCAAGCAGCTGTGGTGTCACTGACCAAAGGTCAGGTGAGCTCTGCCATCCCACCAAGTTTTCTTTTATTGATGTCATGGATACCTGTAAATAAAGTTACATTGGTTGCCACAACCATGGGTGTGTGGTCAAATGAGGCCAAGACAGTGAGTATAAAGGAGGAGGGGAAATCAGTAGCCAATAAGAACTGGCCCCCGAGGGGACATTAAGGTCTGAGGCTTTCAGGCTCTCAAACGCAAAACCATTTTTTACTACAAATATTTAAAAAATAAATTAGCTGGAGTGTTATGTTTAAGCAGATCCACAGATATGACCATTTTCTGTTTAAAATATGCATTTCTGGAATAAAATATTTTGTGGGGTTTTTTTACAAAAAGGACTTATGCATTGATATTTCTAATACTTGCATAGTTTGGGGAGGTACAAATAGTTTTGCATGTGGAAAGTCATTCATCCTCCATTTTGGAGAACCCGATAGGAGGTGATGGGAGTCTGGAGATGTGCTACCAGTCAGAGTAGGCAATGCTAGGATAGAGATGGATAGAGAGTTTGCCTTGGTATTAGGCAGATTCCTATACAAAACCAGTTGTGACTTGCACTTCGATGCTAAACAAAGTTAAATCCCACTGACACCAATGAAGTTTACTTCTAAGCAAGGATGCTTGGGATTTCAACCTTGGAAGAACCGGTTTGTCCAGCATCCATCGCTATTGATTAGTTAGATTACATTTTCATCATATAATTTCCCTTCTCTCATTATCTAATTTGACCAAATTGGGTTGCTCAATTTACTTGGGAATTCATATTGGCCCATGGGATGTGGCTTATTGCCAACTTCTCAATAGGCTAGTGGCTACTGCTGAAAAGATGCTTCACTTATTCCTCTCTGCTCAGTTATATTAAAAAAACCCCACCCCATATCTTTAAACAGTCTTGTAGAAGGTTGTTATTTATTATTTATTTTTTCCCCACTATCACGTCTGACTTGGTGTTCTTCCCTACTGCGAGCCGTAAGGTGCTGTAGGCTTGTTCTAGGAGAGTAATAAGTATTGTTGTTAAGCAATTGTGGTGTTGAAATTCAGCTCCACTATGTCTGCCAGTATTTATCTAAAATACTTTCCCCGGTGCGTGTTGGAGTTCCAGTAAACCGTGTCTTATTGTGCGACCTTTTCATTTTCTAGTGAAAAGGGATCAGCTCGTCAGATAAAAGCTACAAGCTGGAGTACAGGAAAAATGCGTGCTCAGAAAATCCGAGCATGATTGAAAACAAGATGTGTTAAATCAATGCAGTTTATCGCCTGCCTATTCCTGGCAATTGCTGTTCTAAGCTCATTCTGAGCACACACTAGATGATAAAAGTAGAGTGTCACAGTGCTCACCAGGGTGTGAGGGCAGGGAAACATGTTTATCAGACAGGTTGCTATGATTTCCCCTCCTGATAACAGTTATTGTCAAAACTCTTTGGGATATAAGCTGAACAATTATAGGGGAAAGTAATGTCGCTGGCATTGAATTTAAAGGCTGCTTAAAGCTACAGAATTTCAGCTCCCTCCTCTCACCCTCTTAAAGGCCAGGCTACTTTAGTAATAATAGTTTAAATGCACTTATTCTCCTACTCTCCATGGTCAGTTCAATATTGTACTACTTCCATTTGATGTACAATCTGCTAATTACTTCTGAAATGAAGGAAGGGCTGTTAATATTAGGATAGTAGGTGTGCTGCATTTAGAATGCATTTGTTGGTTTGGGAGTGTTACTTTACCTGGTTCCCTCAAGAGGTTCCAGACTACATGCCCCATTAGCCATAGCAGTGCAGTGCTGGTTGAGAAGGATGGAAGTTGTAGCCCAGAACATCTGGGAGGCAACAGTTTGACAATGATTGGTGTCAGTGGCGTAGCGTGGGGGGTGCAAGGGGGGCAGGCCGCACCGGGCGCAACATCTGGGGGGGGCGCGCTCGCTGCCTCCGGAGTCGCCGAAGAGCCTCGGGCGCAGGCTGTGCGCGCGTCCGGGCTGAAGGCGCCCGGCAGGCAGCGGCTCTCAGCGCTCGCCGCGGAGGATGCGCCAGGCAGCCCCTCCTCACATATCATTCGGCAGCCTGGGGATATAGATCACCATATTCATACCGAGGCTGTATGGGAAACAGCCTGGAGGCAGACGACAGGGAAGAACGAACCAACAGTGCGCATTCTGATATAGATATACTATACAGACGATGCAGTAACGAGCGCGCGCGCACACACACACACACACACACACACACATGCAGTGACAAGCCTGTGGTGCTCGGATCCTGGCGCGCCTGCGCGGCGATTGGAGGGAATGCCCGAGTCAGGTGGCGTCTCGCGCGTGCCCTCCTCACAGCCCCGCCTCCGCCGCTGCTGCTGCAGCTGCTGGGCCGTTGCATTTTCCTCGCCTCTCTGCCCCCCTCCTCCTCCGGGCAAGCGGCGTCGTTTGGGCGGCAGCGCCAGCGGCAACTCGCAGGTTAGGGGTTGGGGGGCGCAAATTACGTGCCTTGCCCCGGGTTAGGGGGCGCAAATTACTTGCGTTGCCCCGGGTGCTGACAACTCACGCTACGCCGCTGATTGGTGTAGATAATGTATGGTAGTAACGGGCACCCATGTGGCACTGTCGATAACTACTGCAAATGTAAAAGTTCAGTTTTCCGCAATAGCTTTGCATTCCTCACTTGCTCAAAATTGCCACTGACATATAGGGCTTATCCACACCTCTGTTTGCCCCACTGCTTTCCCTTGGGGAAACCAGATCAGGTTTTCTATGGATAACTGTTTGTTCCAATTTAGCACTAAAGAGCAGGTTTTCCAGGGGAAGGCGGCAGGGCAAAGGCAAAACCACTTGCACCCATTATTTCTAGGAACAGGACTAGCGGAAGTGTGGACAAAGCCTTAATTTTGAAGCCAAGTTTCTGGATTATGTTGAAGGTGTGGGGGGGGGGAGAGATATACAGTGGTACCTCGGTTTTCAAACGTAATCTGTTCCGGAAGACTGTTTGAGTTCCAAAACCAGGGCCATCTTTAGCATATGTGCTGCCGGGGTGCAACGATCCACCCAAGACCCCCAAATTTAGTTTAGCTGCCCCTAAATTAACTTTTGTTGAGCTTTTCTGGGGGGGGGGGAGAGCCAAAGTTGTTGACATTTTTAAGGGGGGGGGGTAAACTCAAAGTTGTTGAGCCTTTTGGGGGGGATTCGCTCACCAGTCAGTGGCGTAGAGTGGGTTGTCAGCACCCGGGGCAAGGCAAGTAATTTGCGCCCCCTAACCCGTGGATTTGCGCCCACTAACCCGTGGATTTGCGCCCCCTAAGCCTAACCCCCAGATGTTGCGCCCGGTGCGGCTGGGCCCCCCTGCACCCCCCACGCTACGCCACTGTCACCAGTAACAATGACACAGTGGAAAAAATGCTGACATCAGGAATATTTGGCGCTACGGAGTAACAGACTGAGGGGAGCGGAGACTTTCACTCCATTGCTTTTCACTGCTGCCAATCGAGAGGGACCAGTATACAGTAGGTATACATTTGGTGCCCCCCCCTGAATTTGGTGCCCGGGTACCACACAACCCTTGCACCTCCGGGTAAAGACGGCCCTGTCCTAAACGTTCAAAAAACGAAACTATAGCCTACAGCTAGGCTTCAGGGTTTTGCGCTCAGCAGAAGCCGCGCTTCCTGTTCAACTTCTGAGGTGTGTTTGAAAACCGAAGCATTTACTTCCGGGTTTATGCCATTCGAGTTCCGAAATATTCATCAGTGGAGACATTCAAAACCCGAGGTACCACTGTATATATGTATGTATGTATATAATGTATGTGTATATAAACATATAAATGTAGCACAGTATGTATATCCTCATGTTTGACAACAGCAGGTCAAGTGGCCCCCGCTGCACCTTTAATTGGAATAAAGAGCAGTCGCCATAAGAACCCAAGGACCACAGGTGCTAGTTTTGTAGTTTGATTTGGTTGTGAAATGTTATTTATAATCTGATGAATGTGCTGACTGTTTATTTAGACTCCAGGTTGTTGCAAAATTGAAATCTTACATTTCTTATTAGCTACATATCTTTCTATTTTGAGAAAAGAATTACATCATGCCGCACTACCATTAAGAAAAGGAAATTAAACTCCCAGGAATATGTTTAAGTGAAAGAGACACACAAAGTCATAAAAAGCAAGGAAACTCTGAGTTAGTCTTGCAATAGCCTCTGTAACACCCAAGCCTTGTGTCTCCATAGTAGGATGTTGCTCCTCCCACTTCCATTTTCCATTGCCTATGGGAATAAACACTTTGGGGGGGGCAGTTTAATGAAAAGGAAGCTTTATACAGTAAAGGGTAGATCATATTAACAACAACCACAACAAAAACAGTCCCAGCGCTTGTATGGTTCCATTTAATGGCATTTAATTAAGAAAGAAAACTTTCTTTGCATGTGAGATTTGGAAAATATACTCTTTCCATTGATGATGTGTGTGTTAAGTAGATTTTTATGCTTCCCCGGGGGCCAATTAAAGCCCTAGTTGCATACAAAGGTGCATGGTTGGGAACTTGCCATATCAATCTTGTGGCTCTGTTGTGTTGCCACTGCTTGCTGAGAAGTATATGGTCAGAGAGGGACATGGAGTTTCCTGGTGAATTTGGGTTGGTTTGTTTTTGCCATGTTTCCTAGTTGCCATTGTCTGCATTGTCTCATAAGCAGAAAAATAAATGCTTGTTTGCCATATCTATCTATCTATCTATCTATCTATCCATCTATCCCATCAGATACGTTTGTTTGTCATTGCACTAACATGTGCAACGTGTCTTCTTCAAGGGAGATGTTGCACATCAAGAGAGGCGTTTGAAAATGTGGTTTGAAGGATTGAAGAATAATATTTGTGGTCATGTCTAGAGGCAAGGGAGGTTCTGGTCAGGAAGGCTTTTCACTAGAGCTCATACTGAGAGCTCATATGAAAGGTTGGGGCTTCACTTTTTCCCTGCTCTGAACCAGGCCCTTATCCAGGCAGTGCTGCTTGCTCCCATGTTCCCTCTTCCTGAGGGGGATTGCATAGATTTATTTTGGCACTTCACTGGCAGTCCTGAAACTCACTATCTCTACCAGCCCTGGAGATGATGAGGAGCAAGGACAAAAGCTGACCAGGAACCCAGGCAACCATTGTGGAGACTTCTGGTTTGGGTTGAGAGTGTCTTGATCTGGCTGCTCCTCCCCTTCATTGACAACATGGGGGCCTGTCTGCTGGAGGGCCTGCCTGCTCTCTCCCTCACCCCCACCAAGGAGACTCCAGGTTCCACGCCTGGGTAGTACTGAACCCTGAAACCACCCAGGTTTCTTCTAAACTTCTGGGATTCTGTACTTGGACCTATGTGCATGTCACAACCTCATGTGGATGAAGGATGTCAAGGAACACAGTCATGTAGCAGCTTTTTCTTATAGGCCCTGTTAAGTATACCACCTGCTTACCATATCGATCCTCTGGACTGGGTGGGAAACGTCTTGATGTTAGCTACCACATAGAAGAGTGTTTTTTTGTGTTTTTTTAAAGGCCTCTATGTGAAATAGAAAATATGTCAATTTAGTTAATAAGCAGAAAGGTGAGAAGCAGCACTTAGGAAAAAGAGACACGACATAGTGGTATAATTCAGAAATTGCATCCTTCCCTTTATGATGAGCTGTGTGCCTGTTGGACAGGTTGCCTTGGTCTTCCATGTGGAATGGAAGAGATAAGTACAGGAAATACCCAATGATGTGAGATTTGAAGAGATTTGGTTAATTGAAATGAACATGCTAGAAACCTATAAAAGCCTCCCTAATTCATGCATGTGTATTTAATTACGGGGATCTAAAGCTACCATTTTGTTATGCCTAGAGCTTAGATTTTCTGTGTTATGATCAGCATTCAATAATGGTTGAAAAGTTTGCTTCACTGTTAACCAAACACTGAACAGCTGCCATCCAGCTATAGAATTTCATTGGCTTCCTTTTAGTCCTGTGAAGGTGTGAAGACTCTCTGTCATCCCCCCCCCCCCGGTTATGTCCTCACCATCTTGCCTCCTCCATAATATTGGTGTTCTAGAAAAAGAAAGATGTCTTGTCATGAACACAAAAACCATGAAGACCATCCTGACAGGACTTTCACAGGTCCTGCAGACCAAGGATGAGATGGTCAGATGCAGCACTTAGTTACACAACACACATTTTTTCAACACACTGGTTGGCCTATCAATACTCCTTGTTCAGTTCACTTTATTCTAGGACAATTATTCCTTTCTCAAGGTAGAACTTATAAATCTGAAGTTAGCAAAAATAAAATCAGTATATGAAGTGTGTGTGCGTGTGCATGTGTGTGTGCAAATCAACACCCATTTTTATCAACATCAACGGCCTCGGTCTAGTATACCTGAAGGAGCGTCTCCACTGAGGTCCAGTGCCAAGGGCCTTCTGGCGGTTCCTTCACTGCCAGAAGCAAAGTTACAGGGAACCAGGCAGAGGGCCTTCTCGGTAGTCGCACCTGCCCTGTGGAATGCCCTACCAAGAGAAGAACAACTACCAGACTTTTAGAAGACATCTGAAGGCAGCCCTGTTTAGGGAAGCTTTTAATGTCTGGCAGACTATTGTATTTTAATATTTTGTTGGAAGCCGCTCAGAGTGGCTTATTATTATTATTATTATTATTATTATTATTATTATTATTATTATTATTATTATTATGTCTTATCAAAACTATGCTTATGTCATGGTTTGAAAACATTTTATAAGTTCCAGAGTTACAGTGTTATTCCTTGAGAAGGATTAATCTCAAAATATAACTGGGAGGGGGGGCATGTTTGGAGGGGAAAAAAGAAGAGGCTTTCTGGCACCACAATGCTAGTTGTATAATTCAAATGCTTGATGTTTAGAGGCAATTTTTGTAAGTATTTTAAAGCAGTTGGATGGATGGAGAGGGGCTGAACTAAAATAATAGAGAAAAATGTATGAGAAGCAGCAGAAGGGAGAGAAAGAGATAAATAAATGAAACCATTGTTGCATGTGAAACAAAACCCCAAGCTTTGTCCTTCGTCTTGGGGTTTGAGGTATCTCCACTATGCTTCTATGTAGTATATTTATTTTTCCTCAGATAATAACATTATAATGTGTCTAATTCAATTATTCCCCACTGCATCTGAACGAGTTTCCTAAGACAACCCTAAGCTATCAGTTCCACATGATATTTGAACAGGTTCTTTTAATTGCTGATATTAAGTGTTGATCATTCTGCTGTAAGATGGTAGCCTGGCTGGAGATACAGATTCCACCTTTCTGTATATCAGACAGTCTTTCAATTAACATTCAAAAGCTTTATTGATACAGCAGGAGCTCATTATGTGAATTATTAAAAAAAATAGACAATCCTTTTAACTCTGATTTTGAAACAAAATAGAAGATCCAAAAACTTGTATTTTCTTCGTATATTTATGAGTTATCAACTTATTTAGTTCAGAAGACACATTTTTCTTAAGGATATTAAAGCAAGATGGATGACAAATTAAGTTACAATTTTGGAAACATGAAAATAATTTCACCTCCAGCTCTGATTTTACATTTTTCTGTAAAGTGTGTTGGATTTTACAAGTTACTGCTTCAAAAAGGCTGCATAAACAGCTTCCAAGGCTTCCACTCTTCAAGTCTAATCTGAAAGAAAGTTCTTCCTCAAGGGTTTAAGTAGTAATTCATAAAATGGAAAGAATAATAAATATTGTGCCTTAACTCATACACTAGCATAGATAGACAGATTTTGTACACCTGGGTGTAATTTTAGTTAATTCACACAAGAGACAGTTTGAAAGTTTACTGTTTAGATAGGAGAAAATGGCTTAAATCTCATATTTGCAAAAATGATTACATTACCTTAAATGAAAATGCTATTCTATTAGCTACTTCAATAAGCATTGCATTTTTAAAAGTATTTTAATAAAAAAGTTGCCTGAAGTTCCACGCAACTTAAAATACATAAGTGAGGTGAAAGTACTTACTTTGATTTAGATGTCTTTTGGAGATGTAATTATTGGCTTTTTACTCACCTATGTAAAACAATGTACTTTTGTAAATGGATTTCTGGCCACTTTAATCCATTGTTTCCTTCTTTCTCTATCTCTTTTTTTTTTAAAAAAAAAACCACCATAAAAAGTAAGCACAGTCAATCAAAGAATTTTAAGGTTTATTTCCTCTTTAGAAATGATTGATAGCCTTTTAGATTTACAAGCTGACAAGTTAAAGGGTGCTATTGGTATAATTATGTACTATATTCACAGTATTTCAATTTAAATGTCCTTTTAAAACCATGAGATTATCATACCTGTATTTTGAAAAGTAGGCCAGTCAGTTTGGGTTGGTACACAAATTGCTTCCATTAGCCTTGGGACCTATTTGAATTTAATACAGTTTTTAAAGTTGGTAGTACTTTCAGTGTACTTTTGAAATTTAGGGTAATGGGAATGCATTTTAACTACAGTATGTGCTAACTTTGTTTTTAATGTATAGATGGATGTCAAGAACACAAATACTGACTGTTAGACTAAAAGTTTTTTTTTTAAAAGAAAATTGTATTGATATTTTTTTTCCATCTGTGGAAAAAAAAAACATTTTATAGAAGGACATTGGGGAATGAAGGAACGTATTTTATGTATGGTAGAAGAGGTTGCATTCAATCCATCTCTCATTAAAAACAATGGCAAAAAAGAGTCTATAAATGAATCCATTTATTCACCTATACAAAGTAACAAGTTAGCCCGGAATTTCACCAGAATAATTGCAAGGCTGGTCTTCAAAGCTGTGCATTTGTCTATTATTTATTTATAGAGAGATAGAAATATTTTTCTCTCACCATTCTAATGCCTATGAACTATGAACAGGGTAGCTTACCGTAAACAAAAATTGCAATGTCATAGAAAATAATTGAAAAAAATCAACAATAAATATACTTCAAAAACATAACAATAAAAATATAACAAAAGGGACAGACCACAGATTAAGCGTAACCTCAAATAAAACAGTGGGTAAAAGCCTGCTGCAATAAAAATGTCCTTAAAGGTAAAGGCACCCCTGACCGTTAGGTCCAGTTGCGGACGACTCTGGGGTTGTGCGCTCATCTCTCTCTATAGGCTGAGGGAGCCAGCGTTTGTCCGCAGACAGCTTCTGGGTCATGTGGCCAGCATGACTAAGCCGCTTCTGGCGAACCAGAGCAGCGCACAGAAATGCCATTTACCTTCCTGCCCGAGTGGTACCTATTTATCTACTTGCACTTGACGTTCTTTCGAACTTATCAACTGGTAAAAGGCGACCAGAGAGACAGCCACCTACAGTACAAGCGGTTACGCAGTATTGGCGCAGCCACTGAGAAGGCCCTGTCTTGTGTTGCAATGACCCATTCCTCTACCCTTTGGGTGGTGCGCAGAGAATGACCCCCAACAGTGGATGTTTGGTGCGGTGGGGCTGTGTCACTCACCTGACCTCCTTCCGTCTGAGATGCTGATGCATACAAAGATGGAGAGAGGTGGGGATGAGCCAGCGATGGTGTAGACACAGTTCAAACAGAGCAGTGGCACACTGGTGGCATTGAGCCAGGGGGCAGCAGTGGTCCTGAGCTGGCGTAATAAGGCCCTTGGCCCTATGTTGGGTGGCCCTGGAGGGCCAGATGCCACACTTCCAGGTTACCGGGGGCAGGGGTACTACTCCAGTATACACTGAGATGGGAATTTCCCCCAGCAACCTATTCTGGTAACGTAGCAGGTGGGGCAGGGCAGGGCATCCATTTGATGGATCCTTGCCCTATGCTATGCCAAACCCCAGTGTATTGTAATCACTAAAATGGTTGTCCCTTTTTCACCCATATTCTCTCACTCCCTGCTTCACTCTGCCTGGCACACAACTATGCAATAGCATTTGTTTGTTTGTTTGTTTGTTTCTACCCTAAGGGCTCTCCTTGTGGTTAATTTCTTGAGAGCTTTGCATGAACCAATAGTGGTTTTAGGATTCAGCGATTGGATTTCTCTTCCTAAAAGCACATCATGTATTTCACAAGGAAAATATACATAATTTTGTTTGTCTGGAAGCACAAGAGACTTTTCCTTCTGCTTTTTTTAAAAAATCCACAATCAAAAAGGATTCCATCTAACAACATGGAAAACTTGAAAAGCAGGGTACAAAGCATTTAAAAAAATGAATTGCATCACAGATTATAATTGTTTCTTGCTCAAAAGCTGTTTATAGAGAGCAAAACTTGCTGCCACCTTTTCACAGATACTCAACCAAAGCCTCGCATCTCACCTCAAACAGTGTTTGAACCACAGCTTCACAGTCATCGCTGATTTGAATGGAAAGGAGCAAAGGGAGAGTTTGCTGTGATAGTTTCCAGATTGCCCCCCCCATACACACACATTGCAATTTAATACACTCTTCGATGTTGCACCTTGTCCTACTGCTTATTATATAATTATTATGTTTGTTGTTTCAGCTCTGAATGAACCCACCATTGACTATGGTTTCCAAAGGTTACAGAAAGTCATCCCAAGGCACCCCGGTGACCCTGAACGCTTGCCAAAGGTCAGCCCAAAGTGATTGTGATTGTGTGTTTGTGTGTTTCGACGCCTAAGTCGGTAACAGCATTTTGATTTTGTTTTAGAAGAGACTTTTGGTACTGTCCAGATCATTGTCATGTAGGATCAATGTATGGAGAGGGGAAGTTGCCCCCTTCAGTCTCCATGCAGGGACCAGGACCCAGTGCACAGGGTCTGTGCCACGTACAAGCTGTATGTGTATAGACTCTATACATCCAATCTATATACTGCAGTTCTGCAAGGTAAATAGCACACCAGCAGAGCCTGCATGCTTCTACATGCCTAGGCTCTGTACAGAACTGCTGGTAAGCGCTTGAGAACAGGAGTGTGGTAACTTCATGCATTCCTCATCCCAGATGACATGCCTCATTCTGCATATGCACTGCTACTTCAGAATACAACCCAGAGGCTCAACAAACACACCACCATTGCAACCTTTGAGAAATAAACCATCTGTCCTCAATCTTAATATTGACTATTTAATTTCCTCTAATCCACCAGCTTTTTTTTTTTTTAAAAAAGTGGCCTGCTTCAAATGTGTCCAGCTATTTGCTGTAAATTCCAAAGGACTTATTGAAGGGGTAATGGGCTGTTCATTTGGTTTTCCTTACAATGATTGCTTTTGAGATATGCCTCTGAGTGCAGCTTCAGGGCTCTTGACCAGCTTCATAGCAGGGTCTGTAATTTTCAAGTTTTAGTGTACTCAGCAGCTAAGGCCACCTCACCCATGAAATGTTGCCTACACATCTATGCAGCTGTATACGGGGGTTGGCATATGTGTAGTTTTAGGTTCACAAGGTAAACACTATGTGGCATTTGATTACGCAGAACATCTGAATACCAAGAATCTGGATTGTGACTGGAAAACTGCTTTGGCAAAAAACAAAAACAAAAAACCCCCACCAAACGCCAAAAGACACTTAAATCTTTCCAGTAAACATGGAAATGACAAAAGCATAGACCAGTACACCGAGGGTCTAAGCTTATTGTGCCTTAGTATAATATTTTCTTGTGGCTAAATAAAGTGAAACAATGTTTTGCAGCATTTCCCCTGAAACTTGAATGGGGGTTATGGTTGACAGTGGCTCCATGGTTTAAATAAATCCAGTGGCGTAGCGTGAGTTGTCAGCACCCGGGGCAACGCAAGTAATTTGCGCCCCCTAACCCGGGGCAAGGCACGTAATTTGCGCCCCCCCTAACCCCTAACCTGCGAGTTGCCGCTGGCGCTGCCGCCCAAACGACGCCGCTTGCCCGGAGGAGGAGGGGGGCAGAGAGGCGAGGAAAATGCAACGGCCCAGCAGCTGCAGCAGCAGCGACGGAGGCGGGGCTGTGAGGAGGGGCTGCCTGGCGCGTCCTCCGCGGCGAGCGCTGAGAGCCGCTGCCTGCCGGGCGCCTTCAGCCCGGACGCGCGCACAGCTCGTCTGTTCCGCGAGACATGCGGCTCTGCTACAGCCTGCGCCCGAGGCTCTTCGGCGACTCCGGAGGCAGCGAGTGCGGCCCCCCCCAGATGTTGCGCCCGGTGCGGCCTGCCCCCCTGGCACCCCCCACGCTACGCCACTGAATAAATCCATGAGCAAATAAACATGCCCTTCTGTTTGTATGTCTACAATTAGCACACATTAAGAATTTGGAGTTGGATTTGAAGTTCAAGACTCATTTATAGAATGCAGCACAGGTGGGCACCTGTCTCCTTCTGCACTTTTGACACTAATGGCTAAATCCCTCTCATTTGTTGGCTGCGGAATAAAGATAGCAGATGTTGTGAGTAAGCCTGAATTTTAGGAGAAAGCATGGCTGTTAAATCATATAGTTTTTTGTTAGAGTTTTGGTCACTTCATTACAGGTAATATGGTCTAAGCTTTAGAGAGTGGTTGATTTCTAAAAAGATTCAATGTTGACACAGCATTGATATTTTACGTTGCCATTAAATAAAAATAGTTGGTTGACATTAGAAGATTGCCATTTAAAATAGCTGACTGTCAGTAGGAGGAGTCAGATTAGTTCTTCCTAGAAGCTGGAGTGTGTGTGGTCATATGTCTTTTTTAGTGACTAAAATTTTAAGAAGATCTGGCCTGGATCAGGACCACAGCATGGGGCCAAGATGAGGCACTACACCTAAAATTTAGTTTAAAACCCCACAAATGCAGTTACTCAGAATCAGTGGATTCTTACCTAGTTTCACCCTTGTTCCTACTTGTTTTCTTTCATACGCCTAATATGGCCTTTGAAACATCTTCCTTTCTCAGTTTAACTTCCACAGTGATGTAAAGGAGGAACAACATATACTCAAATACAAAATTTGATGATTCACTAATTGGCAAGGGTATGGGAAGAAATTCCTAAATGTCAACTATATTCTCTTGGGTGGCTGCAGTTGTCATCACACTGAGACCGGGCAGTCATCAGTGGTTAGTTTTGGTGGTGTATAAAGTTCAAAATCGGGGATTACTCCAAAACAGTGACACTCCGACAGCTGAAGGGCAGTCATATACAAATTGCTGGGAAGCAGTTCTTTTCTTTCTGAAGGTCAGCAGAAATATGTATACATTCCAGTGCATTTTCTAAGTGGGTCAGTGTTTACTCAGCAAACGATTAGAGCAGATGGTGTAATTTAGAATCCATGGCAAAACTTTAATATATAAAGAATAGGAAGAACGACATAGATCCTTTTGCTATATTAATCTGTGCCTTTGCAATGTTTTCCTGAAGGTGGAAGACACTTTTCATTTTTGTGTGTGTGCTTTGTCAGCCTAGTTGAAGCAACTGAAACATGATTCTAGTGCCCCATGCAGTTGGCTGTAATGTTTTCTTAATACTTATCCCAGTGGCTTGGCCCAGTCGCAGGCATGATCTCCATAGCAGCACAAGCCACCTACAAGGACACAGAAACTTTCCAAGGGATATAGCTGAACTTTACAGCCTGCTTGAGCACCAACATATGAAAGAGTGGTGTGATGTTTAAACCAGCCTGTATATTTAGACCATGTCACTTAAGCAATTTGGCCAAATATTGAAACATAGGAAGGTGCCTTATCCCAAGTCCATCTAGCCAATGTCACAGTATTGCCTACCCTTAATGCCAGGAGCTCTCCAGGGTCTCAAGCAGGATATCCTAGCCATACTTGGAGATTTGGGCCAGGGAATCTGTGGTCCTACAGATGCTGGTGGATTGAAACACCCATTAGTCCCAACAGGCATAGCCAATAATCTGGCATGCTGGAAGTTGTAACCCAACAGCATCTGAATGGCTACAGTTTCCTTATTCCTGATGCTGGGGATTCAACCTAGGACCTTTCACATGGCCCTTCCCCTTGACTGAACTGGCTACATGGCTGTATTGATTTTAAAATCCTTCTATGCCAATACACACATGTACACAATGAAATGGTGGAACAAATGAAAAGCCCCTACCCCTATAACCAATATATTTTTTTCTAGGAGCAGCAGTGCTTTGGGGCAAAAAGTATATGCCACAGTTTTGAAGAAAGCAACAAATGCTGCATTTGTGTATTTTGCTCCGTGGAGCTGAAAATATCTAGTAAATTGATCCTGTGGGAGTAATAAATACACATTACTTTATCTTGTACTTCATGTCTTATACCCCTGAGCCTTGATAGAACAACACCACTTAATAGACTTAAAAAAAGAGTAATTACAGTCATTGGTTGTGTGATTTTTCAGGCCTTCCAGCCCTGCCTGACCTTCTAATTTAGCTCACCGTGTCTAACTAATGCATTTATATTCATCTTTTATGAAGCATGTGTAGTACAAAATTGACTTTGCAGCCTTAAGCAAGCTGTCTTACCAGGTTGAGGGTCTGGTTAGTCCTACATTCTGTACGGTGCGGATGTGTTTGTGTTTGTGACAAATTCTTCTTTGTGATTCTAATCAATTACTTGTTTTATCTTTTGGAGAGGGGGAGAGAGAGAGAGAGAGAGAGAGAGAGAGAGAGAGAAATATTATTTGTTTCGCTTTCCCACCTACCTTTTGAAGAGCTGTTATACATTCCAGCATTATTTACAGCCAAACATGCATGCAGAAAAGATGCAAGCATTTCTAAAATGATTACCACTAATGTTTCTGCTTGTCAGGAGTGCTTAAATTTCCCTGCACTTTGTCTTAAACCTTATCACGGTTACCTTTTAAGAATTACTGATGTATAAGATCATCCGGGGCTGATTTGTAAACACCGCTGACAGTTTATGATGAATGATGTCGCAAAATGTTCAATATGCTTCTTTGTCACATCCGTACATGTACGCATTAAGAAGTGGATTAAGGGAAGACTAGAGGAATCCCCTTCTGAAAGAACCCTTGAGCTAGAGAGCACACAGACAAATCTCTCTCCTGTGTTTTCTCATAACTTCCTACCCAGTTCACCCATCCAGTGGAGCACAATTGTTCTCTCTGCATTTCTTTTCTCACCATATGGTATCCTCATTACCATACACTAAGGGTCCATATGGGGAACTTGTGAAGTGAACTGTATTCATTTTAACTGCCAGATGAGCAGCCTTTTGCTTTGCAAGCTTAGCTTAAGTCATCTGCTGCGTTTATGTTGTTATGGCAACACAGTACCAATAAAAAATTCTAATCTACTGTAAGTATCTCGGATCACAGTATTTTAAATGTTTGCTGTATCTGTCCTCTAAAATGAGGATGCTTGTTCTTTTAGTGTGACAAAGGGTTATTGCCAGCTCCAGCAGGTGGCAGTAAAGAAATTATCTCACTCCCCCCCCCCTTGCATAAGTCATATAATTACAAACCAGAGTTATATTTCAAACATGTTTGTTGACTGCACCTTTGGATTTCCTTGGAAGGAGAGTCTTTTTTTTCTTTTCTTTTTGTATGAGAAAAATTCAGGCGGAAAATCTTTGGCTAAAAATGGACTTTGAAGCAGATCTTATTTGAATTCTGTAGCTTTAAAGAAGCCTAGTTGAATCTCTCTCTCTCTCTCTCTCTCTCTCTCTCTCTCTCTCTCTCTCTCTCGTATGTGTGTCCTTCCCTGTGTCCTAAATTTGCTCATTCCAACACCAGACTAATTAAGAGCACCTTAAAGTACTAGAAGCAAGCGGCAGCATCCTTAAATATAAATCATTTTCACCTCTGCAGGCCACATGATATGTTGCATCTCTGTCTCTCTGCCTATATTGAAAGTGAATGTTTGTAGTCTCACTTCATCAGTTCACATTAGCCTCATGCTGAATATTTAAACACAGAACAATTTGAACACACCATGAAGAGACGCACTTTCCGTTGGAACTGCAAAGGCTCATCCAATAATAATTTAGTAAATCAGCCATTTAGTGACTCGCTTCTACTCTGCATTGTGCCAAATGCTATTCGACTCAACTGTGCGCCAGCTAGAACTGAAATTCAGACTCCAGTCACGTGGCGGCACTCTGTTGTTCATTGGCGAAATGAGACCGAAAATTCCCTCCTTGGATACAGTGATTTATCACAGATGAAGCAGAGTGACAAATGCAAGCAAGAGTCACTGCAGGCTGCACAATCTATTCTAATTACATTAATATTGTTTTGGAATTTCCATGTGTGGGGAATAAGGCAATTTAGATACTGCATTTGTCGTTTTAGTCCTCTGCAAATATCAATAAGGAGCACCAGCTGAGTAGCAGTAGGAAAGAGTAAATGAAATATCTAGTTTCCAGCTCAATGCAAAGGGATGTTACAGGTTGGCACCTAGTTGGATATACTTGAAAAATTGTTTCAGATGCTGGGACATCCAAGTATATTGGTTCTTGTGAACTGCTTGTCGCATTGTGGAGAAGGAAATGTTGTTTGAGTGCATTACATGTAAATGTCTTTATTTTTGTGTTGTTTCTAGCCTTCCCTTTAACAAGTGAAGTTTGTTAGTGACTGCTTCACTCTTTTGCTATTTCAGGTGTGGGGTCTAAAAGCTTTTTATGAGATACAGCTCTTTTGATACACAATTTGTGACTAAGATTGGGCGAAATAATAGGTTAGAATGACATTTCTTGTTGTGGAAAGTGATGGTCAGAAAGGGTTACATGGTGCTTCGGAAGACTTCTAAGATAAGCCAGTTGTTGGGTTTCATTAGAACAGGGATGTGGAGCCTCTAGCCCTCCATGTATTGCTGGACTCCAGCTCTCATCAGCCTCTGTCTCCATGGCTAATAATCAGGAGTGATCCCTGCTTTACACCATTAGGTATGCTCTCTGTTTCTTATGGTTGACTTTCACAGTTCTGCATTGTTGTAGAGGAACAATCAATTCAATTTTCCATGATTCTCGCTTGTGGTGCATTAATCCAAATCCTGTTAGGCTAGTGTGAGTGTGCCAAAAAGTACCTGATATGCTTCTTTTAAAAATTATTAAAATCCCCTTGGGATTAGTGACACATCAGCCAAGTCCAATTTAGTATTGCCTTGAACTTATTAATTGACTATTCAGTTTAAAGAAACTATTATGGTAGCTCAAAGGCTCTAGCTGCACGATAACTTTAAGTGCATAGTTGTAGAAACTGGATTCATGCAGGTAGCTATCATGATTTAAACCTTTCGCTTCCTGATTAGATTTTCCTCCTAAAACTGCTCTTGGTACACCCCCCCAAAAAAACCCCCAACATTCATGTGGATGAACTGTTACCTTCATTGAGCATTCCCCCTGATATCTGGGTCAAACTATATTAAACAGCAGCTATGTGCTCCCCTCCACATCCAGACTGGATTTGTGGCATGGGTATGAGCACAAATAGCAGCTTCTTTTGGGTGGCAAATAATACCTTTGCAGATCATATTTTCATCAAGAAAGTAGTGAGAATAGCCAACTCCCTCCTTCCCACTTCTCATGCCTCCAAGCCAATCCAGTCTAGAGGGCATAGCTGTGTTTCAGGTTTAGGAGCAATTACTACACTCTGACCCCTTCCTTGATTGGCAGTGATGTGCCGCATTGGGAAGCCAGGTGAGCATCTCTGCCCTGCCCATGCCACCCCAGTGACTGCTATTGACAAAAGGGCAGCCTGTGTTGTATGTGCAGACATTGGCCTTAGACATTTTGCACCCAAAGCAATAAAAAGTCTAAATGACACGCACACCTTTTGTTTTTCAGATCTTGACTGAAAGTCACAAAAATGTCTTTTTTTACGACACACAGAAGGTGGGAGGCAGGAAAATGGCACCTCCTTGAAACTTGTGTCTGAAGTGATAATTTCATATTGCACTGTGATACGCCAAGTCCAGTTGACTGTGTTGATGTATGTTTTCCCTTCTCATGTGTGTTTGACAAACAGTATTTTCACTCAGACACGTATTTCAGCAACTGAGCACCAGTTTGTTTATAGTGATATTTCTGAATATGGTAATTACCTGGTTTGGAATATGAATTGGTTCGGTCCCTAGTGCTTGGCTGTATTATAAACAGAGTGCCATTTCTCTGCAAAGATCTTCCCCAGCTCAGAATACCAAATAAGATTCTGGGTATACTTAGAATACACCATTCGCCCAAAGCCAACTACCTTGTAGGTTCATGCACAGACATGCACTTACAAAGCATTACTTTTAGTGAGACTTGACTTTCATTGACTGGATAACCCAACCAAGCAGCCTTTTGTTTCATATCATCTCTGTTTAGGTCAGATGATCCTCTTGTTTCTTGTCCCCTTCCCCATCTAGATCTAAAACCCTCTCTCATTACTGGTTGGTTTGTGGGAAGGGGGTGTAAATTCCTAGATGGTTTTTCACTATAACAGATGCCGTACAATGGATAAAGGCTGGTGAAACCAAACTACAGTTCCTAGAAGTCGATATGATGATGCACATTCAGTCAGCACTGTCAGTGGGTGCATGGAAATCATATGAACCAGTATAAAACCAATGAAAAGGGTTGTTTTTGGGAAGGGGTTACTGAGGTGAGGGAGCTCATAGATTCCAAGCTAGTTCTGCCCAGACACTGAGGTCCAGCGCCGAGGGCCTTCTGGCGGGTCCCTTGCTGCGAGAAGCCAAGTTACAGGGAACCAGGCAGAGGGCCTTCTCGGTAGTGGCACCCACCCTGTGGAAAGCCCTCCTACCAGATGTCAAAGAGAAAAATAACTACCGAATGGAGATGCCTAATGGGGCAAATTTGGCTTGTGAGCTAGAGGATTCCCACCTGTGCCTTAGTGACATCCTGCCACTGTCCCTGAACTAGCATCCTTTTCTCAAAACTATTGCATTCTTCTAGTGTCTATTAATTAGTTATTCTGGAATTGTCAACGTCAATAGAGGTTTCTTGAGATAAGTATACCCAAACCTAAAGGGTTTCTACAGGCTCCATCTTGTCATTTGTTGAGTGAGATTGATGTTTTGAAATCCCTTAATGTTGGCGCTTTAGGATAGCCACATATAGCTTCATTGTTGCCTGTTTAAGCCTGAAATCCCAAGAGATACTGTATGTTGTCTTCCCAAATGAAACACAGCTATTGCACAGTTCACTAAGCTGGGCATAAAGAGATCTTCATTCTTACTATTTTGATGTCATAATAACGTGGAGGAAAGAGTATACGGCAACAGTCCTAATTCCTTCCTAAGAAACACAGGGTCTGTTTTTAATGTCTGACACATGAAAGCTGAACCAGTTTGGTCAAATGAATGCAGTCCTGTTTCTTTCGTAAGGGTTCCTATGCAGGAGGGCCACACTTTGTGATCCATCGCTATAAAGTCAGCTATCCCAGCCCAGCTACTTGGAGGTTGCTCAGTGGAACTTGCAGCTCTTAAAAAACTGTGCTACTGCTTATGGAACAGTAATTGAGGCACCACGGGTAAAAATTACCTGGTGTAATAGGCAGTGAATAATTTGCACTCAATATGATTTGAACTCAAATCATTCATTTCTTACCACTTGGACTAATTTATTTGTTGACCTTCTAATATCCATAGCTCTTCAGTAGTATTAACGGCAACTCAGACAAAATCTCATGTCTTCATTTTACTTCCATTGATTTTTTTTTTCATTAAGGCAATAACCAGCTCCCCCACTCTTTTTTCTGTTTTAAAAGTCAATCATTTTGCTTACAATGATATAAATCGTTTAGACAGTAACATCCTCTGAGTACCTCTGCAAGAAAACTCAAGACTGCCTTTTAGAACAAAGATCTATGCACTCTGCCTTTGCCTAGGCGGTGACCATATTCATGATTTGTAGCTGATGGATTAAGATACTGTAGGTGATACACTTGTATGGGATAGATCTGGCTCATACAATATGAGTGTGCAATGCAATTTGTTTTTGTTTGCTTAAAGAAACACATTTCAGTATGTCACGGTTTTGATTTTCCACCCTGACAGTCTTGTATATTGCCCAGGGAATCTTAAACTCTGCCTGGTAGCTGATCAAATTTTTTCCACAGCTGTTTGTTTTTATTTATTCATTTAAAAATGAAGAGCAAGGAGCAATGAAAATATAGTCAATGTTTTTGTGACCAGTGTTGGGGATAAAATAAACAATCCAGGCCCTCCACACTTCCCTCCCCTACCCCCTAAATGTTATGAATATATGCTTAGGAAGAATGGTTGTATCTGTCATCACTGAGGCCAGGCAGAACAATAATATTAAATGTAGTGATAGTTATCAGAATGCTGGAGGGGCTAATATCAAGTACCTTATGCCCCCGATATTTTTGAGGAAATGTTGTTTATCGGTTTAGCTTAGACATCTGCTTCGTGAAATTAGTTACTGCCAGATTTTTAGGGCCACTTAGATTGTTCAAAAATTAATCTTGTCGTTCTCCTGCTGATAATAAGAAAGAAAGTTGATGAAGTGCTTTAACAACATAAGGCAGGGAGCACTCCAGTAAAATAGGTCTGCTTGAGCTGAAGCCTATCTGTGCAATAAAATACTATTAAGTCCTTTGAACACAGAGTTATAAAACATAATTGTTACACATTTGGCATTTTATGCTTCCCTAGAAATTACCACTTGGTATCTAGATGTAAGCTGTGCTCTTTCTTTTCATTTCAATTGGGACTAAAGTGGTCCTTTATTGTAATGAGAATGCCCCTTTCTAGAGACTTTTTAAAAAATTATGCCTATGATAAAATGTAAGCGAATGTACTCGTTTGTAGGGGTTATGACATAGCAGGTTTTTTTAACACTCTAATATGAAAACCTCCCAACATTATTTCAGTCTTTGCTTCATTCAGTCTGGACAAGATGTAGCCAAATATCACCAGAGGTCATCCTATCACAGCCTTTTTACTTTGCCACTTTCATTCGTCCCATTAAAAACCAGCCATTTTGCAGAATCTAACAAGTATCTTTTCTTATCTGAGATTTATACCCCAGAAGATATTCTTGATGGGGTTTTTTTTAAAACAAAAAACCTGTTTAATCTACATTCTATTTTTATTGTAGTTTTTAACCCAAAAGGGGTTTATGGGTTAATACAGAAAGAGCTGGTAAATATTAGACAGCCCTGTTCAAATAAGTTGATTGATTTAGAACTATTTGTAGTCAGCCCAGTTAAATTCAAGCACCACCTGTAGGCAGTGAAGTCTTCCTCCCATCCTTCCTGCAACTTGAGCATCCAAGGCAGCAAAAGGGACTATATGTATATACCTATCTAACCCTCCTACTGTTTGTCATGCAAGGTACTCATGCTCCAAAATCAGGGACTGCTGGCCTGATCCACCCCCAACCTTGATGCAGATAGTGTGAGGGAGGGAGTCAACAGAGAAAAACTGCAATGTAAGGGCATCTCCAATACACTGCAATTGTCAGGGATGCTGAGACTAGGCCAGACATCCTTACCTACTGGAACAGCTCTGATTCCCTAGAACTGATTGCCATCTTGCTGAAAATATAAATGATGCATGGGGAAGAGCTGCTTACTCCTGGCCCCTTTTCTTATGCTTCAAAGACTGCCTTTGCCAAAGCAAAACGTTTTGGAAGATGCAATGGACTTAAATCCCATTACTGTTCAGCATTTACAGCATAAAACTATGTGCATGAGATTTTTCTCCCCTCTGCTATAGCATTATCACCTTTGTGATCAAGAGAGATCTTTCTCATTGATTCACAATATATTCATGGCTTGATGCCTGCATGCATTTATCCTTCAAAGATTTTGCTGTCTCATATATGCTTACTATATTTTATTTATAAGCTTGGTTCAATGTGGAGCAGGTGGCAAGGTCATGCCTGAGTGTTTTTGTTAGTGCCTTAGGCATAGGCTGTGATCTTCAGTTTGGATGAAGGCTGTGGAGACCATTACAGCTTGGAGAGACCTTAGTCCTCCTTCGTTAAGTGAGTCTTGCATACTAGAATACATCTTCATACTTGATGGGCGAAGGGGGAAAAAACCAAGCTAGCTCAATATTATTATTTTGCCTTCACTTGGCAACAGGCTTGCTTACTCAGCTGTGGGGTCAGATACTGATGCCCAGAAGGGAGCATTCACGCGGCCATTTATTTCATTTTCCTGATGTTTCCCTGACTTTTAATTTCCACTTAATCTTTAAGCTTTCACATGACATTAATGCCACTTCTGGAAATATTGCAGAATGCAGTGCAAATTTAGTGCTCATTTCAATGTTATTTCCTTCCAGAAAAAAAAGTCTGTTTGCAAATAACATGGAAGAAGAGGCTACATAATAGGAAGAAGGAGGAAGCTTAAGTACCTAGCAAACTCAGAATTCAGTTTGCTGAATGAACTTTGGCTCCCAATAAATCATTCTAGATAACTATCCCAAATCTGAATGTCTCAGCATTCTGTCCTTTTGCCTAAACTACCTTAGCAGCCAGATCTAATAAATAAATAAATCCAATGGTCAATCTATGGGGCAATAGTTAATATCCAAGATTATATCCAGTCTGAAATTCATATTGAGACAATATGGGGTGACAATTTTTTCCTTTTGTGGTGCCCAGCTTTATGGCAAAGCACAAACGTTTATGTTTTTTGAGTGCTTGCTAAAGATCTAACTAGCTATCTGGGTTACTGTTGATATTTTTTATTGTTTTTAATATATTGATTTTTTTCAGAACTGTATTACCATTGTTCTGCCCCACCCTAGAATTTTTAATGATGATCAATATAGAATTGCTTTAAACAAACAAACAAACAAACAAACAAACAATGTAATATCAGGAGCTTCACTGTTTAGCAACTAGGGAATATTATCTTGTTTTTTGTTTCGTTCTTTTAATTCTGTCCCCTCACATTCATTTATGGGCCATGAATATGTTTTTGTCACATTTTATTGTTTGTTGGGTTTTTGTTTCCTTCATGATGGAAATATTTGTTCATTCTTTCATTTGTTTCACTACTGCTGACTCAACATTTTATTCTGCAAATGGCACATTTCCGCAACCCTGCATATTTAATTTTTTAAAAAAACCTTCTGCCTGTTTGCTAATCATATTACCATAACAAGTAGTTAGGCCAAGGTTTCCCAAACTTGGGTCTCCAGCTGTTTTTTGACTACAGTTCCCACCATCCCATCCCTGACTACTGTTTCTGCTAGCTAGGGATGATGGGAGTTGTAGTACAAAAACAAATGGAAACCTGAGTTTGAGAAACCTTGAGTTAGGCCCACAGTGCAGAAGAGAATGGAGATGCTTTCTATTAGGCCAGTCACCACTGTATGAGTTTTTCATCCATATTATGCAAATATTTCAGACTGTGCATGTGAATTGTTCTTCCATGGGCACCAGCATCCAAGACCATCATTTACCGTACTTCAAAGGAGGGGAACACTGAGAGGGTAATGCTGGTGATTCCCTCATTTCCTGTCATGGAAGAAGAAGAGTGGCCATTCCTTTATGAATATAGTGGGTGAGCCCATGCCCTTTCTTCAAAAGGATATAATTTTAAAGTCCATTTTAAAATATTTGAAAAGTTAATTTGAGTTGGTATATTGATTTTGAACGTTCCCTGAAAAAGAATGCTTACCCAACCCTAACAATGAAAAACACTGACATGGAACAAACATATTCATGTCTTAATATGTAAAAGGAGTTAAAATTTTGCAGCCTAATCCTTGCCATCTTTTTACTTGTGTTAATCCCACTAATGAGTTCTATGAAACTGATTTACAAATAAATGTGTATGGGTTGGCAGTCTAATTATTATGCTTTTAAATTGAAATTTCCAAAGCTCTCTCCCCTGCCAAAAAAAGAAAGAAACTACCCTCCAGAGGCTATATTTAGAATATAACTGGGCATTTGTTTGCCGCACCCATGAAACAAGAAACTAGGAGTCAGAGTCCATCAGCTAAAGATGGAAGCATGGAAACTTTGAATGACATCATCTTCATTAAGCTCTTGTACAAGATGAATGATTTCTCTCAATTTCTTATCTTTGTCACAGTGCCGAGCTAATAGAGCATTAGAAGATGATATGATATCTAGACAACCCATTATAAATACCTCATGATTTGCTAGAGAATCTCTATAAGTATCCTAGTGCTTTAGGGGAGTGATAAGCTTTATATATAGTGGACAGCTCTTTCATAAAAAGGAGGAAAAAACATGCTACCTGTAACTAATTCCTTGAAATTTCTTGGCATCAGGTAAATTTCAGGGTCCACATACACAATTACTTTCTACCCGTTTTAACATATGAAACCAGAGATCAATGAGAATATTGTAGCATTTCTTCCCAAGAAGAAGCACAAAATATAGTTATCATGATGAATCTTGACCCCAGTGAACCATAAATGGCAAATGGTTTTCATTCTCAGGGAAATGGCTCAGCCAACAAAGCACTGGGCACTTATATAGGAGATTATAATTCATTTTAAAGCAAGTTTCATGCTTTAATGGATTCCTCTGTGGTGCAATCCACATCAAAAGCCAAACAAATACATAGGCTATTGCTATAGAAACCCTTAGGTAGGGGTGGGTGGTTCTATGAATTTAACTCTAAAGTCTCCTCAGTATCCTGACCAGCCATTGATGGTGTTGGGACAGAACCATGAAGGAACTGGGTGGAAGTAGCTGTAGCTGATAGTTGGCATCTGACCAGAGAGCTACAAAGTTAGCCCTGCTGAGGCACTGTGGACAGATCCAAATGGGAGGCAACACCCAGAGGGAACGACATGAAAGGGAAGGTTACTACTTTGGGGTTGCCATAATGGTGAGGGCACCTCAGCCCCTTCAAGTTGCGTTATTTTTCTGTAAGTGTGTCTGTTTGGGTGGGTTACAAATGCCTCTGATCACTCCTTGGTGAAAGGAAGGAGAACCAGAAATAAATAAAAATTAATAACCCATAATCCAAACATTTATAAACACAACAGTGCTACTATAAATATAGCAATCTAGAGTCTCTTCAATATCCTTTCAAAGAGGGCACACAGAACACAGAAATAAATACCCAGTACCAAGAGCAAATCCTCAGCCACATATTGTTCCTCTTCTTGCGCTCAACATTGTGTTTCTACCCTTGCTGGTGCTGGGGAAATATGGTGCATTAACTGACAGCTTGGGCCTATAACCAATTTATGAACAATCTCAGTAAAACAACTCCATGCCAAAAGCCTTTCCGTTTCTGTGGAATTTTCCTTGTTGCTGGTTGAGTTTACTGAGGAATGTGGCCCCTGCAGGTAATAACATGAAAGCAGCTCCAGCACTGCCTGTGACCTGTGGTCCTCTTACTCTCTGAGGAGGGCTAATAGTTTTATTCATTCATTCATTCATTCATTTATCAGGAACATTATAATCTGCCCTTTGCACAAAGGTCCCTGGGCAGCAAATACGTACACATTAGAACCAAAATTAACAATATAAAACAAGCAAAATGCAGCAACAACAATATAATTCACAATAAAATCAGAGAACAATAAGATCACTAAGCAGCGGCAAAAACAAAGCATACTCAGCGCACCTCACCCCTTTCCCCAAACCTGGACAAAGAGGTGTGTCTTCATCTTCCAACAAAAAGGAAAAAAAATGTTGAGATGAGACACACCTAAGAGGGAAGGTCATTCTATTGATGTGGGGCTACCTCAGAGATAGGCTTCCCATGGAACCGCACCCCACAGACCTAACCCACCTTCTTTCCCCCCAATTGCAGGGGGGAAACCCTGATAGCCCACCATCATAAAGTGAGAACAACATGGCTTACACTCTTGAGTCTCCTGACCATCTGCTCAAACAGATTTTGCAAATCATTGAAGTGGCACATTTATCCCACTTTCATCTCTGTCCAGATTTTACAGGGTTTTTTCCTAGCACTTCAACATTTTTGCGAAATCTGAGCAGATGATAGTGAGACAAAAGAAATGAGTGTAGACACTACGGGATGATGCCTGTATCACATTTCTTTAAAAAACTGTTACATAATTCCAGTCTTAAGACTGGAATTATGTAACAGTTTTTTAAAGAAATTATTTGTCATGAAGACAAACAACATAACCCTACACATGGCCATTCAAATGTCACTTATGCTGTGTTCATTAGAGCCTACCCCCTGCTAAGTATGTAAAGAATTATAGCATAGATAATTTTAAATGAAAAAGGACATAGACAGGTTCCTTAGTCCTGTGGACTTGGCTAGGAGAGAAATGGAAAACCATCTCTTAGAATCACATTCTGTGTCATAGGATTTTTCAGTGAAAAAAATGGTTGAATGGCTTTTGAAAATGAAATATACTTTCTTAACATTTTTAATGCACTTTACTGTCTTGATTTTTTCATCCAAGACTATAGTATTAAACAGCATATTATTAATTTAGTTGAATTGCACCAATGTATGTTTAAGGACAAGGGTTATGGGTTTGAAAAAATGTTTTCTATGTAACTTTGCCTCTCTGTCTGTGCACACTTTCAGTGGCGCAAGATCACTTCGATTTTCAAAGGCATAGATCTTTTTATATTAGCTATCTTTCTTATAATACCATTTACAAATTTAATCAGTGCATTTTAATATTCCATAGACTTTAAGTGCAATATACAATAAATAGCCAGGCTTCATCTTAAACATGCTTTAGCCCTTAAATTGTTAAAGCTGCAGTGCCCTTTCAATCTACTTACATAATGTCATAAAATATACATTTCAAGGTAAATGAAGTCAGCTACTTCAATTTAGTCTCTCAAACTGGTAGTAAATGAGAGGTTAACACTATGGTGCCAAACCCATTATTGAGTAAATTTAGCACCTTGGACAGCTCTGTAAAATCTTTATTGCTTTCCTGACCTGCTCGTCATGTTCTGTCTATGTGTTCAGTGGCTCTCAGCTCTGATTGAAAGGCAATATATTAGATCCCGAACACAAACACGCTCGGGGGCTGGTTCACTGGGAGCGTAATGACATGGAGGTGAGAACAATTTTCTGGTTACCGCAATTCAAGCACCTTGCAAGGTCTGTTGCAGTAACTTATAGAAGACTTTTAGGGGCTGCTTTTCATTTGAAGCAATGACACTATTAGCTATGGTAGCTGAATGGGAACTGGGTTTTTTTTTTAATGATTATTATTGTGTGTTTTATTAAAGACTAATCTGAATATAGATGCTATGATCCTCTTTAGAGTAAAAGCTTAGAATTATCTGACAAAGGAGTTTTTGTGCAACATCTGCATTCCTAACCTAAAAGTGTCAGCCACAAAAAAAGGTTTTATTATGTAGAAATATTGTTTAAGAAAGCAAAAAAAAAAAAAAGCAAGCAAAACCCTTGTATAGGCAATTGCTTGTTTCAAAAGAAAGAAATCACAAACAGCGAATAGCTCTAAATTATAACAGCACTTACTGAATGTACTCCAGTAATAAACTACATGGAAAACCATGGCTATTTTTTTTTATTTGCACTGTCGTTTACTATAAGTTACTTATTTATTCCTTAAGAATGAGAGCTTAAAATTTCTGCATAATTATATTAAAGCAGTGGTCCACAAGCAACTTTCCCATGAAGAGTTCTACTCACGTGAATTTAGCTGCTCCAATATTAAATAGAAAATGAACTGCAGCCTGTATCATTGCTCAAACTCGAAGCAAAATGATCTTTTGTGTCAGAATTGATGCTAATAGAGAAGGGATAATTACTTCAATGACGATGGTTAAAAATGAGTATGCAAGTACATGTTAAAGTAATACTACTACAACTGTTGTTCAAGCCTAACATTGCTGACTTTGATTTCACCAGAACAATTTTACTTTTTTTGAAGTTGATGCCTGAATAGGATGTTTTAGTTTACTGGAAACTGGGTGGTGGTGAGGGAGTCAAATCTGACAAGCAGCTCTTCCCTCTACTCTAGAGTTTTAATCTTTTACAAGGCAGGCAAGGCTTACTGACAATCTAAGTGGCTCAGCTAAAACAGCATGGCCTGATTCCATATGGGTATCGTGTGCATTCCCTTCATAGCCTTTTAAATTATTTAGTGCTTTGGTCAAGCAGCACAGAAAAGGACAAAGCCTGTAGCCAGTGATCTCTTCAGAAATAGTTTCAAATGTATTGATTCAGAAGCCATCAATTA
Organism: Podarcis bocagei; assembly: GCF_964188305.1. Taxonomy (NCBI): domain Eukaryota; kingdom Metazoa; phylum Chordata; class Lepidosauria; order Squamata; family Lacertidae; genus Podarcis; species Podarcis bocagei. The sequence goes on from NC_138126.1 coordinate 65,080,974, forward strand.
TATAATGCACCTGGCTGCATGTGTGAAAAAAATAATTGAAAAGTGCATTCTGAAGGAGAAGCTGTGCAATGGTTTTAAGGAACGATAAATGTTTACTGGGGGTGCAAAATGCACAAACACACTCTTGTCTCATTTTTAAATTTAGGACATCATGTATGTCATAAGTAGCTACTGCAGTATGACAACTATTTTATCGTATATTGTAGAGAATTTTAAATTGAAAAAATGCTAATATGCATCTAAAAGCTTGTCATCTGAAGAGTTGTTCAAGGATTTTGAAGAGGTTATGGTGACAGCAAAATGAATGCAATTATATCTCTATTTTCTGATCAGAGACTATAGTATATGAAAATTGAGCATTACTGCTTCTTTTGGTTGGAAAATCTACCTAGTGTATAAAACATTCTCAGTTAAACTTTTCAACTTTACTCAAAAGTCAGTAGGAAAATGCTGCATCTAGTTTTTTAAGACACCCAAATATATATGGCTTCAGCTTTGCTGTTCTTTTATACTGTAGTATATAGAGAAATCGAATCGTATATAAAAAAAGTTCCCTGATCAGTTTTTTTATTGAGCCAGTAGAAACCTGCTGTGCATTAGAGGGCAATGTAGAAAGATATTTTATGCTCTGTAGTTTGCAAATGTATTTTATTGTTTCCACTCTTGTCCTCCAGATTTTTGCATTTTTAAAAAAATGAGCATTGTGGTATGCAGGTGTCAGTTTTAAAAGCATGGGTATATAATATAGAAAGATGAAGAAGTAACAATGTAAATTAAAGGGTTATTCCCCAAATCTAACCACATCTCCTTATTTGTTTTTAATGTCACTTCTATGAAGAACATTCTTACATGTCTCCCTTTGCAGCATTGCTGCTTGGCTTCAAAGCCCTCCCGCCGTTCCTTCCATGGTGCTGTAGCTAGTTTGAATACCTGGTGGTGGCATCTGCCCATGACAAAGGAATATGAGCCAAAGAAGTTGGATATTACATTGTTATCAGATCAACACATTCCACAGCTATGTAGCTGATCTGATAAGGTCAATCTTTCTGTAATATAAATTAAGAACCAAATAAACAGATTAGAAGGATTCATAACATGCTCTGAACGACATTGATTTCAGCAATCTAACAAATTACTATAGGTCATCCTGCAATAAACCCACCAGTGGACTCACAGTGCAGACAGCAGACAATCGACTGACAATTTTTATTTTGCAGCACAAACAAGTTTCACCTTTAAACTTTATTAAGCTTTTGTGCATGAACTGGATGAACTTGTGATTTAACAACATTCTGAGCTCACTAACAATGGTCGCTTTTAAAGACTCTTGTATACTCAAGTCAAAGCTGAGAGCTAAGAGAATGCTGGGAAATGCTATTTCTACATACAGTTTATTGTACTCTTACAAGCATGTCTCTTCTCCCCACTTCTCCTGACAGGAAGTAATACTCAAGAGGGCAGCCGATCTGGTGGAAGCACTCTATGGTATGCCACATAACAACCAGGTAAATGCAGTCCTCATTTAATAGCTCTTTATATTTAGCATGTTGGTACCTATGCTTTAGGGGTAGCCTAGTCAGTTATACTTGTACATAAAAAATTTAGACAAAGGAAAATAAATGAGGGAATCAAATGAGCTTGCTTTGTTGGTGTTTCTTTATTTTCCTTCCTTTCCTTTTGTTTTTACAAAGATTAAAAACTGCATGCATGTCACCTTCAGAAACACAAATCTATGTTAGGTAGTGATTTATACCTTTTAGATCTGTAGACTTTAAATAGAATTTAAAAATGTACACTTTCCAAATATTATATGTTTTGAGATGGTATATCACCTATGCCAAGCAGTTCACATGATGTGTGTAATAAAAATAAGTAAATGAAACTTATGGGGCAATATTATACACATCTATTTGGAAATAATTACCATTGTCTTTTGTTGGGCTTACTCACAGGTAAATAGGATTATGGTTTCCAGAGTTCTTTTCAAGACCTTACCTCAGCAAAGTCTAAAATAATTCTCAGAGGATGACATCCCATTTTCACAGAAACCTTTGGGCAAACTCTGGATTGAAGACAGATGCTAAAATGTTCTCTTTGCCTTTCAAGGTCTTGCTGTTTGGGAACTTTGAGATTCAGTTATACTCAGAAGTGATTTGCTGCACTGTGTAGAAGTGGACCTGCCCATGTAGACAATGTCACAAATAGTAACATTGAATAGGTCATTTTACTTGTGTCTCTCATAATACTGTACAGGCAATTCCCTGTTGGACCGGGGGTTGCATGTGTCGGCCATCGCACATCAATTGGCCGCGTGCAAAATGGTCACTGCCTGTACACTCAGATGACCCTTTTGTGTGTGGAGGAATATGAAACTACTTCTTGTAAAATAACATGGGAATTGGCCCAGAAGATATGCTGATTCTCATATAAATCAGCATCAGTGACATCAGATTCCTTACCTGCAACTGCCTAGTCTAGGAGAAGCCCACTTAGAACTTGTGTTTTGCTTTCTATTACCTATATATTTTTGCATTAAAAATCAGGACTGATTGAAAAGCATACATTTTCCCTTGGCAAAGGAACATACCATCTCAAAAATATATATAATACTTGTGAAGTGTAAGTCGTTAATAAATTCTATTTAAAGTATTAATGTCAGATAAGGGAGAATTATGACCATAGATTTGTGTTTCTAGAGGTTACTTATTGTGGTTAAGTAAGTCCATAAAAGCTTCCTTACTCTGAATCATACTATTGGTCCACCTTGCTCAGTTTTGTCTACTCTGAGTAGCAACTGCTATCTGGGATTTCATCCTTACCTGAAGATTCCAGGCATTGAACCTGGAATCTTTTGCATGCAAAGGATGTGCTCTACCACAAGAGACCTTTAGGTATCACTATTGCAATATCTATCTTCAATCTTGAAGCAGTCTTGTTTGGTAGATCATTGTTCCCATTTCACTGAGACAGACCCAAAGTTAGAAAGGATTGTTTGTGCAGCTAATTAAGTCTGGGTGGGATCTTCAAATGAAGGCCACAAATTCACTATTAGCCATATCATCACTTTATCTGAGTGGATTAGAGTTTGACCTATGACTTGTTCAGCCCTCAAGTCAATCCAATCTTGTCCCACTGTTCTGAGGGAAGATATGCTGAATCTTGCATCGGTGTAGGCTCCTTAACTGCTCAGTGAATTGCCTCTTAATTACTTTGTTACATCTCTCAACGCTTCCCCCCAGGAAATAATCCTGAAAAGAGCAGCTGATATTGCAGAAGCTCTCTACAGCGTCCCTCGCAATCACAACCAACTCCCAGCGCTCGCCAACACTTCGGTCCATGCAGGAATGATGGGCGTGAACTCCTTTAGTGGTCAGTTAGCAGTCAATGTCTCAGAAGCATCACAGGCCACTAATCAGGGTAAGCTGAAGAAGAAAGTTTTTTTTTTTTTTAATCTTCAGGCAAAATTGGGTGGATTTTTTTAAAAAAATTGGAAAGCAAAGAACTTACTAAAGAGCCTCTATATGGCTAAGTAAAATGCACCATGCACATTTATTTCACTGAGCATGCCAACATCCATGTTAGCTGGGATGGATGAGAGTTTTCCCCTGGAGGGTAGAAGGTGGGGGAAATTGCATTAGAATAGTACACAGAACAGTTCATGGCCTGCATAACATGTAATCTGTTTGCCTAGTGAGATAAAATGCACTGCTGTTTCACTGGCGTGGAGGGCACTTGATAATTTACATATTTAACGGAGTCATGGTCAGTGAATAAAAAAAAAAGTATTTGAGTTAAGCACTCAGTACTAAGGCTGAACATTCTGCACCAAAGTACTTATAGCATGAGTTTACCTTAACATAAACATGCTGGCTCATACCCAGTGTTAGAAACTGAGATATCATAGAATCATAGAATCATAGAATCATAGAGTTGGAAGAGACCACAAGGGCCATCGAGTCCAACCCCCTGCCAAGCAGGAAACACCATCAGAGCACTCCTGACATATGAAAGCTAGGAGCGCATTAAACCTAGGTTATGGGGGCAACAATGGAATGTATAGGCATGCTTTTTTTAATAACAAGCACACAAAGCTGAAAATGAATGAAATGCAGCTAAAATATTATGTTCATTTTTCACATGGTCTAGTCCTTCCCTTGCCCACCCTCCTAATATTCTTAAGAGGGGTCTCTTCGCCAGACTTCAGAGAGTAGCTAGAAGTGGGGAGTCAGAAAGGTCCTCCTTTCCTTCCACTCTGCAGTTTTAATCTGAAATCTTAGGTGCAGTACTGCGCCCAGAGCTCGGAAACTGCTCATGCTAATGAAATTCCCTGTCGCAAAATGCACCTAGAACGTCCAAAAGCTATATAACCAAGGACATATTGCTGTCTCCATGGAAGTATCAGAAGTGATGCAACCAAAATTAGTTCCTGAAAACTGAGATTCTAGACCTTGTTTAATTATGTTCTGTTTTTAACAAGCAAGGACCGAGCACTTTTCCTTGGCAGAACAATCCTAACTATAGAGGCTGGGTTGCTGTGGAATGGCAGATACACTGCCACATTCTGAAGCCCTGCCAACAAGGGTGGAAGGTGGAGGGTTTTTTTGGGAGGGTGCTGCACCAGCTCCAGCCTGGTGCAGCTGAGGGATTAAGGGATTGGGCCTATGAGCCAAAGCCCCCAGCATTCCACTCCAAAATGCCCTGTTTGGGAGCTTTCCACTGGCTACTGCCACCCATTTTGTTGGCAATCAGACCTCCAACCTTCCTCCCATCAGGATTACAGCTGCTGCTGTTAAAATTTCTATACTGCCCTTCGCCCGACAATCATAGGGCGGTTTACAATATAAAAATTCAAAAATACATGTCTTAATAACAAACAAAAACAATACCACCACCACTACCCTGAGGTTTAAAAGCCCATAGATTGTTTAATTAGCCACAGGCCTAGGAGAAGAAGGGCTTTGCCCGGCACCTAATGATATGTACTGAAGGTGCCAGGATTTCACAAGCATGGAGCCACCAAAGAAAAGGCCCACTCTTGTGTTGCTACCCTCCAGACCTCTTGCACATGAAGAAGGGCCTCAGATGATGACCACAGGATTCAGGTCGGTTCATATGGGGTGATGCGCTTCTCTTCCTAAGAACTGATCAGAAATTGTTAACAGGCTGTTAAGAGTGTGGCTCAGAACCATACAGATAGAATCCCTCAGGCCAGAAGTTGTCTCTTTGCCATATCTTTCAGCTATTTGCAACATCTTCTGTGACCCATAACACTCACACTTACTTAAAAGTTCTCAACACTTCATAAATGATTTGCAGATTGAACTTCCTAAAGCAACTCTCTTTCTTCAGAATTGCATTTTTGTGGTATGTTCCGAAAGTCTCTCTTGAAAAACAGCTGTTGTGTCTTTCTCTTTTTTGACTTTTTGCCCCCCCCAAAAAAGGTTTTACTCGCAACTCAAGCAGTGTGTCACCTCATGGTTACGTGCCAAGCACTACCCCTCAGCAGACAAACTACAATTCCGTCACGACAAGCATGAATGGCTACGGAAATGCTGGAATGTCCAATTTAGGTGGATCTCCAACCTTCCTGAATGGGTCTGCTGCCAACTCTCCCTATGCCAGTACGTATTCCTGCACCATTTATGCTGATTGTTTTCCTGTGGTGGTTGGTGCCCATAGAAACTTGCAGGGTGGGATTCAGGGAGAAAAATGCCAGGCGGAGCCACTCCCTGAACTGGTTGTAAGAAAGGCAGGCAGGCATGTGGAGGCTTGCTGATGGCAGATTGGGGGGTGGGGGTGGGACAGTGCCCCGTTCACTCCAGTTGAGCAGTTGCTGCTGACAAATGGCCTAGCCTTTTGTAATGTCCCTATTGCCCCAATCCTAAATGCACTTACTAGGGTGCATCTCACTCAATTCCCATTGGATATATTAACTGCAGTCATACAGTCACCCCATAGCAAGAGTTCTTGGAGCAGCTCACAAAGAAACGGGAAGAAATGATTAACAACTCATTTACAGGAAAAACTCAAATTCAGTGAGTCAAAGGACACATGCTTTGAATTGAACTGTAAGGCAGCAACCTGAGGCAGAGCGAGTAAGCCCCACTGATACAGTGAAGCTTACTTCTGAGAAGATGCGCATAGGTTGCGCTATAAGACCCTTGAAGTTCATTACAGATGCTTAAAGTTTGTTTCACGCTTGTCATTTTTGTTATTTATTTACAAATGGAAGCAGCTGCATTGGGTTATGTACTTGATGCAGTAAAGTGCCATTAATCTGGACCATTGCTTTCCATTTCCTGGATAGACTTTGTACTTGATATAATTATATATGATTTTTGGTTTTATTCTAATTGCTGCTTGAAAAACTCAGGCGTAGTTTTGGGGCTCCTAAGAAGCTTCCATCCAAGGGTTGATCAGGTCCTCACCTGCTTATCATCAACAACGCTAACACAACAGAAGCTGGCTGCCAGACACCTGGGAAGCACTGTGCAAGGCACTTCCCAAGCTGTGATAGTTGGGTATTTGAGAAGTGCTGTGCAAAGTGTGTTTGTGAGGGGGGAGGTTCATTGGAATTGCCCTAGTAGAGGGTTAAACCTCTCCTCTCCAGACACTTGTGATTCCAATGAAAATGTGCCCTGCCACCTCCACCCACACCTACTATTGCATTTAACAAAGCCCCTGATGTGGCTGCTACCACATGCCTGACGCAATAGGTAGTTTTGCCCCAATACTTTAAAAAAGGATCTTGCCCTTAAGGGTGGTGTTAGAAACTGAGATATGAAAGCTAGGAGCTAAATGGCAACTTAAACCTAGGGTACTGGCGCAACAATGGAATGTATAGGCGTTCTTTTTTAATAACAAGCACACAAAGCTGAAAACGAATGAACTGCAGCTAAAATATTATGTTCATTTTTCACATGGTCTAGCCCTTCCCCTGCCCACCTCCCTTATATTCTTAAGAGGGTCTCTTCTCCAGTCTTCAGAATGTAGCTGGAAGTGGGAAGGCAGAAAAAGGCCCTCCTTTCCTTCCACTCAGGAATTTTAAAGTGAAATCTTAGGCACAGTACTGCGCCCAGAGCTCAGAAACTGCTCGCCCTAAGAAAATTCCCTGTTGCAAAATGCGCCTAGAACAATGGGAGTTTCGAACACTGCTTAGGGGTCTTTAAAGTAAAAAAGAAAAAGAGAGATCTACATGGTTGTCATGTCAGAGCTTAAAATTCTCCACCAGGAATTACTATTTAATTCTGATAGCAGTATAATAACAATGGATGATAATTAAACTCTCTGAACTATTACACTGAATTAATGGGATAGAATTTTTAACCCCTATTCTTTGTTCCATGAAAGTGATTTCTGTGATACACTATTTCATAATCACGGACTGATTTGTCTTCTGAAGTGTTTCTTTCTATTGAATAATGTCTTTATATTACTTTTCATTTCACCACCACCATTATTATTACTATTATTATCTTTGAGCGGTTTTTCTTGGTTGATCTTGCTGTCCCATTAATGGCAAATATGTTCAATTGGAAAATGTTTCAATCATGACCTGAGAATTAGAAAGGTGGCATCCTTAATTAAATCAATAAACTAATTGCTGTATAGTAGCAATTCAATTTAGGTGCTTTGATTGCTGCGCCTTAACAAGTGCTTGCAGGAACTGAGTGACTCCAGACCAAGATTGTATCTGTCAGACTGTGAAACTTTGAACGTTTAATTTCCATTAATTGATTTCCTCAGTGTTCACAAATATGATATCAGTTTCCTGCACCGAGATTCTGAGAGGGTGATTTTTATCTTCAGAAATGCAAATAAAATAATAATCTCAAGTTCAGCTGATTTAAATTTTCATTCCCCTGCCATTTAATTATTCATAAACCACAATTAAACATAAACAGCTTCTAAATAAGGGGGGGGGGGAATAAATAATTTGTCCAGCTAACCAGGTTCTTCTCTTTTCTCATAGTAATAGAACCCAAATTTCTGGAGCAACTTGGCATTATCTTTAAGTAAGGAAAGCTGCTCTAAACCAACAACCACAACCACCAAATATATTAATTATCTTTAGACAAAATGCCAATGAAGTTGAAAAAGAAGGCAATTCTCAAAACCAAAGTAGTTGATTTGGCCCAGGTCACACATCACATTAAAAAGCAAACTATGGTTTAATGTGACTGGTCCATACCACTAAAAAAGTTATTGCTGCGCTTCTCAATTTCCAGGGCTCCTGAATTGGGCTTGCTGTGACATCTGAAAACATGCTCTTGGTTTGCTTTTCCCAAACAAACCACTAAGAGTGAGCCAGGAACTTTGGCTACTGCTCATGGTTTGCTAGGAGAGAAACAAACCATGAACTAGACATGGTCCTCATGACAAACCAGGCTGGATTATTTCCTGGTGGTTCAGCAGCAGCAAGAGCAGGAGATAAGCAAGGCAAGAAGCATGTTAGGCTTTCACGTGAAACCATTGTTTGTTTCCATCTATGGTTTAATGTGACGTCTTAGAAATTTCAAACATGTAATATCCTACAAGCTAGGAAAAAGCTGTGCCTGACCTTAGTTGCTAACTGCAGCGCTGGATTTAGGGTGGTGTGAGCAGTTCTCCCGCACAGGGCGCTATGCCAAGGGGGCACAAAATTGAGAAGATCCATTTGGGGGTGCAAATTTTGGGGGGCAGTGTACTAATTTAATTATTATTAATAATGGAACCAGGAACAAAGCAAATAACTGCATGCATACTCTTATTACCACCATGGAGCTTTCTGCCGCCGCCACCTCACACTCGCACACACACTGCCTCACTCCTGGCCAACATGGCTAAGGCATGTAGTGTTGATACTGAAAACTGTTTCCAAACTGTCTGCAACTGCCTCTCCCAAAATTTCATGACTGTGCAGGCAAGTTGACAGAATGAAGAAAATCACAGGTTGAAAATCACAAAAATGGTTGGCAAAATTAAGGAATGTTTTTAGCCTAATCCTATGCATGTTTATTCAAATGGACATTCAGTAGAGCTTAGTCCCAATTAAGTGTGCATATATTTGCAGCCTGGCAGCCAAATTTTGTGAATGTTTTCTTAGAAGTAAATACCACTGAGTTCAGTAGCTTTTAGCCCCAAATGAGGGTGCAGATATTTACTCATTGGATTGCAACCTGAGCCATGTGATTTATTGGATACTAAAATAATATTGTACCAAAAACAAACAAAGAAAACAACAGCCAGTTTTAGTTTTCTCCTTTTAAAAGTAACATTTTCATCATTATTATTTTTTTTAAAAGAAGAATATTGGGATTTGGTCTCTTTATTTAGAGACTTCCTCCTACACATGTAAACACATGGTTCAGTTGCAGGAGAAGCAGAACAAAAATTTAATGAAATGGAGACAAGGAATAAAAGAAACTTTCACAAGTTTGTTTAGCTGAAACAATGGGGCTAAACTTTTAGGGGTGTTCCTTCCCAGTGTTAGAAAATGAGATATGAAAGCTAGAAGCTAAATGGCACCTTAAACCTAGGTTATAAGCGCAACAATGGAATGTCTATGCACACTTTTTTATAACAAGCATACAGTGCTGAAATTGCATGAACTGCAGCTAAAATATTATGTTCATTTTTCACATGGTCTAGTCCTTCCCCTGCCCACCCCCTAATATTCTTAAGAGGGTCTCTTCTCCAGCCTTCAGAGAGTAGCTAGAAGTGGGGAGGCAGAAAAAGGTCCTCCTTTCCTTCCACCCTGCAGTTTTAATCTGAAATCTTAGGCTCAGTACTGCTTCCAGAGCTCAGAAACTGCTCGTGCCAATGAAATTCCATTGCAAAGTGTGCCTGGAACAATGGGAATTTCGAACACCGTCTTTTCCAAAGTTGCAGAGAATGCAAGGCTGTCAATTACGAAAACTGCTCCCCAATATTTTCTGTGACTGTAAGAGATTATTGAATTTGCCTCTTGGATGCAGCTGTGTGACCACCCGGGGAAGCACAATTAACTTCCACCAGTGCCGTCTGAGGTCCCATGTACACTGTACATTTAAAGCAGTATCATACCAAAGTAAACAGTCATGACTTCCCCCAAAGAATCCTGGGAACAATTGTTATGGGTGCTGAGATCCCTCACAGAGCTACAATTATCAGAGTGCTTTAACACTCAATCCCTCTTTTCAGGTAACTCTGGGAACCATAACTCTGTGAGGGTCTTCCTGGCAACTCCTGGCACCCTTAGCGAACTACAGTTCCCAGGAATCTGTGGGGGAAGCCATGGCTGTTTTCAGTGGTATGATACTGCTGTAAATGTATGGTGCAGATGGGGCGTGAAGTAGAGTGCAGACATTCAGTTTTGACAAGTTGACTCTCTCTAGGAAAACGACACGGAGGCAACAGTTGTTACCATTTTTAATGAGCTATCTCAAGATACGTGGAGGTTGTGAGATAGCCCAGAGTGATGATGGGGACCTGTCTGATGTTACTTTCACAGAATGGTAGAGCTGCTTTCTCTTGCTTTCCTGCATTGCAGAGGGGTGGACTAGATGACTCTACAATTCTATGATTTCATGCCACCTCATAAGTAATACCAGAAGCCCTGGATCCCATGGGAAGCCATGGGAATGAGCCATGTCATGCTCTCCTTCCCACGTGACCTGGGATTCTGGCGTCAACTTTCCAGTAAGGGAACAGCTGTTGGCAAGAACGCCATGCTAAGGGTCAATCAGATGTTATGAGATCAAAACCACCAAGAGCTCGGCATCTGCTAAAGAAGTCTTGGTGGCACCCTCAAAAATCAAGCCTTTTTGCATTTCCATTTAAAATCTTGATACCAGTATTTCCTCTGTGTTTTGTTTTGCTCTAGTCGTGCCATCCAGCCCAACAATGGCCTCCTCCACTAGTCTCCCTTCTAACTGTAGCAGCTCCTCCGGGATCTTCTCCTTCTCACCAGCCAACATGGTCTCAGCAGTGAAACAGAAGAGTGCTTTTGCTCCTGTTGTTAGACCGCAGACTTCCCCTCCCCCCACCTGTACCAGCACCAATGGGAATAGCCTGCAAGGTAGGCCAACCTGGGCATCATACTGTTTTACAGCACCTTTGTTTCTTGCATCTCATCCAAAGGGTGACAGGCCTTGGCAGTCTACAATGTGGCCTGTGCATTCTATGTGTCACTGATAAGTGCCCTCATTCCCTTGCTTGGCAAAACAGCCTGCTTTCATTGCCCTGTTGAACTGAGATGCTGTGTCTTTTTTTAAAACAAAGCATGGTCTGAGTGTTTGCTTAAAATGAGTGATATTGCAGCTTACTAATACCAGCCTTTCTCTTTCTTTCCTTTCTTATTCCTTGTTGTTGTCTTTTATCAGACCAGTCTTTTGTGGACTCTAGCAAGTACTCCACTGCAGGGTCTCTCCAGGGTCTGGCCTTCTCCTGAAGTACGTCAGTCAATCTTCCCTTCCTTTTTTTAATTTTGTTTTTCCTTTGTCATGTCCACATGTGGAATATCTCTACTAATGGCAGCAAAGTTTGTGGGGGTTCATCACAGAAAGCAAACCACAGCAACATTTGCTTTGCATGTGATAGCAAATTATATATGGCACGTTCTACATTCATGTAAGGTTTCCCAACTTCTTACCTTGTAAGGCATTAGTTCATTGTGATTAATGTTCTGGATGTCAGCTAATTTATATTGCAAACCCCCGTGTCTCCTTGAAAACCTCTTCAGCTGTTGGAAACCTACATTTTTATGTCATCCCATTGACTTAAACTGATGCTTTCCCAAATACTGCACCCCTTTTCTATATCATTCACATATAGAGCAATCAGATAGCTATGGATTTCCAACCTATCTATGTACCTTAGGTTCAGGTCAAATTTAGTGGGTGCCTGGAAGCCCATGCCATGATTCCTGAAAGTGGAGAGTCCTGTTTTACACTGTGATTTCCCTCCAGTGTTCCAGTCCCACTTGAAGAGTGCTTGAGTCTCTTGTTGGCTTTCATGGTGTACCAAAATGGACAAGGCACTCTCCAAAAGGGAGCAGACATGGATCATTGCTTATCACAGCCAAGTTTGGATCAGGAATACTGGATAATACATACTAAGCCACTAAAGCAGCCAACTAACTGGCAGAGTAGGCCTGCTGCTTTCTGTGTTACAGTTGTGTTAACATTGTCTATCCTACATTTCAACATGGAGCAGTTGGGGAAATGAGAAATAGCCAACTGAGGTGGATTTCAGAAATAGCCAACTGAGGTGGATTTCAGAAATAGGCAACTGAGGTGGATTTCAGAAATAGGCAAACTCCAGCCCTCCAGATATTTGGGACTACAATTCCCATCATCCCTAGCTAACAGGACCAGTGGTCAGGGATCATGGGAATTGTAGTCCCAAATATCTGGAGGGCCGGAGTTTGCCTATGCCTGTTTTAGATATTCATCTGATATTTTCACCTTGAAGCCCTCCTACAAATGAGGGGGCTTTGTGGCCACGCACCTGCCACTTATATTATTACATTTCTTTTTTCATTTTTTCCTCTCTTTTTATAGTTAATTTGCACATTGCAGATATCAATGTAGATAGGAAGGAAGCTTGTGTGTGCAGGAAAATTCAGATAATTAGTTCTAAGACAGCAAGGGACAATTCACTTAAAAGTGATAAGAGCGCTTATGGTCAGCTACAGTTTTGCCAAATATATGTTCTATGTCAGAGCACTCAAAGTTTGCCCTGAGTCCAACCTCAACTTGGCTTCAGAAGCCTGCTTAGCTTCTGAATGGGCTTGTTCACCTATTATCAGCCCTGAACTTAAGTCCCCAGTTGTCATTGTATTTCCTTTTGTTCACGGACAAATACGGTGATGCCCACATTTGAATAAAAATGTTGTGTTTTGTCCGTATGTCCTATAACATTACTTGTCATAGATGCATTGGGCTGCACACCCAGCCAATGAGAGAGGGAATTAACACGTGTGGTATACACCATAAAAGCAGAATCTGCCCTGTTCACTGGTTGCTGGTGTCTGTTGTACGTCTGCCCTACTGTGCTTAACCCTCCCTCATAATTACTGCACCACACTCTCAAACACTGAGAGGAATATACATTTTCATGCTCACTTAGATAAGAAGAGTTCTCATAATCACCAGCTGCCTCAAACTGCGCCAGAGGTAGAAGAGGTTACTGGTGCATGCTGTAGTTCACCCAGACCTGTTCCCCCTGCCTACTTTCTTTCTTCTATCTATCTGTCTGTCTGTCTTCACAGAATGTGGTGACAAATAGTATATTTTTTTGCCCCATCGCCTTAAGCGACTTTCCATGAGCTTAATTCAGAAATCGCCTATCCTAAGTAGACACATATCAGAGACTCTTTTTGGGTCATGTCATGAATCTCTGAGAGTGAGCAGCCAGCTTTTGCAACTATAGATGAAAACATTTTCAATGTTAAATGTACCAGCAGAATGAAAAGTGCTCATTCATAAACAAAAGGCACTTAATATGCCTAAAGACAAGTGCTTCACCCTGTGTACTAGAAGCTGAACAACCCAGGGCATAAATCTGAAGGCTAAGACAAGTCAGAGTGGGGTTGTTGTTGTTTTTAACCATATAGTATACAATCTATAAAGAACTGAGCTTATGCAAGCCTTACTTGAAATAAATGAAGTTTTCAAGGGAGCTATGTAGGAAAAATTGCGCCCAAAGAAAATGAAAACTCACAGACCTCTTTCACATTCTCTCCACTATTTTGGATTTGCAGTTTAAACTGGGAAGCATTCTCAGTTGTAAGCTCCCCACCCCCATGGTTACAGAAGCTGTGACCACCTCCTAGAAATAGTATGAGTCAAACATAGTTGTCATAAAGCGTCAGTTTGGCATATTGCTAATCATGGATGATATATTAGACACAAGCATTATATCTGATCAACAAGTGAGCTCTGGTCTATGAACAGATACGCCTTTCCTAGTAACCTCAGTTAGGACACCCACCTACCAATCTGAATAACAGACATAGTCCTTTAAATCTCCTAACAGGAGGCAAGACAAGTGAGGCTCCTTCTGCCGCCTTACTCACCTGCTGGGTGATACACCTGGGAGGGAGAGCGTGACAGGGCAAATAATGAGCTACAGTAACACTGTCTCCTGATTTAGTGGAATATTTAAAGGGTCACGCCCAATGTTTGGCTAGTAGTCCTCTCCATTTTTGCAGCTATGCTCACCACAGTGACATTGATTTGTATATTAATATTGTGGAATTAAAATCTGCAGACCTAAAACCTTCCAGTTTTACTTCTGCTTGTGGTGCGAGCAGAGAAATAGAACAGCAGGAGCTTGGAGCTTGCAGTTTTCAAACTGTTGCTTTTGATTTCGCCATGCCCGGGATTTTAGATTTCCTGTTTTAAGACACTGGCTGCGTAGGTAGTACATGAACAGAGTGATTTTCACCTCCCAAAATAAAGCTCATATTTGCTGTTGGAGATAGAAGTGATCACTTCCTTGGCAAGGCTTTGTACATTTAAAGCAATTGTTTATGCAATGCGCAGCAGTGATACAAATCTGTATTAATTTATACCACTATGTTTTTGCATGGGCTCTCTAATACATAATTGCAATAATAGTAGTCATGCATTGTGCAACAATGATTCAGATCTGCTTCGCTAAAATTGTACATGCACTTTTGCAGATAACCATGCCAAGTGTGAAAAGCCATATCCATGAAAATAAAACCATGGGTGTCACATACCAGATAGACGGGGTATAAATATAATAAAACCACCATCCTCATCCTCATCATCTACTAGAACAGGCTTCCTCAACCTTGGCCCTCCAGATGTTTTGAGACTACAATTCCCATCATCCCTGACCACTGGTCCTGCTAGCTAGGGATCATGGGAGTAGGCCAAAAACATCTGGAGGGCCAAGGGTGAAGAAGCCTGTACTAGAAATTGCTGATTAATCACTACCTATGTCACATTCCAGATTGAAATGCTCAGATAGCATACTGACATCAGCTTCTATCACCAATATTGTTTGTCTTTTTAAAGCAAAGTGGAACTTGAATGGTTAGATTTTCTCTACAGCGTCATGCTATTTTACACCACACTCAAGGCATGCCAAATCTGCTCAGAAATGCACAGTCAATTACTGTATGTGTGTTATTGTTTGTGTAAGGGGTAAAAGCTGGGCCACACACACACACTTTCATGGGATCATTCAAAAGTGGGGACTTTAAGGAAATGGGGAAAATCTTACCTTTGTAGTAATACAAGGTGCATGAGGCTCCCCACTTTCTTTTCTGTTCTTTATTTCAACAATAAAAACAAAAGGCCTTGCTGATGCTACCTCAGGATCCTGCATCACTCCCATTGGCATTCTGTCCGAGGAAAACAGGTGGGCTGCTGACAACCGCAGCAGCGAGGCTTTTGTTGTTGCTTAAGGAAAAAATGAGATGAAACTCCTCAGTTACCTTGTACTTAAAGAAGAAAATTCTGAAAATTGCCCTGCATCCCAAAGGCCACTTTTCAGGGAGTAACTTTCCCCTCTCAAAACTGGGGGAACTTTGGGCTGAAAGCAAGTGTCCGGCTTGTCTCCCTTTGAGACTGTGATACTTCAGTGAGCCACCATGCATACCTTGCTTATATAGCTCAGCGATCTTCCAAACCAGGCTTCCTCAACCTCAGCCCTCCAGATGTTTTGAGACTACAATTCCCATCATCCCTGACCACTGGCCCTGCTAGCTAGGGATCATGAGAGTTGTAGGCCAAAAACATCTGGAGGGCCAAGGTTGAGGAAGCCTGATCCAAACCCTTCACTAGAACAACAGTTATATTTCACTGGTAGTGGTGTTTTTAACCACACAGTTTTTGGGTGGAATATAGAATGAAATCTTTTTTTTCCTTTTTTTCTTTTATAGATCACCATCATAGGTTATCCTTATATAAATTAGAACATGATGGAGACATATAACAGCCATTCATTTTGTTTTTGTAAAAATACATTTTGCTTTTGTCAGGTTTTGGGTGGGGGAATCCTGTGATATTTCCCTTTTCAGAATCAATTTCACATTGAACCAGAAAAAAAGCCTAGGTGGTCCTGTAACCAAGACACTTAAAGTACAAAAGTAGCATGATAAGGCCTTGGCAGAATGGAAATAAGAAACCTTTTAAGCAGAAAGAAATTCCGAACGTCATTCTGCCTTTTGACTTGTAATTTAATTCAGAAGTATTAGGCTTCTTCAGCAATAGTAATGGTAGCTATTCTTTGAAAACCTTACACTTATGCTGCGTTATATTCCATTTCTCTTCCATTGGCACAGTTTCTTGCATTTAGGTATAGTGAAATGTTAAGCTTTCCTAAAAGGAGAAATCGTATTTGCTTAGAAAATCATTGCAGAGTTAACAAATGCCCAATACAGAAAATCTGCAAAAACATTTTATTCACTTCCAGGTGCTCCTTTATTGTTAACAGCCTAATAATGATGTTCTAGAAAGGACAGTCAAAATTACCTATACGGGGTAAGGTGTAGTAAGTGCAAAAGTGATACAGGTTAGCCACAGAGAGTTTCTCCCACCCAGCATGATACCACACGTCTGGCAATTTATTATTGAAGTTTCCAAAATCCACAAGAATCTTAGTAGCCACCACTCTGAATGGACACAGAATGCCTTAACCACTTCTTAGGAAAGAATTCCTAATATCATCTGGGCTATAACATTAGTCTGGTATATGTGGTGCCATAGAGTAGTAGGCAGTTGTGGTGCTATCGCCCCTTTAAGACTGGTTTATAGGAATTGGTTAGAACTTCAGAAGAAATGAGCTTACATACAGCTATCTCCCGTAAAAGGCTTCAAGGCTGGTGTCACAAGGTAATTGGGTGGAAGAGGTGAACACCCATGGTCTAAGTTCCCAAAAAAACCTGGATTGGTGGGAGCTCTCGGCAGCCAGTCAAGCCGAGGTCAGCATCTGATGCTCTGATGCTCTGATGGTGTTTCCTGCTTGGCAGGGGGTTGGACTCGATGGCCCTTGTGGTCTCTTCCAACTCTATGATTCTATGATTCTATGATCTATTTGGGCTTGATAGCATCTTGTTCTGTTGCTCAGCCTACTGAGATTTAAGTGTAAGCGTTTATGTTAATTAGCTGGATAAGTTAGTGTTTGTTGTTCTCTTACCTTCTGAGCTACTATAATCTGTGTGATTATTTGGAGTTTTTCTCTCTTGTGAAGTTTTGTTTTAGTAAAGTCTGTGTATGATTTTTATGAAATTTGGTCTGGTCTGAGTTCCTGAACCCTTTAATTTTGACCATGCTTTTTGGAGCAAGGGTCATCCAGTACAGCAGTATATGACAATTCCCCCAGTATGAATTAAAACAAGCTGTAAATATTATACATAGCAGTTCAGTGTGGAAGGGGGGGGAGCTTATAAATTGGACAAAAAGCATAATGCGTAAATGCATAGCCATTGTTATGGCTGTAACCCTGTGAAAGTTTTTTAGTGTGGCTCTAAGCTTAATTCCCAATTTTATTGCTGATTTTTAAGATATCATTCCACTGCTCACACTTGCTCCTGCTCTTCCCTCCACCGGCATGTGGTTCCCAAAAAGTTGCTAAGAAGGGCATATGGCAGTCAGAATGTAAAATGGGTTCCCACTCTTGTCTTGGAAGGTTTTCCTGGTCACAACCCATGGCTGCACTGCAGCCCAGTTGGTGGAAGCACCAGGAGGAGACAGCCTCAAAAGATGACCTCAGTGAAGAAGCAAACTGGTGTGGAAAAAGGCAGCCTTTCAAGTACTGTGGTCTAATGCCATGGAGACGTTCAGTAGTTAGTAAATGTTCATTCCAAAAAATTAATTTGCCCTCACAAGATATAGTAGAATTCATTCCCTGAAGACCTAGTGATGGCCACCAATTGGCTAGACAAATTCATGGTGGATAAGGCTAGCAATGACTGTGTTCTGCCTTCACTGTCGAATGAATATGCTTCTGCATACCAGCTGCTGGAATTGTAAGTGCATAGAGTGTTGTTACACTCAGGTCTTGCTTGTTGTCTTCCCATAAGGCATCTGGGTGGCTACTGTGAAAATAGGATGCTGAACTAGATGGGCCTTTGGCCTGGCTCAGCAGGTGGTTCTTATGTTCTAATGTTTCCTCTAGTTTGGAAATATCAAGATCATTCCAAAACTGTTGACATAGTAATAGCTTTCCAGTGTCTGGATAAGCCATCTTTCCTGCTACTTCAAGATTTTCAATAAATATTTAAACATTCAGAATTTAAAATGTTAAACAGTGCAAAGTTTAACCTGTAACCATATTCTTATATCTGTTCCTTCTTCCAAAATCTCTGATCGCAGTTTCATCAGAGATTAAAGAAATATGTTGCTTGTAAAGGCTTTATTCACACTATGCTGGTCTTTTGAAGAATCAGGAGAGAGACTCCAGATTTATTTTTAAAGGAAATGGCTGTTGTGCTACCAAAACAGGTCATATCCTTATGATGCCTAGTTCCAAATGCATAATTTATTTTCATCCTTTCGTCTTTTGTTTTACTTCATTTAGTCATTGCTGTTTGCTTAAACTGCCTCCCTCTTGCTGATTAGTCTTGTAATTCATGCACATATGGCAATGTTTGTGGAGTAAACATTCCTTCCCACTCCCTGGTCTGCAAGTCTTTCACATTGCTTGGTTCTTATCAAATTAATGCAACTGCAATTAAAGCACAGTGAATTTGAATCAGTTATGGGTCTGAGTTCTTCCCCAAGAAATCTGCCCAGATGTTTGAGATGGTATGCAGCTGGCATTTTAAAGAGGTGACCTTGTGACCACAGTCACCACCAACCATATGTAACTCCCAGCTTAAGGATGTGTTTCCTTACACTAGGTCATTTTGGGCATTACATAGAAAGACCAGATTATCATTGCAGATCTTTCTAGGTCTAAATGTCCAAACATCCTGATGCATGAATGGATTAATTTTAAGTGAGTCAATTTCGTCCCATTGGCTTCAATGTGATTTTAAACTGGCTTAAAAGGAAGGACGCTAGCTTAATTTGTCTGAAGACTGGACTGAGTTATTTGAGTCACCATGTGATACAAAACACTCTACTGAAGATGTCTTTGTGGGGGGGGGGGCGCGTGAATGAATTCAACTTTAGTGGGAAATTATTTATCAGTCACAAATGACATCTTTTCAAGGGCTGAACTGGAATGGGATATATAGCTTTCAGCTGTGGTGTTACTGCTTCCTTGTGGTGGGAGCTCCTTCATAGCAGTGGTAATTTATGCAAGCCCTAATTACCCGGGCAAGCCTCCTAGCATGGCAATTTTCAATGCCAACATCACACATACATCGTGGCAGCTGGCAAGCTAACTGCACAACCTGAGAGACTCATATATTCAACATTTGCATACATTATTGCTTCCAAGTGGGCCAGATTTGCAGCAGCATAATGGCACCGCAACCAGGTGTAAACCATTTATACAGCTAAAAAAAGGCAAGGGCTTCTGGACTGTTCACTAGCTGGCTTGTTTGAGATCAGGGGGTTTGTGTATTGCCAAGAAAAATAGAAACCCAAGGGCTTGAAGTCACGCAGAATACAGAACATTATAAATGTATGCATGATGTTGGCAAAATGGATACACGTTTTCTTGCTGCTCCATAACACTAGAAGTTGGGCTCACCCAATGACACTGGCTGGCAGTAGATTCACAACAGGCAGAAGAAAATACTTCTTCATGCAATGTGTCATCAATCTTATGGAGTTCACCGCCACAAATAGTTGGGATGGCCATTGTCTTGGATGACCTGAAAACATGATTAGAGACTTTCATGAAGGTTAAGGCTGCCAATGGCTATTGACCATGATAGCTAAATAGAATATCCAAGTCCAGAGGGAGTATATCTCAGAATATTAGTACTGTAGTGGAGGCAACAATATTTGGGAAGGGCAATTGCCTTTGTGCTCTGCTTGCAGGTTTCTTGGAAGTATTTGGCAGGCCACCATCAGAAACAGGATGCTAGACTAGCGAGACCTTTGATCTGAACTTGTTATGTTCTTATATAGATGGCCACAATAGTTTGAGACTATGTTGGGTTGGGGGTTAAGGATTGCCCAAAGTTATAGTTTGACAGTTGAGAGCTTTCTGTGTGATCAAAGTATGTTGCTTACATTTTAGTCTTTGCAAGTTCCTTTACAATGACACCCCATCCTTCTACCTTTAAAACAAATAAAAGAAGAACCATATTTGTAAGCAGCCATCTGATATTATTTTTTTAATTATAAAATGTTGATTTTAATTGCCATTGAACAGACTTTTTACTGAAATGTGCTTGATTATTGTAAAACTTTCTACTGATTTCTCGAAGCTTAAGGAACTTTGGATTGAAGCTTGGACTGACCTTCATTAAGCATGTGTCTTAATTAAAGATGGAAGTCTCCTGTAAGCATTACATGGGAATTACATCCCATTAAATATGCTTGGGAGATGTATTATCCCAAGCCCTTAAAAAAAAAAAATCTGGGCATATACATATGAAATAAAGCCTAAATCCCGCACAGAATTAGGCATGCTTAAATAAAAATCTAAATTGCAACACAGATGAATGAACTGCTAGAAAATATTTGGAATGTTCTCTTTTACAGAATGATTTATCTCTCTCTTTTTTTCTTCTCCTCCATTTAACAGCTATATCTGGCATGATAGTTCCCCCCATGTGAAAGGATTGCCTTGAAGAATTTTACTAATGAAGAACTTGGATTCTGCTTCAGAACAAAGTCTGACACAAGTCCCAGAGCGGAACTTTTAACTCAGGCCTTTCTCTCTCTCTCTCTTCCTTATTAAGGAAAAAAGGAAGAATCTCACAATAATTGCAATGTTTTTAACAAAATAGAATGGGGGGGGACCCGTCCTTGCAAAATAATACTGAAATTTACCCGGAGCCTGCAAGTGGAAGGTATTACTTTGTGCTGTCTATTCTAGGTTCTTGGGGGAGAGATTTATTTTGTGTCATGAAGAAAAACCCACTTGTGTCTTCTTGGTTTTCGATTAACTCAGTCACTATTTGTCTTTTACAAATCCTACTGGGAGAAGGGGTGCCATCACTAGGGACTCTTTTTTAAAAGGTGTAATGAAGGGAAATAAAGTGGCAACACTTTTTTAAAAACAAAACAAAACAAAACAAGTTTGTGTGGAACAGAAGTAGAAGTGCCAGAATAGGGGTGGTGGTTGTTTTTCTTTCCTTAGAAGAGTAATGGCAGTGCCAGTTAAGGGTTGGCTTATTTGTGTTACTCCTCCAGCGACAGTTCACTCATCTGATGTTTTGCATTCTTGGGAGGTGTGTGTGTAGTTCTGTGGGGTATGTATACACACACGTGCATATGCACACATAAATGCACACACACTTACCACATTGGGATTCCATTTTAGAGGCAGTGAGAAATTTTTTTTGGGGGGGGAGGGGGCATCTTTCTTAGAATATTGTACTTAGGTGACTGTAAATAATGCAAGACAGAAAAATTAGCAAAAGTGTAGCTAAGGACATGCATATCCCACCTTTTACCTTGGAAAACCCAGTGCCTCTGGATATAATGCTAAAAACTGCAGAATTAGATTAGCATGGCTCTCTCTCTTTCTCTCTCTGTCTTTAGCTTATATCAAACTTTTCCAAATGAGTGGCCTCCTTAAGTACAGTTTAACCCTGTCTACACATACAAATCTCTTTGGGATCTGGTGTGGCAGGACAAAGGCACAAACGTGAGCCACTTCATTGCATTTCTGCATATTCTCAACGGAAATATATTTCCTAGCTTCCTTACATGGGGTTTTTGGTTTTGTTTGTTGGGGCCAGGGGCAGAAGACAACTTCATCCTGCCGTCCCAGAGATGGCCCAGAAGCACACATGCACACAAAACGACATGTCCGTATCAAGCTGCGATTGCTTTTATATCAGTCAACCCTTTTGGTTTGTGACATACTCTCTTAAGCAACAGGTAGTGGCATTTTTTTTATACGTAGAAAATTAAAATATGAAAAAAGGGCGGAGGAGACAGAGTGTTATGTGAAGGTTTGCAAAGTAAACCCTCACATGAATTTAGCTCTCATTATGTAGGGAGCATACTTAGTTGACGGTGCAGAAAACCTCTAAGGATGCATTTTCCTAATTGTTTCCCCCCTTTGCCATTGCGTTTTGTATGTAGTTATAAATACTGTAGATCTTTTGGGGTGATTTTTTTTTGTTTGGCCAAAGTTATTGTTCTATTTATACAATTTAATGTCTTAAGACAGTTTTTTCAATCACATACACAGTCACACACGAGAATTACTGCATATTTTGCAAAATGAGCTCACTACCTTTAAGATTGCACATGCTTGCAAAATGAATTAAAGAAAAAAGCTTTTTTAAAAAGAAGAATTTTGTAAAATATCCATATAAATAATGTATTTATCTTTGGAATTTGTACATTGCTTTTTCCCTGCAGCATCCCAGTTTATTTTATTGTGTATGTTTGCTATGTGAAAAGTGCTAATTTGTTTGGTCATTCACAGGTGTATTAGCTGTTTAAATGTGATTTTAATACAATTCATTTATAGGGTTTTTTAGTAATTGTTTTAAACCATGCTTCCATTTTGGTTTAATTTTCACTCAAAAGCCATTGTCTATTTTTGTATTATTTGTAAGTTAAGAAGGTTTTTCCCCCCAATATATGGCAAAAGGTAGCATATTATTCTTGTAGCATTTAGTTATGTAGGTTTAAAAAAGTATCCTTTGCTTTTGAGGCTTATAAAAAAAAATCTAATGCTGTTTTACTCTATTAATATGCATGGAATCTCTCCCCTTTGGAGTGACGCATTTTTTGTGCATTAAATATGGGGAGAAACTTCATAGAAATCAATGAAAATACTTTCTTTCTTGTCTGCTTGTATATTTCTCTGTCTTTCACATGAATATAAACCAGCAGATTGGATGCCTTAACAATGCAAATCATATTCATTTCACTTGTACATTGTACTGCGCACCAGAACTGTCAATCATCACTAACATTCTAAGGAGAAAAAAAAGGAATTTGAAAAGCACAAAAGAACTGTTTTGTTACCTTAAGACAATGTGACTTTTTTCTAGCCAAGCAACAATGCTGCAACTGTGCATGCTTCCTGTTTGAATTTTGCAATTGATTTCACTCAGATATCACTGTGTGATCTTTTGGGAAGGGGAGTGGGGTTGGGGGGAGGAGAGAAAGAAAGAAAGAAAAAATCCATAAGGTTTTTGCCCCTAGAACAATAAGAACACACTCACATATAAAGAAACTGGAAAATATAAGGAATATCAATGTATTGCTTCTCTATCGTTCAAACATTTATTCTAATTCACTTAGTAAGCAACGGCACTGCAATGTAAGCAAATTTAAAGCCATATTTTGTCCAGTGATGCCCTCCACTGAACCCATTCAGACAGAGTTGCACCAGTTTAGACACTCATACAAAGTCATATACATGTATAACCCCTTTCCTTCAACGTCCAAAGATCCTTTGAACAATAGGTAGAATTTGTTTCTCCAAGTATTTATAGCGCGCTGATAAAAGGAAATTTATATTTAAAAATCTCCCTGCCCCAAATAGATCCTATGACTTTTACATGATTCTTAAAGATGCCGCTCTTAACAGAATATGGCTTTAAGTGGAAATGACCATGTTTCAGTCTTTACAAAGTGAAGCCTCTGATTGGCTGAGTTGTGTGGAGGATGCCCATTTCCTCTCCAGTGTACCAGGCTGCATCTAAAATGAAGTCATCTCTGAATCTACTAATCGTTCACCTTCTTAACTAAACCTTTTGGAATAGACACACACACTGTACAGTTCTATTGTTAGAGAAAACTAACTACTGTAGAGATTGTTATAATTTTTTTGCAGAAATTCAAGCTGTAAAAACTTTTCAACTTTCACAATATTTAATTAAAGTTACTTCCTGTCTGTGAGTGCAGCTCCTGGCTGTGTATTTATTCATTTGGCTCTGCGAAGTCGACAGACAACGGAAAGTGCCTGAATGTCAGACAGCGGCAATGGAATGGACACCCCTTCTGCATTCTGTTGTAAAATATAAAGCAGCAAAAATAGGGGGAAGAATGCATTGTGGGCTGCTTCTGATAAATCTGCTGTAGGGGGAAAAATACATTCTATACTTACAGCTCTGAAGAGAACCACCATGATCTTGGGGCTCTGTTATGCATCTCAGGAGCTATGGGGCATAAATGGTCCATTTGTGGCTAGCCCAATGTCTTCAGTGTTGGGAAATGCTTCATGTGCATGGAGGGAGCATAGTTCAGTGGTTTGTCACATACTTTGTAAACAGGCAGTCTCGGGTTCAGTCCTGTGATCTCACTGAAAGAACATAAGAACAACATTGCTGGATCAGACCAAAGTCTAGTATCTTGTATCCAACAGTGGCTAACCAGATGTCCATTGGAAGCACACAGACATGGGTACAACCAGGGCTTTTTTTTCAGCTGGAACTCACTGGAACTCAATTCTGGCACCTCTCAGGTGGGCATCATTGACATTATAGGATAACAAGGGAGACATTTATGGTGAGTTCCAGCACCTCTTTTTCTAGAAAAATAGCAGTGAGTACAACAGTCTTGTTCTGCTGTTGTTTCCCTCAACCGGCATTCAGGAACACATTACCGCTGATCTTGAGGGGGTTGTATACATCCATCTAGACCACTGATAGGCCAGTGAAAAGGACTTATCATCCATCAATTTGTCTAACCCCATTTTAAGGTTGCCTGTGAGAATATAAAAGGGTTTCCTAGAGTGGCAATGGAAAAGACCCAAAGGCCTAAGAGAGCTGCCGTCAAGAGTAGGCCATAGTGCATGGTCAAGAAGTCTGACTCGGTATAAAGCTGCTCCACATACAATAAATGGCTAACCTAAGGTTGTCCAGATATTTGCCAGACTCCATCTCCCATCAGTCCCTGCCAGTACAGACAGTGGTTGGGGGAAGATGTTAACTGTAGTCCTAACAACATCTGGAGGGCCACAGAGTTACCTTTCTTCAAAATAGAAGAGTATTGGGCAACTGAAAATGCTTCAGAAGGCCATGAATCACAGTACAGAGATATGTGATCATCTAATGAGGCGGTAGTTTCATGACATCATTATTTATCAAACTATATAGTACTACGCCGTGATTCACCCAACGTGGAAAAGTTCTCTATATTTCAATTGGAGAGAAGTAAGTATATGTGTCTAACACCCACATTAAAAACAATGAGATAGCATGGTCCCAACTCATGCTTACTCAAAAGTAAACTCCACTGTATTCAACGGACCTTGCTTCCAGGCAAGTTTGCAAGGACTGCATACACAGCTTTAGCTGTACTGTACCCAGAGTGCCCTGGAATGCTAGCTTTTAAATTATTGCTCCCTCTGCTACTATAATCTGATGGTCCCATCACTATCGTTTTGGAAGCTACACCAAAATAAGGTAGTGGATTTAGAGGACTTAGCAGGTATGAAGAATATTAGTATGTAAATACAAACACACAGAGAGCAGTTACAGATAGGTAGCCGTGTTGGTCTGCCATAGTCAAAATAAAAAAATTCCTTCCAGTAGCACCTTAAAGACCAACTAAGTTAGTTCTTGGTATGAGCTTTCGTGTGCATGCACACTTCTTCAGATACACTGAAACAGAAGTTGCCAGATCCTTCTATATAGTGAGAAGGTGGGGAGGGGTATTACTCAGAAGGGTGGTGGGAATGGGAGTAATACCCCTCCCCACCTTCTCACTATATAGAAGGATCTGGCAACTTCTGTTTCAGTGTATCTGAAGAAGTGTGCATGCACACGAAAGCTCATACCAAGAACTAACTTAGTTGGTCTTTAAGGTGCTACTGGAAGGATTTTTTTTTATTTTGACACAGAGAGCAGTGTTTGAAACTCCCATTGTTCTAGGTACATTTTGCGACAGGGAATTTCATTAGCACAAGCAGTTTCTGAGCTCTGGGCGCAGTACTGCGCCTAAAATTTCAGATTAAAACTGCAGAGTGAAAGGAAAAGAGGGCCTTTTCTACCTCCCCACTTCCAGCTACTCTCTGAAGACTGGAGAAGAGACCCTCTTAAGAATATTAGGGGAGTGGGCAGGGGAAGGACTAGACCATGTGAAAAATGAACATAATATTTTAGCTGCAGTTCATTCAATTTCAGCACTGTATTCTTGTTATTTAAGAAGCGCGCCTAG
This sequence comes from Podarcis bocagei, assembly GCF_964188305.1. Lineage (NCBI taxonomy): Eukaryota > Metazoa > Chordata > Lepidosauria > Squamata > Lacertidae > Podarcis > Podarcis bocagei. Next base: position 65,107,166 of record NC_138126.1, read on the forward strand.
ACATTCCATTGTTGTGCCCATGAAATATACTCAGAGTTGAGAGTAGATTTTATTCAGCTCAAAGTGGTGAGGAGGAATGCAAGTTCCCCCAGAATGTCTGCTTTATATACATTATTTACACAATGGGCCCCACGTGATTGGCTAATTCCAGGATTCACCTGTAGGCCAATCAGGTTGCGGATTCAATTTTTTTCCTGGAGCTGAATTGGGTGGCTCCTGTGGAGCAATTAGACTGCTGCATTCTGAATCCTATTGTTCTAGGACCAATCAGACTGCTGCTTTTTGGATCCTATTCAACTCAGTACATAACAGCCCATAACCTAGGTTTAAGGTGCCATTTAGCTCCTAGCTTTCATATCTCAGTTTCTAACACTGACACACAGAGAGAGACACAAACAGACATGTACTACTGGCTTGCCAAGAAGCTATGCTAAGTGGCTCACAGAACCTTCAGAATGTGAAGGGCAGTTGAACAATTTAGTATTGTCAATATTGAGGGGGTGAATATGAGTGATCCATCAAAAGCATCACCAGCAAGAGTTTTTGAACCACTTGTATTCCAAATGTTTGTTTTACATTTGGGACTGTAGGTGTTATAAGTTTAGTTCCAAAAGGTGATTATGTGAAGCAGCCCACAGTCTAAATCTGTCACTGATGAATGTGGAACAGGTGATGAGCATTCATTTCATAGAAGAGATAGAACAAGTTTTAATTTATTCAAAATCTGAATGGCTTGGTTAATATTAGCTTGAGCATGTTCACTCCAGCACCTGGGATAGTAAATTCACGAGAGAGGCTAGAGCTGGTCTACAATTCTGCCTAAATACACAAAACATGTAATAAAATCTGAAGCACGAACAGCCATTCACCATATGGTGAGGGCTGTAGATTAGTAGATGAGGACTACTGCCTACTTTGAATGCAGAAAGTCCCAGGTTAATTACTTCTATTGCCCTTCACAGTCATGTTTAATATAGAATACAAAATCTTTCTGATTTCTTCCTGTCATGTATTATTACCCCCATATGCCTCTTGCTTATACGGCCACAAGTTCAAGGTGTTCTGATTACATCACTAGTGTGACTACTGGCAAACTTCTGGAAGAGAATTTCAAATTCTTGTCAGCAGGTTACAACTTAATGACTGTCAGTGACCTCTCCCATACCAGCATGTCAGAGACTATATTTATCAAACAATGTCATATCTGTGATTTTAGTTGTGTGTGTGTACACACATGTGTGCACACACAAACACACAGTGCTATTTTTCTAGAACTCACCATAGAACCATGTTCTATTATAATGGCAATGTCGCCCACCTGAGAGGTGCCAGAACTGCGTTCTGGTGAGTTCCGGCTGTAAAAAAAGCCCTGCAAACACACACACACAAAATACAAACACAGAGAGAGAGAGAATGTCCAACTTTAGACTTAGCTCTGAGTCTACAGCAGGAGTAGGGAACCTGTGCCCCTCCCCAATGTTGTCGGACTCCAACTCCCATCAGCCTCACTCAGCATGGTCAATTGTCAGGGATTGTGGGCCTAGTGATTGCAGCGGGTGTGCAAGAGTTAATAGTTAAACTGAACCATTGTGATGCAGTGGTAAAAGTGGAAGACCAAAACAGAGACCCAGGTTCAAAGCTCTACCCACCCATGAGACTTACTGGGTGACCTTGGGCTCACCACATACTCTCAAGCTTGACCTATCTCACTGGGTTGCTTTCAGGATAAAATGGGAGACACACCAAAGAACAACAAAATTAATATTTCTACCCCACCCAGAATAGCAAACAACAAAACAGAACAACACTATTTCAAAAAAATGAAAACAATAAAAACGATTGAAAACATTAAACTGATACTGCCTTGAACTTCCTGGAAGAAAGGTGGACTATAAATGGAATAAATACACCCTGAGGACAAACTATTTGTAACCACGCCATCTCCCATTCCATCTATCCCAAACTTCACAGCTGGCTTGTCAGAGTGCTTCTCATTTTCTTACTACTGGCCTTGGCTCACTGTGCGGTGATAACACCAGAGGGCCTTCTCTGGTGTGGCCCTCCCAAGTGAGGGATACCTTCCTCCTAGAGGTGCAGACAGTGGAGATTCTGATGAGATTCCACCATCAATTAAAAACAGCCTCATTCTCTCAGGCCAGTTGCTTAGCATGGGGGGCAGGGGTCCATGGCCCTGGGCGCAAAATTCTGAGGGAGCACAACCAGAAACCCCTCTGCAGTCCACCAGCTTCCATAGGGATCCCCATCCTGCCCTAGTGAAGGTGGCAGAGCAGGTCAGGCCCACGATGAGTGAGCGTGGACAGAGGAAGGGAGGCAAGGGGCAACCCCAGCGTGGCCTGGCCTGGCGCTGCTCTCTGTGGGCATTGGTGGGATTCACCCGCCAAAGTCCATGTCAGCTGTCCATCCCCCCCCCCGCATGCATGCAGGCAGGTGGCACAGCACTGCCCCACTTGGCTCGGGGGCCCGTGGTCCAGTAGCACTGGTAGCTTGCCTGTCCGGGGTGCTGGCAACCCACGCTATGCCACTGTCTCAGGCATTTGGAGTGAGTTAGAAGTCTTAGGTAGTCTTAGGTCGAGGTCACTTTGATATGACAAAGGGCAGCCTATACGTTTTAGAAATAACGTAAAATAAATATCAAGGTCTCCAAAATGGCTAAGATTAGCCCTGCTTTCAGCTTGCTATGTTATGGAAAGCCCTCCTGACATAGCAACACCCTCAGGATTTGCAGTGACCTGCATGAGATATTTATTTGTTACAGATACAGATAACTGGAAAGATAAAGAGTGAGGAAAACTGGCATGCTTTTAATAAAATAAAATAAAATATCAAAGGTGTCTAGGGTAAAATTCATGTTAGTTTTCCAGTGTGGTTATTGGCACAAAGGTGCTCCCTTACAGTGGCTCCAACACTGCACTGGAAACACGCAGGGGGGGGAGGGGGTGGACTGGTGGAGATAGGCTGGACCTCTTGAGTGTTTCCCACATCAGTTCCCCCCTCCCACAGACTGCACCTTATCAGAGCAAAGGTAACCCATGAATCAAGCAAGAGCTTAATGGTACCACTTGAAGCCTCTCAAATGGCAGTGGGAACTTCCTGTAGGAATGAAATCCTGCTAGCATATTTATCCTGAATAGACTGCTTTGTAATGTTAGAGTATGATGCCATTCCAGATCAAAGAAAGAAAGAAAGTAGAAGCAGAGCTCCATAAGGTAATAGCCTATTCACAACAATGGCTCCTCACTTTCCCCTGGATGTCAGGGCTCATGCTAGTTAAGGAAAGAATAATAGTTCATACCCCCTGTTCAGCAACATTTTTAGCCAAATCTGCTCCTAGACCCCCAGACAGCACAATGGCCTGGAAATCTGCTAGTTTATCCACAACAATGCAATGTCTTCTGTTGAAGTCTTTAAAAACATTATCTTAAAAATATTTTAGGCACTGATTTCTTTAACAACAAAAATGGCTTCACTTAAAACAAATCAAGGAACAAATAAGAGTAGCAGGCAGCACACACACCCTTTGCACTTACAGCAGCCGTGCAGAACCTATTGCCTGCGGCCCTAATGTATAATGTTGGGTGTGACACAAGTAAAGACGTGGATGGGCTGGAAGTGGGGGTTCAGTCACCACCCATCAGCAGATTGGCGGCACCTGCAAAACCCCACGCATGACACTATGAAAGCACAACAACCTGTGGCTTGCAAAGTGCTGGTCATTCGCCAGCATGGTTTGCTTTCAGTGTGATATCAGGTGAGTGGTCCCAGTTGAATATGATCAGTTCCACTGGGCAGCTCCAGCTCCCCACCCTTGACTTACAGGAAAGCCCATTGTAGGGTGTCATAAGGTTTTGTGGAAGCACAGGCATGCAAACAGGCAGACCATTGAAAAGATGGTGAATGATGAAAGACAGAAGACAGGACATTCACAAACATCTCTTGGCAACCTCAGAGGTAAACCAGGTCACACAAAGCATTTTTTCAGAATAATCTCAAATATTCCACAACAAGCCTCCACTTCAGGTCTTTGGAATTAAGGATACTGAGCTTTAGAAAGTGGTTCAGATAGCTGTTGCCTGTAGCATAAGCACAGCCACAGATTTACACGTTAAGATCTCTGCTGCTAGAATCTACAGACTAGAGTCATCCAGCAATAATATTTCTAGGAATGTGCTCAGGCTCCCATGTGTCAATGTGTAGCATTTTGCTCCTCTTTCGATCCCAGTCATGCCCTCTGAGTGTTAAACAATACAGAGCAACCTTCTAACAGCTCTTAATATATATTTTATTTCAACTATCACTCTTATTTGGCAGGTGAGTTATTCTGCACAGCAGGTGTTCCTTAATGGTGTTAAAGAATAAACAGAACTTAGTGATGGTCTTACATACCCATTAGCTAATGGATTACTAAGCAAAAGGGACTGATGTTTAACCTCCCTGCACTTAGCCCACTGTTGAGAAAAACGTGAAAAAAGTATAAACCAACACTCCAACTGCAGTTCTCAGGACCCATGGGAGGTGAGCTCAAACTTTAAATGCAGTTCTTTTGATAGACAGGTGAATGAATGTGGCTATCATTATGTAATCACACAGCCTGGGAACTATTTATCATATTTATTATCCATGCAACATGTAGCTGTGATTTTTTCAAAAGCTCTTGACCTGCCTGAGAGAGGCAATGCTATTAGCATTGCTTTAAGGACCACGCAGAAAGGATTAAGCAGAGCAAAATTATAGAGTTGATCACGATGGCTCCCATTTCTACATTCCACTTGAACCCAGTAGATAATGATGCAAGAACTGTCAGAAGAACATGACAAGGTTCCCTTTCTCTCCTCTGTCCAACAGCACAACTTGCACACCTTAACTAGCACAGTCCCATTGGGCTTCTGGGTTTTCATAGCCTCTCATCATCCAGTTTACAGTTAGCCATGTAGCATATTGATATTCACCAGCATTACCACCTTTTGTCTATTTATGCAGCAGGATCCTTTTTCCTTCCATGCCTACTACTGATCATCTCTTCACACTAATGTGACTGCTAGATTAGATGATTTACTGCAAGGATTAGACAATTTCATGGGTCTATCAACAGCTATGAGCTATGGAATAAGAGATGTGGAGCAAGAGTTCTGGGTAAGAGAACAGATAACTCAAGAGCAGTCTAGAACCACCTGGCTATTGGAAACAATCTAGAATGCTGGAGTAGGTGGACCTTTATTATGTTCACACTTTGTTGAGTTTATGCTCAGCAAATCACTCCACTGTACCTAGAGCTACCTTGCCATTTGACCTGCCTCGAGGGAGGATGAATTTGCAATCAGCACTGTGCAGCCACACAGCCTCACTGGACTCCAATGGCAGGAAGCAACAGAGCTGAGTGTTAACTGCATATTGGTGACCCCTCACCCCAAACTTCCTGATGACATCTCCCAGCAGTTTCATCTGTTAAAAGAGTATGAGGGACAAGATGGAACCTTGTGCAACCCCACAGCACAACTACCACGGGCCTGAGCAGCAGCCCCCTCCAAAATGATAGTCTCTTAAACTAAAACTGCAGAGTGAAACACTCTATCACTATGCCTCCAATTCCCAAGCCACAGAACTGGTACAGGGAAATGCTGTATTGTGGTTGATGGTATCAATACCCACTGAGAGATCAAAGAGAACAAACAGCAAAGTGTGGAAACATAGGCTGTTAGACTTTTAAATTATGCCCTTTCAAGTGAGGTCCAAAATGCCCCCTTAAAAGGCTTCTTTTGCTTTTTAAAAGGGTTTCTCTCTTCCCCCAGCATAGGAAAATGACCATGTTTGGCAAATCAAAAATGTTTTACTTACAAACTCTCCAAAGGTGAGATTCGTGTGCTTCAGAAAGTCACACAGGCAGCAAAATTTGGCTGAGTTACAAACTCAGGAATGGGTGATGAGAACCAGGTGGTGGAGCAACCAGCTCAAACCTCTTCACATGCTGAGCTTCTCTGATAGGCTGGGGGATGGAACAATAAACTTGATTGCCTAGTTCCTCCCAGGTGAGGGGAAGTGATGTAACTAAACCTAGCTTAGTTACAGCTTCCTGCATTAACCGCTTCATGCATTGATTAGACTTAAGCAGGGAGTTGCCATATTTCAAAACATAACATTCCTGACACCCACAAAATTGTTGAGCTGTTTGGGGAACAAGCCCAAATTGTTTAAGCTTTTGTAGCTGTTTTTGCTACATTTTTCAATGTGTTGCCATATGTCCAGGTTTTCCCTGACATTTTGACAATTTGGCAAAAATCCCCCCTGACACCATTTTTACACCCGAGAACCAGGACATGTCAGGAATGTTGGTAAGCATTCTTAGGTGAGGTTTGGACTTCAAAATTTTTTATATATTTTTTAAAATACCTGAACTAATTTCCCTGGATCCCATATCCTAGACACAAGACTGATCGCTAGTAACATTCTTCTAAGGTTGATTCCTGGAATTTCACTCTGGATTTGTACCCATGTTCTCTTCTTAAACTAAAAGGCCATGTAGCTGGGACAGCAATGTAGTAAATGTTAACTAGAGGGCTGGTGAAGTTTTAGGCAGGCCAATGTGGGAGTCAGCAATAGTAAAGCTCTAGTTGTTTTTAATCTTGAACGTTGTTCTTCTGTGTGAAGTTTAAGCACCAAGTTGCATTTTCATATTATATATTGTTTCCCATATGTTCGTTAGTTACATATTTTGTTCATTATTTCTCCCTTTCCTGAGGATTCATTCATGTATAAAGTTGATACTATTACCCTTACATCTTCCATAAACCATTGTAGCAATTTAAGAGCCTCATTTTCCCCACCACTGGTGTTCTTCCAGTTGTATAGGAACATTCCCCTAACACCCCACATTCCCCTAACACCCCACATTCCCCTAACACCCCACAATCTCATGTCCTTTATATTTTCATTTCATTTTCCATTATCATTCCTACTGAAATATCCTGAATTTTCTTTCTTTTGTCACTTCCTAGACAGAGCTACATGAAAATAAGGCTCCAGTGTGAAAGCCAGTGTGGTGTAGTGGTTAAGAGCGGTAGTCTCGTAATCTGGGGAACCGGGTTCGTGTCTCCGCTCCTCCGCATGCAGCTGCTGGGTAACCTTGGGCTAGTCACACTTCGTTGAAGTCTCTCAGCCCCACTCACCTCACAGAGTGTTTGTTGTGGGGGAGGAAGGGAAAGGAGAATGTTAGCCACTTTGAGACTCCTGAAGGGGAGTGAAAGGCGGGATATCAAATCCAAACTCTTCTTCTTCTCTTCTTCAATCCTAAACACACTTACCAGGCAGTAAGCCTCATTGAAAACATGGGAATTTCATCTGAGATATATTATTTAAATTGATGAAATAACCTCATAATGTTTTAAGTCTCAGTTGGGTGTGAACCATACAAGAGCATTACGTCTTGTCCTTATAAAATGATGTGAAGGGCAATTACTACGGAATAATATATGGATTTGGAAAATTAGGTTCTAAGTATTTAAAACTTTTATATCTCACGTTTCATGGCAGCTTACAAAAAAACTGAAATACAGAATATATAGACAAAAATACAATACTAAAATCAAGTTAGAATCAAACTCTAAAACATCATTACAGTCATACCTTGGAAGTTGAACGGAAGTCTGTTCGACTTCCAAAACATTCAGAAACCAAAGCATGGCTTCAGATTGGCTGCAGGAAGCTCCTGCAGCCAATCAGAAGCCGCAGAAGCCCTGTCAGACATTCGAGTTCCAAAGAACGTTTGTAAACCGGAACACTCACTTCTGGGTTTGCGGTGTTTGGGAGCCAAAACTTCCAAGTACCAAGGCATTCGGGATCCAAGGTACAACTGTACTTAAAAAAGACAGTGGCACAGCTCAATGATAGAGCATCTGCTTTGTATGCAGAAGGTCCCAGGTTCAGTTCCCAGCATCTTCAGGCAGGGCCAGGAGAAAGTCTTGCCAGGAAACCTGGTGACTCACTGCTGATCAGTGTAGGCAATACTGAGCTAGATGGATCAATGGTCTGCCTCAATATAAGGCAGCTTCCTATGTCTCTAACAGCAAAAGCCAGAACAATAAGGCCATAAGAGGAAGAGCAGTAAAACCTGCCAGCCAAATGTCACTGCAATCACTAACAACCCAAAGGCCATCCTAAAAAGGAAGGACTTCAAAGTGCAGCAGAATTCCATCAGGGAAGGGGTGAAGAGACAGTTCTCTCTGGGCAGGAAATGACAACATCTGAACGTAGCCAGCGAAAAGGCCCTCTATTCCTCTGGATCTGTACAAAGTCAAAACATCACAGTCATACCTCAGAAGTCGAACGGAATCCGTTCCAGAAGTCCGTTCGACTTCCAAAACGTTCAGAAACCAAAACGTTTGGAAGCTCCTGCAGCCAACCGGAAGCCGCAGAACCAGCGTCGGACTTTTGGGTTCCAAAAGAACGTTTGAAAACCGGAACACTCCCTTCCGGGGTTTGATCGTTCAGGAGCCAATTTGTTCAGGAGCCAAGGCGTTTGAGATCCAAGATACGACTGTATTGCACGATTGCATGTTAGCAACTCCCTGCATTAGAAATCAAGCATATCCGAAATAATGTTGTTGTTGTTGCTGCTGCTGCTGCTATTATTGTTACTTCTGTGTACATCTTGCCCTTCCTCCCAAAGGATCCCAGGGTGGCTGCATCAATAATACAGCACATTTAAAAAGCATCCTATAATTTGTCACACTAAGATATGTGCTTTCCACAGGTGGGAACTTTTGACTGCAAGGCAGGGGAGCATTCAGGAGTATGATCTCCCCACTGGCATTCTGAATTGCAACATTCAAGGTGACTGTACTAAATGCCTTCTCTGAACATGTAGATTGGCTCTCATGTGGCAGAATTACAGTGGGGGTGATGTCTCAGGTAAATATTTATTGACATTGCCATACTAAACAAACATCCTCAATATCCTCTACCCAATAAGAATTCGTCTGTAGAATTTCAGGGTATGTAACTGGCACTGTCTGTTAAGTTTGAGAATGCAAATAAAAAAAATCTGAGATCTTTCCAATTTGATGTTTTATTCCATTGATCAACCCTTGAATTTAACCTTAGTTTCCCTCTTTTTACCTCTGAAGAGCTTTTGGCAACAGATCTACTTTCAGGCGGATAAAAATATGTATCATTCCACCAGTAAATTATGCAAATTAAACAACTGATTAGCATACCGCTTCTGCTAGCATTAGAGGGGTTGCAGAAGGGGGTTGATAGGTAAAGTGATCTCCTTAGTGATAATTAACTTTGATCTCTTCAATAACAGTTAAGTTTAATACAAAGGGAGGGGGGGCAAAGAAAGAGAAAGTGCAAAATGACATTTGTGGTATGGTAACAATAAAACAGCAGTTCGTCATTTGTAGTAGCATAGTATATGATAAGCACTTTTCTCCCAGTGACATAATAATTTAAAAGTAAGATGAACAACAATCTTTAAAGTATGCTGGATTTGCATTACTTTCACATGCAGTCTTTGTTGGGCAACCTCTGAGGTGTTGATGAAGAAAAGAACAGAAAACGTACATTGGAACACTGACAATAACAGCAGCAGTAATCATAATGCCTTTTGTACTCTCTCTCAGAACATCAAAAGCCCTTTCCTATGCTCTGCAGTGATAGCAGCTGGTACATTTTGCCCATCCTATGGGATGCCAGATCTCATAAAACCAGCACTTCCTTGTACCAGTAGAAGCTGACAGTGGTACTAACTTCCCAGTTCAGCCCATTTGTCCAGCACAAAATTCTGCTTTAGTTGCAGTATTACTAACAGCGAACATGACAGAGTTGCCCCATGTTAGACATAGATAATTCTCATTACATGTATTAGTTTCTTCCTGTTCATATCTGCAGTTTCCAGTAGAGTTAAGCATTCCTTCTGGCAAGAAGAAAGGATGCAAGTTCCCCACAGCTTTTCCTTCGCTGACTGATGGATGGTGCTTTCTTGACCTCCCTCTTGCCACAATTTTATTTCTAGAAAGTAGGGGGTACAGCCTATCCATGGTGCATGGTCCCCTTGCCAGTGGCAGAGGCCAGAAAATATTCTCCTCACTTCTGTAGTCTTCAGAACCACATTTTGCCTTGTAGTGGTGAGACCACTGGACTAGGACCGTTGGGAGACCAGGGTTCAAATGCCCACTCAACCATGAAGCTAACCTACCTTGTGAGGATCATACAGAGAGGAGGAGAACCATGTATGCCACCTTGAGTTCCTTGGGGAAAAGTGGGTTATAAATCTAATAAGAAATAAATTGAGCTCCATAAATATGGTATATATGGGGGGTGGGAAGTAGTGTGACTCGATGCAGTAAGAAGATTCTTACTCATGTTGAGCATGGAAGAGCTTGATATAAAGCATTTCAAAGGTAGAGATATTCAGAATCATTTGTCTCAACACAAAGAAGCAAGGCGAAACATTATAGTTAATTATAGGGGTTTGGACAAGAAGATGCTTTGAGTCCCATCCAACTGTACAAAACCCCACCTAGGAATGAATTACAGTTCTGGTATCGGTTTATTTTTGATGAATTGTTGGACTCTAATGGGAAATGTGAGAAAGTATCTCCCCAAATAAGCATTTTTAAATCCCATTTATTTCAATGGGAAACATTTAAGCTCATACTTAACTATGAAATTGAAATAATTGGATCTTATTACATATCCTCTACATTGGATAGATTATACCCATTTGCGACCAAGATTATAGTCTGTAATGAAAGGATACACACACACACACACACACACTGTATATATTTTCATTGATTAGGAGAAACATAATAATAGGCACTTCGCTATTCTAAATTTCATGTGCATGACCTAAATTGGCAGCATGGGGTGGAATTGGCCATATGCTGTTCTGGGGGTTCTCCCAACCCCTGTCTTGCCCCAGAGCCAATTGGGTGGGGCACTCAGAGGAGGAGAAGGGGATAAAGCCCCATTGCGAAAGCATGTCCTTGTACACAATTAGGGCTTGTTAGGTGAATCCCGCCTATAGTCTTTGTGTAGTAAATTAGAAGGAAGAAGTGGTGAAAAACCAAAGGAAGGAAAACTTCCAGGAGCAAACTGAAGGAGTGAGTTCTACCAGAGTCAATGGAGGAGAGAAGAGAGACTGATATACTGGTGTTCGGCTTCTGGGGAAATACAAATGTAGCATTTTTCTTTTGGCCCTACAAAGAGAAGCAATTAATATAATATACATAACGGTTGCAGTCCTATGCACACTTATGTGAAGTGAGCTTCACATAACTCATGGAACTTAACTCAAAGTAGGCATAGGATTGAAATTGCACATGGTTCAAAGTACCTTATTTAATTTCATTTATTAAATTTCTATACCACCCCCTGAGGGATGGCTCAATCAGTAGAGCATGAGACTCTTAATCTCAGGGTTATGAGTTCAAGCCCCACATTGGGTGAAAGATTCCTGCATTGCAGGGAGATGGACTAGATGATTCTTGTAGTTCCTTCCAACTCTACAATTCTATGAATCAAGGTCACCGCCCTTCATCCAAAGATCACTGTACAAATGCCATGTCCTTCCATTGTGTGCACATGTGTATATCATGGTTTATGCGGCTTGGATTTTGCTTGAAGACAATGAGATCATATGGTACTGTTGGACACCTAATGACACCAATTGATGGTGAACTAATAATAACAATAATTAGCAAATAAAAGTAATTTTGCATAAACACTGATTTTCATTAAAATGTGGAGAATGCGCACAAATTGGCACCAAATGAGTATTTTGCCCATTTAATATGGATAGTCACCAAATGATGCTGGAAAATGTGAGTAACATATATTACACCCACAGACATGTAACAAGTAACATTTACCTAGGCAATATGCATAATTGGTGCCCAAGCACTATGTGTGATTTTGAGCACATTCTTGATGTTTTCAATGAATGTGCACAATCACTGGTGTTTGTGCTCCATTCAGTTCACATTTGTGTATGTGTGTGTGTGTGTGTGTGTGATATCTCTATATAGCAGCTGCCGCATCTCAATGAATTTATTCACTAGCACCACAGAGCCTTCTGACCACTTGCTGAATCATTTTCATCCTGACAGCTCACTGCCTTTGATATGTATGAACTCAAAGGGGAAAGCCTGTCCTTCTAATTTCTATTTTCAGCCTGTGTCAAGGGAGTAGGAAAGAAAAGCAACACTTCAACTTTTATAAAATATATATTTTCGGAAAATTATTATTATTATTATTAATAATAATAATAATAATAATAATAATAATAATAATAATGAAAGAATGGCTTCACTGTTCCCCTATTTAATAGGCCTTCATTACAATTTAAAACCCATATGCAGGAGCTTCATATATTCAAATCTCTGGTGCCTATTTGAAGGTACTTCTGAAGGTGCACCCTGCAACCTGTGTGTAGGAAACTCTTTTGAATCTTGTCCTTGAAACAAAAATTTGTGCCCCAGGGGACTGAGGGAGTGTAGACAACTGGTAACTGCAGAGAGAGCGAGAGAGCGACTGAAAGCCAAGCTCGGAGTCCTTACAGCTGGAAAGGGAGAAAAGGGATGAGAGAAAAAGAGAGGGCGGAGGGGGGAAGACAGAGAATGTGAAGATGAGAAACGCCTTCAGGAGCCATTTGGGAGACAGTCACTGGGAAGAAGAAAGAAAGACATGCGCTAAAAACAACAGAAACACAGGTGGAAATGGCCTACTGGGAAATCAGGCTGTCAACAAACAAAAGCCGACGGCCAGAAAGCCGTTTCAGCGGCCGCCTCTGCTACCAGGGCATCAGTGTTCAGTAAATAAATTAGCAGTGGCTTTGACTGTGTGGAAATTAGTAGTGACACTATGAAAGAGGCAAATGACTGGCTTTTATCTGGCGTAAACATCCAAAGATCTACTTACTTCTGTGGGGGAAAAGAGAGAAAGATAGGCAGAGAGTTGGTGACTGTGACTTAAGATTCAAATGGGGAGTTGAGGGTGCAAGGAGGTGATTTATAAAAAGGAGAAAAAGAAGAAAGAATAAGGGGGGAGGGAAAAGTTCCATTTCATGTACTAGCAGCTCAGAACTTCATTTAGAGCTAATCAGCTCTGTCTACCACCGAGTCATTTCTGACAGCAACTCCCTCATGGATAGTTTGCCACTCAGAATACGTGAAGGAAACAACATGATAAAAATATCTGTGTCTATCAGAAGTGGGGGCAAGGGAAACACACACACACCCTACACACACACACACACACACACAAAATCAGAAGCCATTTTTAACACAGTCAGGAAAAGAACTTGGACCAAAGACATCTTCTGTAAAAATGACATTATCCATTGTGGCTGTGTCCAAAGGGGTGGTCATGCAATGAAAACAACAAGGTCTTACTGCATTATAAAGACTCCCAGATTTATGGCGCCAGATGCTTTTAGGGACTAGAGCCTGCCGGGCTCTGTTCTACAAAAGCGCATGCCCCACCCCTGCCTCAGAAGCCGTGAAAGACCAACTGTCCTGTGTGAGAGTCTCTTGGAGAGGGAGGGATGCAGGCAGACCTGATCACATGGCACCAGTGGCAGACCTCGGGTTCTCAAATTTCAGTGGCACCCCATGCAACACCAAAATTGGGTGGGTTCCCCACCTTCCAGTCTACTTCATAGTTGTGGTTCCCCTGAGGCGCCACACCAAGTGCTACCACACCCGTCACCTTCCCCTAAATCTGCCCCTGATAGCATTACCTCAGCATCACATCAACTGGTCCTCTCCTCTGTTTATATGAACTCAACATTTTCCTGTAGTGACAGGCTTGCTCAATTGTTTTCTTTCTTAGCCTGTTATTTCAAACCTGTTCTCCTCTTCAATCCCCTGCCCCATGTCTCCTCATGGGTCTATCTTATTCAAAATGAATCACGCAAAGTTTTTCTTAGCATTCAGATGCCATGATGAGGACGGGTTTCAACTGCTGCAAACGTTGCTAAAAGCGCTGGAGACAGGAGACCTTCTATTTCAGAGAGAGAGGAAGTTGGTAACCCTTCAGGTACTTTGCCCCCACGTTTATCCACAACATTATAGTAGCAGCCTGCTTTGTTTTTGCATTTAACGCACAACACATTTCATTAATATATGACACACAAACTTATAGAAAGAATTTCCCACCCCAGCACCATACAGTTAGATTGTTATCATTGTTTCCTAAACCACAGTGTATATTACCCAGAATTTTCAAGAGAAAAACTGGAGTGGTATTGCTTGGTTAATAATCAAATAAAGCAGATAGAAATCTCTCCAACAGCTAGGAGCCAATGAGTTATCATCAATGGCTTTGTGTCAGAATAAACGAAGGGTGGTATCAATTGTTTTCCCACTGGAATTGGTACTGAGGCCAGCATTAATCAATATACTCATTAACAGCAGAGGAGAATGTAAATTCAGTGATCATTGGATCTGCAGAAGATACAAAGCTGGGAGGGGAAAATGGCAAAAGGAGACATTGACCCATCAAAAAATATAGATGGAACTGATTAACTTCAGGATTGTGTCAGACTGAGAAATGCATTTGGGAAAGAATAGTGCATGCTATAAATGTAAAATCAGGGCAAGTCATCTCCTGAGGAACCCAGAAGATCACAATCAATAATATTAATATGGCTTCATAGAGCAATTCTGTGGCACAAAGAACAATGTCATTGTAAGAAATCCCCTCCCCCTCCCCTATCATCACATCATTTTTAGGAGAAGGGACTAAACTGTCAATTCCAGAGCAAAATTTGTATCCAACTGTCTAAAAGGTATTTGGAAGGAATTAGGATGAGTTAAAAGAAAAACAAATAACCAAAAAAATCCCCATAATAATTTGAAACTGGGAAGGGGAAATGTTCCAGAAACTCACAGTTCATTGATTTAAGTTAGAGAAGGGCACAGGAGAATATACTTCTTACGAAGAGAATAAAAAATGAACATACTTGGTATGTTCACATTTTTATCATGATGGGTTTTAAAGTTCTGTAAAACCAATTCTAAGCGCACCCTGAAGCTGTAGACATTATTCTATTGGAGGGGTATGATCCTATACAGAAAAGCCGAACCCACCTTCAAAACCAGATGAAGCTCTCAATAACTGTAAATACATCTTATTTCATTTGCCCTTCGGTTTCTTGGTCTTCATTCAGTCTATTACTGACTCCAGGCACTGATTCAACGCACCCAGGCTATATCATAGCTAAACAGCCCCGGACACAACTTCCCAAGGATAGCACGGTGATGCAAACTGATAAATCCTTTAAGCCACAAGTTTTGGGAGAATGTCATTATTATATTATTGTGCATCTAATCAGTGTGCCATAGCCACATTGTGTTTTGTGGGGTTTTTTTGAGAAAGCAGTTCAGTTGCCTGAACATTTTCTCCTTTCTGGAGAAACAAATCGCCCTGCGCTAAGACTATAAACCTACAATCCCATTTATTTCCCTTCTCACCAGCAGAGAAAAATAAATATCTCCAGGGTTGGACAAACATCTGAAGAGTTCAAAGAAATCAAGTACAAATTTTCCCCTGCTAAAATGTTAACACGATGGAAAACCTTTGACTGAGAGGTAACAAGAGATAAGTAGTTAGATAGATTCTATAGACAACAAGTCACAAACAAATTAAATCTATTTCACAGAAACACTGATATAATTTCCCTCCAGAGAATATCTAAGAGTGACAAAACAAACAAAGAAGTAACATGTTTCTTAATGTGAGAAATGTGACAGTCTATGGCATATGGCAAAACAAGAGTCTAAACGATGCGAGATGCTTTCTGTGAAAATACACTTCTTTGTATGGAGTGTATGTTCATGTATGCTGCTGTTGCATTTAAGGCAGTGTTAATTGTCTACCCAAAATGGCCTGTGGACCAGATAGCCTGCATTCTGAATCTATAAACACCCTGGTCCGTTTCCATAGATCACAATAATACCATTTCTTTTTACGGGGTTTGTGTGGGGTGCCATGCCTCAAGCAAGAGAATTGGACAAATTCAAGTGCCCCAGGGGGAAATGGGACGTCCCGTTTTCCCCCTCACAATATTTTGTGTGCAATGTGTTCTCATCCCTCAAAAAGCATGGGGGGGGTGTCAAAAGCAGGGCACAAGTCAAGGCATCCTGGAAGACACGCATCCTGGTTTCACATGAGAAAAAGTCGGAAGGTATGGTTCTACCTGCCCTGTCAAGAGGCGGTATGCCTCTGATTACCCAGTGGAAGAAAGTGTGTTCAAAGTCAGGACATTTCTCTGACCTGATAAGCTACTTCCAGCTCAGCACATCTTTGTGGCTTTTTCTTTTTCTTTTGGCAGCTCTGTTAAGTACTGTGGCTGTACTAGAAACAATCTAGATTTGTATGGGATTGGCACTGCCAGAAAAATCTGGCATAGAGGATTTATTTTTCTTTCTTCATCCATCAAAGCATGTCCAATGTATGTTTAACTAGCTTTTTTTAAAAAAAAATGTGATTGAGACCATCACTTTCCACACCAATTTGTTGTTTTTTATTTTTTAAAAAACCTTCTTGCATTGCATAATTCTGTATTCCTTTCCACCCATCATCTAATAACCATAAGAATGTCTGTAACTTGGAGGATTGCGCATTTATGTTGGCGCTCTCTGAAAAATTCTAATGTGAACTGAATCTCTTGTCTGCCCCCAAACACCAACAAACACCATTCATTTCCTAGCGATTAGTCTCAGCCCATCAAGCACTTTTGTTGCACCCAGAAGAATATTTCATTTATTTAGATAAATGCTGTTTGCTCACTTAAGCGCCACAATCCATTCAACAAGGAACAAGCTGTTACAGTTTAGCCCCCCTCCTTTTTAAAGAAAGAAAGAAATGAAACAGAGCAACCGATTCAATACTGTAAAGAAAGCGTGTTGTACAAAGACTACCTATAGCCATGAGACTAATGAAGAAAAAAATAATAATTTCACAGTGGTACGTAGATTCTTAAGTCTGATTTTCAGTTTGTAAAGCGAAAAGTTTGTATTATTTTTGAAATCTTTGCCATACTTATTTCACATTTTAGCAATAAATAAATAAATAATGGCTTAGCCTTGGCAAAGAATCAGCTTTCTAAATGTTTTTCCCCCTTTAGTTTCATTCAGATATTTATCATCATAAAATATGAAGATATAATATATGTGTGTGGATAGAGGGAATATATTTAAGCTATTCACACATATATCAGATAGATATATCTTTGTACCAAAGTGAGGAAAAGAGCTGATAATTTACTGTGTTCTGACTTTAAATGTTTGGGATGATATACAATGTTCTTTGAGGTTTGCGCTGAACTAATGTCACCAACAAAACTTCATGACTAAGTCAGAATTTGAACCCTGATGTTCTTGGTTGCAGTCCAACACCCACACTGAATCTCTAGACTTGAGTAAGCATATCAGAAGAAGTGAATGGAAATATGTTTGGGTTCGGCACCCACACCAGCCCCCTGTAGCTACTAGGAGTGGATGAGAAATTTGGTACAGTCTGCATTTTAACATGAACCTACCTAATTCACTCTTCCTGAAATAAGGCTCAGCTGGAAAACAGCCATCCTTCACAATTCCCACTTCTTTGAATTTTGTGATGCAGTTCTTCTGGACAAATTAAGTGTACAAAAAAAATGTGCTGCGTTAGAGGAAGCTGCTTGCAAAATTGAGTCTCTTAGGCAAAATTTTACGGAAAATGTTTATATTCGGAGGAATCACATTATGATTCTGTTGAAATTTTCGCGAGGGCTTAAAAAATAGCAGGCCGATGTGGAAGTACACAGAACAGAATTTAACACTGGGAAAATGAGAAACGAAAGAGAAACTGAAAAGTGTTGTGTTTGTCCATTCCTGGTACCCACCAACACTTTATTCCCCCCAAAGTCAGATCTGACAGTTTGGGTTAAATCTGAACACAGGTGATTAATCTAGTGAGATAGGTCACAAGGGGAGTAGCACCTGTAGGAACTTCCACTATTGGTGATCACGGTGATTCTAGTATTGTCTCCTTTAGTACTGCCTCCTCTGACTGAAAGTGGTTCCCCAGGGTCTCAAGCAGAGTCATTTCCCATCACCTGAACATTTAAATTGCGGATACCTGAACCCAGAGGAGCTAACCAGAACTTCAGGCCCCAGTACAATGTATGTGGATTGGGAGCTCCTTCCCACCACTATGCAAGACGATACAAATCTGCATATCATTAGTATTAGCTAATTTATATATGGATGTATAATTGAAAATATATACTGTAACTATAATTAAAGGGAAATAAACATGCCACACCATGTTGGAGAAGGCTAAGAACAGGTGAGGAGACTTCTTCCCCTCTTTATTTTGATAGGTACAGCGATAGGTACACATCAGCCTCAAAATCTTACTGACTTGGAGAGGATCTGCAAAGAGGAGTGGGACAAAATACCTCCTGAGATGTGTGCAAACCTGGTGGCCACCTACAAGAAACGTCTGACCTCTGTAATTGCCAACAAGGGTTTTGCCACCAAGTACTAAGTCATCTTTTGCAAAGGGATCAAATACTTCTTTCACTCACTATAATGCACATCAATCTCTGACTTTTGTCTTCTGGGTTTCTGGGGGTTTTCCTGTTGTTTTTCTGTCTCTCACAGCTACAATAAACCTGCCATTACAATTACCGACTGGTCATTTCTTCATCAGGGGGCAAACTGGCAAATTTAGCAGGGGATCAAATACTTTCCCCCCTCACTGTATGTGGTGGCAAGGGTGGGGGATATAGAAACCTTTTTCTCTAAAGGACCATTGTCCCCACCATGGAAGAAAATCAATCGGGGCCACACAGACCAACAGACAAAATGTCTACAGCAGAAGCTTTCCACATAATTATTTCCACACATAAAATAATAATAACAACAACAACAGCAACAATAACAGCAACAACAACAATAATAATATAATTATAATAATAAATTGTTGTTGTTATTTATACCCTGCCCATCTGGATGGGTTTTCCCAGCCACTCTGGGCGGCTTCCAACAAAAGATTAAAAGTACATTAAAGCTTTAACAAGCTGAATTTCTGCAAACTACGCAGGTGTTAAAGGCACAAGAGCCTTGCTCTTCCCGCTTTGCCATCTCTATGCCATTCAGAGAACTCAAGTTTCATGAATTGACCTGAAGTGCAGAAGCATAATCTCGACTCCCTCATATCCAAATGATTTTTCTTACTCTCCGAACATATTAAGCACTTCTCTGTCAGTTATCCAGGCAAAACGAGTTAGATATAAGAGACGAAAGACAAAGACGTGTATTGTTTCACAGTGCTAGAACTGAATTGCTATGTCTAGAACTCTGAAAAGATAATACGAATTATTTCTTCAAATACCATTTTTTAAATATGTCACTTACGATGCATAGCTGAAGTGACAGCCTAGAAATAGCTAAATATTATAATTCATGATGTATAGCATCAAATTTTTAGATGAATTTATTCCCCAGGTTCTGAAGATCATATACCAACACTAAAACCCTATCCAATATATTATCCATGATTAAATCAGGATTAACCAGTATCTGCTCAACCTTTGCTATTTAAATAAAGGCATCCCTGGCTAAAGACTTTTCTGTCCTTTTGGAAATTATTGTTTGGAATTGGATGAGTCCTCAGTAAAAGGAAGCTCTACTGTTGTGTCGTTTCCCACATATAACTTTAACGTGTCTGCAATAAATGTCAGTGTAAAATTTGGCACAGGCAGGCATGTTATGCATTGGTGAGGTTTCTGCATTTGTAGATTAAACATCATTTTTATATTAAACAGTTCCCAAGTTAAATAATTAAAACTGACAAAAGTTCCATAAATCCCCCATAGTTGCAGTCATGTAAATTTTAAAGTCAACTGCTTGTAAAGAAAGAAATCATATTTCACCCACTAAATAGCTTTTGCTGCTTGTTTTCCAAAATTATTAGTATTATGATTATTGTCTCTTCAGTTGCATTCCTTCATCAACATGAAGCTTACAGCCTGTGAGAATACCAACGAGCACTTCAGAAACTGAGGAGTAAGCAAAAACAAGGCTGTTCCTTAAACCCTTCACAGTTTATAGCCACATTTACATAACATTAAATAAGTCAACAAAGGCATCATTAGCTCCCATTAAAATATGAGCAAAGAAATTTAAATGAACAAGACAAGCTAATTGGTAAGTAATGTTGTGTATCAAAATTATGACTATAAGATTCCACAGTTAATGAGAAGCACTACAATTGTATTTCCTATACGTTTAAAAATTAAATTAAAGGTGAACATAGTCAGCCAGAAAGTTTTCAAGACCTCATTTGGGAAGGCATGCAAGTATAGAAATCTGAAATGTGCCAATGTACCATGATTTCAAAACAACACAATTGGCAGACATATATTCCCTGATTCAGCAAGGAAGTTCTGCATATGGATTCAGAAGATCTACATCTTTCTCAGTGGGTATGGAATGTGAATGAACCTCCAGGTGTCTATGTTCAAACTGGAAATATAGCTAAGAATGCAATTTCCATTACCATGAAATAGCATGGGCAGAGAACCACCATCCTATCCTGCTTCAGATATTGGTGGCAATGCCTACTTCAGCCTCCCTTCTGGGTCCATTATATACATAGACACACTATAAGAAACAGCTTTGTACACATTCAGATCATTGGTCCATTAACTCAGTATTTATTTTTTTGTCTTGACCAGGGTTTTTCAGACAGAGGTATTCCCAGCCTTACCTGGAGAGGCCAGATATTGAACAATGAACCTTCTACATGCAAAGCAGATGTTCCACCATGAAGTTGTATCCCTTCACCAGATTTTATGAAAATGATATTTTGGCTTGCATCCAATGATCCACACAAGTAGTTCTGCTGGCACAACAGGACTACTGTTCCCTTTCCTCCCTTCGCACACAAATGCAAATTTGCTTCAGAGGCTCCCTCAGCCCTCTTGGAGCTGGAGGTGTCAGGAGAGGGAAAGGAAGTTTCACTGCATGCAAAGAAGTCTGTGATACTGGTGGAACTGTAGTAGTAGTGGTAGTAGTAGTAGTAGTAGTAGTAGTAGTAGTAGTAGTAGTAGTAGTAATAATAATAATAATAATAATAATAATAATAATAATAATAATAATTTATACCCCCCCAATCTGGCTTGGTTTCCCCAGCCACTCTGGGCAGCTCCCAACAGAATATTAGAAACATGATAAAACATCAAACATGAAAAACTTCCCTAAATAGGGCTGCCTTCAGATGTCTTCTTGTTTATTTCCTTGACATCTGATGGGTGGGTGTTCCACAGGGAGGCGCCAATACCGAGAAGGCCCTCTGCCTGGTTCCCTATAACCTCACTTCTCACAGTGAGGGAACCACCAGAAGGCCCTCGGCGCTGGACCTCAGTGTCCGGGCTGAATGGTGGGGGTGGAGACGCTCCTTCAGGTATACTGGGCCAAGGCTGTTTAGGGCTTTAAAGGTCAGCACAAACACTTTGAATTGTGCTCGGTCGGAAACACAGCCCTATCATTTTCATATACACAGAGAGAGTACATTTACAATAAAGGGGAAAGTTCACCATACAAAATATATGGGAAAAGAAGAACAAAAAAGAAGTACAATTAATCTTGTACAAGGAGGACATACAGTTGAATGTTGTCATTAAACTTTTCATTACAGTACTGAATGAGAAGCCTATTCCTAGGGCTTCTTCCAAAAGTTGATCAGCATTGCCATTCAAATGGTATTCAGGTGCTATGTCTTGTGATCAGTTATGTGGGGTGGGGCTTACCTGCTCCCCCTCAATATTTTATTCAAGTTGACACCCCTGACTAAATGGATACCAGCCACCAAACTCTACAAAAGTATGTCAACATGGCATAGATTTCAATGGATTCAACAGGATTTAAGCACAGCTAACTTTGCCACAAGTGTCCTTGGCATTGCCTACCCTTGCCTACCAGGCCCATGTTCTCTTCACCTAAGAAGGGCCCATCAAGGATCCCATATGGAGTAGCCATTGAAACTGATTGCAGAAAAACATGTAGAGGTAGTAAAATGATAAATACATGGAAGGCAAATAAATAGAGCTCTGTTTGGATGAAAACTCAATACTGGGCTAAGTAACAAAGTAAAGGAAAGCAATTTTTACATTACCCAGCTGTGCTTACAATAATACACAGAAACTCTGTGAATCATTTCATGGTTTATTAAATGAAAATTTTGTTTGCAACTGATGAGTTAGGAAAATAAACGTCCTTGGTTGTTTTCATTTTATGTTTCCCTGGTTTGTCCAGATCTTTGTAGCCTTGTGTGCCAGCACTGTCCTCAGGGGCTCATTAAAAAGACCACTGTTTGCTACTCAGATTGTCCAGGGAAATCAGCAACAGATTGCCATTAACCCCTGGAGGCTGAGAGCTTGAAATTCTTGATGCATTCACCACGGCTGGCAAGAGAATCCCTCTTAGCCTTCAGTGCCAAAGGGTTAATTTTTTCTCTTCTATTGCTGTTGTCAGGACTCCAATAAAACAGTATGTGACCACTATGAGAGACTGACCACTTAAGACAGCAGTACCTGCCAAAATTGGCTTAAGATTTCAGGAGAGCAAGGGGCAGAAAAATCCTGCTTTTTCCTAAAGTACACTGCATTACCACTGTTTACTTACAATTCTCTCTTGGAAGAAATGCTTAATCTCTGGAACATTTCCTTCCTTTCATATGCTCAGGTTAGGAGCAGAAGGCAAATGCTCACTAATACATTGTGGATAATGAGCATTCTCTACGAGAAGCCCCCTTTAGTTTCTTCATGTAATATTAGGTATGACATGTCAGTACAGGGGCAAGTGAGTGCAGATCTCTACCCCATCTTTCTTTCTTTTTTTAAATCATATGACTCTTTAAAAGGCTCAGCTTTTCATAACTGAAAAGACAATACAGTGGTACCTCGGGTTACAGATGCTTCAGGTTACAGATGCTTCAGGTTACAGACTCTGCTAACCCAGAAATAGTACCTCGGGTTAAGAACTTTTACCTCAGGATAAGAACAGAAATCGCATGGTGGCGCAGCAGCAGCAGCGGGAGGCCCCATTAGCTAAAGTGGTACTTCAGGTTAAGAACAGTTTCAGGTTAAGAACGGACCTCCAGAACGAATTAAGTTCTTAACCCGAGGTACCACGGTATATCCCAAATGAGGGGACTTGAACAAAATGCCCAAGTAGATATAATTCAATTCTGAGGCCAGCCTTCCCCAATAAACACTGTAGCATTCTAGATGCTACAGTTACGTTGTATCACTTGCTCAGAGTTCCTCTTTGAGAAAGTGCAGTACAGTGGTACCTCGGGTTAAGAACTTAATTTGTTCCGGAGGTCCGTTCTTAACCTGAAACTGTTCTTAACCTGAAGCACCACTTTAGCTAATGGGGCCTCCCACTGCTGCTGCGCTGCCGGAGCAGATTTTCTGTTCTCATCCTGAAGCAAAGTTCTTAACCCGGGGTACTATTTCTGGGTTAGCGGAGTCTGTAACCTGAAGCGTATGTAACCTGAAGCGTATGTATCCCGAGGTACCACTGTACTGCATCTAGATTAGGGGTTGTCAACCTGGTCCCTACTGCCCACTAGTGGGCGTTTCAGGATTCTAGGTGGGCAGTATGGGTTTCTACGGCACAAAGCTGAATCCTTCTTCCATCAAGCACTGGTGGGCGGTAAGGAAATTTTACCATCAAGAAAGATGCATTAGTGGGAGGTAGGTATAAAAAGGTTGACTACCCCTGATCTAGATAGTTGTGGCATCCACAACAAGGGGTGACCATCTGAAAGCAGTTTGATCGGCATATCCTATTTCTAACAGAACTTGGTTATTTGGGTGGCAATCAATGCCAGGCAAATAAATAGGTCTTACCTCACAGAAATGTGGGAGTAGCATGTCTCTGCCTATCAGCATCATGGCACTGTCACCAAAATGGCAGCTTTCAGAGGAGAACAGGAAATGAAAGCTGTCTCTCTAGTTCATCTTTAGCTTCATAGTTTTATGTTACCTACCCCCCCCCCAGGCATTCTCAAAAATACCCACTGCCTGCTTCATGTGCACCTTCTTGATGTTATGAGAACTCTAGTTCTATGACTTTCTGTTTTGACGATATTTCATGCTCAAATTTCAGCTAGAAACTGGCATTCCACAACAGTGTGGGGAAGGAGGTCAAGTAAGACTGAAACCACTGACAAGAACTGGTAGATTATCTGTTGGCCTCAAAATTGGGGGTGGGGGATGTTTCCAGAGGGGGAAGCTGTGTTAGTCATTTGCAGCAAAAACAACAGAGAGACTTGAGGCATCTTAAAGATTAAAAATATATATATTATGCCATAAGTTTTCACAGGTCAAAAAACAGAAAGCAAAATATCTACAGTTGACCATCAAGCCCTGTGTCCTGTCTCCACCAGTGTTTTAATTCAAAATGATATGCAGAAAGTGTATGATACAGTAGATAAAACTAAGTAGAAAACTCCATTCGCCAGCGACTTCCCATAATAATCAAGGACACCATAAGTCTCTCACTATGTTGCTCAGTAGCCACTGAGATTCCCAGATCAATGTCAATGTGCGCTTTTCTTTTCTGGAATCTACTTAGCCTATTCAGCCAGTTGCAATACTTTTCAACACACAAAACTTTGACATTTGAAGCTTTTGAGGCTCAGGTGGTCCATCCTTTAGTTTGGACTTTACAGATTGCTAGCTTTGGAGTTCCTGAGTTCATCCTCTGGTGAGGCTCAAGATGGCTGTTGTAGTAATCAACGCTATAAACTTGCCTATGGTATTATTATCCAAATCTGATGGATATAGATTACTACCACCAGCTGTGCTCCGTGTTAGTTTTATGCGCAGCAGAGAACAATTGTGGAGATGAAACAGCCTTTTATTCCTGCTGTGCTGACATTTCCTTACACAGGTGCCATGGTCCTGCAACTCTGTTCAAACGGTTGAGGTTGTGTGGGGAGTAAATTGCAGCAAAGGAAAGAATCACATTATTAGTCCGGGGGGGGGGGGGAGAGCTGGGCAAGGGAAGAAACACAAAAGGGCTGCCAGCTTTAATGCTATTTGCTTCACAGATGGGTTCTGTGGAATGTAAAAACTCTTATACCTATTGTATCCCGCAATGAGGTGGACACATAAAATTAGCTGGGGGTGATGACAAATGGCAGAAAGCAAAAACTAAGACTCTGTGGGTGTGACCTCACATCTCTTATCATGGTGGCTTAAGACAAAACTGTCTACTTATAAGCTGTGTCAATAATTCAAACTCTGTATATGTTTTAAAACATTGCACCTGACATGACTCTCCACAAAAAATCCCGGGGGATATGGCATGGTGCAAGTGGTCAGAATTTGCTGGACTGATATCCATAGCTTTCTCCAGAATTACAGACTTACCTGGGAAGGGGCAGGTGGTTGGAGGGAGGGCAGGAGAGAGAGTATACAGTGGTACCCCGCAAGACGAACGCCTCGCAAGACGGAAAACCCGCTAGACGAAAGGGTTTTCCGTTTTGGAGGTGCTTCGCAAAACGAATTTCCCTATGGGCTTGCCTCGCAAGACGACAGCCCATAGGGAAATCTCCGGGACAGCGGGGAAGCGCAGCGCGTCTTCCCCACTGTCCTCGGACCTCCTCCCGCCGCGTGGCATCGGAACGAAGCTCCGATGCCGGGCCGGGGGGGGAACGCCTCCTCACGGCGCGCGGCATCGGAACGAAGCACCGATGCCGGGCGGGGGGGGGAACGCCTCCTCCCGCCGCGCGGCATCGGAACGAAGCTCCGATGCCGGGCGGGGGGGGGACGCCTCCTCCCGCCGCGCGGCATCGGAACGAAGCTCCGATGCCGGGCGGGGAACGCCTCCTCCCGCCGTGCGGCATCGGAACGAAGCTCCGATGCCGGGCCGGGGGGGGGGACGCCTCCTCCCGGCGCGCGGCATCGGAACGAAGCTCCGATGCCGGGCGGGGGGGGGAACGCCTCCTCCCGCCGCGCGGCATCGGAACGAAGCTCCGATGCCGGGCGGGGGGGGAACGCCTCCTCCCGCCGCGCGGCATCGGATGGCTTTCCTGAAGACTTGGGGTGGGAGGAGGGTTTTCCTTCCCACCGCCAACATTCAGAATGCTGTTCTGAATGTTGGCGGCGGGGAGGAAAAACCCTCCTCCCACGCAAGCCCCGGGAACAGAGGGAAAGCGCTGCGCGCCTTCCCCTCTGTTCCCGTACCTGTCCTGAAGGCTTGCGGTGCGGAGAAAAGCCCTTCTCCGCACTGCCAGCCTGGCAAGCGGTTTCCCTAGGAACGCATTAATTGATTTTCAATGCATTCCTATGGGAAACCGTGCTTCGCAAGACAAAAAACTCGCAAGAACAAAAAACTTGTGGAACCAATTAATTTCGTCTTGCGAGGCACCACTGTATTACTGTTAGGTTTGTAGTGTGGACATAGTCATAGAGGACACATTTTAAGCAGTGGAAACCTTGTGGAACTTCTATTGGCATTATTCATTTCCTCCTGGACTCCCCCCACCCCCACCCTGTGCTATTTTAAATTCAGTAGCATTGTATTGCCAGTACCATCAATTATAATTCCCTTGTAGGAACTACATTGAAGCATTAGGACTCCATGTATTCTCCCTCCATTTTATTAAAATTATAAACAAATAAACCAATCATTGTTTCCTATGCAGCAATATTCTGCAGCATGATAATAAAACTGTGCAAGTGTTAAATATGTAAAACTGGAATTTACCACTGCCCTTTGTGGTGTTGTAAGACCTTGCTAAACAATCGTGTCATTTGTATAGATTTGTAATTACATATAGAGGTTTCGCCCCTTGGTGATGCTGGCTGAAGACTGTGGAAACTGATTGTTTCTTAGAAATGACTCTAAGAGAGCTCCTCCAAAACGTATCATGAAGAATGTTCCCAGGGCGGGATGCATACATAAAATAATATATATAACAGATTTAAAATAGGCAACAGCTGAAAACATGCAAATGTCAGTTAAAGTCACAATGAAAAGAAGAATTAAACAGGAGCCTGCAGAAGGGGAAGGGTCTGCCTTCAATCCACAACATTATCTTCACCCAAAGGCCTGGGCAGAGAGGTTTTTCTTGGCTACACCTCTATACCACACCTTTGCATACTTAAAAGATCACCTCATCCCCTTCATGCCCAACTGATCACTTCATTCTGCAGGAGAGGGCATTCTGCAGATATCCTCCTCTCAGGAGCTCTGCTCCATACAATTAACCAACCACATTTAGAAAATGGTCGTTTGTACACATGCCCCAATGTCCCATGGAGCTGTTGGAGCAGAGGAAGACTTGAGACTCCTGTTCAAACCACTGAACCCTTCTCCCCCACTTGAAATTGCTTCATGCTGGTCTTTGTTCCTGTAGTATAGTGTACACTTATGTGGCTCACCATCAAGTTAGGAATGAGGTGCATATTTTATTTTTAAACAGATTCATAGACTACCCTTCAACGAAATCAAAAAAGTATCGCCTGCTTAAGTTCCTGCTTAAGTGTATAAAAGTGGCACTTATGTAGGTCAGAGTTCTGGTTTTTGCTCCAGCCATTAAAACTAATGCAGCCAACTTCCAATAGGGTACCTGAAAGACTAACAAACTGATTATGGCATTACCTTCTGAGGACCGTGCAGTGGACTTTAGTCCGCAAAAGCTTCTGCCATAATCAATTTGTTGGTCTTTTAAGGCGCTCAAAGATTCCTTGTTGTTTTTACAATGCAAGACAGTCGTTCAGGACTATTTGTCAGATGTTTGTGAGAGTAAGGCCACAATGCAGAATATAAGTTCTGTGGAGTGAGCGGGCTGCAGTTTATAGTCCTAAGTAAGCCAGTCCGTCGCTGGAAGTGGGGTTTTTTTCCTTCTTCATTATTTCAATGAAACACGCTTCCAAGTAAAAGTACCTGGGACACTTGTTACTCTCTCCAAGGCACTTGAAGTGGCTTAAATAGGAGGAGGTTTCCTGACCTTTTAATCGCAGCAAATGATCTGCTGGTGAGGCTCGTAAGGAGCTCCTATTGCATTATTTATGACAAAGTCACCATTTCTTTGGGCAGACTAGTATTACTTTTCCTTCCCCCTTTACAGCATTCTCATCATGAAGAATGTGCTCTTAACTAAACCGCAGAGGGCTTTGTAGTGGTCAGTAATAGGATGCCTTCCAACACTCAATAGAGTCCACATCAGAGAAAGTGCAATCAGCCGCCCAGTTCCCAAGCTCTCCTCTTACAGGGCCTTATAAAAGTTATAAATAGATAACTCTCTGTCCCTTTGTGCTTTCTGACCAACCTCCCCATCGCCTTTTCCTTTGCTAGAGAAACAGATTGGTCATTAGGACACACAATATGCACTTAGATGTTTTGACGTTCTCTTGGCTGGACAGCAGTTAACCAGAGGGAATTTCTTGAAGGGACCGTACTTGTGTCTTTCTTCCTTCCTTCACCCATAACTTGTGTGTTATGAAGAATTAGGCATGGCAGCTTACTTGGGAGATTGTTGTGGCTCCC
Organism: Podarcis bocagei; assembly: GCF_964188305.1. Taxonomy (NCBI): domain Eukaryota; kingdom Metazoa; phylum Chordata; class Lepidosauria; order Squamata; family Lacertidae; genus Podarcis; species Podarcis bocagei. The sequence continues at coordinate 65,135,740 of NC_138126.1, forward strand.
ATTTTCTTACACATCATATTCCTTTATTCCCTTAATTACTTTTTGTGTGTGAAAGACAATTCCCATAAAGAGAACACTTCATTTCTCTGAGTCGTTGCCAAGAATATGCACCACAACTGTTGAAAAGGGAGAGAAAAGATCTGGCCTGTCCGTTAAGGATTTGCAAAGGAGCTCTCTCTCTCTCTCTCTCTCTCTCTCTCTCTCTCTCTCTCTCTCTCTCTCTCACACACACACACACACACACACACACTCTTTCTCCTTCCACGTTTCAACATTGCATTTTCCTTAATTCCATGATTGAGTAAATAGATCTAATTTCTTTTCTCACATTTGCAACTTCATTTTTTTCCAGGTTCATAGGGTCTCCCCTGCTTTTCAGAGATCATTTAGACTCATGAATGCAGAAATTGATTTTTTCTATTATTATTATTATTATTATTATTATTATTATTATTATTATTATTATTATTATTATTATTATTATTATTATTTCACATTGTTTTACAGTTGTGCACCACCCTGATATTATATGGCTGGAAAGAAATACTTATGTAAATAAAAAATAAAATAAATACATCCAATCCTTCACTGCACATTTCCTTCGTATTCTGTATCTGCTGCTTCACACATCCAATGAGTCCAGCATGCTCAGTGGAAACAGAATGATGACTATGTTTGGGGAAGAAAGGAAATTCGGGTCTGAGAGGGAACGACTGATTGGACTACTATACAGGAACACTCCACACTGCTACATTTTGTAGCAAGTCCTGCCTGTTTTGTAATTCCCATAATTTATCAGGTTTTTCAGGCTTCTCAATGGAATCTGGCTGGCTACTATAATGCTAAATGGACCATTGGCCTGATCCAACAGGTCCTCCTTATGTTCTAATAATAATAATAATAATAATAATAATAATAATAATAATAATAATAATTTATTATTTATACCCCGCCCATCTGGCTGGGCCTCCCCAGCCACTCTGGGCGGCTTCCATAAAAACCAAAAATACAGTAAAATATCACACGTTAAAAACTTCCCTGAACAGGACTGCCTTAAGATGTCTTCTGAATGTCAGGTAGTTGTTTATCGCTTTGACATCTGCTGGAAGGGCGTTCCACAGGGCGGGCGCCACTACTGAGAAGGCCCTCTGCCTGGTCCCCTGTAGCTTTGCTTCTCGCAATGAGGGAACCGCCAGAAGGCCCTCGGCACTGGACCTCAGCGTCCGGGCAGAATGATGGGGGTGGAGACGCTCCTTCAGGTATACTGGACCGAGGCCGTTTAGGGCTTTAAGGTCAGCACCAACACTTTGAATTGTGCTCGGAAACGTACTGGGAGCCAATGTAGGTCTTTGAAGACCGGTGTTATATGGTCTCGGCGGCCGCCCCCAGTCACCAGTCTAGCTGCTGCATTCTGGATTAGTTGTAGTTTCCGAGTCACCTTCAAAGGTTGCCCCACGTAGAGTGCATTGCAGTAGTCCAAGCGGGAGATAACCAGAGCATGCACCACTCTGGCGAGACAGTCCGCAGGCAGATAGGGTCTCAGCCTGCGTACCAGATGGAGCTGGTACACAGCTGCCCTGGACACAGATTTGACCTGTGCCTCCATGGACAGCTGTGAGTCCAAAATGACTCCCAGGCTGCGCACCTGGTCTTTCAGGGGCACAGTTACCCCATTCAGGACCAGGGAATCCTCCACACCTGCCCGCCTCCTGTCCCCCCAAAACAGTACTTCTGTCTTGTCAGGATTCAACCTCAATCTGTTAGCCGCCATCCATCCTCCAACCGCCTCCAGACACTCACGCAGGACCTTCACCGCCTTCACTGGTTCTGATTTAAAAGAGAGGTAGAGCTCAGATCCAGTTTTACCTAAGCTAGGTATAGGTCAGCTGTAGTTCACATTTATTTATTTGTTGCTTTGTTTGATGAACTTGTTGCTTAGGTGCAGGAAAAAAAGTTCTCAAAGCCACTCATAAAACAGTGGCTTGGGAGGGGCCATCTGTGTAAACCTGCATTTTGCGATAGTCGCATTTCCCCCATACTTGACCCTGTCATCAGACCCCCAGCAGGGAGCTGAGAGGGATATACAGGCCTATGCTACATCTGAAATATCAATAAAGTTGTGGCCATTTTAATTCCACAATGTTGTTTAATTCCAGAATGTTGTTGTTATCCCCCCCCCCCTTTTGAGTCAGGCTTGCTCCTGGGGGTGGGGGTGCTGCGTCTGGGTATGCAATGACATTTGCTTCTGATGCCCTGATGTTAAACACATTTATGAGGGAATGAGACCCTTTTGTTGTAGAAAAGAGGAATGTATTTTTAAAGTGAAAATAATAAAACAAATATTTGTAACCATTTACATGCCTGCCCAGCCACTCTCTGACATAATTTTTTTTAAAAAAAAGGAAAAAGAAAAAAAATGATTCTTTTTATTAAAAAAGTAAGGATAAAATAAGAAGGATGCTTTAGGGACCATCATCAGCTCTGGTGGGTCTTAACATGACTATGCCAGTCCACATACTGATGCTAGAATTCTTTGCCATCCCTTCAGCCGCTGCTCCCAGGACAATAATTTGTGGGACCCTTAGACCGTTGGGCATCTGGGAAGGAATATATAGGAAGAAGATTCTTCCCCAATATGTTCCATAGTTCAGAACAATGTGGTAAGTTCTCTGTGCAGTCCTAGAGAATGTTGCTCTTAAGGATATCCATCCAAGTCAAAAGGTCACGTTTTGAGAATTCTCTGTCAAGAAAATGCATGCATCCATTTTTCAAATATGTAAATAAAAATCTTGACTTCTAGTCCACTCCAAAATGCATCCAGATTAACCCCCTAGCTCTGAAGGTCTTGAAATTGCAGAATTGTTGGACTTATATATGAGGTTCATATCTGGCTGCTATGGCATGGCACAAGGGTAACCTAAGGCTGAGAATCACCTTAGACCAGAGACAGGGAATTTTTTTCAGCCTCCTGGGACACCTTCCAGAGACTGTGGGCAGGGCTAGAGACAAAAGTGGTCCAAGCAACCAATGTGGTTTTTCATTTGTATAGTAGTTTCTTCACTCATACATTCCTACTTATCCTCCCTCAAAAGCTAGCAGCAACGACAGGAGTTCCTCTCTTTGATATTTAATATGAACCTGGACTTTGCTCCCCATTCCAGATAAGGAGATCTCTATAATTTGTTTATTTCTCAACATTCCACATGTCCTGGAAGGTGAGAGGGTCTTTTTTTTTGGGGGGGGGAGGTTTCCTTTTAAAAATAAATAAATTTAGAAACATTTAAATTTCCTTATACCTTGGGATAACTCCAATTACGTATATAGATTCCACTATATTTTTAGCAACACTATTTTGCCTTCAATCCAATAGGCATTAACATCCCAGTTTGCTATTACAGGGTATAACAATTGTTAACATTAATTTGGCAGTGTATTATTAATATTTTACAGGAATGCTAAAGAAGAATCTTGTTTTAAAAAATCACAAAGTGTCATGTTGTAATTTTTATGTTAAACATGATCAGATATTAACAATGATAACTGGAACTTCATCATCGTAATAAGAATATTTAACACTAATTTGCTGGTTTGTAATAAATAGAAATGCCTTTTTTGCTTTTATGTGAATTGAATGTAGCATCCTCCCTCTTTTTTTAATAAGAGCCAAGTGGAGAAAGACATATATATACATCTGAAACTTCCTGAGGCCATAGTGAGTTCATTCTTTGGCCATATAAAATGCTTCACTTTCATTAATATTTTGTTTCTTTCCTTCATCATCAGGGAAAATGGATAAAAACAAAAGATACACGGCCTATTTCGAAATCCATGAAAGTTGGATACTCCCAAAATTCCAACAAGATTACATAGAAGTCTCATCTGGTAAATATTACTCCATGTTTTTGTCTTTGCTTAAGTTTTTACACAACTTGACAGCTTGTGGTATTGTGCCCACATTTCAAAGTTAAGATCTGCAAACATATGGCAGGGACTCAACATTCCATTCTACATGGACCACAATGTCTCCAGCCTACAAGTGTTTGCTTGTACGAAGTGAGGTGGAAAATAAGAATTTTCCTAGAGAAATGTGAAGACCTACACAGGCAATTCTGCTTTAGCTAGCCATCTGAACTGCCCTCAGGCTTCAGAAGAGATTAACTATTTCACTTCTTTGGCCTCTGATGAGACCCAGTGTAGTATCTAGGATCACTGAATGGGTTCAGATCACCACTTGGTTGGGAAATATGGACACCCACCATAGGACAGGATGGATGGGAATTGAAGGGGTGAAGGGAGATGGGGAAAGAACTGATGGTTTCAGTGGAGATCTTTTTTTTCTGGATGCCAGGTCCTACCCATAACCCACAGATTCCCAGCAATCTCTTTCTTTTAAAAGTAAGTCTACAGCACTTGCAGAACCAAAGTTAGGAAGCAAAACATGGAAGCACTATTCTTGTTTTTAATATTTATTTATTTCAGCAACAATACTGTGTTTTCTAAGCAGTGCTTTGTGGAACACTACAAGGTGGTCCCATCACCTCCTGGCAAATAGAAGGGGAAGAAATGGAGGCAGTGAGAGCTTTTACTTTCTAACTTTCTTGGGCTCCATGATCACTGCCGATGGTGACAGCAGTCAGGAAATTAAAAGACGCCTACTTCTTGGGAGAAAAGCAATGACAAACCTAGACAGCATCTTAAAAAGCAGAGACATCACCTTGCCCACAGAGGTCCGTATAGTTAAAGCTATGGTTTTCCCAGTAGTGATGTATGGAAGTGAGAGCTGGACCATCAAGAAGGCTGATCGCCGAAGAATTGATGCTTTTGAATTACGGTGCTGGAGGAGACTCTTGAGAGTCCCATGGACTGCAAGAAGAACAAACCTATCCATTCTTAAGGAAATCAGCCCTGAGTGCTCACTGGAGGCTCCAATACTTTGGCCACCTCATGAGAAGAGAAGACACCCTGGAAAAGACCCTGATGTTGGGAAAGATGGAGGGCACAAGGAGAAAGGGATGGCAGAGGACAAGATGGTTGGACAGTGTTCTCGAAGCTACCAACATGAGTTTGACCAAACTGCGGGAGGCAGTGGAAGACAGGAGTGCCTGGCGTGCTCTGGTCCATGGGGTCATGAAGAGACGGACACAACTAAACAACTAAACAACTAAACAACTAAACAAGAAAGCTTACTGCCATTCATTAATGTTTTTAGCCAGTGAATTAAGTCATAGGGTTACAACACTAACAATTAAGAAAGCAGTTCTAGCCAAGAAGGCAAAGAGAAATCTAGAGTGAAATACACACAATTTCTAGAGAAGGGACTTCTGGTTTAACCCTTTGATTTGGACTTCTCAAGTGATTGCTGCACCATAAAAAAAAAGAAATTCAGGTATTGAGGATTTTTGTGCAGCTGTGATTGGGAAGTAGCATGTAATCCGAAAACAGAAGGCAAAAGCAAAGATGGGAGTCCATTATCTTTTCAATTCAGGTTTTACTTCATGCAGGGGGGGGGGGGGAATGTGATTTTACCCTTTTCTGAGCTGTGAACTAATATGTGTACAAATACCAAGGTGACCTGCGTACCCCACAGCAGGTGCGCAGACCCTTAGGAGTGATCAAGCTGATGGCTCTGTGCATCTCACCATTCCACAGACTGACAGCAGCCTTGACAGGAGCACCAGCCATTATCACAGGAATCCTTATAACAACCCTACAAGGCAGATCAGTAGAGATAGCCCAATATATATACAGTGGTACCTCGGTTTAAGAACAGCCCTGTTTCTGAACTATTCAGTTTATGAACTTCGCAAAACCGGAAGCAGTGTCCCAATTTGAGAACTTTACCTCAGTCTATGAACAGAATCAGACAGTAGAAGGGCACCAGTAGTGGGAGGCCTCATTAGGAAAAGTGCACCTCAGTTTAAGAACGGTTTCAATTTAAGAACGGACTTCCGGAACAGATTAAGTTCGTAAACCGAGGTAGAGTACCACTGTACTTTTAGTATTACTCCATTAGTGAGTAGGACTTGTCCTGAAGTCAGCGTATTATTCAAAAATTGCAAAAGGGTGCAGAGGTTCTGAGGTCATGACTAACCAAAGGCCACCTAATGAATCTGTGGCAGCGACAAGAGCTGAACCAGAGAATTCCTGATTCACTGCAACTATGTGACACACCGTCTCTCGTACAGTTTATTGTATGGGCAAATTGCTATTTCTTGCTTTAAATTTACAATGGAATGTTTCTAGAATCTGGTTTCATTCTCCTCCCATTTGCCTCCCCCCCCCCTAAGTAATTCAGCACAGGGAGATACCATGCCAACATTTGAGACTTTTTTCAGCATTTTGTATATTTGTGTGGCTGATCTGGACTGTGAGCAATCTGCAGCCTTATACACAGGGGTGGATAGACTTCAGGCTTGAAGAATCTCCTTTTGAGGTTTTTTACTAGCACCCCAGAATGAAGCCAGGTGCAAAATAAATATTGTTAGAATTAAAGATCTGAGCACCCCCTGAGCCTAGGTATTTGTTTTTTACAGTCATTTTACATCCAAGTCTACTCTTCTGGTTAGCCTTCTTCATTTCAGCAGCATAAGATAGGTGAAAAAAGTTGAAGTTTGCAGCTGAAGTCTGAAAGAAAAGGCTACATCACTTGACTGCTACAGCAATTTGAAGATTAGATTGCAAAGCATCCTGGAGGGCCCCATCATTACAAATCCAAGTCACCAAGAGAAGATAAACCCCATCATTGTTTCTTTGATCCTCAGTTTTCCTGATATACCTGCCTGGCATGGTCACTCCCTGCTCCTCAGCCTTCCATATGTGCATGTTTATGTTTGCAGCACCTGGATTTCTGAAGAGGGTTCTCAAATAAATACACAGACTGGTGTGTTAGGGCACAAGCTCTACATAGGCTACAAGAATAAATTTGTTATTCATTTTAGAATTTTGGCCTGGCTTGCCAAAGTATCACTGCTACAGCTGTTACACATCTTGTTATGGCATTAGGCTGACTCACAGTGATCATCTTCCAAAAGATTCTGGCACTGAGTGAAGCCCTTCTAATATCCCAAATAAGGAAACCATCATTAATAGTGTTGATGACAAGGAGATATCCAGGGAGACCGAGCCAGATTTGACTGTGGGAGCCTGAGACCAAAGACACTAAGGCAAAGAACCACCCTTTTTGTCACCAACTTGGCTACGCTTCAATTTTCTTTATTTCTTGGGGGGGGGGACATGTGGAACAACTGGTAACGATTTGGGTGCATAAAAATATTATCCATCTGCTGTAGTTTGAATTGGTCCCAGCTGATGTTTGTGTTTTCCGATGGGAATGATCACAACAGTTTTGCACTGAACTTCACTTCAGCACTGTGAAATAGCAGCTGCAGATAGCTTTGAGCTGGTTGAAATTCTTGAATGAAATTTTCTTTCAAATTGAAAAAATAACCTTTTGCATGAGAAGGCATGTGATCATTCATCTCACTCTCCAATCTGTATAACTACTGTTTGTATTTTCTCAGTACTAAGATCTTGAGGCAAAGGAGAAATGAAAACAATGATATAAGATAATGTAATATGTCAGCAGATGTATTTCCCCATCACAAATGACTTCTGATAAGCTTCTTCAATCAATACCAACTTTTAATCACTCATTTTCCATTTTAGAAATGTGCGAAGAGGCTCACCCCATTTCTGATTTCAGTAGTGCTAAATTCATCAATTAGCATCTCCAGTTAAAAGATTTCTGGAAACAGGGCCAGATTAAGCCTTGAAACTATTGAAAGAAGCTTCCAGTCCCAGTAAATTCTGGGCTGGAAGGACCAATGGGCTTGTTCAGTATGTCAGGCACCTGTGTTCAAAGATCCACCACATGCAGCACACCAAAGTATCCAAAACAGCTAGCAAAAGGTCCCTGGGACTCTCATTAAACACATTAAACAAAAGGCCATAATGTAGATAGCCCTCTCCAACATCTTATAACTAAAAGTCTACACTGTGTGCAATACACCCTCTCCGGAAAAAAGACGACATTTAAGCATTATCAACACACCCTTATACAGTGGTACCTAGGGTTAAGAACTTAATTTGTTCTGGAGGTCCGCTCTTAACCTGAAACTGTTCTTAACCTGAGGTACCACTTTAGCTAATGGGGCCTCCCATTGCCGCCGCCACACAATTTCTGTTCTCATCCTGAAGCAAATTTCTTAACCCGAGGTTAGCGGGTTTCTGGGTTAGCGAAGTCTGTAACCTGAAGCGTCTGTAACCCGAGGTACCACTGTATTTAAGTGTCATATAGCATTAGCATCATTGCTTTATGTATTGATTTAAATCTCTGTTATACATCTGAAAGTCTATAGCCCAAAGTACAGAATATAAATTCTATAAATGAATTCCTGCCTCCATGTTAAATGCATGAGAATCATAGAAATGTAGAGTTAGAAGGGACCATTTTTCCATTCTCTTCGACATACAACTGGGTTCATATGCACGAATCATTTGACATTATTTGCTGTCCAAGCACCCACCCTTTATGCCCATCTATACTGCTCCTCCTTTAGTTGATTACACAAAGCTTCCCACAGTCTCCCCTCCAGGAAGTGGCAAGATTCATTCCTGTTTAGCTTTAACAGGATCTCAGCATCTGTTACTAGCCCATAGGAGTCACTGTACAGGTGGATCTGTGAAGGACTGGTGGGTAGATGGGACTGTGTCTTCTTTTTGTTGCCTCCACCACAGTGGTTTGCTTTAATGTCGTTTCCAGATGTATGCCTAAGATTGTTTTTAATTTTGCATCTAAAACTGAATGTCGCAAACATATTTTCAGGCAGTCAGTCAGAGAAAATAGCTGAGGTTTCCTGTTGCCTGTATACCATTGGTAAACCTAGGCTTCTTTTTCCATAGTGCATGTAATGGCCACAACATCTGATGAACAGCATATTTATCAACAGAGACAGAGGTGGATTTATGACAACGCAACTGGTTTCCCTGCACCTGCCTCCTTCCCAAAGCCCAATAAGCACTGGACTTTGGGAAGGCACTGTGAAGGCTGGAAGGGCATCAAAATTTGGCCTCACACAGGACGCCATATTACCAAGGTCCACCTCTGACCGAGATCTGTGTATTGCCCAGTAAAGAAATTTCCTCTTAAACAGTGAAATAGCAATCCAGTGCAGGTACTTTGAAAAAAGGCAAAGTGTAGAAAACAATATTGGGGCTATGTTCAATTTATAGCAGGTCTAATTCAACAAGTTCTTCATAGCTGTGAAGTTTGGGGGCATCCAAGGAGCTCCCTTGGGTGAGTAAAACTTGGTCTGCTTAATATGCAGGCAGACAGTCTGGTTAGATACAGCTCCCTTCCCAAGCCCAGTGTAAGGATTGGAAGCTGTGAATGGGCATTTTAAATTCACCTGTTCTGCATTTATTTCCCCCAATGCACCTTTTCTATCAGTGCAAGGACTTTAAGCTGTGCAATGGATCTTCAATAGAGTTGGCTTGTTTCAGTTGGTCAAAATTTGGATTAACCACAGCTTATACAACTGGTATAGCAAGTAACCTATGATTGATCCAGAACTGGATCAGAAGTTTCTAATCTTCTTGTAACTCCTTGTGGCTCATTTTGGTGAACTTAAACCATGGTTTAGCATAGCACCTGAATGCAGGCCATAAATCTGAAGGTGGTTGTTTTTAAATGCCTTCTGTTGTTACACTCTTAGTGGTCCCACTTTTATGCACTGAGGTTCTTTTCCTTGAACAGAAATAAGAGCATCACTTTCCCCATCCCTGAATCTTCATGCTGGGGAAAATGTTGCCTGTTGATTTCTGCCTGATATGCACAGAGCCTACCGGTATAATATGTATATCTCACAATCTCATTGCTGCTGCTTTTTAATGATATAACCAACAGGGCAAGGGATGCACTTTGTTAAAACTCATTCCATATCATCTGCACTCTTAACAAGCAGTTGTAGGTCAAACACAAGTGCCTAGGGGACCATATGTACTACCGCAGGCTGCATGTTGCTACCCCAGAAGTACAATATTCTTTCTGTGCACACTTCAGTTCTTTCTGTGGAACAGCTTAGCTCTGTGCCCTTGAATATTTGTAACCCGACGCCTTCTCTCTTCTGCCGGGGCGATCATCATTTACTGAAAGACTTGTCTGTTTACCAGGAATGTCAGGAGACTGGAGGGCTGATGGCGTGTTTGCTGTGAATATCAAGAGGCTGACATTCATAAAAATGAACAAATACTTTGCAACCCACAGGGAAATGATGGCTCTGAGGAAGACTTGCACGCTGCTTATTCATCAGCGAGAAGTGGAAAAAAGCAAAGCCAAGGTGTACTCTTTTTTTCCTTGTGGCAGGTATTGGTGGTGGTGATGGGGAAATAACAAGAAGATGTGACAATTCAGGGCTTCTTAGGATCAGGAAGTATTCTAAGACTGCAGAAAGCCGGATTTCTTTTTCAAAACCCCATTCCAATCATGATATAGTGTCCCACTTAACAGGATGATGCACAATTTCCTAACTCACAAGGTAAGATTTCATTTAACAGGAATCAGGAGAGCAGAATCACAAGTCAATGGGCAAGCATACTACACACAAGGCATTTAAGGGATAAAAACAGAGTTCCGTAAACATAACTGGGATCAGATCCTCATTAATGGGCAAAGAAAGGCATTTCTTAAAGCTGTTACACACAATATGCAAACCTGGGTCTGCATCAGGTGTACACTTGACAGGGGGCTGTGGGCAATTTTCATAAGCAAACTAGGAGGAGTATAGTGGCTTGTTTTCAAACTTCTCTGAGGTTACACTAGGTGTTTTTTTAAAAAATCTTACACATACATATACAAATATGTCTGGATTGTTTTTTTTATTTGTCTGAAGGATAGAAGTAGATTGTGTGTTTTTGTTTTGTTAAGGGTGTTTAAACTTTTTTTTAAAAAAAGAAATAGATTAATAATTTCATTTTTCAGAAGAGTTCAGTGTCCTGTTATTGAGGCAAAATTCTCATTAAGTGTTTTACATTTTTAACTAGAATGTTGAACTTTTCTGGGAACTCTAGACAAACAGAAATTGTTTCTAGCTCTCAATGAAGTGAACCCGCAAAAGGATTATTCAGGTCCTCCGTAACTCTTGAAGCTCATAGTCATCGCCTTAGAAAGATGTTTGATTGCTCCCCTCCATGAACATCTCCATCATGCTTTCTCCATCATGGCTTCCACTGGAAGGCCTGTCATTTTCATCACTAGGGGAAATGTATCCTTTTCCACTCTAGTCCTTATGTGAAAGAATCAGTATCTGTAGATAGATATATACAGTATTTGTACAGGACCACGTGTTCTGCTTTGTCATACAGAATGTGCTCATGTTATCTGATAGCATCAAGCAACCAGAATCTGTTATACTGCTTCTTACTCTGATCTGCCATTTTGTTTGGTGCATCTTTAGGACAGGTTCTTCGAAGTATTCAGAGAATAGGAGGATTTGGTGCCTCAAGGTGTGCCACTCCAGTCAGCAGAATTCACTGGGGGTGAACTTCACTGCGTATAGTCTATTGTTTCAGCGTGAACCGAACATCATTTGTCATTGGGCTATTACTACTGTGCCATCTGTTCTTTGGTAAGAAAAGGAGAGCGAACTTACTCCCATTCTGCATCCCCTTCCCCTACAACAACAAAAAGATGGGGAAAGGCTTCCCCACAAAGGAAAGGAAAGTTTTACTCTATGAAAATCTCTGAGCAGTCATCTCTTAGCACCTAAATGCCAGCTGCCAGTTACTATTGTTTTTATTAGGTTGACAGCTCCACATGGGTGGGTGCCAACTTTTATTCATTATATTTCATATTTTATAGCACCAGCCTAGGTTTGAAAAGCTGCTGGCATTTGGTGCAACAGCAGCCCTTGCCCCAGAGGGATAGTCATGCTTCCCATCCTTCCCTCTGGTATTTTTTGGGTTTGTTTTTTTTTAAGAACCTCTTTCACGACAGCTGTGCTTTCTGTCAGAGTTTGCTGGCTGCTCTGCATTCAGTCCCTAGGTCCTGGTTCTTTCTTCTTAGTCCTGGGTTTCATGTATGTTACATGCAGCTCAAATCTCCCTGTGAAAGAGCCCCTCATGCAATATAAAGCAAAATAGCTGTAATTCTATAGTGTTCCACAGTGGAATGCTCATCTTCCAGTATTCTTCTGAGCTGCCATTCTAATTAACTATGAGTACTTAGACCTGGCCATAATTAAGAGAAGAGGCTTTAAAAATTTTTGATTCTCATTATATAGAACAATATTCCTCCTTTCTTTCATGGTAGGAACAGAAGGTCACTGGTTATAGGCCTGGGATATAACAAAATACAGATTGCTTCAGTATTATGATATGTGTGCCAGCTCTATGGGGCCGAGGTGTCTTTAGCCCCCTCAATGTTGAGGGGATGGATGAGGACAAAGCAGAGCCAAGCATGGTGTATCTTCAGTGGCTGGCTCCTCCTGAGCACAACAGAGAAGCTGCCGGTCACTGAAGCTGCACTGTGCTGGGCTCCATGCTCAGCCTTCGCATGTCATCACACGACATCACACACACACAGTTCACACCGGGCCCACTCAATCTTGGGCACAATATTCATTCATTCCTGGTATCATGGTTCCTTTCTTACAATTGTCTGCTTCTCTTTTCTGCTTAAAAGATCCAGGCTGAACCCTTTTTTAAGTACAGGAGAAAACAAAGGAAATATGAATGTGTGAAAATGTGTAGTTCAAGAGACCACATAGAGTGAAATCATCAACAGCTCCAATTCTGAACTCTTTTGTTTATTGGATAGATATACAGTTTCACATTACCGTAGCTTGTGAACTAGAAATCTGACAAAAGCAATTTAACCCCTGCATTTAAATTTCTGGCATTTGGGCCAACTGAGGTTTCCTTCAAATTAGAAAACAATTAGATGAAGAATCTGGCAAAGAAACTGGACCAGATGTAGCAGCAATTTTTTCTTCCTTAAAAAACAAGAGAGCCAAAAACCAATGTAATTTAATTCTTAGCTGCTGTGTAGCCAAAAAGGACTCTGCTGAAAGATGAAGGCCTTACCTTGTCATAGGTCTCTGGATCAAGGTGAAAAATTCATATGCTTCTCTGGCTTATGGAGTTGCAACTAAGAATGTTATTTTATTTTCTTGTATGCCAAAATTTATACGGGGCCAACATTAAGGAAAATCTTGTGAACAGTACAAAAGCAACAGTAGCATTAAATCCATAGAACAAATGGTACATCACAAAATGGTATCTTCACGATGTGTTCTCCACTTTCCAGGCACAAAATATAGAATGTTACACTGCATAGATGACTACCACCATGGAAAACTCATGTTGCCACACCACATTCTTGAAGACCACAGAGTGGGTCGAGTCCCACCCCTATGTGACTAAAGTCATCTGTAGAATACAGATCTATCTATCTATCACCTATCTATCATCTGTCATCATCATCTACACACACACACACACACACACACACACACACACACTTCAGATGGATGGAAAGTGGATAGGGGTACAATTTTTGGCAGCACTCAGTTTCAAAAGCTGTTTGCCATTTGGCACCAGGGGCTGCTGCTCAAGATACAATTAGGCTCATGAATCAGGCCTTGTAATTTTTAAAAAATTCCTGACCAATATTAAAAGCTGTTTCTAAATTCATTAATTTTCAGTGTTATTTATGGGTTCCTAACTCTACAGATATGTTTATGGTAATCATGAAAAACAGTGTGTATGTTTCATTGTGTATGTGCTTGTGTATTCATGACCACCATCCAACTACAACTCTCATCATTCCTGACTATTGTCCAGGCTGCTCAGGAATGTTGGCTAGATCTTGGCCAACAAATGAAAAGACACGTTGGAAGAATCAAAGGTAGTTAATTTATGTGAACATCTGAAGTTCTAGAAGGAACGGAAAGGGGAGAGGGATGCCAAGGATGATAATCTGAAAGGCAGCACAAGCACATGAGAAAAGATATCTATAGATCAGCAGGCAAGGTGAATGGTAGCTCGAACCATCATTTTAAGAATGAGAGAGGTAGAAGAAATATATATAGCAGAAGAGGCACCATGGATTGGTAATAGAATTCATGTGTTGCATCTGTTAGATCACTGACTTCTCCAATTAAAGCAGACTTGCCTATAAAACTTTGCCTAAAGAGAAATGTTAAAATGAATTTGGAGATTCCTGTTGAAGTGAAACATCCAATGAATTTAAAGGGTAGCAAAATACGTTAACAAAAATCTTCCAGGAGTGAAATGGATGCATCTTGTCATGTAATTTCATCTGACTTTAATTGTTTAGGTGAACTTGGAGATTCCCTCCCTTCCTTGGGAGGGTCATCTGGGTAACTGATACACAGAGAAAACATTTGCAAAAAGAGAAGAGATATTTCTCAGCGAGGGTCTTCACATCTCTTAAAGGATCTCTGGTAGGGGGCCAGGAAAGATTTAACCAGAGATCTTGGAGAGCAACTACAAGTCAGGGAAGAAAGCACTGAACTAGATGGACCATTGCTTTGAAGGATGGATTTAGTCAGAAGATAACTTATTGTAGCACTGATTTCAAAATAATATTGTTGGGATGGAAACCAATAGAAACACATGTAATGCCAATCTTAATATGGTGCAGGAGGATTAAAAGGGCTACAATGGCTGTAAAGTACAGACCTCTCTACTCATGGGTCTGGGTTCTAACCCTATGCATGTTTTTACTTGACACAATGCGTCTCAAATGCTATCTAACAAAACGTCGACACTACTTCTATTGAAACAAAAAGCTTGGCATGTGATCTAGCTAACTGCTTGCATGCTGATTATGACCCACACTGAAGATCCCTTCACCCTGGCCTGGGGAACAGACACTTTTGAGAATCATGTTGGCCAATTCATTCTCTTTGTTCTGAATAGGAAAATGTTCTTGCTTTAAGTGTGTCAATGTTTTTGTTTTTTTATTGGCCTTCTATTCTCAGTTAAGATCTTGCTTGATTGTTTCTTTTTCACTCTCCAATGTACAAGAAGCAATGAGACTCTGTTAGTCTTCTAACATGAGGAAATGATGCCAGTGGCTCCGGAACATTTTTAATTAGTGCATCCTTTGCGCTTGAGGAAAGAACAGTGTTTACACAGATAACTCTCTTAAAGGCGATTATAATCCTAGCAGTGGAACACAGTGCTTGGCTAGGCAGGAATCAATAAAAACAATATTAAGTAGGGGGTAGGGTTGGGGGTCTGAGCTGGTAAACCTAGCAACACACATGGATAATGAATTCAGAAGCTGGATGTCCTGCTAAGTACAGCAACCCGTTGCTCCATCCTATTTCATTTTGAACTGCACTCATTCAATCCCTGGCTGAATGGTGGTGGAATCTGATGTGTTTTTCTTGGCATCCTGAACTTAAAGAGTTTGTTTTTCCCCTTGCAGACACCCACCAAATTCAAAACATTAGGGCAGGCCATTTCATATGAGAAAGGCACACCATGTATGTCAGTAAAGGGGATATCACAAATATCCAGCTTAATTTTCTTAATCTACACACAGTTCCACAACAATTTTATTATTTTTGCAAGCTTCATGAGAAGCATAAGCATGCATTAAGGTTCAGAGTGTAAAAATAATGAATGTTAAAAGAAGGTTAATTTTGGCCGCTATGCTAGGAGACAGAGAAAGAGAGGGGGGAAGGGGGGAGAGGGAGAGGGAGAGGGAGAGGGAGAGAGAGAGAGAGAGAGAGAGAGAGAGAGAGAGAGGAGGAGGAGGAGGAGGAGGAGGAGGAGGAGGAGGAGGAGGCGGCGGCAGACAGGGAGATGGGAGAAAGCAGAATTCAGTAAATGTGCCCTTGCAATGACCTTATTATAGACATCAGGAAAGTGTCAATGTAGTTTTTTCTCGGAACTGCATGAAATTAAACATCAGAAAAAGAAAAGAAGGAGCAACTGCTGGTTTGGATTAGTCTGTTCTCACCTAGACCTTCTATTGAGTTATACAGCTCTTACATTTTTAAAATATGACATGGATTGAAATAGGACTCAGCTGACATTTCTACTCTCCCCTCACCAACTTGTTGGTTTGACCAACAATAAATTGGTGGGAGCAGGGAGATAATTGCCTGAGTTTTCAGGGAAACTTTGCATATAAAGTATTAACAATTATCTTTTCCCATCCTCTGTGTTATATTGTCTTAAAAACTCCAGCACACACTTTATCCTTTAATGGATAGAAATTAGGGAAGAAAACCACTTTAACATGATGTATGTACTGGGAAATACTTGAGAAAATACTTGGGAACTTGGCACTTATAACATACAGCAGTAATGGACTGAGCAAGTTTTCTCTTTAACCCCAAGACTATAATTAAGTGCTTTTAAGATTAGTAGCACTGTACTCCAAGAAAATTGCCAAGCCCTTAATATTTATTTTCATTTAAACATTAAGGAACCCCAGGTGTACATATGGAGGCGGACAAGGAAGGCTGTCATTTACTTTAGCTTTTGCATTTTATTTTATATTTTTACAAAATAAATGTTTTAAGTGACATTGCCATATATTTCATGCATCCCCCTCTTTTCATATAGTAAACTCCAAAGAAAATTAAACCTGCACCTTTAAGACCCATGCATGTTGTTTCAGAGGGCAGGGCAGAACCTGAACCAATAGGTTCAAACTACAAGGCAAGGGACTTAGACTAAACAGTAAGAAGAATGTCCTAACTGTTCAGGTGGAACAGACTGCCTTGGAGTCTTCTTCATTAGAAGCTTTTAAGTGTAGACAGAATGGCCACCTATCAGTGGTGCTGTAGTAGTGAGCTTCCTGAAATGAACTATGATTTACCTTCCAATTATATGATACTATTTAAACAAAAATGTCATACATACACAGAACTTTTTTGTGACAATACTCAGCAGTACAGAATACTGGAACCTCTTCCCCCCATCTCTCTATGGCTGCAATCTTGTGCTGCCCCCCCCCAGCACTTTTATCAATATATGAGTACCCGCACCTCTCTCTCTGTCTTTTTTTTTTTAGCAACAAAAAAGTTCTGTGTATACACTTCAGGCTTTTGCCATCATCATCTAGTTGGGAAAGAAGGGATCAGCAAGAGAACTCTGGGCGGCATCCAACAGAATACAAAAACACAGCAAAAGATTAAAAACTTCCCAGTACAGGGTTGCCTTCAGATGTCTTTGGAAAGTCATATAATTTTTTACCTCTTTCACATCTGATGGGAGGGCATTCCACAAGGAGGGCACCACTACCAAGAAGGCCCTCTGTCTGGTTCCATGTAACTTCACTTCTTGCAGTTGTTAAAGTTATTATAGTTTGTTATCCCGGGGTGTACCAGGACATTTTGCTGCTGTAGGCAGAATGCCCCCTGCTGTGCCCTAGCCACTGCCGCCACTGCAAATTTAGGGGCCCCTCCCTCCCTGCATCTTACCTGACCTGTCCCCACCACCGCTACTGCATCCTCCCCCATTTTGCACTCATGCTGCCATCACAACGCAGCATTAGTAGCAAGAGAAAGGGCACTTTGGTGTCAGCAACAGTGGTGCACATGAAGCCATGGCAGGCCTGACAGTGGTGCAACAGGGCCACTTGAAGCATTGGCCTTATCACCGCCACAACAGAAAACAAAATAAAGATACTTATTAAATAAATAAAAAATAGAAATGTGTGGTTGTTTCGCTCACTGGTTTGGTGGGACAATGTGAAACTAACAGAGGAAGGTCTGAATTAGGTGAAAGGTTTCCAAAGAAGATTTGGCCCTGCTGGAAGCTCGGAGGCAAACTGTGCCAGCATGTATCACCATGAAGAAAGGAGGTCACAGAAGAACAGGTGAGGGCAGTTGAAGAAAGAGGCTGAGCAGCATGAATACACTGGAGCGAAAGCCACGGGTTGGTAAATAAGGACATGCTTGTGAGAAACGCAATGCCTCAGTGGCTGGTGGGGAGAGAAGCCACATCCAACATGAATAAACAAGTCTGCACTTGTGAAAGGTGTTACTTGTGATAGGTGGCGTATAGCGTTATAACCCCTTCTGAACTCTCAGGCATTAGTCTGAGGGCAGACCAAATTCCAGCATCACAGTCAGTAACTGAAACAAACATTTCCCTCCTCATTCTAGTCCATGAGAAACTTTTCTCCTTCATTTTCCTTCACAGCATGGGCAGACCTTTGAGCTGCTAATCGAAATATACCAGATTGTGTTGCCTAGTGTCACTGGATTTCCCCCCACCCAACCTCTTTCTTTTAGACCAGTGATGAGGAACTTGTGGCCCTCCAAGGTGTTGTTTACTACAACTCCCATCATCTATGGCCATGCTGGCTGGGGTTGATGGCAGCTGGAGACTGGCAACACCTGAAGAGTCACACATGCCCCACTCTACTTTATATCTTCCAAATCTAGTACTTGAACCTACCTCAAAAACCTCTAACTTTCAGTATGTCTTAACAAATACATAATAGCAAAGGCTATAGTAATTCTAAGCTCTCTGTCCTTGGCAGACTAGCTTTGAAATTCTGAGACCTACCCATACACAAACTCCAACATCAGGCTCTGCTACGCACACAGCCTCCCCTTATCCTGGTTGCAAATGCCTCTTATCCTATCAGCTGGAGGACAATGGCGGGGCCATGTCTCTCCTTTCTGATCACTGTTCTGTAATACGGTTTCATTTCATTTATAAAAGAAGTTTGTTTACCAAGAGGGAAGGGGGAAAGAATATATTTTGTCACCTCTGTGCTAAACCCATTGTCTCCTTCCTAAAAGCAATCATCTTTAGATATTAAAATGGCATGTCCCAGGCATTGCATAGCATTTCTTCTAATCTGCCTGCATTGCCAATTCAATTCACAGATTGCATTCATTCTTCTTTGAAAAGCTTGCATTGTTGAGGTAGAATTTTTGCAAAGAAATGGCATTTACTCACATGAGCATTGTGTTCAGGTGGGCTGAAGGACAAAGTCAAGAGCAGATGAGTGATTGCTGCAGCCTACTGGAAGAAGAAAAATAAGAATGAAACCAAAAAAAGGAACTATCTTCTAGCATTTATAGGTTCAAATTAAACAATGGACTTCTTTAATCCAATTATGGAATAAATATAAAATAGTATATCCCAAGACAACTGTTTAAAAATATTATTCCCATCTCCAGCTAGTGAGCCATAAAACAGGGGTTGGTCCAAAGGATAGAGATGGGGTGTCTCTGTGTGTAAATTTGAAAATTGTTTCCCTATGAAGAGTTACTTCTTTCCAAGGATGGTAACCCCCTACAATTTAAAAGACTGCTGTAAATGTGAGTATTCTCTAAGTTTGCTGTGTGAAGGGCAGCCATTGAAATGCCTAATGACGGCTGTTATATCTATTCTAGCTTTTGGTGTGGAAATCCAACCTGGAATCCCGGTGATCCTGAATTTGGAATCCATGGCAACTTTTGGACAAGGAAGATGAATCATCAAGTGAGGCTGATAGAGCTAGTAGTCCAAAACACCTGGAGGGCACCAGGTTGGTGAAGGATTATCTACAGTTACAATGGGTTTTCTTAGAATAGTCAGCTTTTTCAGTTTGCCAGATGGAATGATCTCCCCTCTCCTCCTGCACTGTTCTGGGGCCTCTCCTGAACACCCTCCCAAGCCAACTTGGGGAGTGGAGGAGGTATGGGGGAAGCCCCAAAACACAAGTGCAAGTCCTTGTGCAAGGCTTCTGCTGGTGGGACTCATTAGGAGAATCATAAGGTGAATAACTTCTAGGAATTGCATGGTTCCAGGTTAACCCACCACAGGAGATGTGCATCCTCGTTGCTAGGGGAAAAGAATGGAATAATATGGAAATTCTGAGCACTAGAAAATGAGACAAAAGCAAGAAAAGTGCACTAAACAGAAGCTTTTTAAAACCCCGTGGATTCCAGTCACACAGTGTCCAAACTTACTTGTCAATCACAGCTCTGACTTCACTCACTGACTGAAAGCACAGCCAGGCAGGAGCATCCAGACCAGATCATTTCACATAAATCATTTGGAAGAGTAGCTGTATATTTTTCTTCATAGTTTCTGCCCAGAGGCCTGGAGACCAACTTTTGGAGTGGTGACCCAACACTGCTGTCACAGTGATATCAAATTCAGGAGAAGCTTCCCGTCTTTCTCACACTGTGGGACAAAGGTGTGCATTTTTTTCCACCCTTCCTCCTTTCCTCACCCTTACCTTCAGATGCTTTGAATATTTGGGTCACATAAAATGTCGTAATTTCTGATGTGGCTATTGTGGAAGCCATTTTTGGGGAAGGTGGGGGCAAAACAGCTCCTTGCCTAGGTACACCTCTGAGTACATTCAAGTACTCTAAAGCAGCAAGTTAGGGACATCACTCTCTTACCAATTCAGTTTACCAACAGAGGTGTTGCACCTCACAGCACAGATCGGTTTCTTCCTACAGAGGATGCTAATAAGGACACATTCTGGTGGCATTTGTTGTTGTTTTTTTAAAAAAAGCAAAACACACAACCCAAATTATTTGCATACAGTAAAATCAAATTGTTCTTGCCAAACAGGGAGAAGTGGATCTATAATTCTTAAAAGTGTATTTCAAGACAAATGACATGGTTTTTATTTATGACATCAATTTATTTTTCACTTTGCAATTACGTAAAAAATAGCAATAACATGGTCAGGGAGATGATGTGATGGATCTAGGTGCTGAATTATTCATTGCCCTTCATTTTGTTGACTTCACATCAGATGGCTTCCTAGGTACATTGCATAAATCACACTGGATCTTTTTGGTCACGGCCATTCTAATAACATCCTATCTTGTGGCTTTTGTTGCTGTTGTATCCGTCCATTTAGGAGATGTACAGACGTGAACATGCAAATCAAGACTTGCTATATGTATTTTTTTTTCAAGAACAGGTTCCTGACAGCTTCACAAGATATTTGACATTGGAGAAGGTTTGCCTTCTCCAATGCTTCAGGCAAACCTTCCAAAGGGCTTTTCCAAAGCATTGTATTCAAGTTACTGTACAATCCTGTGCATGTCTACTCAGCAATGTTTCACTAAATTCAGTGAGACTTAATCCCAGGTAAGGTATAGGATTGCATTCCAAATGTATTTTGGTTCCCTGTTGTGTGTGTTTTTTAAATAATAAATTTATTAATAAAATATGTCAAAGCAACCCATGTAGACCAAGCACGACAACTTCCCATCACCTGCCCATCTCATTACCTAAGCTATTAGCCCAAATTTCTTTCCATTACATTCTAAAAGCAGAATGGATTTTTTTTTACTGTGATGTCACCACTTCCCACCCAATCAGCACTATGCACAGCCAGGTTCTGCTGTTAACACACAAAAATCTGTTATCCCCAAATTCAGTCTATGAGAAAAGATTGCCAGTGTGCTTCTTCAATGGGCTCAGCTCTCCCATTCCATATACCTTTGCACACCCTTAAAGAAACACAGACTCAAACATGAGTCTGACCAAACTGCGGGAGGCAGTGGAAGGCAGAAGTGCCTGGCGTGCTCTGGTCCATGGGGTCATGAAGAGTTGGACACGACTAAACGACTAAACAACAACAACAAAGAAACACTAGAATGTCCTATGTTCTCTTAAACACTCAATGTACGTACAAGCTAGAGAGTCAAACAGTTCTGATCCTCCATCAAAAGAAGTGAAGGAAAGTTGGTGGACTAGACTGCCACACCCCCACCCCCACCCTGATGAACAAATGCTATTGAAAGAAAGTATCCACTGTTCATTATTTGTAGATGCACTCTCATACCATGCATTAACCAAATGAAACAGAATATGGCTATAATCTCATACCTATTTGGGATTAAGCTCCCTTACAGTCAATGGAACTTCACAGTTGACATGCATAGAAATGTGGTTCTTTTGTTTGTACCAGTGCACTTATTAGTTGTGCAGTGCTGGAAAGAATTCTAAAGAACTATCAATGGAAGCATGGTATAACTAAGTATGGACAACTATATTGGCAGGGGAAAAAAGAATGGTCAAGTTCTGACACAAAGAGAACAAAGGCAAACAGATTCGTTTTTGGAAACTTTTACTGATTTTTGTTTAGGCAAGTCTATTCAAACATGAAGAAGCTGCCATGTGTTTTAATCTGATTTTTGCATTTTGTTGAGTTTTATTATTTTTGAGTGTTTTAAATATTTGTTCTAAACTGCTTTTACTGATGATTTTATTGTTTTCTTTGTAAACCACGCTGAGGTTTTAGTACACCCAAGTGGTATATAAATTAATAATAATAATATAGGATAAGAGATGGAGCCCACCAAATGATTCAGAAGGATGTTGGTGATATGAATTTAATCCTATGAATGATTATTAAGCTTTTTATGAATGAGTTCTGGTGACAGATTTTTATTGCCCCTTCAATGCATTTGTTTAAATCTTGTAAAAAAAATTAAAAAAAGAATTAAAAAGTAACAAATAAAAGCTGGTCATGTTGTGCATATTATTTCAAATCAGAAGATTTTTTAAACCTGTTTTGTTTTGTTGGGTTAATACCAAGAATATTGCTGCCTTTCTGAATATGAAACCGTGAACTGTTTTAACCTTAACTTACGTCCAAGGGATAGCCAACACTTATGTAGTTCTTGGAACACTTTTTACTTGTTTTGCCCCATGATTAACTGAAAACATGACAATACAAGTGCCGTTCTCAAACCACACCCAATTCTTTGCAAGGCTTACTGAAATGGTCACTTTCTACAGCATTCACTGCCTCTATGGTTACTCTTCAGAGAAAACCACACAGATGAAACAGCAGAAGTGAGTCTTGCAACCAAACATTGCAATGTAGAATGCTCCTGTTCGTGGTTCCACTAGCCAACCATGCTTTTTTCAAGGATATTCCATTCCATTTCCCCTCAGGTTTCCCCCCCCTCCTCCCCCGTAAAGTCAGTCAAAGTCATTCCACTCAGTCTGCACTGAACTAGTTCTGGAGTCTCTCTGAGGGTTATTCCCCAAGCCTCTGATACCTCTCTCATGTGCATGGATGGTACTGTTTTGGCTACATAAGGACTAGCAATTGGGAAATGATGCGCTATTTGTATATCCAGGCATATTCAAATTGGCAAGCTGGAAAGTGGCTTGCCCCTAAAAGCAGAAGGAATTTAGGTGTGAAATTACAGGTTTTGCGTATTTAGGCTGCAATCTCAAAAGCACTTCCTTCTGAAAGGGTCCTGAAGTCATCCAGTAACTTTTAGTAGCACTTCAACCACGCTGCTACTCCTCCAGCTTGCGACCTGTGTGAATGGGGACTGGATTCTCTAAGCAGCTTTTGGTTCAAGTTTCATTCCATAACACTTTTATGGGGAAGAAATTGCATATTTGGCTCTGGATGAGATTTTTTCCCTTGGCAGTTGTAAGTTTAAGAAGGAAATCAATCAACCAACATGAAAATCAAAGGATCACACCAGACAGTAGTTCTGAGCAAAGGCAGAAGCTATGCAAATAAAAGCTAAGGCAATTACTGGTTTATTCTGCCCATCCTTCAGGTCAGGGTGGTAGGGAAGTGGCGGTTGATCCATTGGGGCAAATCTCCATCTCCCTCCCGCTGCCTGCTTTGAAACTGTCCAGGTGGTGGCACTGCCTGCCAGCTTCTTCCTCAGTTTTGCTCAATTTATTTATTTATTTCTATTTATTTATTTATTTCCCGGTGCCACACATAGGCGCGGTGGCGCACGAATCAATCATGCGCAAGTGGGAGAAAGTGCCTGTAAATCGAACACAGAGTTAAGGCATGCTTAAGCCCATTGAACTCAAGTGGACTTTAATAGCCTTCCAAATAGGGGACACCTTTAAGCAGAGGACTGCCCCCTATAAAGTAGGGCACATGGGGTTGACTCCTGCTATGTCAATGTGCTTGCAAGACAACTTCTGCTTTTGAAGCACAACTTCCCTCTCCCTCTCTTCCACCTGTATCCCCCCCAAAAAAAAACTGTTTCAGATGGTTAAGGCAGCTCACAAATTTGATTTAGGTGGGTATGATGTTCACAGTTGGGTGACGTTCTATTGCACAGGCTGAAGTCATTTTACTTGAGCAATAACTTACATAGAACCTATGAAGGTTTGGAATAGAATCACACAATTGTAGAGTTGAAAGGGGTCCCAAAGGATCATCCAATCCAGGCTTCCTCAACCTTGGCCCTCCAGATGTTTTTGGCCTACAACTCCCATGATCCCCAGCTAGCAGGACCAGTGGTCAGGGATAATGGGAATTGTAGTCTCAAAACATCTGGAGAGCCAAAGCTGAGGAAGCCTGATCTAGTCATATCCCAATGAATAGCTCTAACTCTCTACAGAGATAGAGATTATTATTATTATTATTATTATTATTATTATTATTATTATTATTATTATTTGCATACATAGCTTTCCCAACTTCTTGGCTTTTACATTGGAGATCTTCAGCTATTATATTTTTCACCAACGTCAAGATGAGGAAGGCAGCTTGTATTGCTAGAATGAGCACAGAACCTTCTTTTAGTAGCTAACTAATTTTGCTTTTTTATTTTTTTAAAAAAACTGCTTCTACTGTTTGTTTCTAAACGTTAGCAAGTCTTTGAGAATGGAATAGGGTGGTAGGGATCCTCTTTTTATATTTTCAACTGTTAACCCCTCCGCACACACACACCCCACATGCCATTTTTATTTCATTGCCATGGTGCAAGCAGGAAGAGGAAGAAGAAAAGACAGGCCCTAGTCATTTCCTTGCATCACAGGGGGTGCTGTGAAAAGAGCACCACAAAAAAATATATGCAGTTTTGCATACACTGTGGTAAAGAGCAGGACAGGAAAGTATAAAATGTGCCACATAGTTAATTCATATCTTGCAAAATAGGGCTTGACAGCTGCGCTGGTCACAGACCACACTGAAATTACAAAGCTGTGGTGCATTGTTATTAATATTTTTTAAAGGGTTGGGGGAGAGAAGCCCTTCTGGAGATTTTCAGTAACCCTTCATTGCTCTTTCTTCTGCTCAGTAGCTATTTCCACCCACCTGCTATTTATGTAACCCATTGACTGATGAATGAGCAGGCCCCTGTTCCTATTGGAGGGCAGACCTGCAGTTCTACAATCCATCACCCAGTTATGCACACAGAATCCCCATTCATCTCAGGGGGATTTGAGAGCAGTTTAGCAGCTTCTGACACAGTGGCTGAGCTCCTGTACTCAGTTAAATGTGCATAAGTTCCATTTGTCTCCGCTGCACTTCTGTGCATGCAAGTCAATGTGGGGCTGCAGACATCAAATCAGCAACACAGTTATGCGCTTTCCTGGAGTGCCACATGTCTGTGAAGAAACGGTGTGGTTCAGGGGTAGAAATTTCAGCTTGAAACAGAGTCATATGGGCTCATGTCTACCCTGAGCACGCTCTCTCAACCTCAGTTGTCCTGCTATAAAAATGGAACGATGGTAGCCTACCTCACAGGGCTACTGTAAAGGCAAAGCAAAATAATTGTCTGGAAAGCATTTGGAAATATAATGTGTTTCATAAATCCGCTCCACTTCCCAGTGGGGAGGAGCTGCAGTGGACCGCGTGGTCACCCACTCCTCACTGGGGGCAGGGGACTTTGTCCCCCGTTGCCCAGGGGATCCCGGCCATGTCAGAGCCTGGCCAGCCAATCTGCTGGCCGGGGGGGCGTGGCCGAGGCAGTTTAAACCAAGGAGTGAGCCAGAAGACTTGCTCTTGGCTCACTTCCTCAATCACCCGCCATCCCTCCCTATTTGCAGGTTAGGCACTGGGCTTGCTATGGACTTTGGTTGGTCACCTTGGTTGTTTGAGGGGCCTGATAGGAATTTTTCCACTTGGCAAATTGGCACTGGCCACTTGGTTTTCGCCTACCTCGTAGCAATTGTCACAGCTTTTTTAGGGTTGTGGTTAGGCATTGTTTGACCTTGTGTGGGGGAGGGGAGGTGTAGCCATCATCTGCCCCTCCATGCTTAAGGGTATTCCGTTAAAGGAATCCGGGGGTGTTGATCTTGTCCGAAGCCCAGTCGGGGCTAGGGCCTTGACACAACCCTGACGGGAACACCAATAAAGTTGTGGCCAAATTTACCCAATAACATAAACCTAATATCTGTGTCCTTGTGTGAGTTATTTTCCAACGAGGGGGTGGCTGCGGGGTCTCGACACGCAAATGATTATTATCAGGGAACATTTGGGCATTTAATTTGTAACACTGCACTGATGCTTGAAAACTATTTGTGCCTCAGTCAAATTGAAATCTGTACAACTGTTGGCTGTCTGATTTTCCTGCCCTGTGCATCAACTGGGGCCACATGCATACATAGCCTATGTATTGCATTCACTTTAAGAGAAAATGAAGCAATACTGATGCATCTGCTCAGTTCTACAGCAAATATACAAGGTGTATAAAGTTAAGTTGTCCAAGTCAGCCTAAAGCACCTGAGCCCCTAACATAGCTAACTTCCTTGTCCCTTGGTTCATCCTGAAGATCAGTTATAGTTGAGGTTTTATCTGTATTTTAGTTGCAAAACCCCAAATCACCCCCCTCCCCACTGGTTTTTGTCCTTGTTCCTCATTCCCTTCTACTGTCCATTAAGATTAACAATAATGAGAAAACAGGACCAAGCATACTCAAAGGTTCAAGGATCTGATTTCAATTAGCATTACGCTATGGGGAAAAATATTAGAACAGTGGAAAACAGCTCATCTTTATTGTTTAGTTAGCCTCAGTATTTTGGTATATATTATCCTCCTCTCTTAGGAATAATAGAATTAAGAACATATTTGCTGTATGATTAAATTTCCCATCCCACGTCTACTTTAGGTATACTGATTTTCCATTTAAATATTAATTTAATTTTAAAGACCATTACTTTTAAAGAGTCTTCACAGGACCTAAGCAATAATGTTCTCATAAAAATCAGAATGAAACATTTTGGTATGCACAAAAGTCAGTTTTAAAGCAAAAGATGTCTACGATTTTAGTGCTCCAGATGCAGTCTAAGAATGTAAAGCTGTTTTGCCTCAGTTGTGAGAAACCAAGTTATATTGGAAGTAAACCATGGCATGCAAAACCTCTGGCCTGCATCATGATATTTATGGAGGCAAAAAGTGAACATAACAGCTGTTCTTTTGCCAGGCAGAAGTCATCACTGGCAAGGGGAACAGCCTTATTCTCTGCCCCTTTTAATACAATAGATGCAATATTGACTAATAAATATGGGCCATTTCCTCTTCCCAGAATATCTTGGCATCGTTGCCCTGTAAGGAGGAGGAAGCTACAGGCCTCTAACAGAACAGTTTCCGTGGCAAACTTAAAACTCCCAGGATTCACTGAGAAAGCCCTTAAAGTCACAGAAGATAAATCTCATTTATGGTTGTGGTGTAGAAAGGTGTTTGATTTCATTGGTAAATGGGCTCGCCATCAGCACCTGGCATACTGGGCCATTGGCATGCTCCCACACAGCCTGGCAGGGCCCACTACTCACACCTTGCATTCCTCTCCTTGGTAGCAGGGCGGATGCTGCAACCACCAGCCTTGCGTTCGTGAGTGGGCTTACCTGTCCTATACTGGACTAGAAGTCCAACAGCCACCATATATTTTATTTCCTGCAATGTTCCTGGCCCATTACAGTGCTACATCACATTGCTTGTTTGCTCACAAGTGCAAATGAGAGAGCCTGGCAGCAAGAGGTCCAAGTGAATGTGACTATTGGGGGCTGCCTGCATCAATGCTAACCCCCTCCCCGCCAAGCCTGGAGCTCAGCCTGCCAGTAGAGAACATAATAGCTCGCTGGACTTTGTCAAAATTCTCATTGCAAGACACTGACAAATTTCCCTTGATTTTTTCCAAATATCTGTGAACCTTATATCCTAGAATAAAGGTTCGTCTGAAACCTAGTTATGCAGTCTGCACTTGCTCACCCCCATTTTCATTTGCACAGCTGAATGTGGCGCCACCACCATACACAGAGGGGAAGGGAGTTTTCCCATTCCTAATGTTTGCATAGCCCAAAGTGATTGCACATTGAAAATGTGGTATATTTTCCACAGTTCGTTTTTGTATGTAGGAGGTGCCATTTCATTGTTCTGATATTTCTCCCCAGAAGGTCAATGTGTGTGCTTGGTTGGGGGGGGGGGAGAGAGAGCTGTGCTTTGATCATTTCTTTCCATACATGGCTGAAGTAGATTGTGTCATCAGTAAGCAACATTGCGGCAATACAGTTGCAATGGATTCTTCAATTGTTGCTATTGAATTCTTTTTTCTACTACATTCATTGTGATTTTGGTATAACTGCTGGAGGAGCATAAATATAGGTGTGCGGATGTAAGATCCATCTTAAGTGTACCATAAGATGGGTGTCCCTTCCATTTTAGAAAAAAAAAACCACATGATAATTTTGCTAAGAAATTTTAAAGGGGTGGTTTTGTGCTAGTACACAAGTAACCCAATTTGGGGGATGCCATAAGCAGTGAACAGGAGCCTGCACAGATTCTTGTTGCATGCACACATAAATGATGCTTCTATAGAGTTTCTTCAGTGTGGTCTGATAACATTATGGTTTGTGCTGCTATGCAAGGAACTTAATCTTGTGAATAGCTGCACAGAATTGGCCAGCTATGGACAGGGAGCTGGTGTGTGTGTGTGTGTGTGTGTGTGTGTGTGTGTGTGAGAGAGAGAGAGAGAGAGGGGGGGGGAGGGGGGGCATCCACTCTCCCCCAGTGGATGTGTGAATCACTTCTGCAGAGCAAACATTTTTAAAGTTCTGAAGTATTTTTAAAGTTCAATACCAGCTGGAGCTTGGAGCAAGAAGGAAGCAGCAGAAGCGAGTTTGCTAAGCTATGGCAGCCAGGCAATTTCAGCAGCCATGTTGTAGCGCATATGTACCACCAAACAGGATCACCGTATCCATCCTCTGGCAAATGCAAAAACTGGCCACCCCACAGTGCTTCCTTCCTAGCATGGATTGGCGAGAAAGAGGCTGGTGGAGGAGAGGAGAAGCTGGAACTGCTGCAGCCTGAAAGGCCACTGCAGGATGACTGTCCAAGGAGGCAGCAGCTGAAGGAGAAGGGAGTGCATGGATGGAGCAGGTGAGATCCAAGCTTCACCAACATGCACACTTTCCCCTCCAGCTAAATTGGCTTTTTTTAAGCTTTCCCTGTTCTCCAAGAGTTGCAGGAAAATAAGGCCGGTGTCCTGTGAAGGATGCATCAGAACTGCTGCCTTCTGTGCAGCACTCATAGTACTTTTTACACATCACTTGGGAAGACAGGCGAACTAATACCAGTGTACTGGAAGAAGGAAAGATCACCAGTGTCGAAGCAATGATTCTTCAACATCAACTTCATTGGACTGGTCATGTTGTGCAGATGCCTGATCATTGTCTTCCAAAGCAACTACTCTATTCCGAACTTAAAAATGGAAAGTGTAATGCTGGTGGTCAACAAAAGAGGTTTAAAGACTGTCTCAAGGCAAATCTTTAAAAATGTAGTATAAACACTGACAACTGGGAAACACTTGCCTGCGAGTGCTCCAGTTGAAGAACAGCCTTTACCAAAGGTGTCATGGGCTTTGAAGGCACTCGAACTCAGAACGGAAGGGAGAAATGTGCTAGGAGGAAGGCACGCTTGGCAAATCCATACAGTGATCAACTCCCACCCAGAAATCTACGTCCCCACTGTGGAAGGACGTGTGGATCAAGAATTGGCCTCCACAGTCACTTATGGACTCATTGTTAAAACCGTGTTTATGGAAGACAATCTTACTCGGCTACGAGTGATCGCCAAAGAAGACAACTCATAGTACTGCTGCGTAACTCTTCCACTGAAGGAGAAAGGGCTCACACCAAAGTTGCGAGATATTTTCCTTGAAGAAAAGTGATTTTTTTTAAAAAAAAGTAAGAACCTTATCTCCATGCTTACATGTAACTAATCTAGATATAGCTCTCAATAAAGAATACATCATATGGTGTCTCCTTCAATACATCAAAGCAATAGATCTTATTATGAAAAATTCAATAAACCCTCTCATAAAGGCAGAGCAATGGAAGGAACGAGCAGTTCAGCTATAATTCTGTCTTGTTTAACTTGACTTGCCTACTTGCAGAGGAGAATTTACCGCTGTTGCCATGAAACAACTCAATACTACAATATTTGCTGGCACGAAAAAAAACGTATATCGGGAGCCATTATGATACCCCTGCACTAAGTTTGCTATAAAGGTCATGCTTCCCAAATTGAGGCCCACCCTATATGTGATTACGTGGGAGGATTGCAATTTTGACATGTTTTGGGCTTCTGAAAAAATGTCCCAGTCCCCCACCCCAAACTTTAAACAGGATGGCTGTTCTCTTGACCATTATTCAAATGACAGGGAGGCAGTGGGAGCATATGTTCAGTGTTGTGTTCTTGAGGCAGGGGATGACATCCTGCCATTCTGTGCCAGAATGAAGACATAAGAACAGCCTTGATGAATGATGCTAATGGTCCATTCAGGCCAGCGCTTTGTTTCCAAAAGTGGCCAATTGGATGACCTTGGGAAGTTCTCATTTTAGGACATGGTGATGACAACAAGTTAGCCCCTCTTGCCTGTCTCAGATGTCAGGTAATCAGAGGCTGCCCCTGAACACAGGCATGGTGCATCTGAATGCATCTGGGCTGAAAGTTGGGAGCCCCATTCCTAACCCCCCCCCCAACACCTCAGACCTCCCTACCATGAGATTCAAAGCATGTTCAGCTAAATGCAGTAAGAATCTTTCCTAGGATTAGAAACCCTGCCTTATCAGAGGTTTTTTTGTTTGCTTATTGTTTGGTAAAAATATGAGGTTCTGGTCCTCATAGTTGATAAGAATGCCAGCACAAAATGGCTGCCATGGTGAAATATGAGTTGCCAGCCCTGTCAAGGAGGATTCTAAACACGTATGCTAAAATGCACTGGGTGTCCCCTTCAGACCTTCCTTCTCAATGTGGGATGGTCTGAAGTAGAGCTTGTGTGTGAGGAGTTGTTAGTTGTCCTAATCTCATTGCTGAGCAACACTGGTGTCAACTCCAGGGAGCTCTGGTTGCTCTGGGCACCTACAACATTTTCACTGTGGGTGCCTGGCCTCTGCCATGGTGGTGACTGGGCTGGGGCCTCTACCTCTGCTGTGGAGCCTCTGTTGGGGCTTGTTTTGGCCACAGACATGGACATGCACCCATGCTCCACAGCCCCACCCCTGCAGCAGCACTAAAGCAGTGCCAGAGAGCACATCATGTTACACACACACACAGAGCACTGGGCACTCACATGCTGTGGGCTCAAGTTGGT
The DNA here is from genome assembly GCF_964188305.1 of Podarcis bocagei. Taxonomy (NCBI): domain Eukaryota; kingdom Metazoa; phylum Chordata; class Lepidosauria; order Squamata; family Lacertidae; genus Podarcis; species Podarcis bocagei. The sequence goes on from NC_138126.1 coordinate 65,167,062, forward strand.
GCCTCTGCTGAGCAACAGTGTGTAGAGCTCAGTGGAGTGGGAGACCAACCAACCAGAAAAGTCTCTGAGATGTACTTGCCTGGAGGCAGAGTCAGCATCCAAAGTCAGGTCCAGTCCTAGGGCCCGGCAAACACCAATCCACATGGTCAGGTGGTCCAGGGGTCGGGCAAGCCAATGATCACAAAGTAGGATCAGAAACTACAAGTCCTGTTGCAAGCATCTGACTACTGCTGGAAGCTCTGCTTAAGAAGATTGATGCCAGCTGGTTCTCATCAGTGCCTTCTCCTCTGTGTCCTTGAAGGCTGATCAGCTGCAGGTGGAGTCACTCTGCCTTCTCCCCCTTCAGGCTGCTGTTCAGTAGGTGAGGCCCGTGACAAGAGGCAGGGCTTGTGGTCACACTTTACCCCTTCTTCTTTTTAAGTCTGCAGATGTTTGTCCCAAATGTCTGAGGGAGGCTTATAACTTGCATCATAATAGAGCAGAAGCATCACAAAAGATCCCAACAGGTGCAAAGAATCTCCTTGTCACAAAGCTGTTATCCCTCTCCTTCTTGTCAGTCATCAATCAATCAATCAATCAATCAAATACAACAAGCCTCTACTATCTTGGAGTTAAGTGCCTGCTCTCACAACTGATGCTTTTCCTTCACAGAAAGCATTCCCTTTCTGTGGGAGAATGCGATCGGTGCAATCCCGTGCAAGTCTACTCCGATGTCCTCTGACATCAATGGGACATGCTTCCAGATAAGAATTTATAAAACTGAAGCCTAGAATACCCCATTTAATGATTGGACAGGCATATGTATTTTGCTATGTGCATTTTATGAGAAGCTACCATTGGCCACAGATACCAAGGGTGCATACATTAAATTCAGCAACACACCCTTAGTTTTCATATTGTTTTTACACATTATATTCTTTATTTTTAATCATAGGTGCCAACTCCCTGGGGCACTGGGTGCCCGAGCAGCCACAAAATTCTGCATGAAGCGGTTGGGCACCTACACATTTCAGTGCCAAGGGCATGCACACCCATGGCTGCATGGCACCCATGGCCCCAGGCACCCATGGGCACTGGGCCAACTGGCACTTCTGTTTTTAAGTAAGCAGGGGGCTTTAGTGAAACATCTCTCAGGATGTGAGCTCCAAGAGCTACATCTATAGCTGCATCTATGTAAATTATCCACACACAAAAGTGAAGAATCAACAGGCTTGAGGGAACCCTGAAGTTGCAGAAACTGTTGTAGTTTACCCCAGTACATCCATTTTTGTCTGCATTACTTGGTTGGAGAACAGCATCATGAAATTCAGAGAAGTGTGAAATATAAAAGCTGGCTCTGTTTCAGTCTGCATATTATTTTGGAAAGTGTCAGGTGGGTTCGCCTTTAAATGGGAACCAAGGTGACTTTCTTCCCCATTCCTAGTTGCAGCAAGGTCAATCTAATTAAATTACCATCTCAGGTCTCCTTGTGGTCCGTATCAAACATGCACTTCTATAAAGAGGGGTCATGCTTCATTGACTTGCATGCTATGTTAAAAAACTAAAATACATTTTTAAAAAAATAAAATGAAATAAGGCCCAGGTTCTTGCAGAGACTTTGACGCTAAGTTTTGCTTTTTCAACTCCCTTCAGCAACAAACTCATGTAATATTTAGTTATATTTATTCTCTCTCTCTCTCTCTCCTGCCTGATAGTAGCAAAACCTCTGAGCACGTAACAAGAAATATTGAAATGATCCATATTTTTATTGCCTAGATACAAATTTTTAATCAGGTACCAAAAGGAGAACAGAGGAGGTCCCTGCCTGACGTCAATAGGCAGGGAGCCCCAAAGTGTAGGTGCTGCCACACTAAAAGATTGATTTCATGCAACAGTGGAACAAGTAATAGAGGCACACCAAGGACACACTGAATCCTTATGCAGCAAAAAAATACTTATGAAGAAGAAGAAGAGTTTGGATTTGATATCCCGCTTTATCACTACCCGAAGGAGTCTCAAAGCGGCTAACATTCTCCTTTCCCTTCCTCCTCCACAACAAACACTCTGTGAGGTGAGTGGGGCTGAGAGACTTCAGAGAAGTGTGACTGGCCCAAGGTCACTCAGCAGCTGCATGTGGAGGAGCGGAGATGCAACCCCAGTTCCCCAGATTACGAGTCTATCACTCTTAACCACTACACCACACTGGCTCCATCCACACACAAGAGGGAGGGATCAACAGACTTGAGGGAACCCCAAAGCTGCAGGGGGGAAAACAACTTTAGGGGGACACAAAATGCCACTGGGGGACAGGGCTGGGAAATGGAGGAACAATATCCTAGATGATGGTCCGGCTGTCTGAAAGGAACCCTGAACAGACTACTCTGCAACATTTGGTTGCACTTGTACGTAAACCACTGAGCCTCTTGGGCTTGCTGATTGGGAGGTTAACAGTTCGAATCCATGTGACGGAGTGAGCTCCCATTGCTCTGTCCCAGCTCCTGCCAACCTAGCAGTTCAAAAGCACGCCAGTGCAAGGAGGTTAATAGGTACTGCTGCGGTGGGAAGGTAAACGGCGTTTCCATGCACTCTGACATTCATCACAGTGTTCCGTCGTGCCAGAAGTGGTTTATTCATGCTGGCCACATGACCCAGAAAGCTGTCGGTGGACAAATGCCAGTTCCCTCAGCCTGAAAGTGAGATGAACGCCACACCCCATAGTCGCCTTTGACTGGACTTAACTGTACAGGGGTCAATTACCTTTACCTTAGCTTATAGATGAGAAAGGTTTTCCCTGCTACCTCTCCTCCCACTTTTCCTTTTGTGGAAGGTTCCCTGATTATTATTATTTTAGAAAGCAAGGTTCCCTGATTATTATAATTTTGGAAAGCAAGGTCTGCATCCTGTGGCCCTGTACCAGGCTGAACTGAGTCTTTTGTCACTGCTGTTGCAGTTCTCGGCAAGGCCCTCTTCAACAGAGGCAGATAAACAATCCTCAGAGACTAGACGGTGATTCCTTTCATCACATTACTCTAATTCTCTCCTTTCCTATTGATCTATAGGGTACCACCCCCTCAAACCCCAGACAAATTGATTCTGCGACTAACATCTGTGCACACAATTAATCTCTTTCACACATTTGATGTTCCACTTTACTGGACACAGGACACACACTATGACTCATGTGTTAATCAGCTAATACCTGAAAATTAGGCTCGTGCCTACTGTATAAACAGTGACAGACTATCCATCAACTTGCTTCAATGAATTAATGAATTCTGCTGTGTTGTAGGGTTTTTTTTAATTTTTTTGCTGTGTTTTTGAAGTTGTCATATATATTCTAAGCTGATATATGCCGTCACCAGAAAGCAGCCACCAGTGAAAACTAGAAAATGGAGAAAGGGAAATGGATTCTAGTTAGCTGACCTGGCATAGCCTGGAAATTGCATGCACACTGCAATGCCTTTCTCAATGAATTTTGGGGAAAGGCTATGGTAGTCCCAAAAACAGATCAGCCAGGCAAGCCAACATCTCACTATTTAGATGCTTCAGGCTATTACTGAGCTGCTTAATCTCTGATACCCATTGCAGAAACACAGAAAGTTGAATCCTACTTTTAGTCCATCTAGCACAATATTGACTACACCACGGCTGGTGAATCTTTGCCTGCCCAGGTGTTGCTGAACTACAGTGCCCATCATCCCTGGCCATTGGCTATGCTTGCTGGGGCTGATGGGTTGTAGTTCAGCAACATCTGGAGGGCCAAAGGTCTTTGCTGACTGACAGCAGCTCACAAGGTTTTCAGGCAGCAGTCCTTCCCAGCCCAACCTCAAGATGGGGGAAATTGAGCCTGGGACCCACTGCATGAAAAGCAGGTGCTCTACCAATGGGCTACAGTCCTTCCCTACCGTTCCCAATTTCACCGAGTGTTAGGGAAAGGTTTCTTATCTCACCTGGGTAAGTAGCATCCTAGGAAATTCCCTATATTTCCCCCCACACAGTGCTGTTATTGGCTCAGGTAAGAGTTGCCGTTGGCTGTGACTACAGGTTACTAGATGTTACAATAGCTACTAGCCAGTATTACTTCCTATCTCCACTATGGGAGGCAGCATGCATCTGGAAACCCAACTGGGGAGTGTGTTGTTGCACTCAGGTCCTGCTTGTGGGCCTCTCACATACGAGGTAAAGAGACCCCCAACTGTGCTTATCCTTGCCCTGTTTGCAGCCCCCATTGCTAGGTATCTTGGAGCTTTCATTCAGTGCCCCAGACATTTAGCTGGCCCAAGATATTTAGCTGCCCGAGGCAGAGCAGCAAATGGTGCCCTTTTCCCCACTTCAAGAAAAGAGGCATAGTGCCCTGATGTCAAAATTATGTTGGTACTTGAGGCAGAAAATCCTACTAGTGCCTCTTCCCTTCCTCGGCTGCAAAAAACTACAATAATAATAAACAACTTTCATCCTTTTCATGACACCCAAAGTCTGATGCCTGAGGTGGCTGCCCCACTCTGCCTAATTGTAGGGGCAGCACTGCTGCCTAACGTAGACTTGCTCCAGGCCATGGTGGCAAATTAAAATGGGGCCGCCATTTTTCTTTCTCCTGATGTGTGGGAGCAAGGCTATATCAAAGGCATGATGAAAAATGTAATGTTGCTCCAAGGCACATGTTACTTATGGCAGTGCTGCTGCTGCCTGCTGTTGCCGCTAGCTAAGCCTGCTGGGGTCAGTCAACGTAGAGGACCCACCAGGGAACAATTTGCTGAGGGCCTCGTCAAACATACAGCCCACAGTGAAATATATTCCTAAATAAACTCAAGGGAGCGGCAATAATGGAAGTCAATTACACTGTAGTCTTACACTGTAGTCTCTTGAAGGTTCGGGACCTTGTATGAGTGGGAGTCCCTTGCCTGTAGAGGCTTCTGCATTCGCTTTAGTGGAAGCTCTGCGTATGCATTTGAAGTAATGACCCTTTCAGTGAAGTCCAAGCTGGAGCAAAAATGACATTTGTACACTGGAGTGCATAGAGAAATCTGGGCTGAGAGTACTAAATGCTGGCCTGTGTATTGGATGAAGCCTGTAGGCTCTTCCCATGTTCTCCTTGCTAAACTGCTCCCCTCTGAACAGCTAAGTACCATGGGAAGGAAAATCCCCCACTACGGTCTCCATCCTTGCTACTTATTAGGAAACAGTTGAGCAGTAAGTAGGGAGGAATGGGTGTTCCTGAGTCCTGAGGTAGTTGCCTATGGAAGAAGAGAGTGCTCTGTTCCTCTATGAGGAGTTCACTGAGTCTCCATTCTGTGCGTTGACAAAAGAAGGTCTTTTTTCCTCCTGCAACATGGAAGCCAAGCAAGCTGACCATGGAAGAAGAGATCCTCAGGACCTCAGAGGAGCCTCCTGGTTCTGACCAAAAGCCCATCTGGTCCAACATTTTTTTCCATAGCGACCAACCATTTGCCTCTGGGAAGACCTAAAGCAGGAAATTATCCTTCCTTGCTGTAGATCCCGGCGTACTGTCTGTGATAATGGAAGGAAGAGATAGCCATCGACATTATTATTTAATGGACAGTAGCCACTGAACAGCTTCCACGAATGTGCCTAAACCCCTTTTAAAGCTGTCTCTGACTATTAGCTGGCTGAGATTGATGAGAGTTGGAACCCAGCACCGTGCAGAGGGCCACAGCTCCCCTGCCCCTGTCACAGACATCTCCATCTCTTGCAGCTGATAAGAGAAGTGAATCAGAAGGAGTGGGCTGGGGGGGGGGACTCCTCTGGTTTCACAGAGGAAGTAATTCCATTAGGGCTTGAAATGACTTGGTGAAACATGAGTAAGGGGAAATCATCTGCAATAACACACCAGCTGGGCTCCATGACATCACTTGCAGGAATCAAAGGAAATGAGCTAACACGATATGCATAAAAATCTCATTTTTCTTTTGTTTACTTGCTTATGCAGTTCTAGTATGATTTTCAGGGTGACAAAAAACAACAACCCCGCTTTTGGGGAGGAAAAATCAGCATGGATATTTTGCTTCTTTAGGAAAATCATTTTGTCTTTATTAAAGCTGACAATGAAATAAAATGCCTGAGATGCTTCCCATTTTGTTTTATTTCCAGAAAAGCTATTGCAGGCACATGAGTCCCACATGCTTCTAAATGTACAATATCTGCAAAGCCGGGAAACAATATTAGAATGTATTCATTAACACCTGTATTCTTTATGCCGTCGTTTACATGCACAGGAATTGACCTTGTTGGATAGTTTATGAGTAACTGTTTCACTTGGAAAAAAATCATGTTTCCTGTCAGAGGCCATTAAACCAATGACACGTAACTGATTTTCAGAATTAATATTGCAGAGATTCAGCATGAGCCAGAAAATGTTCATAGGAAAAGCAGGAGGCACTACTATAAAATAAAACTCTAGTTCCAAAAAACCCCAGTGGTCAAAATCTTTTTTACTTATGTATTTTGAATCTCACTCCATCCCAAAAGCTCTGGGTGGGCAACAACATATTAGAAGGCAAATATAAAATATCCTGTTCAAATTAAACATAAATCCCATTAAACAGCCACAAATATAACATACGCTAAAATTTCCAAAGCTCTGTAAACTTAATCCCAGGCACGCAAATGTCAATCCACACACACACACACACACACACACACACACACACACACACACAAAACCAGACAAGCATAGTAAAAACAATATATTTAGCAGGCCCAAACCGAATTCACAGTATGGTGTGCAAGCTTTTGAGGTGTACAAAACTCTCATTCGGACTGGATGATAAAGGTAAAACAATAACAAAAAAGGGCAAAAAAGTGTTTATTTGGAGGGCATGATGATAAGCCCTGTCTGCAGTTTATTTAAATCTTAAAATGGTTACAGAGGAAGCCCTCTGCAGATGAATTAGATTAGGTATGTGCCTCGGGCAAAATGTCTCATGTTGCACTGAGATATGCTGGGGACTGAGAAACAATGGAGACCTCCCCTTTGCAAATACATAGAAATTGGAAGAGAGAAGAGGAATTAGTCCAAGAGAGGCTCATGTTGGGAATCTGGCAGGTATCCCCTCTCTTGTAGAGATACATGTCCTTTCCCTGTTTAGCTGCTTCCAGTGCAGAAGGATCATATCTCAAACATACTTGGAAGAAGAAGATAGTGGTGCTGCTAAGGCTGGGCCTCAGGGCCAAAGTTCAGGGCCCTACAGTGGGGGCCACCAAATGACCACCAAAAGAGCAGCAGATCATGGGGCCAGCAGCTGGGTTGGCTTGGGCATGACAGAGCCCAAGACTGGTGCTGGTTGCCACAACATCCATTCATTCTTCTTATTTTTTAAAGAAACATTGTTCAGGGACAGCAGCTTGGCCAGAAATTCATGTGGTTTCTTACATATGTACTTATCATCATCATCATCATCATCATTATTATTATTATTATTATACTTTGAACATACATTATCCTGACCCAAGAACTGGCTAGTCAAATCAGTATGTACAATCAATCCCCTTGTTTAGGGAAGTTTTTAATATTTAATGCTGTATTGTTTTTAACAATCGAGTGGCTGGGGAAACTCAGCCAGATGGGCGGGGTATAAATAAATTATTATTATTATTATTATTATTATTATTATTATTATTATTATTATTAACCTCCCCACTGCTTGTTGGCCCTCATTACCCACCAAGAACTGAGTCACAATGTGTCTGATACCATTTAGATATTAAAAATAGTAGGATTCACTTGTCAGAGGTGGAATCTACACACATATAAAAAAATGCTGTGAAAATGCTTTTTTTCAAAAACGCTTTGAAAAATATATTGAATTTTGCATAGCTCACTTTCGCCATCTAGTGTCACATTTTTAATTGCACTTTACAACACATTTAAAATGTTTTATTTGCAGCTGTGTAGTTGAGTCCAGGTGTAGAATATTTAGCAACATGATGACCACTTGGCCCCTGCCTTGCTTGCTTCCTCCCTTCCTGCCAAATAATACACTTCACAGGCCTCCTCTTTCAAAGTCCCGTGTGTAGTTCTATACAATGGGACACAGGTGGCACTGTGGTCTAAACCACTGAGCCTCTTGGGCTTGCCGATCAGAAGGTCGGTGGTTCAAAATCGAGCAGTGGGGTGAGCTCCTGTTGCTCTATCCCAGCTCCTGTGCTCCCTTGGCCTGAAGCAAGATGAATTCCACACCCCATAGTTGCCTTTGACTGGACTTAAATGTCCAGGGTCCTTTACATTTACTATACTAATCCTTTTTCTACTTGGCTGTCCTTTTCTTTAACCACTGTGCATTATCTCCCCTGCTATTCAGGTCATTGGCTACTTTTTTCCTCTGCCTTTTCCCAACTTCCCAGCAGGCACCCCTTTCTTTATCTGCAATAACATGCAACCCTTCCACATCTTCAGTGAGATTTCTTTTTCTCTCTAGATAGTCCCTTTGAGCATTACTTCTTTTCCCTCCCTCCCTTCCATCCATCAAGTATTACAGTATTTTTTGCTCTATAAGACTCACTTTTCCCTCCTAAAAAGTAGGGGGAAATGTGTGTGCGTCTTATGGAGCGAATGCAGGCTGCGCAGCTATCACAGAAGCCAGAACAGCAAGAGGGATTGCTGCTTTCACTGTGCATCGATCCCTCTTGCTGTTCTGGCTTCTGAGATTCAGAATATTTTTTTCTTGTTTTCCTCCTCCAAAAACTAGGTGTGTCTTGTGGTCTGGTGCATCTTATAGAGCGAAAAATACGGTAATCTCCACTCGCCCTTCCTTTATGCTTCCCTTTTGCCATCCATTTTCTTCTGTTCAGCCTCCTTGCCTCTGGTCTTCCCCTCACCACACCCACAAACTCCCATACATTCCTAGTCACTGGCGTGAAGTTTTAATCCCAGCCAAACTGACTTCTCTTCCTTCACAGCACCAAGGCTGAAAATGGCTTTGTTGTCCCACCAAGTGCACATTCAGAGCCTTCGGAACAGCTCAGCTAATCGGTGTCAGAGTCTGCCACAAATCCCATACAATGTAGATAAACCACTCAGCATAAATGGCTCATAATCTCTCTCTGTATTTAGAGTGAGTCACTTGTCAGAGCTGACGCATCCCAAGCAGTTTGTTAGCTTGCATGGGTGAGCTACACTAGAAGCAGCTGCCAGAGGGAAGTCCTAAATATTTTCTTCCCTTGATCTTTGAAATCCTGAGCTTCATACACACATCTGGGTCTTGCATTGATGTCTACAGATGGGAAAGATAGAACAGTGAACAAAACCTCTCCTCTCTTTGCAGCCAACAACTAGAGCACTCAAGTCTGCATGAAGATCGGCTTGGCTGGATCATGGCCAATTTACAGCTCAGTCTTGTGGGTGTTTACTAGGAACTGGGGAAGTAACGTCCCCTAAGTTCAATGTGCCTTACTCCAAAGTATGAATCCGTCGATTTCAGTTCCTCTCATTTGCTCATTTTTTCCAACCTAAAGTTCAGGGATGCGGGTGGTGCTGTGGGCTAAACCACAGAGCCTAGGACTTGCCGATCAGAAGGTCGGCGGTTCGAATCCCCATGACGGGGTGAGCTCCCGTTGCTCGGTCCCTGCTCCTGCCAACCTAGCAGTTCAAAAGCACCTCAAAGTGCAAGTAGATAAATAGGTACCGCTCTGGCAGGAAGACAAACGGCGTTTCCGTACGCTGCTCTGGTTCGCCAGAAGCGGCTTAGTCATGCTGGCCACATGACCTGGAAGCTGTACGCCGGCTCCCTTGCCCAATAAAGCGAGTTGAGCGCCGCAACCCCAGAGTCGACCACGACTGGACCTAATGGTCAGGGGTCCCTTTACCTTTTTAAAGTTCAGTTATCCACATTTTCACACCAGTTTCCATTTTAAAAGAAAGGGTTTTCAGTGGAAGCTGCTGCTGCCCCTGATCGATGAGCCTAAGGAGTAATCATATGGTCTGAAACATGGAAAAGCAGGAAGCTACTGCATGCCTTGCCCTCCCTAAATGTGTTTGGGTAAACGCAAGCAATAAGATCCCTTTAGATATCACCACTTCTGCATAATGTGTGCCACAATCTGGAAAAGCTTTAGGTGGTGTTCACATGGGGGGAGGGGCAGTAATACTTGAACTGGCCTCAGAAACCTCTTATAGTGCCAATTTGCCATATATTATGTGTCTCAGGTCTGAGGTCAGGATTCTGTCCCTTTATCTGCCTCCACATGTGTCTAGAGCCTTCTTTAGCACTCATAGTTCCTTGGTTCTGGATATCAGTTATCTTGGGTGGTGTTGCATTGCGGAGGAATGTTATACTTGCCATTGCCAAGGAATATTTACAACATGCATGGATTAACGACTTGCCATTTCAAAAACTAATCAACATTGGTTTTAAATACAGAAAGAAAGCCAAGAAACCACGTTGCAAACATAATGCCCCTCTGACCCCAGGAAAAAACACACATCCAGTTTGATTTGTGTGTATAGAAAGGAAACTATAGTCTAATAAATGTTCCCATGCTTTTCAAATTTCAGTTTGGAATCACTCTAGTTATAAACTCCTTAAGATCAAGGATCACAGTTTTAATGAATTTGGCACCTATATTTTATTTTTTTAATACTGTGGATTGCCCCTATAATTCTAAAATTCCATTCTTCTAACTATCTGGCACTTACGCCTTACATTTAGGATGAAAACATTTGTGCTTTAAAGCAACAGGCTTTTTTAAAAACCTAAAACTAATTAAAAGGCTGCAATCTTTCACAGAGAGCAGATTGGGCTGGGGAGTGGCGCAAGGGGAGCCTGGTATGAATCTGCCCCTTAGGCTGTTGCCTCACTCAGCATGCTGCTGCTGTTCTTAGTGCTAGGACTAAGACTATCCACACCCAACGGAGGCCATCCCACAACCTTCCATACCTGGTTATAATCCTGCTTCCGCTAGGAGTAGCGTGAGCAATACAATTTGAGGATAGTGGGCTGGGTAAGATTGGCCTAAGACATTTTGCAGCCTGAGGCAAACAAGCGGGGGGCACAAAGACATCCCAGGTTTGGTCATCTCCTGGTAGGGCTGGGAACTGGGCCAGATTAATACATGCGGAAGCCCTCAGCTACCTAAATTTAAGACACCCCTACAGCATTGACCTAAAAGGGCAGGACAAGTTTAAAATAAGAGTACACATCCTACTAGAAATTTTCAGACTCAGACTTACACTGCTTCATCATACATACTTTTGAAAACAAATCTGGTCCAGTGATTCCTGGTGACTGCAATGCTACAGCTTTGCAGAAGGGCAAGTTATGCATTTAATAGAACAATAGGCCAGATTATTCTGCTGCTCAATATGCTTCATGCGCTGTTCAATAATAGTTTTTGCCTTGGGGAGACCCATTTTCAGGAGATGCTGTGCTTGGAGGCCACATATAAGTAGTTTTTGATGCACTACTTTGGACCACTGACTTCTATGAGCATCTCGTGCTACTAGAGGTAGTAGTCCGGATGGGTTTAAATTTAAGTGAAGCCAATAGTTAAATGTTCTTAACCAGGTTTGGGTTTCGACGGAGAGGAGGCCAGTCTCCAGCTGTATCCACATAAAGCAATTCACATGCCCCAGCCACAGACTAGGTTCAGGTTTTTTGACATTTGAGTGTGACAGTCTCTGAATTAGAACAATCTAGATTAAAGTGCAATCAGTTTGCCAGCTGTAGTGTGACATCTGCTGTGTTCATGACAATGAGATGCATATTATGTTAATTACTTATAGCAAAAATGTACAAAATTAACAGCAGTACCCTCCACGGACTCCTGATGCACTCCTGACTTTTCCCTTCCATGCTGAACCTGCTTCCCACCTTGGAGTTGCACACTGTTTCTGAATGTTTTTCTCAGGTTATCCCCAGCTGCAATCAAACGGGGACTATGGAAGTGCACACTCACCCGACCAAGACCATGTTCAGGGTAGGGGACGACAGCTGGAGAAGTGCCCCTCCAACACAGCTTAGTAGGTCATATTTCATAATTGTTTCAACTGGTAGCCAGCAATAGAGAGGAAATCTAGTTAATTTTGGTACTGATTCAAGGAGTGTAAATGTCTGTCATTCACAGCCTTCCATATTACTCTGTGCTCGCTTCCCCTCAGGAGTGCTGTTTCAGATCTGGGGGAGGGGAGATAAATCTCCTTATTGGAGAGAGAACAAGATTTTGTAAGTTCCAGACGTCCACCGTTTAACCCGTTGAAGTGTTAAAAATGGGAGAAACTGGTTATGCTTCCGCCCTGTTATACTTCATACTTCATAATAACAATAGCAATGGGTGGGATTCATATAACAAACCCTATCCATGGAAACCCTGTGGAAACAATTCTGCTCGCAGAATGGGGGTTTCCCCCCCTCTCCTACATCCACACCCACCCGTTCCTTCCAAAATTGTATTGGTGTGGGGGGGAATTCAGAACAACGTGCTCTGGGAGGAGAAAAGGGATAATTTCATCTGCCAAAATGAAATGCTTCCCCTGATGGAACAATTGCCTCTGCGTGACATTGAATTCCTGTCACAGTTATCAGACAAAGAGGCACACACACACCCTTTTTAAAAGCAAAAGGATTTGTGCTTTGGCATAGTTGCTGACTACATGGGTCCTGTTGATTTAAAACAGAGATGGGAAGCCTCAGGGTTGGGAGGGGAGGAGCTGCGGCCCGCCAGGTTTCTCTATGAGACCCTCAGTACTATTTCTAGGCCACAGCCTTCACTGACTTTGCTATCCCCCACCCCCAGGGCTTTTGCCTGGCCAGAATGTGTCCTTAAACTGTGCTAAGGTCTCTTGCTTTCTGGATGGGGAAAGAGTGTGTTGGAGAAAAGTGTGTGAGTATAGAACCTTCTGGCTTTTGTGTGGTTTAAATGTTCTTCCTTCGCTCTACCCACTTTCCCCTCTGACTCCACCCACCTTTGTGGGCCCAGGAGTGTTGTCTGGGAAGGAATTTCGTCCTTGAGCTGAAAAGGGTTCCCCACCCCTGAATTAAAATAATCAGTGTACAGTATATTTAGAAGCTGTGAGCTGGCCAGACATTGGTGTTCCTGAGGTGAAAAGAGTTCCACTGCTTCCCTGCTGTGATAGCTCTCCTTTGCCTAAGACTAAAAGCTGGTAAAGATAAAGGAGAAGAGGATTTAAGAATCCAAAGATCTTCTGCATTCCAGATATTTAGGGGAAATCTCCATGAAAGGAACTGTGTGTAGAAGAGATCTATTGAGCAAACGGAACCCCTGCTAGCTAGATGGCAACAGTTACTCGGCTTATGTACTGTAGCTAGGAGAGAAAGTTTTTTCTTCTAACCAGCTTAGATACATTTTTAAAAGAACTACAGCCCACATTGATGCAAGTTTACTCAGAAGTATGCTCCATTTACCTTGCTGGGAAATCAAACAGGCTCCTAATTGTGCATCTGATTGCAGCTTAAGACAAATCTATGAAGGATGGGTCTATTGACATCTTGCAGTCATAAGGATAGCTCAATGAACTTCCATGTCAATGATCAGGCCTCTTCAGTTTCTGGTTCTGGTGCTTTTGAGGAGGGAGGAGCAAAATATATTGTTGAATGCCACCCCAATCTCTAAGTGGTAGGAGATTCAAGGGCTTCCAGGCACTCACTCAGGTTTCATGCTTCTTTTTGGAATGAGGTACAACGGAGACTGTTGTGTCTTTATGATATGTGGTTTATTCGCACATGAATTGAGGGAGAGCCCACCACCTGTTTGCCATCTGGCCTAGAGCCTTTGCTTTTTTAATGGCCCATTACCTTTTCTCTGTTCTCTTAATGGCCCATCTCCCAGACGATCTAAACATGGAAAGCTGGGTCCAGGAATTAGGAGCCTGACATTCAGTTGGACTACCTAAGACATGATTAAATCCTAACACCTCCTAAACCCAGGAATTTTGGGGACTCTGTCATCCATGAACTCATAACAATATGTCTCTAAGCTTAAGGAAGATGGCAGGGTGGGGACAGTGTGCGAAACTCCAATAGAAATGGGTGCATTCTGCAATAGAGAATTATTATTGTGAGCATTTTCTGAACTCTTGCCGCAGTACACTGCACCTAAGATTTCAATTTAAATTGCCACTGCTGGCGCTGAGGGTGTTACAGAGATTGCCAAAGCTGAAGCGGGGCTTCAAAGAGTTGGGTCGCAGGGGAGGTTTTGCAGCCACACCGCTGCCAAAGTGCTGAAGCTGCAGGAGCTGTTTAAGAAGTTGGAGCAGCAGAACAAGCAGCTCCACATTTGCAGCCCTGAGCATCCCGCTGTTGCCTGCTGCTGCCAGAGCAGCCCTAGACGTGCCTCCTTAGTGCTGCCTGAGCTAGGGGATCTGCCTGGCATTGCGGCACAAATGTGACTCAAAGTTGTGTTTCAGCGCCCCAAAACCCAGGTTCCAGGTACTATGTAGAGCCTTGCTTTTCTTTCCTGGTTTTGAACACAGGGTAGGAAAGGGGAATGGATATTAAACTTGTCTGATTGCAGACAAATAGCTCCAAGGGCTTTTGTGCAAGGCACATCTAAAGTTGTTTTTGGTGCGGGGAAAACTAAAAGGGACTCACTTTTTGAGTAAAAAAAATACATTCTGATTACTAGCACCACCTGTGGGTGACAAAGGAGCTCCCCTCACCTTTTCCCTTGCACCTCCCTTGTACCTGCAATTATCAGAACAATTGCCCACAAAACGTGAGTGTAGATTAAGTTATTCTTTTTTCACCCAGCCCAAAACCATAGTGGCTGCCCTTGCAGGGTAACCACTGCGTCTTTCCTTCTCTCGAACATTTTCATAATGCATCATTTCAGAGCTTGCAGGTCCTTCCCATGAATCAGTCTAACGTGCATCCTGCTAGACAGTGTCTACAAAAGGACCCAGCACATTTGGAACGTTGGCCACCTGAATATTCAGAGTCCGTGACTCTCTTGAACAAGATTAAGACACCTTTCCAAAGCACAGTCCTGCTGCTGTGAAAGCCCAGTCAGTGTTGCACAAAAGGCTTACTTTCTACATTCTGAAGTCTCCGAACACACAAACACCTCTATTCAGAGCCTCATAAGATGGAGATCAGGGAGCAAGGTGTTAGGAGGACTCTAAAATAAGAAAGGAGGTTGTGTGTGTGTTCCCAAGCCTCAAGCAACACACAGTGTTCTGACTGAGGCTAATTGCTTTGCATTCCAACATCATGATGTCACCAATGTTTTAGGGCCTTTTGGGTGGAGAGCCGTTTTTTGGTGTGTATGACAGCACCCTCTAAACATGTATTGACCCTAGGAAAAGGGGGGGAGGGAACCTACCTCCATTACTATATATTAATGTGGCCAAACTAAATGAAGAGAAGGTCTCTGTCCAGCTTTTGGAAGCCAGTTAAAATACAAACTCAGTGTTTCTCTAAACACACCGAGTATATTACCTTAGTCATAAAATGGGGGACTTTCAAATCTAATTTGTTCAGCGCTAGTGCTGTTGAAGGCTGGGAAGTGTTCCAGGGGAAATCACCTCCATGCAAACAGAGATTAGCAGCTCTCCATTGCAGACATATGGAAATGATTGTCTATAATCTCCGGTAATTGTGGCTGTATTACATTCAAATCCTGTTTTCAATTTTCTCAAACTTCTAGACTGATTGTGTTATTAAATCATGCTGGCTGATGTGTTTAATAAGGACCTATTAAATGTTTATAAAATTAGGGGAATAAATATGGGCTTTTAGTCAGATGGTGTGTATGTGAGATAGAACAATAGTATACCATTGTTAGAATAACAGTGCTGCTATTAAAAATGTGTCTACAAAATATACTTCAAGGCCTCACTTTAACAAAGTCAATTGGAAATAACACCTAATTAGGAGGGGGCAGGGGAGCCTGATAACTATCTGCAGAAGTGTCCCTTCTGTTCCAAACAATAAATGGCGTAAAATATTACACCACAACACTGAAAGCCCTTGTGAGTACACATGTCCATTCAAGTAAATAAGGCCACAGTCCTACTTGGCCATAAACTTGCATCTGCGTTAAATAGATAGAGGATTGGGCTGGAAAAGTTGCATATTCTCATTTCACAAGGTTTAAGATTGAAGAGGTTAGGATTCATCCAAAGTACAGTGGAACTGCTCTCTAAACTTCCAGTGGACCAAATCCTTCACATTCACATCCAAAACCCAGTTCTCGTGTTAATTAACACACATATGTGATTTCCCACCCTTACTTTACCTGCTTCCTGTTATTGAAGCCAAGCATGTATATGCATATGGCAAATAAATCAGAAAGATGGAAAGATATTTGGAATTCTAATAGCCATTTATTATCTTCAGCACCTACAACCCCCCCCCCCGACCAGGAAGCTGCCAGAGAATATATTCTGCCAAACGTTTGGTCCCAATCCTAGCCAAAATTGTAAGACGGGCCCCAGTCCTTCTAAGCCCCACTTATCCTCTGGAGAGTATCTTCTTAGTGGGCCTAAATTCTCAGGTAAGTAGCCCTGCCCTCTCTCTCTGGGCAATTTAAGTACATTCTCACCGCCCCTCCCAGAAGTCATTTTATA
The DNA here is from genome assembly GCF_964188305.1 of Podarcis bocagei. Taxonomy (NCBI): domain Eukaryota; kingdom Metazoa; phylum Chordata; class Lepidosauria; order Squamata; family Lacertidae; genus Podarcis; species Podarcis bocagei. The sequence goes on from NC_138126.1 coordinate 65,183,578, forward strand.
AAATGCAGAAATCGGTAGGCTTTAAGTGTATTTAGAGAGCTTGTATTAATGCATTTATGATGCACAAACCGGTTGAGATGGACAAAATGGACTTAACACAACCCCCATCATGACTTCATTTGTAAGCTTTTAATGCCTAAAAGGATTCCCATTGACCTTAATGCAGCTAAAGCCATTTAAATGCACTTAAGCACCATCTTAAGTAGTCCGTGGCCATGGTTGTAAAATACCAAGGAATTGCACTAAAGAATGAAAAGCCTTATAGAGGAGTGAGGTCTATGAACCATTTGAATATTATCGTTTATTTGCATGTACTATTTCAAGTGCCTTCCCTCACTCCCCACTTTTCAGGAGAGGGTTATAATCCCCTGGAGCGGATTTTCAGAGGGCTGCAGGAGGAATGGAGAATTGGCAGAAATTGCCTCCCCACTCCACCCCACCCCACTCTCTGAACATGAGATCCCACAAACAAAACTCTCTAGATACAGACCAGTCTCAAATCCATGATTAGAAGCTTCATATGAACATTGCGATTATATGTCTGGGTGAATGAATAGTACATTGGTGGAGGGGTCCCAGCTCTTGGTGGAACATGCACTTTGCATGCAAAAAGTCATCTCCAGGTAGGACTGAGGAAGACAAACCCAGGAGAGCCACTGTCAATCAATGTAGACGATACTGAGCTAGATGGACTCAGCGGAAGGCAAATTCCTGTGCTTCTGTGTGGTATTTTGTACACTGCATAGATATATATTAGATAATTGCAAAATACTTATTTCAGCCTTAGGGTAAATGAAAATTCAGGTAAACATGCTGTTCTTCGTGTTATTTTATTGACACCAACACAGAAATAATTCAGTGATCATAAGGAACAAGAGGTTAATTTTTGAGGTTCGCATATTGGGGAATCCCTTTCCCTTTCCCAAAGTGCAGGGCATTTAATCTCACACAGAACGCAATGTGATCATTCCAGGAATCTCACCTTGAAATTTCCTTTTAACCTTGTAATGAATGTTTGTTTTATCTTTGTAACAATTTTAATGAGTCCTCCTCATCAATATCTGCTTCCCTCATTCTCAGACCTTTTTTCATTAATAATCCTCAGCGGGCAGAAAGCATTTTGAAATCCTAACTCATTAAAACCACAAGCCCACATGCTAAAGCCATTTGGTCCCCCCCGACTTAAGGGTAAACTTGAACCTGTTTTCTTCAGCAAATTAATTTCTTTCTTTCTTTCAGGTGGTGCTGGGGAGATGGAGTTTTACAAATGAATTAATTGCTGGGTTTGCCTGGCATAAAACGCCCCACCTCATTATGTTTACATAAACACGCAATGTTTTAAAACCTATAACTAGCTCATAATGCGGCCTTTACGGAATCCTATAAAGTAACGAGGATCTTGTATGGTTCACATTAGAGACTTTGAAAGGTTTGAAGCGAATTGGATATAAGGTTAATATTTGGCAGAGCCTTGTAAATAGCCCGGTTGTTATTTTATATTGGCTGAAGTATAAAATTCTGGGTTGCATGCCAGCAACTAGTCCAGCGGTGTGGCCAGGTAGTTACATGGCTCTGTTGTTTGCCTGTTTCAAGTTGGAATGTTCCTGCTCTCAGTAGGGTGTGAGTGTGTGTGTGTGTGTGTGTGTGTGTGTGTGTGTGTGTGTATGCGCGTCTGCTTATACTCAGCTCAAATACAGCAAGGACTCTGCACAGCAATTATTTTTTACTAAATTTTGTTGGTCTGCCCTCAGGGGACTTTCTCCCAGTTTAATTATTTGAGGGATTGTACACTTCTGGGATTTTATTTCAAAATGTTCCCTCTCGGAATTTGTTTCTGAGCCAAGTTAAAGTGAGGTCTTCTTTCTTTATTTCTTCCTTTGGAAAAAAAAATGTACAGAAAAATATACTGAACTTGAAAATTAATAGAGGTGTTTCTGGAGGCACTGCTTTTAAAGTTATTTGTCTAAAGAGATGTTTAGAATTGATTGTATTAAAGGGTCATAAATCTGTGGTGGCCATCCTTCTCTCCCCCTGCCCCAACCCAGGAGGTTTAAGAAATGAATTTGAGCAACACTTCTGAATTTTAAGACAAACAAGGGAGAGGGAAATAGCTTATAATAGTTGCTGGCTGAGTACACGGAGCATTGCTTAGACCCTCTTAGAGATAAATCCCAGTCTTGGCTCACTTTATGTATTTATGAATCAGATAGTGTGCTTGCATAAATAATAAGTGAAAATTCAAGATGCATAAGCTGCTACGTCGGCATTGATTTTTCTAGTATTCCCCTGCAGAAGAAACTGATCGGAAAGGGTAGGATGAATGTGATTAAGACTGAGGGACAATTATGGGCTTGTTCAGATGTTCCAAGCCTTTGGTAGTCACGTTTTTTGGTGAACCCAAGTTGACTTTTTCCTCCTTGGCCATGGGCTCAAAAGGTTATGTGAAATCCCACAGCGGATGCCAGACATGTTCAGCTCAGTTTGGGGTTTGCTTTTGAGTTTCTGCAGATGGAACCGAGTGCAAGTCTGTGGCAGTGCAATCTAACACACGTCTATTTAAAAGCAGGACCATGCATGAGCTGTGGATGCAGCAATAGTAACTAACCTCTACTCCATGGTCCCAATTTACACACCACTAAGTCAATTTTTCTGTCCCCCCGCCCAAACCCCACCAATTTCGGTGGCAGAGGCAAATCTATTTAGTTTTTCAAAAACAGAGTCAGTGCTGAGGTGAATGGATTCCTCTGCCCTGAAAAGGATGCAAATCACCCCCTTCCTGGTAACCAGATAAATCTTTTTATGAGTGGAGAGAGGGTGAGATCAGCTGAAAGATTAAATGAGGCACATAGGTGCTGTGCGCCTATGTCTGCCTTTGAGTGTGCATGCATGTTTACCTACCTGCCGCAGTGGTACCTATTTATCTACTTGCACTGGCATGCTTTCAAACTGCTAGAAAGCAAGATAAGCGCTGCAACCCCATAGTCACCTTTGACTGGACTTAACCGTCCAGGGGTCCTTTACCTTTTTTCACCTTGTGCATGCATGAGAGAATGTGGGGTGGCCACATGCTCCTTTAGCTCAAGCCACTGTTGGCATGTGGCACCTGGAGAGGGATGGATGTGACCTTCAATGATAGTGGCTGACTCAGGATAACCTCAGGAATGTTTCCTAGTATATTAGGAAAACTAGTTTCAAACTCCTGCCCAGTTCCAAGTAACTAAGAGAGTCAATACTGACCTCTCCTCTCGGGGAGACTGGTGGATTCCACTTAAGCCCTGAAAGCCAATAAACTCCTGCCTTTCAGGAGTGAGTCCTATTGGGTAAACTGAAACCCATAAAGTCTGTGGAGCTGCATGTGCCCACACCTTCTTATGAGAAGGGAGATTTTGTGAAAACAGAAGCATTCATCACTGCTCACATCATGGCTTCCTGTCTCATACCTACACACAAACAGGAAGTCCCTGCATACGTAGACTCTTGTCTTCTGAATAATCCAGCAACTAACTGAAACTAATTAGGTACAGCTTCTTCTTTCTTAAAATTAAACATTTTATTGTGTGATTAAATATACGAATATGTTATATGCCAGAGCAGCATTCCTCCCGTGAAAAAGAACAGCAACCAGGTTTGGATTGAACATTTATTATTTCCTCTTGCTCCAATTCCTATTCTCTTGATGGACTATTAACTACAAAACAGGTTTTCCCCCCCTATTTTTTTAAAAAGGCTGGATTTTCATTACCAAATTTAATGCACTCAATTCAGAGAGCATAACTTGTTTGTTAGCTTAAAATCAGGAGTCCAGCAGAATCCCATAAACCCAAAACATTAGCATCTGCCACCATATGAGCACCAGCGATACGCTGCAAGCAAAGCCAAGTATTTACTGAGGTTTTGTATCTTTGCCGTGAGTCTGAAGGGCCTCAGATGACTTCCCTGCAGACAACAGTCTGCATCACAAAATCACCACACGTAGAGCAACATAATTTTTCCCAATTAGCAGTCTCTCTTCTGGAAAAGCCTGAGGCGGATGCAGTAGACAGATCCCTAGAGGAAATTGGTCCGTCTAGGTAGGTTTGAGATCACTAGCAGAAGTGTGTGTGTGTGATAAATGAGGGTGGGGAGAGAACACTCATAATACATTTTCCTCTTCTTATCACTAGCTCAGGGGCACCTCTATATCTTAAAGTAAACATTAGAGAGGGGGAAACCCACCTCCTTTTTATTTCAATGTGTGAAAAATATAGTAGCAGGGAATGCTAAATAATTCTGCTTACTTCCCAATAATAAACATAAACAGGCTGAACGAAAGGAGAACAGAGACGAAACAGGGGCAGAGCAGCACAGGGCAGTTTAAAAAAAAAATCAGAACAGAATTTGGGGTCAATTTAGATACCTTTCCAGAGTGTTCCAACTGGTAGAAGAAAGCAGTACACAATGGTCGACAGTTTGGCCTAAAGAAGCGTGGCTCACAGCAGTTAGAAACTTAGGATAGGGCAGCCCAGCTACATGGGTGGGGTAGAAATAAATTATTATTATTATTATTATTATTATTATTATTATTATTATTATTATTATTATTATTAACCTGCATCAGGTAGTAGTATTAGGGGCTGGAGATAGATGAATGCAGGGTTTTTTAGCAGCAATGTTATAAGGAGTATGTAAAAATGGACTGTTAACAGATGAGAATATACAGTTATTACATATTAAGACAAAGGTTTAAGATAAAAACAAAGAGGGAAAGGATTTGCTGAATTAACTTACTGAACTGGAATACAAAAAAGGGGAGGTGTGAGGAGGCCAGGGAAACAAGTGAATGAAAGACAAGATATGGAAAGATTGATTTGTTTTTAATTGTTTTTACTTTTTTCGTATTTTGTACTCTCTTTTTTCTTTTTTAATTCTTTCTTCTTTTTTTCTTTTTCTTTTTCTTATTATTACTATTGTAACTTCTTTTTTTATTTCTGAAACTTTAATAAATATCTTATATTAAAAAAGAGATAGATGAATGCAGAGCAGCTCCTGCAGCAAACAGTTAAACAGCCTTGACTTCTCCCAAGGAAAACTAGGAAGTGTAGTTTGTTAAAGATACTGAGAATTGTTTGGAGACCCCAGTTCCTGGCACAGAGCTTCAGTTCCCAGGGTGGTTTAACAGGCACTCCCTCTTCCCAAGGATCTTTGGGAATTGTAGCTCTGTGAGGGGAATCGGGGTCTCCCAACAACTCTCAGCATCCTTAACAAAGTACATCTCCCAGGATTTCTGAGGGGAACCACGGCTTTTAAAGTGGCACAAGAGGGTTTTAAACATATGGTGTAAATGTGGCCCAGGAACTGGCAGGGCTTTCCAAAGGATTCTTTCAAAAGCGTTGGCCCTGGCAGAGGGTGGTGCACAACTGGGACTCGGTTTCAGACAGCAAAATGTCTTGGGCCAGCACTAAACTTGTAATAATAGATTGGGCATTTTATTGCCAGGAGCCTTCTGCAGATCTATGGGTAGTGTCATATCACACAGAGATACTGTTCTCTGGAGTAGGTATTCTTGGAACTGTGCTTCAGAGCTTTTCAATCAATATGTAGAACTTAGTTGAAAATCCATTTAAGTCTGCAAGAAGAATGCATGCATTTTCTCAAATAGGCTTTCCCCTGCATCTATGAACTTCCAACGTTTGTTTGAATTTTGAGTGTTATTTTAAAATTTGTGCTAACATATTATTGTGAGTCACCTTGCTTGCTAATATCCTATATTAAGGCAATATTAACGGTTTTCTTTATATTATTGTGAGTTCCTGTGGTCCGTTGCTAAACAGTTTACTTAGAATTTCCATCACAATTCAAACTGCATGCATGCTATCCACATTCAATATGGGGAGATAGTTTTTTCTTAATTGATTCCTCTTACCACATTCTGTAGACGTTCTAGGAAATACTCTTATACCACAATTCTATGCACATCTACTTAGAAGTAAGTACCATTGTCTTGACATTCCCAGGAAAATGTTGCATAGGAACATGGTCTAAATGATTTTTTATATATGAAAATTGTGGAGTGTGTGGTTTATATCAATGGATATATTCACATAAATATACATCTCTATGAAAAAACCTTAGTGTATTCATGTTCTGATCTTACTCAAGTGAGAAGGGAGCTGGGATATAAATTCCTCTTTAAGAAGGAGTAAATTCTAGAGGTGTGCACAGGCCTCAAGATGTGTCTTGTATCTGTGCACTTTTTAAAATTCCAGTCTGTTTCTGTGCACTCCCGGCTTCCATCTGTAATCCAGCTCCTGGGCTACTCTGCTAAAATGAAGCTCTCTGTTTCACCATTCACTAATAATGAGGAATCTAAAACTGAAAAGCTATAACCTTTTCCTGTCCTGAGCTACTCTAATGAAGCACAGTGTTTTCCCATTCACTATAATGGTGAATCCTGGCTATAATGTTTTCCCATTTCAGCCACATGAGCCCCTCCAGAGTAGATTAAACCTGCTAAATTGCAGACAAATAGGTTCAGGGGCTTTTTGTGGGGGAAGTAATTGGGATTAACTTTTTCCCATAATGCCTTATATGGGAGGGGATAGGGAGTTCTCCCTTTCTTACTTTAAAACAATTAAGAGGAGGCTGAGTGATATATATCCTTGCTTGTATATGTATATTTTTTGAAAAATTCTGCAGCTTCATACTGGTCTATCTGGTAGTTGCTTGTGTCCTCGGATAGGCTTTGCATGGCTCCTGGTAGGCCCTACAATCTCCAACACTGTTGGGGGGGACGGGACCCTAGGTTTTTGGAATGGGGTTAAAGCAGAGTAACACTAGATATTTGAAAAATATATTTGAATGAAGCTTTGATCTGCTTCCAAATTCCCTGGATGCCTTAAACCATTATAGACAGAATTACCATTTCTCATCTTTGAAAGCTAGGGAGCCTGAAAGATGGGTCTTTGGTTGCGTGGTACACCAGAAGCAGCTCACTAGGTGGAGCAAGAGTTCCTACACTGGCTTTCTTGTAGGTGAATCACTGTTGCTTCCCAGAAGGGAGAGCGGGAGGCATGAGGTGTGGTGTAAACACACTGGCAGAGCCAAACCAGTGCTCCTGCAGGTGCATTTGCACCATACCATACTTCCTGCAACTTTGCCCCTCCCCTCTTCTGGTAAGTAACAGTGAGTGTCAGAGACCAGGCTGAGGAGTACTGCTCTGATGAGGAATGGTGGGAGCCTCCCCCTCCCCCTGCTCCTGACCAGGATCCTAAAGCTGCCCAGGAACATTGAAGCAGTATAGATTTGGAACAGTGGTTTGCAGAGGGGCCTAGTTCTGAAGACAAAAGTTGGGACAAAGTGGGGCGTGAACAGCAAAGTGAAGAAGAACTGGAAAAGAGAGAGCTAACAGACTGTCTCTCACTGGAAAGTGTCCAGCCTATCAGTCCAAGGTCACATAGAGCAGATAAGGTGGCTACACAAAAAACGTAGTGGTTGAGAGATCAGGTTGCAAGGCACGGAAGTGACTGGGGAGAAATGGGTGGGAACCTTAATTGGGAACAGCTTCATTCTGAGAATAGCTGCTTTGTTCTTTTGCTGTGAAGGTAAAGGTAAAGGTACCCCTGCCCGTACGGGCCAGTCTTGACAGACTCTAGGGTTGTGCGCCCATCTCACTCAAGAGGCCGGGGGCCAGTGCTGTCCGGAGACACTTCTGGGTCATGTGGCCAGCGTGACATCGCTGCTCTGGCGAGCCAGAGCCGCACACGGAAACGCCGTTTACCTTCCCGTCCCTATTTATCTACTTGCACCCAGGAGTGCTTTCGAACTGCTTTGTTGGCAGGCGCTGGGACCGAACAACGGGAGCGCACCCCGCTGCGGGGATTCGAACCACCGACCTTTCGATCGGCAAGCCCTAGGCGCTGGGGCTTTTACCCACAGCGCCACCCGCATCCCTGCTGTGATCATTAAAGACTCTTTAAATGGTAAGTGACTCTTTTCGCTTATCTACGGCCAAAGGTGGGGGGGGGGAGGAAGCTGAGTCCCTGAAGCCTGACAGTGACCCACCTGCCAGGAAGCTAGTGTCGTGGCTCCACCCCACCCACCGAGCTGCTTCTGCGTGACACTGGGTCCCTTTAGCTTTCCAGGCTCAATTCAAGGTCCTGGTGGTGACCTACTGTCTACTGGGCTATCAATTGCTATTTGCCACAACGGCTATCTTCTACCTCCAGTGTCAGAGGCAGCTTGCCTCGGTATATCAGTTGCTTGGAATCATTGTGAGAATAATGCTGCTGCCCTCAGGTCCTGCTTGTGGGCTTCCCATGGGCACCTGTGAGAACTGCATGCTGGTCAAGATGGGCCTTTGGCCTGATCCAGCAGGGCTCTTCCTGTGTACTACACTTTGTCCTTTCATGACCTTCTTTATTGGTCGCAGCTCTTGATTTCATTTACCTTGGAGACTCTGCAGATTTTTTCCATTCTATGTGTTCTCCACTATTGGTTTGTTAAAATTCAGTGTGGCATTTGAGGGACAGAGAGGGGAAAGAATAGAGCAAGCTGGGTTTTAAATGACACGAGTTTGTTTTGCAATTAAGATATGTAATCCTTTGGATCAGGTCAGCTGTAAGAGGAATTAATAAAGGAGAGGAGAGGAGAGCCCTGGAGTCTCTTTTCAGAACTTTGTTGGAATTATACACCTTTTGTGAAATCTTCAGTTGTGCATAAGGAATTTGTGGACAGTACAGACTCCTGAATCACATATAAAGGAGTTCTGGATTCTTTTTGCCTCTTATAAGGAACACACTCCCTGCTCATTTGAGTATCAATTATCAATGGTGAATCTTCCCCATGTTGTAATTTTTGTCACACGTATGATTTGAGGGTGCCCTTGTTGCATCACAGCCATTATACCATGGAGAAAAACAGCACAACCATGCCTGCTGCAGGGAATGTTCAGTGCCCAGCTAACGAAAAGAAGCCAGATGTGTGGAGAAGTGAGGCAGCCATCAGTTTCCAGAACTGACATTTCCAGAAAAGCTATTTGGTAAATGGTGAGTTTGTGAATTGTAAGAGGAATTATGGGGTGGGGGTGGGTGCTGGAGAGAGGATAGGGAGGAAGGGGGAGAGCACTTACGATATAAATGACATTCAAGCTGTTAGTGGACACTGGCATGTGGTATTCTCGGTAGGCATGCTGATTGAAGCTAATGGCAATGTATTCTACTATCAGCAATCGAACAACTTCTCCAGCGTAAATGAAAAGAGCAAGTCAGAGTGTGAGGCTTTAAGAACAATGCTATGCTGAAAGAAAGAAAAGAAATGATGTCATTGAGGAGGGGGGGGGCGGATTGGAATCGGGGGAGGGGGAATGAGGAAAGAGGTTTGTGGGGAAATGTAAAATTTTCAAATATGGTGTTTTATTACATTATTGTGATTTAACAACCAGGTTGGTACTGAACAACTCCGCAGTACAGGCCAACAGCACCAGCGGGATTCATTATGATTTCTTTAACGCTGCAGGGGGAATGCCTAGCTGTTTTGGGGGCCTAGTGGGCCCCAAGCCTGGTACACTATATTACATAAGAGAAAACCAGCCATTTGGAAACCTTATTCAGCTTACAGTCATGACAGAGGTAGCTACAGGGTTTTTTTTATGGAGTGTGGTAGAGTTTGCTTTCCTAGGCTGTTGAATAGGAGTTTGGGCTAGTGCCCTGAACTCTTTCAGGCTCCTTATAAAGACCCACATGTTTACACAATTTTGCACTTTTCCGAAAATTGCAGAGCAGTTTTCCACCCAAGCACTGTGTACCAAAATGCATATCCTAGTGTAAGGTGTGCATAAAATGCATAAATGAGTGACATGCATGGCGAGAATTACATACACAAATGTGTATTTTAGGAGAAAACTAAAACTCTGAAGACTTTAAAAAAATAATCCGGCAAACCAATTGCGGAAATGTGGAGAACTAAACTTAAGAATGGAAAAATAAGAAACGAAGATGAATCAAAAGCGATAAATTTGCCCATTCCTAGTCTCCTGTAATGTGATTGGGAAGAAGGAGTGGGTGCTAGAAGGAAGTGGCCACAACCATTTACAGGGCAGAGAACAGTGGGTGGAGATTTCTGAGAGAAAGGCAAACAAGGCAACTGTGTGGTTCCATACTTGCTTGGTTCTTCTAGCTCTGGCAGCCTAGAGGGTTAACCTACAGTCCCCTCAAGTATGCAGGCGCTGTTGCCAGTCTGGCCAAAGTCCAAGGATCAGTTATTGCTAGCCTTCTTGTAGAAGAGGTGGGGTTTGCCTCTTTCTCATATATCTCTTCAGGTTTCATGGTACAGCACCAGCCTAGACTTGGGGAAATGCAATGGATACCTTGTCAAACAGTCAGTCTGGCTGGTTGTTGGAATCCAAGATGGAATTATGCATCCAGTTAGCTCTCAGAAGTAGTGTCGGACATGATAGCCAGAATCTATAGGCTGATTGTCTTGTAGAATGTCAACATTCACACTGAGATTTTAACATCAACTTGAAGCCACTGGAAAAAGTCCTCAAGAGGTTTGGGCGCAGCAGTTATCAATGACCTCTACTTCACTTTTCCATCTGTTCATCCTCTGAATTGGTGCTTAGCTGCACTGGGTTAGATGAAGGTGAACCAGCTGAGACTTAATTCAGACAAGATGGAGATGTTGTGGGAGGAGAAACTAACTCCTTTAAACTGAAAGTGTTCAACCAGTCATAGATGAAGGACCAAGATGCAACTTGGGTTTGCTCTTAGGCATAAAGCTACCTAAGGAAACTTGGCTGGCAGCAGTTGCCAGAGATGCTACAACCCTGTCAGGATAGTCTGGACCTTGCTTTAGTTATTCTTACACTAGTAACCTCCAGGATAGGCTACTGTAATACATTCTATATGATGTTGCCTTTGAAGACAATTTTTAAGCATCAACTGGTACAGAATATGGCTGGCCACCAGGCTACTCATGGGTCAGGCAGTTGCAACATGTTACACAAATACTATGCCAGTTACACTGGTTGCCAGAATGTTTCTGGGCCCAATTCAAAGCTCTGCCAATGGCTTTTAAAGCCCTAAATGGATCTATAAGGATCTATAAGGATCACTTTAACCTATATCAACCTTCTTGTACTTCCTGTACCTCTTGAAATGCCTGCCTCTAAAATCAGTTAGTATGTGTGGCCAACTATGGAATTCAATTCCAAATGAAATCAGGCATGCCTATTCCTTGTTAAATTTAAAGTTGACTTAAAAACTCATAGTCTTTTGGGGTTAATTAAGATCTGTCAATTGGATATTGTTTTTAAGCTGGTGTGGTTGTTTTCTTGTAAGGTAAGCTGGTCTGTGCATCTTGCATGGAAATGGATATTTTGAATGTTTAATTAGTTTATTGTTGAATTTCATGGATCTGTATTGTATACGGTTGTAAACCACGTTGAGAGACATTTTCCTCAACAAAGTGATCTAAAAGTCTATTAAATAAGTAAAACCATGTATTCAATCAACTGGTGAGCATTTTCATAAAGTACTGTGAAAAATCATTGAAACACTAGGCATTTTTAACCACTGCCAAGAATGTTTAAGAAAAAGTTGAGTGGCTTCAGCTCTGCCCTAATCACAAAAGTCCTTCCCACAAGCATAACATGTGAACAAACCACCGTGCTGTCTGTTTCATATCTGTTCCTCATTTGCATTGTGGTGGGAGAAGACATCTTGTACTGAAGGGTTTTATTACTTTGGCTTAGTTTGTTACAGTGCCATCCCTGTTGGTGGTGTAATAATTTATTCTCATCCTATTATTTTTGTCATCACTGTAGCCTGCAAAATATTTCTTACTGAAAAGGATTACCATATGAAAATGTAATACCTAAAGGTGAATTTCCACAAAGGGATCAGATTCTGTGTGCTATTTCAATTCCTTTTCTTAGATTTTATTTTTACATATTCTTCTATTTCTTTAGTTGTTTGTACCTAACCAAAGTGCTTTTTGCCTGGGGAAACTTGGAAATATTAAGTTGATCAATACATTGAGTACTCAACCTTCTAAAGCTTTGGGGAACTAAAGTATTTATAGCTTTACAGTTTATATTAATGCTATTATTATTATTGTTGTTGTTGTTGTTAAAAAAGTGAAGTTTGATTTGAATAATTATAAAAGCAAACGTCAGTTGAAAAATAATAATAATAATGAAAGAAAGAAAGGGCAATTTGTGCCAAGATTATACCCACATATCCTGCACAGATCTTTCAATGCAAAACCGTGTTATGAGATAGCCCTACTAAGTAGCAGAAACACAAATGGGAGGGCAGGGGAGATAAAATAACTATAAAGCTGACTTAGCAGATCCATATGATTCAATAAACGGCATGAGATAAAGAGGTAACCTGTCCTGGAGAATTAAGAAGTACAGCCTGGAAGAGACAATTACCTACTGAAGGACAGCACAGCAAGGAATATGTAGCATTAACAATCACATTTGCATTTTGGAGGAGAAGATTATTTGCCACAGGATCTCCTAACTACTTGAGCGACATTATTGTAAAACAGCACATGTCTTTCTCCTTTCTCGGCTGCTACACTCTTGCCTCATCTGAGTAAAGGTTAAATTGAGGCAGTCTTTTCCCATCTCCTTGAGTGAAACACCCTAGCAGAGAAACACAGCCAGAGCATCACAGAAGCATGCTGTGGAGACACGCTGTCCAGCTTCCAATGGAGAAGAAGATTCAAAGGCTTCCCTCTTCCCTTGCCGCAAGTCAGCACAATGTGCAGTGCCGTACTAGCATCAGGAAAGTCTTAAGCTGCTTCCATTGCATCTCACTTTGATCCGTTTACAACTAAGATGAGATAAAAGTCCCGTGTCATCACTACCACACTGCCACAGTTCTTAGGAGGAGTGGGCAAGGTTTTGACTCAGTAGGGAACTGGATGAATGTTAGTCGCAGGATGACAAAGGATATTCAAAACAGTTCCTTGGTATTCTGGAAGGGCTGAGGGAACATTGTGAAGTTTTCGCAGTCTATTTTATGAAAGGAAGACTTGGACCTCCTGTGAAAAGAGGGTGTTTATGTTCTGATGGAGTATATGGCCAGCCTTCTGGACCACAGCCTTGAACAACAGGTTTCCACATTGCTGCTTAGGTATCACTGCTTAGATAGGTATTGCTGCTCAGTATTTTGATATACTTATTAACAATGAAAATGTATTTCCAAAAGCAAAGCTGGCTTGCTCTGCTCTTCTCGTGGAAGATTATTTCATTGGCCCACCTGCTCAAATGAACAATGTATTGCATATTCAGATAGAACAATCCACCCACAATGAATTTCTTTTGGAAATATGCCATTACATGAGGAAACTGCTTAATAGCATCACTAGACAGTCTTCTTGCCCAGGAGATTCTCTGGATGCCCTTGAGGTATTTATTTGTACCCCACCTTTTGACCTAATTGGAGTACTGGGTGCGGGGCAGATGGAGCAGGGCCTTTACTGCAGATACCCTGAACCTACAGTACCTGTTGAGATCATAAGGTTTTATTCCCTCTTTGCCTACCATAAGATGCATCTGTTTCACTGGTGCTTTCGATGTCCATGTATCTAACCTACCACAGTTGCAAATTGTTGTTGTTGTTGTTGTTGTTGTTGTTGTTGTTGTTATGTTTTGTAAATCATGCTGAGCAAAGAAAAAGCAGGATACAGATTCCTAAATAATTAAAAGTAAAAACATTTATGAAGCTGTTATTGGCTAGATGTGAGCTGTAACAACTCCATGGCTGCTGTCCCATGAATAAACTGGTCTTCAGCAAATATTGCAATCGTTTGTTTTTAAATAGAGCATCTGTATCACTTTTGTTGCTTCTTCCTCCAAGTCTGATCAGTCCATACAGAATGAAATAATGGATAGCCTGATTTAAAAAGCATTACGGCTGCGATCCTATACAAAGTTTACCTGGGTGTAAGCATGCATAGGATAGTGTTGTAAGGAAACTACTATTTGCTGCTTCCACAGAGGGCTCTGAGGCTGTGTTTCCCCCCGCCTTAAACTCTGTACTTGTGCACACAAGTAGCAAACTTGGGTGATGTTCTTCATAACAGCTTGGCATTCCTTCGTAGTTACCCATAGAGCTATATATGTTCAAGAAGTAAATTTATGTCCGTGGTAGATGCTTCCACTGAGAGATACAGTTTAATATGTATCGAGCACGGCATAAATTCCTCATTAACCTTTACAACCATCTGGAGAAAGAACTGCTGCTCATATCACAACAGACCACGTCAGCGACAACGACTGTAACCTAAAACGCTGCATTTTATGAGATAGTGGAGGAGTTGGTGCCAAGGCAGTCAGCCTCGTGAGCTATTAAAGGACTAATAGGGGGCACATGAGAGGCACCTACATTGGGTCATGTAGGTTTTTTGAAAGGTTCTTGCTAGATCCCATCAATGTACACAGGAATTGTAATGATCAGTCAGCAGCCCTGGGAACACCTACTGCTGCAGCCCATTCCTAGAGGATCTGGAGAAGGTGGGTGATTGTGGTATACATTCCTTCGTTCTGTAAAACTGTAGCCTTTTTTCCATCTTCTGACTTTTATAGCAGGCAGGAGCTTTAATATAATACAAAGCACGGCTGCTGAACCTCCAAAGGCAGCTACCCACTTAATGCTTCAATTTCCATGTTTTATTTTACATGTAATTTAAAGCCCATGGTTCCTTAATTGTAAAATAGGGCTTATTAAAATAATAGCTTGAAAAGCAGTGGGGTACCCCGAGCTGTGGAATGAAGGTTGCTAGCTTAACCGCTGTTTATGTAGATTTAAAAGCAGGCAAAGCCAATATAAAACTGGAGATATTTCTAATGCAATCAAAGACCGCAGGGTGATGCAGCCCCTGCTTTTATATGTGTTTTCGGTTGACCTGTCCCCACCTCCATTTAGATACCCAAGAACACCCGTTACTACTTTTGTGATTGATGATGTAGCAATGGGTAAGCAAGATGGGACTTTCAGTAAGGTCTGTGCTTCTTGCTTGCAGGAAAATGGAAAGAGAGAAATGGAGTAGCTGAAACTGTGAGAAGAAACAGGTACTCCCATGTTTCCAGGAAGCTTTCCCTACAAAGCACCCTAATCCAGACCAACAGGTTGGGCCTTGAGGAACAAAATATCAAAAGTATCGATATATGGCACCTCAGCCATGTATTTCAACGGCTCTGTATGGTACTTTTCAGACATTATGCTGTTAGGGTCAAGGAAATAACTGTGCAAGGGAAGATAGCTAGCTAAGGTGCCTGTGCAGAGCCTCCATTGGCATGAGAACAAGATGGCTTCCGGGATGACAGCCCTACTCTGGAACTCTGACTCAGCATTGGAAATGGAAAAGCATGGGTATGTCATTTGCAAGAAACTGATTAGTATGTTGTTAAGTAATTTATTTCATAAAATTTATATAGCACTTGATGGGGGGGGGGACTCAAAGTGGTTTATAGCTCACTGTAAGGGTTTTGAGTGTACATTTCTTTGCTATATATTTGGTTATGTTATACTATAATGTGTGTGGTTTGTCTTGTGATATTTTCTAAAAAGCATTTTAAGTGCTTGATTTTTTGTTGCTTTCAGGGGACCATGAAGTTTTGTGTGTCAAGTCTTGGTTGGGCTTTTAAAGGAAAAAATAGTATTGTTTCTCTTTTTAAAAAAATTGAAATCTTGAGTGTTGAAAAAACATAATGTTCAAGGTCAGATAGTATTTGGCTTTAAGCCTACCCCGGTTTTGGTCACCATTTATAATATCTTGTCTGCAATAGACCTCACTGTAAGTTGTAGCAATGGTGGGATTTTTCTCACTAGGTGCAGAAGTCATTCTCTGGTAAGCTAATGTGGCAGTGGTTTGAATATGTTAATAAGCTTAGTGTGTCGCAAGTGGTTTTCTGGGAGATACATCAGAGAATCAGAGTCAAGGTGAATGCATGAAAAATTGGATACTCATAACAAAACAGAGGAATTTCTCATGCAACAGATGAGTAAGGGAAATAAATCTTTCCTGTCATGGACAGAGAAACAAAAAACCAAGAATGTGGCAATCCATTTGCAAACTGACCATGTGACAATCCTGAATGCAGTCAAAGTTCAGGCTCATAGCTAAAGAATTGTATAAGTTTCCAAAGTTCCAACTGAACACCGTGTCATGAGCTAGAACATTCATGGACAAATGCAATGATATAATCTCATATTCCATTGATTGCACAGTTCGGAATTTGTGTGACAGTGTCATAACATTATTTCCTTTTTATTATTTCTAATTTTTTAAATAACAGCTTGTAACAAGCATATGTAACAACATATAGATATAAACCATGAACCAAGACAAGAGTGGATGATTGCCACTTCTGACATTCTGTTACTTCTAACAACAGTAATGTCCACATCTAGATGCCCATGCAAGTAGAGACTGTGGACATCACCAGCACTGTCCATGGAAAAATGGCTCCTGTAAGCATGAGTCAGTGTATATGAATGAAGAGTCCTATCTGCATCAATAAATGGATGGGACCCAGAGCTGGAAATGGGACCCTTCCCCGTATTGCTGTATTCCAGTTTTGGCTGCCTGGAAATGATATTCATGAAACTTTTTTTGGGGGGGGGGACATAGAAAAAGAAGGAAATACCTAGTAACTTTTTTGGGACACAGAAAAAGAAGGAAATATCTAGTGACTTTTTAATTCACATCATTCACAGTGGTTTAAGGAGGTGTGGTGCAACAGAGGCCTACACAGGAAAAACTGATTTCAAGTCCTGGCAGAACAATTAGCTGTTTCAAAGGATGTGAATATAAATTTCTTCTCTAGGCACATCTGTCCTCTCTGCTTTTAATTTCCAACCACCAGCTTTAATTTAGAATCTGTAATGTAAGCACTCCATTCTGTGAACACGAATGACATAATTCGCTGAACTAAGACCTGCAGCCAAAGCTTTGCTCTTGTTAAGCAATCTGTGATGGGTAACTATGGGGCATTCCCTAACTCTTTCCAAACACAACCCCTCTAATCCCACAGATTTATCATGGCATTTCAGAGGGTAGAATAACTCTGAGCACACAGGATGGGTCATGAACACCACCTCCCACGTTCTTGATTTATCTGCCTTGAACATATAAAACAATTGATCCCATTGACTCTTACCTTTTGATTCTTTTTTAATGGGCCATGGGGATAAATTTGAGACAGCTAGCAGCATGAGATCAGGCAACAGTGCATGCTTCTGTAAGTATTATCTAGCAAATGTTCTTTCATGATCTTACATAAGAGATTTGTTCCATCTACCTCTCAGGACCCCTTTAATTAGGGACTTGAAGCCTTCCTCTTGAAATGTCATGGGGTACCTGTCTGCTTTCATGTTCTGCAGTGACCTGTAGGCCATGTATGGGTGAAGAAAACCCAGACAGTGTTCAACAAGGTTGCTGGAAGACAGCCCATTCAGCTTCACTCCCCAAGAGGAGTGCAGTGGCCTGTGTGTGGCAGAGCTATGCTGCAGAAGTATGTGTATGCAGCATTGGTATCATATTAAAGGCAGGCAGTAGAACTGGTATGTTGCCAAAGTATTTTATCCCCTTAGGCCAGAACTGTGGTCCTTGCAACAAATCCTACACAATCTCAGTGCAAGTTCTCATAGGGTTCAATGTTAGATATACATGAGCAATTGTTAAAGGGTTGAAAAAGAAGAAGTGGAAACATATAATTATGAAAGCAACTGATGTGAACTGGGAGGTTTAGTTAAAGCACTGAAGGATGAATAAAGATGCAGATTGAAGGGAACAAATTTATGGATGGCTATGATAGGGATGGAATTAATTGCACTACAGTAGACTACTATACATATGACTAGTCATTGTATAAAAAGGGTCTTAGTTTTGTAGCTGGCCATAAGATGCGCTACCCCATGAGCATCTGCAAATAAAGAAGCTCCAAGGCTATTGTAAAAATGTCCTCAGTGGGAATAAAGCATATCCAATTCCAGCCACCTGCATTCAAAGAGGAATGAACAATCCATTAATTGCAAAAAAAGAGAGAATAGCAATAATATGGTGAATATGTCCTGTTTAGCTTAGGAAAAAAAGAAGCTGAGGAAGAAGACTATAATTGCTTCCAATACATTAAAGAGGTGAGAGAGGAATAAGATAGATAAAGAGGAATATTTACATAAAAGTTTTGATGGTGGGCCCAAGAACTAATGGCTGCAGATCAGCCATAGATAAATCTAGTATTTTAATAAGAAAAAGTTATTAAGTGTTCAGAAATTTGGGGGTTCCTGGGCCACTAGATATCATGGCCACTTGAGAAAAGACAGAGCATAGGATAAATTGCATCCTAATTTTGAGATAAGTCAGAGTATTTGTATTCTCACTTGATCACTTTCAGTTGGCATCAGCTGATCATGCATGTATCCACCCTTTGGCCCTACATACTCTTAAGCTACAGAGGGCACCCTAATTAACATGGCTGTACACATGGAATAGGTGTCTTGAGGTAATGCAGCTGATCATATTGGCCATAATGTCTTCAAAGGAGAACTTTTCAGCGTCATTATTGGTAGTGTTCTTGGGGTTATCGAACAAATCCTTTCATTTGGGTCTTTGAGAATGGCTCTGGCCCCTGAGCATTAAAGGGCTGATAAACAGAGTGACTTGTGATCCCACTTTTTATCCTTCCACTGTTATTGTCCAGGAGGGAGCTAACAAAATGGAATGATCAAGATTTCCATACACGAACGGATTTATCATCCCAACTCCAACTGACATTATACCAAAAGTACAACAATGCACTGAACATCTTCCTGTTGTTGTTTTTCTTGTGATGTCTGAAGCCTTTGCTTCCTCTTTTTAGTTGTGCTTCTGAAACACCAAGCAGGCTAATTTGATTAATTTGATTAACAGTAGTTCTTAGAATCAACTGGACAATCTCTCTGCTTTTCAAAAGAAGAAGGATTTAGACCTCACTGTGTCATTTGCAGGCTCCTTGGGGATGCAACTTTCCCTGTGCCTTGTAAAAAACAAGTTTAACCAATAAATCAATAATAACATCAGAAGGGTTATGTGCATGCTGCTCCTTCAGTGCCACTTGAATGTTATATCACGCTGTCTAGACTGCTGGACTAGGGGTCCAGTGATGTAGGGGTCTATTTTCAGTTCTGCTCCTGACCTCCTCTGTGGCTTTGGACAAAGCCGTTCTGCTGGTTCACCTTGTTATTTGCTTGCTTTGCCTACTAACTTCCTAGGCATGCTGTGAATATAATATCTAATGTGAACAGTACCAATGAGCAGATGGGGTCTATTTGAGCAACTTTCAGGATTTAACCAAGCTGAAAACAAAGATGTCACAGTTGAACTGTTCTTGGTGGGTGTCAAATTATGGAGACCGCACGTGACTTCTACAACTGTAGTGCAAATATATAATTGATGTGATGGATCATAACCAACATCTTTGCTGATGGTCCAAAGGCACTTGAAGCAATTCTGCTGCTAAAATTCATGGCTTGGAGACAACCTGGGGGGCAGTGTTGTATAGTGGTTAAAATGTCAGACTATGTTCTGGGACATCAGGCTTCAGAATCCGCACTTGGCCAAGAAGCTTGAACCAGTCACTGTCTCTTAGCCTAACCTACCTCACCATAGGTGCCAACTCCCCAGGCCCCTGGGTGGCCAAGGACCCACAAAATTTGTCATCGGGGCCATACACACTGCATGGCACCCACGTCCCCGGGCACCCATGGTCAAAGGGCCAAGCTGGCACTCCTGTACCTCACAGGGTTGTTGTGGGGAATTAAATGAGGAGGGACCATGTACACCATCCTAAGCTCCTTGGAGGAGGACATGGGATATAAATGCAACACACAATTAAAAGAAAGGAATAAAAGGAACAGTAGCCCTCTTCAGGGGATTCCACTTAAGTGTAAATTAATCAGGGAAGGGGCAATGGGGGTGACTGCACTGGCTCCACCCCCTATTACTGGCTCTGTCACATTACAGCTAGTGGAAGTCAACCATCTGTAGTGGAGAGCCGTTTGCATCCATGGAGGTTCCATGCATGTTTCAGAGCTCTTATTCTCCAGAGTTCTAAAATGTGTGGGGAAATGCTCCTTACTGCAGACGTCAACTCCCATGACCTGCAAGGTGACAGACAGAGCTAGGTCACTCTGCCCGCTTTGTGAAACACTTAAACAAAATGCCTGAAGAGGTATTGAACAAAAGCCACTCTTGAATTCACTGAACGAAAAGCAGGATATAAGTAATAGTGTGGTGCACTGCAGTGGCGTAGCGTGGGTTGTCAGCACCCGGGGCAAGGCAAGTAATTTGCGCCCCCTAACCCGTGGATTTGCGCCCCCTAACCCGTGGATTTGCGCCCCCTAACCCTAACCCCCAGATGTTGCGCCCAGTGCGGCCGGCCCCCCTGCACCCCCCACACTACGCCACTGGTGCACTGGTTAGAGTGTTGGACTAGGGCAGTGGTTCCCAACCTTTTCTTGGCCATGCCCCACATAAGCATGTCTAAAACTAAGGCCTGGAAGACCTGTATTCAAATACCCCCTCCCCTCAGCACTGGAGCTTACTGGGTGATCTTGGGCCAATTACTTTCTTGCAGCCTAACAGCTCACGGGGTTGTTGTCAGGATAACTTGTGGAAAGAGAGAACCTCTTGACTAAAAATAGAGACAGGCCTGGGCATGTGCATATACTGTTTCATCTGCTTTTGTCTACCAGGCCTAGGAATAACCTGGTTTTATAACCCAGGAATCAGAACTTGTGGAGATAGAGGGCTTTCTACAACCACGTGTGGTTTCTAAGGATTAGAATCTTTAAGATATGGCTGGGTACAGAGCAAACCTAGAAAGAGTATTTTTAAAAGGTTTGGCAAAGGGCTTGCTTTCTTTTTGTATAAATGATGTCAGAGCCAGCCCAGCCACAAGGCAAGGTGAGGCTATTGCCTCAGGCAGGAAATGCCCACCAGGTTGCATACCTGTAGGTGCCCCACCTCCCCCACCACCTCTGCCAGTGGCAGAGAAGTAGTTCACGACAGGCGCTGATTTGGGGCATGATCACATCCATTTGGGGTGAGATCTCACCCTAAATCAGCACGAACTTGCCCAAAATCGGCACCAATGGTGGCACCGCTTCTCTGTCAGTGGTGGTAGCAGCAGCAGGGCAAGACGGAACTTTTTGTTTCGCCTCAAGAGGCAAAACAGGATGCTCTACCGTGAATGCTGCTAGTAAGTATGTCAGCATTTTAAATACGTGGTCCTTGCCTGTCTGCCAGCACTGAAGACTGATGATGAAATTTGGATCCTGAACCTCCTGTAATAAAATCTTCAAAATCTTCAAAAGAATAATTGTTTTAATTTATGTCAGCAGGGTATTGTTTCCCTGACAAGATTATCAGAATTGTTCTTTCTCCCCTCTTTCTATAATTGTTATTTGTGTTTTGTTTTGTTACAAACACGAATATGTACCTATCTGTTTGTAGAAAACGAAATAAATTTTTTAACAACGATTTTCATATACTTATGTAACACAAATATAGTAACATCATCCGGTAATGTAAACCTGATGCTTCTTAGGCTTTAAATATTTCAACTCTTCCTGGTAACATCCTACGCTAACCTCAGGTATTAAAGCAACGTACATGTTTTTCTTGTTATGGGTTATGATTAGATAATGTATATAATATTAGTATTGCACATTTTGCAATTACACCCCTCACACACATACTTATATAGAGAGGGTGGTTCCCTATATAGATATAGCATAATAATAGCAAAGAGACTAAAATCAATTCCACATCGTGCCACAACTCAGGTGCTCTTTTCCATGTTCCAAGACAGGGAGTTAGTTGTGTGGAAGGGCTCCTCTTTCTTTTTCTCCTTGTATCTCTTATCAGGAACATTGTTTTTTGAAAGAGAGAGAGAGAGAAGTAAGGGGGTGGAGGAAAGAGAAACACATAAAAGAGGGTGGGGGGGGAAGAGAAGTGAAAGATAAATGGAAAAGGAAATCTTAATAAGGTTCCTTTTTGGGGTAGACTGCTGTATTAAATTAAAGTCATACATGGGTTTCAAAGGAAATCATATGTCGGTGGAATGGTGAGCCCACCTGACAATGCATGCTAACAGAATTGTAAATGTAAAGGGTAATGCTTGTCAGCTCCTGACAGCTCTAAATGGCCTTTTAGTTCAGTACGCAGAGCTGTCATAAAAAAACATAAAAATGCATATGCAGACAGCTGAAACTGCTATGCACATCATTATCTGCAAATGGTATAAGTATCCTGAACAAAGGGCCTTCCAGTTTAAGGACATGCATAAGACATTTTTTCTGCCTCTAGCCTTAAAACAAAGTGCTGTCAAGAAAACAAGATTCACAGTGCCAGAACTGAGGATTCTCTGTCAATCAGTGAGGTGCTACATTTGTACATATTTTTCTGACCCTGCATATGAGAAGAGCATCCTTAACAGATGTGTATTTAACTTCTGGCAGGCACATCTGTTTCTTCTGCCGTCCTCCCCCCCCCCCCAAATATCTTCTCTTTCTTTTAACGCTGCAGCAGAACAGTTTTGTTGTGGGTTTATTCAATTCTTTGTGCCTTGGCGTCTTCCTCTAGCGCCCTTTCCCCCTCCCTACAGCAATGGTTGTAGACTTTATATGCTAGGGAAATTGAAAGACCAGGATCATTTAATATGGGAATTAGGGTTAGATTAGTAATGGCAACTATAACTACTGTTTCTCTTGGCATGCTTGTGAAGATCCCTAAAGGGGAGTAGGCCAGAAGTGTAGATAAAGTAATATTTGCAAGCAGGCCAACTTTGATGAATGGAGGGTAAAGAAAATTGGGTGGGGGAAACCGCACAGGGATAGGGATGCCATAGGTTCAGAACAAGGCATTAAGAGAACTGGACAGCCAAGTGGAAGGAAGTTCCAGGAGATAGAAATGCTAAGAGGAAAGGAATTGAACTTAGGGTGACTGAGGGATGGTAGGACACTGAGCATCAGGGGTCTGATGGGGTGTGTGGTATGATCGAAGTCTGAGAAAATGGAATCTGGGAACTGAGGACAGCAAGAAAAAGCTCAAAAGAGCAGATGGGTATGAGGATTGACAGGACTGGCTACATATTGACTATCCTTTTCAAGCACAATTTCCCCTCAAAGAATTCTGGGCACTGTGGTTTGTTAAGGGTTGCTGGGAACTGTAACTCTTTGAGGGGTAAACTGCACTGCCCAGAATTCTTTGCGGGAAAGTATGTATTGGGAATGTGCTTTATGCCGCCAGAGAGAAGAATGCTGCTTAAATAAGAAAGTTGAATAAGAACCTCCCAAGAAGCTAAAACCATCTTCTTGTGGTCTTCCTGGCATACAGTCACATAATCGCCAACTGCTCCGAAAATGCTGGGACTGTCATAAAAACCCTTAAGCCATTATGGCTTCCCACTTTGTCACACAGAGTCCCAAATTCTCATCTTTGTTGAGGTACGCTGATCAGGTTGCGGGAAGCCTGAAATAGTTTTAAACGCTTTCCCAAAGTCTCCTAGATTAGCAATTAGCCATCATAAACAATGCAGGCATTTTTTAAAAAAGTAAATTTTTGAACTTTTAGTGCAAGAATGATAAAATACAGTATTTCAGGGTACCAGAAAGGTAAATAGAATAAATGTCATCTGTATAAAATTTCAATCCCTTTTATGGGCTCTGTTTACAAAGTACTGTATCTCAGTCTGTAATTTTTCCTAGTCCAGAATTACTCTATGCAGTTGGTTAATGGCACCTTAATTCTTCCTTAATCGTGTTTGGAATTTCTAGTAATTTCTCCAGTAAAATTCATACTGCTGCTTGTGCGTACTTTTTGTTTATTTGTCCCCAAATTGTGATACAGAAAGTCATCAAAGCTAGAAAGATTTCATTATTGGAGAGTTATAATCACAAATGATCTTGAATCACAGAAGAAATGTATTTGTTACAATCATCAGTTACTGAAGATGCTCAACATGAGGCATTCTGTATCAGCAATTCCAATTCCAGGACTTGTAGGAAGGTGCCAGGCTGAGCAATCCTGAACATGGGAAACCAGCATAAGTTATGCCAGTGAAGGGGGGGCACTAGGGGGCGCATCGGAAGATGGCTGACAATAACATCTCTCCGACCCACACGAGGTAATTTGGAGGCTATGATTGGAGTAATTAGCCTCCCTACCCCCCCCCAGGATGGTGGGGGGGACTGCCCTTGCCTGCTGTGCCCTATACCACCCCCGAATTTGTGGGGATGGGGGCACTAGGCACAAAGCCCTCCTGTGGGATTCCGGCACTCCTGGACGCTGTCCCTGATCTGCGCCACTAGCTGCAAGAACTTCAAAAGAAACAATTTGGATGAAGGAATGCACATATTTCAAGGAAGGAGGGGGAGTAAAGACTGCTAACAGAAGAGATCTCTGATAAAACAAGACAAGAATAAATCATGAGAAGATACGCCAAGATACGGTATGGCAAATGACTGATGGGGGAGGGGTAAAAAAACTTTCCTTTCTTTCCTTATGTGATTAAACAAGAATCCCCTCCCCTCACGAGTCAGAAATGTCGTTTTAAGGACTTAAGCTGTGGATTTAAGGCTGTGTGGAGATAAACATTCTAACCAAAGCATGTTTTAAGAAGAGCGTGGAATGTATAAGAGCTTTGGAATGACGCAGTTAAAAATGCCGTCGCCATATTGGGAAGTTCTGTCGGAGGTCTTGAGTCTGGGAGGAGAAATAGAGCTGCTTTTATATTGTGGGTGAAACTCCTCAGAGGGACTTAAGAGCGACAGTTTTGCAAGATTAATGATGGAAAGAGTGATGTTATCTATGAAGGCAATGATATATGGAAACCATCTCGATTTGAGGATTGGAAGAACGGAAAAATTCACACAGGATTAATATTGGTGTTTATCGGCTTAATGAGACTATCAGAAGAGATCATAAAGAAAAAAGAGAAAATATATGAACAAGATGTGATGTGGAAACAGCAAGATAAGACTGGATAGAATTATGAACTCTGTTTGGACTGATTTGGTCTGATTTGGACATTAATGCAGTAGCAAGAAGATGATCAGAATCCCCATTCGGATCTTGAAATTGTCCCCCCAACAAAATTTAAAATTCGGCTTTGTAATTCGGAATTTATGTGATGTGCTTTAATTTGATTTGATTGGCCGGTTAATAATTTTTTTTTAAAAAAAAATGTTACGCCAGTGAAAATTAAACTGGCACAAAATAAGTCTGATCCAAACTCCACCCAGGAGTGTCTGGGAGGAGCAAGTGCCAGCTGAGTCGGCTTCAGCCCAGCAGAGAGAAAAGAAACCAGCAAGACAGACATGGAGAGCCAGTTCAGTTGGCATCACCATGGCAATGAGGCCTACTTGTTGACACGCAAGGGAAAGTTCCCAAGCACCTGCATTGGGAATGTGTGAACAGTGAGACCGCTCAGAGACAGCCCATGGGAATTGACAACACACGTCTGCAAACGAGCAGAAGACAGAGCACACCCAGTGTCCCTAGCAATGGTCACTGCACACATCGCACAACATGGGCTTGCCATATGCCAGGAAAATTCCTGACATGTAGGTTTTTGGGTGTAAAAATGGCATCGGTGGGAATTTTGCCAGATTGGCAAAATGTCAGGGGAAACCTGGATGTATGGCAACGCGATGGGAAAAGCAGCAGGAATAGCTCTTAAAACTTAAATCACTATATATTTTTGGTTAGATTTCCCCCCGAAAGCAAAACAATTTGGGTGTGTTCCCAACTAAAGCTTAACAATTTTGGTGGTCTTCAACAACTTTGCGGGTGTCAGGAATTTTACTTACTGAAATATGGCAACCCTAGCACAATATGCATCCCAAACATGCCCACCACATGCTCTGCAAACTGCGCAACCACACACGACAACAGTGGGACATAGTGCAACAAGGTTAACAAGCCCATGTGGAGCACACTGGTACCAGCCCACATGGCCCAGCTTGCAAGCACCCCAAACATGCTCCCACCCACATGGCCCAAAAGAACACACAGCACTCTGAAGTATTCATGGGCTCATGCCTCACACCTCCTGGGCCATCTCCAGTTCTCACCTTGTGGGGTATAAACCTACTTCCGCCCACTCCCAACTACATAATCGTAGTTTGCATTGTGCAGCGTGTTAAATCCCAATAGCTTCCAGCAGCCCAATAGCATACCCCCCCCCAAAAAAAACCCCACACAACATAGATTCACAATCTGTCTGCTCACACCTTTCAGTGACTGAGTCCTGGATTGCTCCACTGGATGGAAATGCCCATTAGAAAAGACTTTCAGCAAGCCACAACCCCTGCAATTATTTGATTGATAAAGACCACCTTGAGATCGGCTGTTGCTGGGAGCAGGGCCTTTGCGGCAGTTTCCGCAAGACTTTGGAGCAGCCTCTTCGATGAGGTCCTGGAATATTCCTCCTTCTTTGTCTTTAAGCAGAGATGAACACCTTTCTTTTTCATAATGCTCTTGGCTGTTGATGTTAGAAACAGATTCTCTCACTACTCTTTTCAATGCTGTTAATTGTTCTATATGTTAATTTTGTGGTATTTTGTTATATTGCATTATTATATTTAGGGCATTAGCTGAATCTTGGCGGTAGAGCATCTGCTTTCCATGCCAAAGTCCAGGGTTCAATCCCCACCATCGCCAGGCAGGGTTAGGAGAGACCCCATCTGAAGCCCTGGAGAACCACTGTAGACAATATTGAACCACATGGAACAATGGTCTGACTCAGCGTAAGACAGATTCCTATGTTCCTGTACTTGAAGCATTTTAAAGTTTATGCAAGCCTTTGTGAGCTGTGGAGAGGCAGTGTAAATTAGATAGGTACACTACATTTTCAAGATACAGGTAGGTAGCCGTGTTGGTCTGCTGTGGTCAAAACAAAATAAAAAATCCCTTCCAGGAGCACCTTAGAGACCAACTAAGTTTGTTATTGGGACGTGGGTGGCGCTGTGGGTTAAACCACAGAGCCTAGGACTTGCCAATCAGAAGGTCAGCAGTTCGAATCCCCGTGACGGGGTGAGCTCCCATTGCTCGGTCCCTGCTCCTGCCAACCTAACAGTTCGAAAGCACGAAGTGCAAGTAGATAAACAGGTACCGCTCTGGCGGGAAGGTAAACAGCATTTCCGTGCGCTGCTCTGGTTCGCCAGAAGCGGCTGAGTCATGCTGGCCACATGACCCGGAAGCTGTACACCGGCTCCCTCGGCCAATAAAGCGAGATGAGCGCCGCAACCCAGAGTCATCCATGACTGGACCTAATGGTCAGGGGTCCCTTTACCTTTACTTTTTAAGTTTGTTATTGGTATGAGCTTTCATGTGCATGCACACTTCTTCATTTTCAAGGCACTTATGGAACTATTTTACAGTAAAAATAGCCAAGGCTCACTAATGGGGCCATTTTACCGCTCCCTCGTCCACCTGGAAGTAGCCCATAAATTGCTGGTTCCTGATTGGAGGCTGGACCACTGGTCAAGTGGTAAAAGGTCATGTGATATTCCTTATAGGTCCCCTGATGCCATTTTGGGCTCAGTTACAGGTACCAGTGCAGTGGGACTGGCCACAGATATTCATCTTGGCTCCTCACAAAGCTCGAGAAGGCACACCACATGAAGTAATGTGGGAAAGAGCCAATCCTGCCTTGGAGCTTTTAAATACACTGCATAGGTTCTATGCAAGATAATCTTTGTGCTGGAAAATGTACAGGCACTGTAAGTTCAGCGAAGCAGTTTTCTCAGTCTGCATAGTAAAAAGGGAAAGGGAGGACACCCTTCCACACTTTAAAACACTGTATTTTCATCCACGGATGCTCACTGTAATATGCATAAAATTTTAAAAGAAGCTCTTTCTCCAGTGATGGCCATTGGTGAGAGTAGGCAAGAAGCACATCGTAAAAACACCAGAAGGCCAAAAGGGGAAAGGAATTGGTACATATTATTTATTTTATGGGTTACTGTAGATAATGCTTCACTATCACATGTGCCACCAGTGGCTACTACTCTGGAGAAAATCCTGACAAAAGTATCTAATACTCTCTCTTGGTTATATAAAATAAGTAGATTTGTGGTTCGATGGTACATGTATCTGTCCAGAAGGGAAAGATTCCATTACTCATTTCAGCAACCTGTAACAATCTCAGGCAATATAAAGTTGTTTATCATTTAAAGTATAGTTTATAGGATATAACCTGCTAGCTTTCCCATTTCATATCAATGAGATCTCACTGGATTTTACCAAATAATATCAATTATTATTTTTGTGTGATGAGTGGGTATCCTGAGGTTTTGATTCAATAACTGGCAGAATGAAATTGTGGCATACTTTATTCAGAAAATAGAAAGTTTCAGGTCTCAGAAATCTTCATCTGTTGCTTCTCAATGATGCTTCCACGCTGATAAATTTTCAGGTGAGGTGACTGCCACTTAAAATTATCTTGTACTTCTGTAGCAGAAACAAAAACACATGACTAAGCTATCAGAGGTTCGTGAGACACCACTCTATAAGGTTTTGAACAGAATAAAGGGCTTCAATGGCACAGTGAGTGTTATTTCTGTTTTTTTGTTTGCTACTTAGTGCAGCTGTGATCATGTTTTGGTCTCTTAATTTTTTCCTGAATTTTGGTGCATTTGAGTTCCTCAGAACTACTAAACTGAGATTCTTTGTTCAAATTCAGCAGCATTTCTGCAGTGGCTCCCCATTTGTGGAATTCTCTCCCCAGTGAGGCTCACCTGGTGCCTTCATTACATCTCTTTAGGCACCCCGTGAAAACATTTCTCTATCACCAAGCCTTGGGCTGATTCACATTCTGTGTGTTTGTGGGAGAGGGGTTAATGTTCTGTTTTTGTTTTATTATGTATTTATGTTCTCATTTTGTATTTTTATGTTGTGAAGGATCCTGTGGTAAAAATAATGTGCTGTGTGGCCACGGAAAGCCCATTAGCACTCTCAATTCTCCATCTGCAAAATGGGAACAATAGGGACCAATTTCACAGTGGCATTATGAAAATGGGGAGGAAAGATTTTTGGCATGTATAAATTGAACAAAACTAGAAACTCATTTTTACTAAATTTTAAATTTTATTTCCAGGGAAGAATTATTATTATTATTATTATTATTATTATTATTATTATTATTATTATTATTAAATCCTTTCAACAAATGTTGATTAAGAAGCTCTACAAACTGTTCTCCAACAACAATAGTGCGTGTGTTTTTAAAATCAATTTGTGTCTTGTGCAGTCCTATTTGCTTCTAAATAAACAAGTAAGACTGTTGCTGCTTTGCTGCATTTCTTAGCATAGAATGCACATATATCTGATCTCTCTTCCTTGGAAGGGTTCAGCCAGATTTACACAAGGTGAATGTGACCTTCAGGAGGCAGAACATCTGGGAATGACAATTAAAGCCATCTGCACCCAAGACAAGCAGGTTGTTCAGTACCCAACTCTCTTCTGCTGCCTCCAGAAAAGGAAAAGGGGGGCTAATCTCAAGGCACCCATCCCTTTTTTATTGTCTGTCCTCTGATCTAGTTGAGATGTAAAAATATTGAAAACCTGACCATGTCCTCACTGCTAATCTTCTCTGTATCATTCCAGTTTTAGTAAATGTGCTGCCCAAAGAGGAAGAAATATCACCATGAGAAAAACGAAGCTGGCCCATAATGCATTTTTAAGGCAGCTTCAACGCTGCCCTTCAATAACCCAGAATGCCACTAGGACTTTAGCCCATGGCAATGTAGGCAGCGCTACATCTCCAGTCCAAATTTCATGTGGGTTTGGATGCTCCGGAATCCATGGGCTTCCTTCCTGATTCCAGTGTATGTGTGTGTATGCCTGGGTCTGGGAAGAGGGAGTGCCATAGACATCTCAGAGTGAGCACCTGGTCCACGTGTCGTCCTGGTGGTTTATGCTAGTGATGAGTAACCTGTGACCCTCCAGCTGTTATGGGACTCCAGCTCCCCTCAGCCCCAGCCATCAGGACCAATGGTGAGGGACAATGGGAGTCATAGTAGACCAGCAACATTTGGAGGGCCACAAGTTCTCCACCACTGATCCACCTTTGTCTCTTGCTGTCAGTAAACCTCCTCTTTGATTCTAAGAGAGAACTGTCAAGTCTCAAGTGAGAAACGCTAAGTGAGAAAAGTTGGTTTGTCTCTTAATGAACATAATCCAATAACAGATATTACTCCTCTGCCTTGGTCCTTTGTCTTGTTCTTTCTCTGGGGCCATCACCAAAATAATTCTACGCTGAACATCAGGATCTGGAATTACAATTTCATCTGCAGTTCTCCTGAGAAAGGCTGGATCTATATTACTTTATTGCAGTGGGACTCGTTCCAGGTAGTGTTTGGGACTGGGCTATATATGCTAGTCAGATTCATTCCCAGTCCCTAAATGGCTTCACAACTATTTGAACCCCATTGCCTTTGTCAGTTGTGCTGTATTGGTTGTACTTCTGACCTGTTGTTCTGAATGAAAAATAGGCTTTGAGGAGAACTACTCTGCAAATTACATGAAATGAGATGGTAGAGTAAGTCGGAAGATTTCTTGAGCTGTACCATTTTAACTTAACATATTTATGAATCACAAAACAAAACTCCCTACATGATGAAGAAAGCTAGCACATTAGGGAGAAAGGTTCAGTGTATGTGTTTCTGAAGTGCTAGTTTATTACATGCAGGGAACTTTTACATTGGGGAGAGCTTGCAGCCTGCCAGGTTACAGTCCAGAATCCACTCATCTTACTCTGTGTTATGTGTGTGTTGTAGAACAGTTCATCTGATGCAACAGGGTGTGTTCACACAAGAGTTCATCCCCATGCTGTGCTCTGCTTGACTTGCCATCTGAATGGCAAGCACATCCATTGCCCTTGTGGATCTGAGTTCACTCTCCACTATGACTCAATCATGGTTTGTCCATTAGGGATGGATGAACCTCCCAGTTTTGGTTTCTCTCAGTTTCTCCAAATTTAGTTGTCCATGTTTCCACATGAGTTTGATTAAAACAAAAAAGTCCTAATGAAAATTCATTGGCACTTTAGTGCGATTTTCTCCTAATATTCAATTTTTTGAAAGCAACTTTGTCTAATACTCTCATTTTTGCAAAACAATTTCTATCAGAATGCATTTCTGTATTGTATTTTCACTCATATACACAGTCTATATTAGCCAAGAGCTGCATTGCAATATTTGGTGCAATGCAGATTTTGAAGGATAGCTGTGTTTTAGTTCATGCATCATTTTGGAAAGTCCGAATATGGCAGGATCGCCTTCAATTTCTCTACCAGCATTCAGGAGTAAACCACAAGTGCAGGGATGTCCACACTAATGGGAACTGGAGATGAGATTATGGAGATCGTACAGGATAGAAATGTCAGTGCATCCATTCTGAGAGAAAGCCATACTAGCGGCTGATCAACTGCTCATTTGGGTGTGACTTACACAAACCAGAGAATCTGGTTACACAAGCAGGAAGATTTTTTTTTCTTAAAAAAAAATCCACACAGCAAATGACACATGCAAGCAGATATCCTTAGAGACTTAACCCCACCTTTTTTCAAAAAGAAACCAGACGCTTAGAGAATTAACCAAGATTTTATTGACAGTTTTAAGTTCCACAACAATTCACCTTGTATATGCCCTATAAACACCTTTCTTTTCGGTGTCACTCACATGCTCATTTTCTGCCTCAATAATTCTCTGCTAAGATCCCATTCCCATAACAAAAAGAAAAAATGAGTGACACCTCAAACAATATTTGATAGTCTAACAACAATTTCTAACTTCAAAGACTATATACATAAAAGTTGAAGACTTTTGCTACAAAACCAAACCACTGGGAAATCATTTTCCGACTGACATCAATTCCCTAGCCACAAGAGTGAAGTCTTTCACTAAAAAAAATATAACTTTTTATGGCATTCTTTAACGTTTTAATTTAGGCACCAGATATTGTAAATAAAACTCAGCCTACGTTTGTGTTCATTGTAGGATTGGGAGAATAAACAAAGGAACCCCAGAAAAACAGAATCCCTTTAGTTAAATGTGGTTGGATAATTTTTAATATGAAAAGCAAACTCATATATTATAATATTTTATTGTGTTTTTGTGATATGTTTTTCTCAGAACTGAAATTATATAAATTCCTGTGGTAGTGACAATGGAATAAGAGTGGTTTTTAGTTTATGAACTTTTTGTAGAGACAGATTATGGGCATGGCAGGCCATGGAAGATCTGTAGGAAAAAACAGGTTAATGTTTTGGGGGGGGGGCCATCACTAAGATATATTATGATAATCTACATACAGGATACAAAACCTGTGGTCTCCAAGATGTTGCTGGACTACAACTTCCAACATCCCTGACCATTGACCACATATCATGGGCTGACAGGAGTTGAATACCAAAAACATCTGGAAGGACACAGGTTCCCCATTGCTGCCCAATAGATAATCTAAACCAGGCAGTGGAATGCTTCCGTGTTGGTTCTAATGGACCTTTCTCTGTGGTTTTTGATAGCATCAACCTTGGTATCCTTCTGGACTGGGATGAGATTTGGAGACTCAATGTAGCATTATGATTACTCTAGTCTCTCCTGGGAACTATTGGTTGGACACTTTGGCAATTGGCCCTACTATCCATATGGTTCCATCTTGTCCTCCATCCTGTTGACCATTTACATGAAACCTATTGGGGGGATCATTGGGGTTTTGTCATCAAGATGTGGAAAACACTCAACTCCATGTTTCCTTTTCATCTTGTTCTGAGGAGTGCCTGGATGTGGATATACAACTTGAAGCTTAATCCAGACAGAACACATGTGATCCAGGTCAACAGAGCATTCTTTTTGAAAATTGTGGGTTCTGGAACTAGTCTTGACCCTGGGTGTCAGTTATTAGATGTAGTCAAGAGCACCTATGTCCAACTGAGGCTCATGAGTCGACTGTACCCACTTCTGCAGACTGCAGACCTGGCCAGAATGACACACAACTTGGTTACATCATGTCTAAACTATTGTAATGTGCTGTGGGTAAGGTTTCCTTTAAAGAGTGTCCAGAAACTGCAATTGATCCAGAGTGCGGTGGGCTAGGTTGTTAACTGGAGCTGTACATCAGGAGTAGGCAACCCTCTTATTGAAACAACTGCACTGGCTTTTATTTGCAACACAGTTCAAAGCAGCAGAAATAGGGAACCCATGACCCTCCAGGTAGTGGGCTCCAATTCCCAGCATCCCCTGCCAGCATGGCCAATGATCAGGGTTGATGGGAGTTGTAGTCCAACAGAATCGGCATCTGGTGGGCCATAGTTTCCCCATCTCTACCTTACTGCTTGGGATCAGTTTATCTGAAAATTATCTGAACCCGTTGTCCTATTAAGAGCATTATCATAGGCCCTCCTGTGTATCCTAATGTCTCCAGAAATATATCTAGTTAGGACCAGCAAGAAGGCCTTTTCAATGGCTTCACTCAGACTCTGGAACTCCCTCTTGAGCGAGGCTCATCTTGTCTCCTCCCAGGATGCTTGAAACCTTCATTTCTAGGGTTGCCATATTTGAAAATTAAAAATCAGGACACCCTGAAAGTTGTTGAGCCTTTTTTAGGAAGACCACTGAAATTGTTGAGCCAAATTGAGCACTTCCCACCAACTTCAGTCTGCCTCCACCTGCCTGCGTTCTTACTTACAACCTGTCCATGGGGCAGCCCTCACTGCCAGCTTCCTCCTCCTTACCCTTGGTGTTGCCTTTGTAGAATTCAGCAAGGAGGAGCATGGGGCCAAAACTAGAATTATTTGGACCTCCTTCTGATTGGCTCTGGTTCTACTGGTTGTTGGTCTCTCTGCCTTCTCCCCTACCAATCCCAGTGGCCACCAGCTACCACTGTTTTCTTTTTAGGAGGGTTTGTGGGGTGTGAAAGGGTTTAAGATCTGATTTTATCGCTGGGAGAGGTCTACTTGTTTCATTGATGACCTTTTATCGTCTACCTATTCTGCTGCAAAAATATATAAGTTTTGTTTTATTTGTTCATAATTCCTCAACAATCACTCTCTTAAGCCTTTATAAGGAAAGGTGGGGCAGAAATGTTTTAAATCAATATTTGAAGCCTCACTTGGTCACGATATGTTCAGGAGCAAAGCGATCCTTTGCACTTTGTAAATCTCTGCAATTTCCACTGAAGGCTGGAATGCCAATTTGGACACTTCTCTTTGCCGCATGATTCATGTGTGATTATGTTTTCCTTTGTAATTTTAATGTACTGCTGACTCGCATGACATCATCTCTTTTTGCTAAGCCTTCCCTAAAATATGAGCATTCTCATTTGAATTGCCATGACTAAATATATTGGAAGCCATTTAAAGTTCTAAGTGCATTAAACTGGTAACATGCAATTCCTCTATGTTCCTGTTGCCAAGCTGCGTAGTAAAAGTTTATATGATTAAAGCCATTTAATGTATGAAACAGGCACTCAATGAGACTGAGCACACTAAGTCAGTTTTTCCAGTATAACGCTTGCCTGGTTGTTTTGCATTGTCCAGAGTTTGGGAAATGTCTTTGCCAGGAGAATCTGAAATAACCAATACAGATGAATACGAAAAAATGCCCTGGATCTTAAACACATTACCTCATACGCTGAAGCATCTGAGAGGGCAATGTCAGACATGAGAGTCCAAGTATCAATTGTGAATTTTATTTTAATAGATTAATAACATCTGTGGCTACAGTGTGGGACTTGGAATAATAAAACGAGTCATGAAATAGCTAGTGGGTGTTCAAAGTGGACGGTTCAGAGAAAGATGATTAGGAACGGCCTCCCACTTCTTCTGCATATCGCCTAACATGAGTGGCTGGCTTGTGTATTGCATTTTTCATTTGTTCATTTGTTTTTCATTTAATACTTCCTAAGACTTGCCTAATTGGTAAATAAATTTGGTTCCTTAACAAATAGAAAAGTCTCTTTGCTTTGACCAGAAATGGGCTTTCATTCTGCTGCTGTTGCTTCTGATTTTTTATTAAAGAATTAGGATGCACAAAACCAAGTGGCCTGCTTTGCCATGTTTTTACTTTATCTGTATTTATTTTTCATTTCTGTTGCACCTTTTGGGCTCACAGCTGTCCATGGAGGTGCAGGTCAATTCTGTGTCCAGGGCAGCTGTCTACCAGTTCCATCTGGAACTGGAAACACAGACTGTTTCACCAGAGTGGTGTATGCTCTAGTAATCTCCCACTTGGACTACTGCAATGCGCTCTACATGGGGCTACCTTTGAAGGTGACTCGGAAACTACAACTAATCCAGAATGTGGCAGCTAGACTGGTGACTGGGAGTGGTCGCCAAAACCATATAACACCGGTTCTGAAAGACCTACATTGGCTCCCAGTACGTTTCCGAGCACAATTCAAAGACTTGGTGCTGACCTTTATGGGTGGGGTATAAATATTAAAGCCCTAAACGGCCTCAGCCCAGTGTACACGAAGGAGTGTCTCCACCCCCATCATTCAACCCGGACACTGAGGTCCAGCGCCAAGGGCCTTCTCACTGCGAGAAGCAAAGTTACAGGGAACCAGGCAGAGGGCCTTCTCAGTAGTTGCACCCACCCTGTGGAACGCCCTCCCATCAGATGTCAAAGAAATAAACAACTATCTGACTTTTAGAAGACATCTGAATGCAACCCTGTTGAGGGAAGTTTTTAATGTTTGATGTTGAAT
The DNA here is from genome assembly GCF_964188305.1 of Podarcis bocagei. Taxonomy (NCBI): domain Eukaryota; kingdom Metazoa; phylum Chordata; class Lepidosauria; order Squamata; family Lacertidae; genus Podarcis; species Podarcis bocagei. Next base: position 65,219,323 of record NC_138126.1, read on the forward strand.
CGTGTTTTTAATATTCTGTTGAGAGCCACCCAGAGTGGCTGGGGAAACCCAGCCAGATGGGTGGGGTATAAATAATAAATTATTATTATTATTATTTCCAATCCAAGGAACCTGGGGTGCCTTACAGGGATCTCCTTCTCCCCATTTTATCCTTGCAATGACCCTATATGGTGGATTAGGCTGAGAGGCAGTGATTGGCCCAAGGTCACCTAGCAAACTTCATGGCTGAGTAAGGATTTGAAACGTGGTGCCCCAGAGCTGGCAATGGCTTCATGGCCAGTTTGCACTCACATGGATGTGCAGTTTGTGAGAACTTTTGCCTCCAGATATAAGTAGCATGCATTGCTGCTGTGACTTGCCCAAATGCAGCAGCTTGGAAAGGGAACTCAGGTATGGATACCCGGCTCCTGTGAGTATACCTCACCCTTCACATTTTGAAATAGACTGCTGGGAAAAGCAGAATACCACACTAGACAGACCGCTGGTCAGATTTCATCTGATACACAAAGCTGTTCTAGCATTCCATTCCATTGGGGTCAGTATATTTCTTTAGAACATTACAATTTAAACAAAACCATATTAAATTGCATAATAGCTTCATTGAAACAGTTTCTCAACTGGCTCATTTGCCCCACCCCCCGAAGGTATAAGCAAGTGTTTCCCTGAAGCTAAAACCTCTTTTTCTAATTGGTTGAAGAGATTATGCTATGAATGATTGTTAACTCACTTTGCAGGAATTTCATATCATCTACACTGTAAAGTGTTTGACTTATACATCCTGGCTGTATGTTCAAAAGTGAAATTAATATAAGCAATGCTTTTTGGTTATGGGGCTGTGGAATTTCAAGAGGCCCTAAAGCCTTGTTTAATAAAGGTGTGAGCTTGGCCATTTCATGACTATGAATTGGGTCCATCGCTATGGCTTTGCTTAAAGTGTCACCTGATGGGACACTACTTTGACAAAAGAATCTTTATGTTCCTTTAATGGTGGTTGATAATTCTTGAATCAGCAATTCACCTGCAAGGATAGAGATCTGAGACTAAAGCTCTGCAGATATGTGTGTGAGAAAGAGCAGTTTCAGTTTTAATGAATATAGACAGAGGAGGGGAGAGATGCAGATAAGAGTGACAGCTGGAAAGATGGCACCAGTTTATAAAGACCCCTATATTCTGAGGACTGCCTTTCCACATATGAACCTACCCAAACTTATCAGGGTCTTAGGTCTCCTTCAGGAGATGTTCAGTGGGTGACAAGATCAAGTGTAATGAAACCCCGAAAGCTAATATACATTTTGCAATATACCGTATTTTTCTGTGTATAAGACTAGGTTTCCCCCCTAAAAAATAATGTCAAAAATTAGGGAGTGTCTTATACACAGGGCCATCTCCCCCATTTTCTTAAATCTGAGTCCCCAGAATAGGGGGCGTCTTATAGATAAAAAAATACGGCAATTGCAGTATATGAGGCAACTTTTTCTGGAAAAAAACTCATCATCCATAGCAATCCTGGGCCACCAACATGTTGCCCATGAGTACAATGGCACCTTTGTTTTAAAAGGGATATTTTGTGTCTTAAAAAATAAATAAATCACAGATTAATGTTGAAATGACAGTAAACAAGCCCATGCAAAAGTGAAATAAACAGATCCTCCCCAGTCCTAGCAGTTGGGTTGGGTTGTCTGTCCTCTTTGTTATAAGAGATCGAAGACAGGCACTGTGAATCAGACAGGAGTAACACTGGGCTAAAAGCTGACCACCACCCCTTTCTTTGCCTTGCAACTGAACTCTTGAAAGGTATAGGAGGAGGTCAGGAGCAGCTGAGTGGAGGTCACCTTGTGAGATTTCCATGCCAAATCCCCATCAGTCACAATCTCTGCATTTGTGAACATCTGCAATCAGTCCCATGGCTTCCCATTAGGAGGGTAGGGGAACGTCTATAAACACACATGAAGAATTGTCGTGGACATTTATGTTTATCTGCTGGCTATATGAAAAGCACATGTGAAAAATATCAGCATAAGAAACAGTGCCAGCAACCAAGAGATTAATCAGCCTAATTGAAATTGCCAACGCTTGCACAATTGCCTCGAATCAGCAGCCAAACTATTCACTCCTCACCGAGGGCACTTTTGCTGGTAGCTGTGGAAGTTCACCTTTTGCACAACATCTCTCACAAAATGATGCTATCCAAAGGTTGCAGAGAAATCGTAAATAATTTTTAAAAGTAGACATACCTGGGACCTGTTTCAAAATGATGAGCCATGTTCTTAACTGGGCAAACACGGCACAGAAATGTTCTTGACATATACAACTTAAATAAAATGTACGCTAGCTGTGTTTCCGCAAGCACGTGAGGTTCACCGTTCAAGAAGATTCCTCTGCAGTGTTCGTGATGTCAGTTCTGTGTACAACATGACAGAGCCATTACCTTTCTCGTTGCTGGCAGAGTCCTAAACTTCAAGGATGAACCAAACATTCATTCTCTTTTGTGTAAGTATCAGTGTGGGTCTCAGGCACCTTTGTAGCATCACACAATAGAAGGCACTGTTAGGCATCTGCAACAGTGAAAGGTCTTCAACTTGACATTTCTCTTGGGGCATTCAGTCCCAGAAGTCAGGGTTCAACTCCTTTCTCCTTCAAGAGGACTGCAGAGAGACCAGTGAACTTCGTGCTCTTTTCCTCCTGCAGCTTCAGAGCCTGAGTCAATGTCTCTGCCCAACTTATTAATAATGGTAAATGTCAAGTCTTTTCCCCTTTCAGTCTAGTAGCATAGGCCTAAAAGGAGGGGGGCGGAATCTTTTTTGAAATGGTGGAATTCTAGATTAATGTTCCATTCTTTGGGAACAGAGTTAGTATATGAGGCTCACAGGTTGATAAACTGGCTCCAAATGCCTCAATAGTAGATCTCGTTGCTTCCAAAATGTTACATACCCACTAGAAACATTAGCGTTTAAGTTAAAATGCTACTATGTAGGCCACGTGGTATTTTCTTTTCCCCTGTCGACCTGAAGAAAAGTGGTTATCCAAAAAGCAAAAGGCCCTGTTTCTCAGGTCCAGGTTACCTAAAGGGCTGTCTTTCTCCATGTATCCCTGTTCCTTAAATGGGGCACTGCTGGATGTGTCACATACCTCACTGGTGCACTTAGAAACCAGGCTTTTAGCATTGTAGCTCCAGCCCTCTGAAATCACTTGTTGGAGAGGAAGCTTTGGGAGATAGATCCTTACCCTTTTGAAGCAGAGTTAGCACAATGGTGATTGCTTTAAGCAGATTAAAACTTGGTTAGATTTGCATCTTCCCTCATCCACCTTTAAATAAACATTCCCCTCAAAAACACTTAGGCTAGAATAAATCACAGGCACTTAGCTTTGCAAATAAGTGAATATTTTTCTTAGAGTTTTCAGAAGTTACAACAAGCAAATCTCCATCCATTAAAATGAAGATGAAAAAGGTTCCAAATGACTTTAAAAGAAATGGAATTGTCTTACTTACAAAAGGACCATGGAATATTTGCATTAGCAAAGATGCAGGCTGTAAAATCTCCTTTTTGGAGGAGATTCAGTTCTCCTCTAGGAAGCCATGACCGCATGGCTTCTTGCTTGTTTCAGGAAGCATAAAGAGAAAAAGACTGAGAAGGTGGGGAGCAGAAGCTGCTGAGTACTGCTAAGCCACACCCATTCTGGTAATTTGAACTCAGGGCTCAGGTTAACCCTTTCATGCACACAAATGTGCTTCAATAACTGTATATAACAACATCACTTACCAACTGAAATGAGACAAGCACCTTGATGTTTAGGCAGTTCCTGAAATAGTTTTTGCTTGAGAAGGCTTTCTCTGAAGTGTGACCCAGTCATTTTATGGAACATGAACTGTACATTTGTGGAAATGGCTTTTACTGTTTTTAGTTTATTGAGTATCTTTGTATTTTATCTTATTACACACTACTTCAGTAGCTTCTGGCTGTGAAACAGTTCATAAATTTGCAAAATAAAAAGGAACCAAGATAAAAGTCAAGAGTCATGCTCAGAAGCATTGCCCACCCCCCCTGCTGCATACAAGGAGAACGTTTCTTAGAAGGAGCAACATGGCTTTCTCGTAGAATAACAGGGAAAGCAGGTAATTGTTAAGGTGAGTAAACCACCTCCTGGCATCACCTATGAATAAGAGAAAATATAATTAAGCCATATTAGAAAAGCCCACCAACATATTTAGTTAGCTCAGGAGCATTGGGGAGCACTTGACAAACTCTTAACTTTTCCCCCAAAAAAGAAAAAGATACAGGACAATGCCTCACACTCCTTCCTAAAAGGAAAGGAACTGTTAAGGAAGTTGGGTATGTTTAGCTTGGATAAGAGGAAACTGAGAGGCAATATGATAGCCATCTTCAAATATCTAAAGCAGAGGTCAGCAACCTAAGGCCCATGGGCCACAAGTGGCCCACGGGGGTCGTTTAACTGGGCCGCCCCCAAACCAAGCCGCCACCTGGCGCAGTGCGGCATGGGGACTCGCTTTTGCGGTGCCAGAAATCCCGTCTGCGCAGACGCCGGAAATTGTGAATGATCCAGCCCATTGAAGGACTCCTGATCTAAAGGGTTGTCAAATGGAAGATGAAGCATGCTTGTTTTCTCTTGCTCTGGAGGGTAGGACCTGAACCAATGGATTCAAGTTACAAGAAATGAGATTCTGACTAAACATCAGGAAGAACTTTCTGGCAGTATGAGCTGTTAGAGTAGACAGTGGAATGGACTCCCATGAGAGGTGGTGGACTCTCCTTCCTTGGAGGTTGTTAAGCAGTGGTTGGATGGGATCTGTCATAGATGCTTCAGCTGAGATGGGTTTGGACTAAATGATCCTCAGGGTCACTTCCAACTCTACAGTTTCATGATTCTAAGATTTGGACAAAGATCCTGAAGATGCTACAAGCACAAACAATTACAAGTTGTAGAATGTTTCATATATGACACGTTGCAGTTGTGTGGCACATTCGTGCACTGTTTAGTGCTTTGGCTACTTCAGCATCACATCTCATGCAACGAAGAGGACCTGGCCTGTTCTGCGCTGCAGGATTAGTCTCCATCCATTAGTCAGGCTGCTTTCCCAGTTCGGGCCATCTTAGCAGGTGCACTTTATTTATTGTTTAAATATTGTGGAGATGGATCTGTTGCTATGCCATGAACTTAGTTTTTCCACAAGCTAATGCTTTATGCTGGGCTAATGTGATTGGTGCACAGTGAAAAATGCTGGAAGCTGTAGAAGAAGCCAGCCTGCAGCTGAGCAAACGATCTTTAATGAATGATTTATTCAAGGAATTTAGGCCTTTCCATCTGACTGTCAATTACTAGTGGTCAAGTTTTGCTTTTTACAAGTCAATTGTTTGACAAAGGCTCAGTGCAAACATACCAGAGTAATATCTGAAATGTCTTTGTTTTGATGATGTCTGGCCATTCACACAGTTAATTGTGACTTCCCCTACCCATTCAATATCTCCGGCCGCAATCCTGTACCAATTTACCTGGGAGTAAGTTCCACTGAGCTCAATGGGACTTACTTCTGAGTAGATATATTTTCAACTTTCAGCTAATCCTAATAAAATCAAATGAGGATGGAAAGATTTAATCATTTAAAAAACAAACAAACCTTACTGCACAATCCATGAATGATAAATTGGCAAATTCAAAACTGATAATCAAATAGTATTGTTTCATTATTCTTAATGGATAATCTTTCAGAGTGATGACACTTCTGTACTAAAAGGCTCAAATTCTGTGGTTGGTATAACTACTATGAAAACAATCATATTTGCATACCTGTATTTAACTTGTGTCATTTGGATGGGGGGGGTGGGAGAATGGGAGAGTTTTATTATTCAGGAACTGCAGTTGCACCGAAGTTGAACGAATGATCCAATGATGTATGGAAGGTCAGTAGAGAAAATGGCCAAGGGGTTTAGAGTATGAGTCCAGCTCTCCTCATCAGTTACTCATATGAAGAGGAAAAGCATGGAGAGCGTCTATGAAGATAAGAATATAAGCCCATAAGATGAGCCTATTGATCAGGCTAATGTCCCCTGTTCCCACAGCATCCTGGTCTCACAGTGAGTACCCACATGCCTGTGAGAAACCTGGAACCAGGATCTGAGTACAAGAGAACTCGGCCCTCCTGCGGTTTCCAGCAACTGGTTTTCAGAAGCATGACTGCCTTCAACTGTGGAGGCAGAGCCAGAATGTTTTTGGCCCTGTCTTCATGGCACATATCTCCCTCAGCCCTGCCCCTGCCATCAATGAATCAACATGGCTGTCTGAAGCAAGGAAGCCTTTGAATGTTTACCTCTGCAGGGGGAAAGCAGAATCATTGAAGACCACCATCCTCCTGTTTCCTCTGCTAGAAGTCCCATGTAAACTATGGAATGGCTTTATAAGAAGATCAAACAAATTCATGTAGGATAAGGCTATTTGTGGCTACCAGCCAACAGGACGGTGGTCTACCTCAACTCTTGGAGGCAGCATGCCTCTGAATACCAGTTGCTGTAAACCATGGGAGGGAGAGTGCTCTTGGGTGCGGGTTTTGCTTTTGGGTTTCCCACAAGCATCTGGCTGGCCAGTGTGAGAACAGGATGCTGGATTAGATAGGCCATGGGCCTGATCCCGGAGGCTTTTCTTATGGGAGGGAAGTTCTGCTCCTATGGACTTCAGATCCCAGCCAATATTGATGCAGTAAACGTGTGGCACAGATTTTGCCCCTGAGCTGCTTTCTCTGTGGAGTCCCCATTAAAAACCTGTGTAGGTGAAATAAAAATAGAAACTTGGTGAGATGAGGACAGGAAACAGCAGGTGCTATGCTACTGTTCTGCAGCCTGCTACCAGGGCAGAAAGGATCCCCAATGTTAAAAGGACACCAGTCCTAAACATACGCATAAACATAGTATTGGTCAATTATGCTTGCTTCCCACTAACACGGGCACAATCGGCCTCGTTGTTTCATTTGAAGAACACCTGAATGGCCCCACTGGAGTGGAACTAGGATTGATTGGAAACAACAATTAAGTCCTGCCAGCTAGGACAGGGAAGATATGAGAGTGGATATTTTCATGCCCTAGACATTTATGCAAATGGCCTGTTGACCTGAAATGATGGCAGAAATGCAAACAAGGAGGTAGGGAGAAGAGGGACAGCAAACATTTTGTAGTCATTTTTCCTGCAATCTATGCACAAAGCCCACTTCTATGTAACAAAGTTCCTGTTTGAAAAATCAGATGAAATGTTTAATGACAGCAGCTTTTACAAACCTGGCACCTTCCAGATGTTTGGGTCTACAACTCCCATCTGCCATGTTGGCTGGGGCTGATGGGAGTTGTAGTCCAAAGCAAAAGGTTGACAAAGACTGAACAACACCCTCTACTCTCCAAGTGGGGCATCGTTGTAGAAGCATTTTAACAAGTGTTCATCTAATCCAAAATATCAAGTGTGTGCATGTTTTAAAATATGGGATACATTAGCACCATTCTTTGAAAAGTTGTCTCTAGGAAGGGCTGGGGTCAGTTCATTTGACTGGTATGCCTATACTACTGTTTTGAATTGTCGGTTTTATTCTTAATTGCTTGTTTTACTTGGATTACTTTTCATAAGCCACTCTTGGGAGCCTTGCACAGAAAGGCAGGGGAGCCTTTTAAGAGAAAGAAAGAAAGGAAGCATATTGCTGGAAGTTATCTTAAAATTTGGAATTCCCCTTGGAATTCTGTCCCATTGAACACTGGACGGGCGCCATCTCCGTTGTCTTTTTAGCACCTACTGAAGACCTTCCTTTGCCAACAAGCCTTTTACACAGAGCTCTTTCCCTGTCTGCATCTACTGGAACTGTGTGGTGTGTTTTTTTGGACATTGGTTTCATTGCTAGGGGGTTTGGTGCCCTGGGCTTTTTTAGGAGTATGGGTGGGCTATAAATCAGGGTTGCCATATTTCAAAAAGCAAAAACCAGGACACCCCAAAAGTAGTTGTTGAGCTTTCTTTTCTTTCACAAAAATGCCAAAGCCATGCGATTTTTTAATTGACTTGCCTAAGATCCAGGACGAAGCGCCGCCCCTCGGATGTCAATTCCGCTTTTGAAATCCTGGTACTTATGGCCGCCCAGTATAAATTTAATAAATAAAATTTAGAGCAGATATCTGGATTTGGGCTGGCTAAGTCACTGAAGGTTTGCTGGGAATTATTTGGTTCTGTTTTTATTTAAAATGTCTCCTATGACTACTTTAGGTCCTCGAGCAATGTCGTGAAATGGGGTCTGATCGGTACAAAAAGTGGGACTACAATCCAGACACTTCAGACTTCCGGGGGCGGCGCGAAACTGTAATGGCGGTCCTCTTCGGGCTCTGAAGAGGGGCTCCGCGGAAAAGGGTCGTTCGCTGCGGCATAGCGACGACCCATTAAGATAAACCACGGGTAGAGTGAGCCCGTGGCCGTGGGACTCGGCGGGCACCAGAAGCTGCTCCGAAAGCACAGAAGGGACCCCGTAAGGAGACCCGGAGTGAAGGAGGGGTAGCGGTGCTGTGAGTTCATCGCTCTTTCCGCGGAAGCGAAGCCGCGCGGCTGTTACAGATGAGCGCTGATCCTTCTTCCTAAAATCAACGCTAAACTGCAAGCAACATACCCGTGAGTAAAGGGGTTTAAAATTTGGCAAAAGAAATTCGGCTAATTTGGCTGAAAGCGGGAGACGAGAAAAGGGAAGTCCGTCTTCCGACATTGCTGAAAGATCAAAGCAAAGCTCTTAGAAACGGAAGCATTTGAAACGGGACTTTGGGAAGTTTAAACTTTTTCGTGCTACAAAATCTGCCTATTTTATTGAGCTGAAGGTGGAAATGGACATTGACTAAAAGAAGCAGCAGATGGTGACTTTCCTCCTATCTTTTTTCTTCTTTGGGCTGTATTTTTAAAGAGCCAGATTGTCGGGCTGCCAGAGAGAGAGACTGTGTCAAACTGCGGAAACAGTTGCAAACTGTGCTAGAAAGTAATTGTTACATTTGAGCAGAAAAGTCTGATTGGGATACTGTTACAAGCACCTTTTGTGGAACTCTGTCGATTTATAAAAGGTGCTTTGGGAGATCTTGAATTTATGAAGGGACTTTTGGATTAATGAATTTACTGTTCTGAAACAATTTGGAACTTTAATGGCGGATTACTTCCTTCTTTGTCTTTGAAACCGGGTGGCACTCCCCCTACAGGGCTTTCGGATTATAAAATCCTGGGAACTGACTTTTGTTTTGAATTCCATCTCACTGGCTGTTTACTCCTGAATTTGTCTCTCCCATGGAACAATAGACAATTTGACCTTGAACATTGACAGATGTGTAATGAGTGGTGCAGGGAGAACAAGAGCGTCTAAAGCAAAGGAATCTAAAGAGGCTAAGGAAAAAGAAAAGGAAAAGGAAAGAAGACCAGCACAATTTGTACAAACAACATTGACCCAAGGACGCCGATCGTCGGTTCCAGCTGTACTGGTGTCTCATAGAGAACAAGGGGAAATAACTGAGAAGTCCACTGAGGAAGATATGGCAGCAGGTGGGTCAGACACACTATTAAAACAAATATTGGAGCAACTATCAAGTTTAAATCAGAAGGTGGACGATCAGTCTGTGAAGATAGATAAAGCAACTTCCTCGATCCAAAAACTGACTGACCAAGTTTCCCAGCACACGCAAGCCATAGAGAAATTGCAAGGAGCAACAGCGGAAAATCGAGAATTAGCTGGAGAAGCAATCCAGAAAGTGGGAGTCCTACAAAAAGAGGTTGAAGAAATAAAAGGAGAAGTTAGGCCCCTGCACAAACAGGTGGGTGAACAACAAGTCTATCTGTCAATGGTGGAACTGAAAAATCGTGAGAGCAACATCAAATTGAGAGGTATTCCAGAACTCGAGCAAGGAGACTTGATTGGATACTTAACACAGGAATTCTCGAAGTTCTGGGGTTTAAAGGAAGACACGGATTTTAGGATTGTCTCGGCATACAGATTGGGAAGACTGGTAAGGAAAGACAGATCCAGAGACTGCTTGATAATTTTAAGAACAAAGGAAGAGAGAGACAAGATCCTAGGCCTTCATTTCAAAAAAGCAATTGAAATACAAGACAAAAGAGTGGAAATTTACAGAGATATTCCGAGGCAGCTGCTGGACCTTAGAGCCACCTATACAGAATTAGCAAAATTGCTGAGACACAACGCAATTCCCTATAGGTGGGAGTTTCCACAGGGATTATCCTTCACCTACAAAGAAAGGAAGGTTAAAATAAGAACACCTGAAGATAACCAAAGGTTCCTTCACGATCACGAAGAAGATCTCCAAAAAGGAGCGGATTGGCTTCCAGTTTTACCAGCACCAGCACCGCCCGGAAGTGGGCCAACGCCTATACCTTCGGGATCTGAACAAAAGAAAGACACCCCATCTTAAGAACATCTTAATTAGAACAGGATGTCTCTGCAGCTACTTAGTTGGAACATAAATGGCGGGAATTCTCCGGAAAAAAGGAGAAGGATATTTCATATCCTAAAAAAAGAACAATTGGATGTAATATGTTTGCAAGAAACACATGTGACCAGGCTCCACAGGAAAGTATTAATCAATAAAAGACTTGGCCAAGAATTTATCTCATCAGATAAAGTTAAAAAAAGAGGTGTTGTAATTTATGCAAAGGAGAACCTGTCGCCAAAATTTTTATTTAAAGATGATCATGGAAGAATCCTCGCAATTGAAATCCAAACACAAGGGGAAAAGATTTTGATATTAGGAATCTACGCGCCAAATGATGGAAAATCAGAATTCTACAAGAAGCTGCATGAGACAATGATGGACTATCTGGACTATGCAAATATTATTGTGATGGGAGACATGAATGGGGTGGTGTCTACAAATATGGACAAATCTCAAAATCAAAACTTAACAACAGACGGCAGACTCCCTAAAACTTTCTTTGAGATGACAGACAATATGGACTTGATTGACATTTGGAGGACAAGGAACCCCTTGGGTAAAGAAGGAACTTTCTTTTCTGAGGCCCACTTGTCATGGACACGAATCGACCAAATTTGGATATCCAGAGGGCTGGCTCCGAAAACGAGAAAAGTGGAAATCTGCCCAAAAACCTGCTCCGACCATAATGCCTTAAAAATGGAATTGAGACTTTTCCCAACTGGATCCTTCAGATGGAGAATGAATGACACCTTGCTAAGAGATCAAGAGATTGTTAAGAAGGCCCAAAAAACGCTAAAGGACTACTTTGAAATAAATTTGAATACTACGGTGGAGAAAAGAATAATCTGGGACGCTAGCAAAGCTGTAATGAGAGGGTTTCTGATACAACAGAATACAATAAAGAGAAAATTTTGGAATGGAAAAAAGGAAAAAATTCTAGAGAAAATAAGTGAAGGAGAGAAAAAGCTGAGAACTAATCCGAAGTCAAAGGAGGTGCTAAGAGAGATCAAATTCCATCAAGCACAATATTCGAAATTGATTAATCAAGAGATTGAGTGGAAAATCAAACAAATGAAGCAGAGATCGTTTGAATCAGCAAATAAATGTGGAAAGTTGCTAGCTTGGCAATTGAAAAAAAGACAAAAGCTAAACACGGTCACAAACTTGGAGATTCAAGGAAAAATAGTTCAGAAACCAGAAGAAATAAGAAAGTGCTTCCACAGATATTTCAAAGAACTATATGCACAGGGGCCTCAGAAAGAATCGGAAATAGACCAATTTTTGAGGACAAATGGACTATCCAAAATAAGTCAAGATAAAAGATCAACTCTCAACAGTAAAATAACTCAACAGGAAATTGAAGGTGCCATACAAAATATGCAACTTGGCAAATCTCCAGGCCCAGATGGTCTCACCTCCAAATATTATAAGACTTTGAAGGATTGTTTGATACAACCGTTGCTGGAGGTTTGCAACCAGATTATGGAGGGGAGAAGGGCACCGGAAACGTGGAAAGAAGCATTCATCACATTGATTCCTAAGTCAGAGAAGGAAAAGACTCAGCTTAAGAACTACCGTCCCATCTCACTCCTGAATGTGGATTACAAAATATTTGCAGACATTTTAGCAAGTAGACTTAAAAACGTTTTAAACGAAGTAATTCACAAGGACCAAGCAGGCTTTCTCCCTGGTAGACACATGTCTGATAACACCAGGAACATCATTGATATATTGGAGTTGTTGAGAATTAGAAACACAAGGGCTGCTTTAATCTTTATTGATGCGGAGAAAGCATTTGACAACATTTCTTGGATGTTCATGAAGAAAAACTTGAAGGGGATGGGAGTGGGACGGGGGTTTGAAAATGGACTAGAAGCAATTTATTCAGAGCAAAAAGCCAAGTTGATAGTGAACAATGTGGTGTCGGATGAACTTCTAATTGAAAAAGGGACACGACAGGGGTGCCCTTTATCCCCTCTGCTATTTATCTCTGTTCTGGAGGTATTGCTGAATATGATTAGGGAGGACCAGTTGGTGCAAGGTATAGAGGTCGGAGCGAAACAATACAAACTGAAAGCCTTTGCAGATGACCTAGTTTTGACAGTACAGGAGCCAGTATCTAGCACAAAAAGAGTTTTGGAACTTATCCTGGAGTTTGGTCGGGTGGCGGGATTCAAGTTAAATAAACAAAAAACTAAGGTTTTGGTCAAAAATTTGACATCTACAGAGATAGAGGGGTATCAGAAAGAGACAGAGCTAAGTGTGGTTAAGAAAGTGAAATACCTGGGGGTATATTTGTCCACCAAAAATTTAAATCTTTTTAAAGATAACTATGAAAAATGTTGGTTGGAAATTAAAAAGGATCTGGATATTTGGTCAAGATTGAAACTTACCTTGTCAGGCCGAATCGCAGCTATAAAGATGTGTGTTTTGCCAAAAATGCTGTTCTTATTTCAAACCCTTCAGGTCGTGGACAGAATGGAATGTTTTGGAAAATGGCAGAAGGATATTTCTAAGTTTGTCTGGCAGGGCAAAAAGCCCCGAATAAAATTCAAAATACTAACCGACTCAAAAGAAAGAGGGGGGTTTGCCCTGCCGGACCTAAGGTTGTACTATGAAGCTGCAGCCTTCTGCTGGTTGAAGGATTGGTTCCTGTTGGAAAACACCGATGTCCTAGATCTGGAAGGGTTTGACAACGTGTATGGTTGGCATGCATACTTGTGGTATGACAAGGCGAAGGTGCATAAATTGTTCAAAAACCATATTGTCAGAAAATCAATTTTTGCCGTCTGGACGAAGTACAAGGATTTATTAGAAAGCAAGACCCCGAGGTGGCTATCACCTGTGGAAGCCAAGATTTCAAAAAAAAAACCCAATATGGAGGCCTACTGGCCAAAGTATTGGGAACTGATTGAAAGAGTTGGAGATAATTGGAAGCTCCAAAGCCAGGACAAATTAAAAGGTAAGGTGCGAGACTGGCTACATTATGCTCAAATTCAAGAGGTATTCAAAATGGACAGAAAAGTGGGTTTCCAGTTGGAAAAATCGAAACTGGAGACGGAGTTGCTAGAACCAAAGATTAAGGTACTTTCGAGAATGTATGACTTGCTGCTTAAATGGAACACACAGGATGAGACAGTTAAATCTGCTATGATAAAATGGGCACAGGATGTGGGACACAACATTATGTCTGAAGACTGGGAAAGGTTATGGAACACCGGTATGAAATTCACGGCATGTAGTGCCTTGAAAGAGAACATTATGAAAATGGTATACCGGTGGTACATGACCCCAGTCAAGTTGGCTAAAATATATCATCTTTCTGATAATAAGTGTTGGAAATGCAAGGAGGCAGAAGGGACATTCTTTCACCTCTGGTGGACCTGCCCGAAAGTAAAGGCCTTTTGGGAAATGATACATAATGAGCTGAAAAAGGTATTTAAATATACCTTTTCTAAGAAACCAGAGGCCTTTCTCCTGGGCATGGTGGATCGGAAGGTGCCAAAGAAGGACAGAACCTTGTTTATGTATGCAACCACAGCAGCTAGGATTCTCATCGCTAAGTTCTGGAAAACACCAGATTTACCCACACTGGAGGACTGGCAGACGCAGTTGATGGACTACATGGAGTTGGCAGAAATGACTGGCAGAATCCGAGATCTGAGCGAAGAAACAATGGAGGAGGACTGGAAAAAATTTAAGGACTATTTGCAAAAACATTATAAGTTGTTTGAATGTTAAGATAGCGCACGATTAAGAAATACTATGCTTCTGCATTTTATTTTAAGCAAATGATAAAGTAAGCATTGATGGAAAAAACGAGACATATTTGAAACAAAATATTATGTTTATTAAGAGTCTTAAAATTAAATTACAAATTTTTGAAATTGGTAACATAATATATTTAAAGGTACAATAAGATGGGAAACAAGATAACAAATTGCTGAACTGGTTAGAATAATGAACGCAATGCTGAGAGGATGTGAGGAGGTCCAAAAGTGAAATGCTGAAGGATGTTAAGGAAAGTTTCATAACATTTTTTCTTGTTTTTATTTTTTCTTATACATATATACAAAAAATGTTTCTTGTATCTTGCCATGTAAACAATTTTGTAAATCCATGAAAAGAAACGCAATAAAAAATTTTTTAAAAAAAAAAAATACAATCCAGACACTTCACCATAGCAGGACAATTCGTTGTTGAACATAATTTCATAATTCCTGGCTTGGATACAGACCTTGGTGACAAATGATGCTTATCTCCCCAATGAGGTGATTACAATTTTGTGAGTTCCTCACCGTCTTGGTTTTTAATATGATCACCTCCTCATTCCTTGCCTTTTCTGCACCCATCCACCCTTCTTCCCTCTCACAACTAAGTTGGCTTTACTGCTGGCCCAGGGGCAGCAGTGGTGGCGGTAGGGAGGGATTGAGGTGTTTATCATATGTTAAATGTTGGCGCACTCGTTCCAGTATTCTGCAGCACACCACTAACTGAAGTCCTTGAGCTAAACTTGGCAATATAGGGGCGGAGGGGCTGGGAGACTGTCACAAGTAGGGGGCAAATCTGATGCACTTTATTAGCTTGTGTTGCAGTGGAGAGTCATTGCATTGTTTATTGTATCTGAACCTTGGAAAACATTCAAACAGCTCCCATTTTCAATATTGCCTTCAAGGAAACAAATGCCCTACAGTGCATGTGACGTTACTGTACTGGAAACAATGTTTAAAATCACATTAATAGAAGTCATTAAAATCGAGCTTTTCCTCTCTGCTGCAGTCACACTCAACCCTTTTTCAATTGCCTTTCGAGCTAAATAATTGTAGTGCGGTATTCACACTATTCCCTTGGTAGCCTCTATTCTAAGCATTGGGGGTATTGTGGTAATGTTATATAATTACAAATGGCAACACAGAAAAGTTTAAGAGGAACCGCTGTGCGTACTTACAAACAGTTGGTATTCTATGTGTAACGTCTCACATACTAATAATCTCTGGCACATTCTTGGACCTGTTTCATAGCTACAAAAAAAAAATCCTGATGGTAACTAAAAACAAAACAACCCCAAACCATTTATGTGCATGCAGTGACAGCAAAGAAGGTCGCAAAAGTAAGAGAATTTACAAAGCAAAAAAAAAAAAAAAAAGATCCTTCACTGGCCCTTGGACTAATTCTGCTTCATATGTAATCTTGTATATCTTAAAATGATAAGGAATAACATAGGCTGCTGGTGATGTTCTTTTCCATGTAACTTTTATTCTCCATTATCTGCCAACCAAAAAGTAAACAGTTGATAACATTCTAGCATTGCTTCTATAGACCAGATTCTAAAAATGCTAGGTTGTTGCAGAAGTCAAGGATGAAGATGTAAACTCATCCCAGCTCTCAAAACAAAAACAAAAAATAGGCAAATAAATAAAACCACACATATCAGCTTCCATCACTTTTCCCACAAGAGTATAGGAAACTGCCTTATACTAAGTTTGTTCACCTAGTTCAGTGTTGTCTAGACTGCCTTCCTTAATTAACACTGGCAATGGCTCTCCAGACTTTCAGAGCTGAGTCTTTGCCAGATCTACCTGGAGATGCTGTGTGCAGTGTCTCGTGGAGGCAGTCCCATGTCACCTACCATTGCTTCTTCCTACTGCAACATCCCAGTAATAGGAAAAGAGTAGTGGGAGGGCTCACATTGAGTTTCAGTCTTGAGTGTTGGGTCTCAGTCTGCATAAAACCCATGATGGGAACTATGTAGAGAAGATGCTATCCTGAAGTATTTTCAATGATTTCTGGTTGGCTGCAGTTATGGATTACAGGCATTCCACATGATGTGCAACAATCCAACTCTAGCAAACTCACTTAGTGAAAAGTAGAGCTAAAATCCTACTCATTAAGGTAGGGGAGAGAGAAGGGGAGGGTACATAATTCATTAAGAACCTATTAAAGCCCCAGAGCTCTTGAAAGAATAGCAGTCATTCCTTATCAGACAGTAGCATACACATTTTCTGTGCCAGTGTGACTGGTAAGGTTGGGATCAGTGGTGGCTGTTGTTTTGCAGGCTGCCTGCAGCAGCTAATTAGGTAGGGTCCAAGACGCCAAAGTCCAAAGAAATATTCTTCTTTCTTCTTTGGTGATCACTTGTAGCCAAGTAAAATTGTCTTCCATAAACAAACATGGTAAAAGTGGGTCCGTAAGTGACTATGGAGGCCAATTCTGGATCCACACATCCTTCCAAAGTGGGGACGTAGATTTCCGGGTTGGAGTTGATCATGGTAAGGGTTTGCCAAGCATGCCTTCCTCTTAACACATTTCTCCCTTCCGTCCTGAGTTTGAGCATCTTCAAAGCCCATGACATCCTTTGGTAAAGGATGTTATCCAATTAGAGCACTCACAGGCCAGTGTTTCCCAGTTGTCAGTGTTCATACTACATTTTTTTAGATTTGCCTTGAGGGTTTCTTTGAACCTCTTTTGTTGACCACCAGCATTACGCTTATCATTTTAAAGTTTGGAATAGAGTAGTTGCTTTGGAAGATGATAATCAGGCATCCAAACAACATGACCAGTCCAACAAAGTTGATGTTGAAGAATCATTGCTTCAACAATAGTGATCTTTGCTTCTTCCAGTACACTGGCATTAGTTCGCCTGTCTTCCCAGGTGATGTGTACAATTTTTCAGAGACACCGTTGATGGAATCAATGGTGGCAAAGAAATGGCAAAGAAATATTAATCTACACTGTACACACCCAATGCTGTGAACATGAGTAAAGTTAGGTCCACTGAGATCAGAGTGCATTGACATCTATATTATGGATTTAAACTCATTTTTAATTGTCATTTCCACTATCTAGGGATCCGTATGAACTATTTTCTGTGAAGAGCTGTAGGGATCTCTGACAGAATTTTCAGCCACCAAACTACAATTCCCAGGATTTACTGGGGAAATCATAGCAGTTAAACTGTTATAAGAATGAAATGACACTGTGGTGTAAACACACCCGCAATGTGTTTAGAGTTAAGGCAACAGTGACAGAGAGTTATTGGGGCATACAACTTTTCAGACTTGAAGGTTAATGCATGATATTTTCACGAATATGAACAGAAACAAAGAGAGAGCGCACATTTTTATGCAATGAGTTATTTGTAATTAGGGAAGGCCCCAAAGGAAGACTCTCCCTAACTTGCCCCACAATACTTAGGTCAGCCATCCTGGCTGAACTGGCAAGGTAATGGTTGGCAACCACTGGTTATGTTGGAACTAAGAGGAAGGCAGCTCAAAAACTATTTTGCAGGCTTCCACCCCTGTTGCTGACTGAGAACAGAAGTTGTCTCCACGGCTTCAACAATTGCTTGTAAATGTGATTTTTGCTTTCATTAAAAACGGAGTTAAATTAAAGCATATAGAACTTAGAGGTTTCGAGGGGGACTTAACTCAACTTGTTAAAACCAGATGTTCCAAAGAATGGGACATATCCACAAACATAACACATGGAGATAGCTATTCAGAAGTATGTCACTGCATTACTTTAGCTTTACCCAGCAGATTTTCAAAAATACATTATATAAACATTTTGCTGAAGCCTTAGTTCTTTGGACTATCTGATTACCATATGTTCATCTCTCTCGTTTTGTACAATTGAAACTAATGAATGATTCCCACCCCCTTGTACTGGGGCCAGGAATAATGCGGACCAGACTCTGTGTCAGTTTTCCCCACCCATTTCTGTCAAAGCATTTCAGCCAGCTCTTCCTTTATTCAGGTATTCTTTGTTATATTTGTTATATTTTTGTTCCTCAAAGGAGCTCAGGGTTGTGCTCCCTCCCTTGTTTTATACTAATAGCAGCCCTGTGAAGCAGATGCCCCAAGAGAACCTTAATAACCTGTATTCTAAAAGATGCTCCATTGCATCTCCTGGAGCAAGTGCTGCTGCCTGTCAGTACTGGGCTAGATAGGTTAATATTATGACTCAGTGTGTTGCAGCTTTGCATATTTGATATCAAACAGGCATCTTCATTGTACTCTTTTTGATGCCTGCTAAAAACATTCTTTTTTAGGCAAGCCTGCCCAGAGGCTTAGCATGTTGAGGTGAATTTTAATCTGTTTTAGTATCTGAACTTTATTATGTTTTAAAGTATTGTTTGTAATTTTTCCTTGATTTTTAAAATCTTTTTGTAAACCACTTTATATATATGTAATATAAACAAACAAACAAACATTTCATTCATGTTTACTAATATTTATATGCCACCTTTTTTCCATTACAGAATTTAAGGCAGCATACACAAAAGATTCCTGGGCAGTCTCCTGTCCAGGCAAAGATGAAACCCAGAATTTCTTAGCTTCAATAAAGTTGATGTATCATCCACATGCAGACTGTGCCCTAGGACTGTAGGACTTCTCTCTAAGGAAGGGAGGGGACTCTGCAATTTATTCCATTACCAGTCTGTATTTGCAACCAATATGCTTCTCTTAATGCAGGGATGGGGAACTGTGGCCTTCCAGGTGTTACTGGACCCCCAACTTCCATCATCCCTGATGTTGGCTGGGGCTGATGGAAGTTCAACAACACCCTGTCCTGCAGGCTTAGCTTGGTTTGGTTTTCAGTGCTGCTTTAAAGATGCACCTCTTGGCTCAGTCTTTTGGAAGAGAGTAGATAAATGACCAGTTGCGATTTGAGAGTATCAGCTTCTGTGTTACGATTTCTAAAAGAATATTATTTATGTTTCAATTGGGGCTGACTGGCTCTGTTTTATGTTGGCGTTTGGCTGTAACCTGCCCTGGGATCAAGATGAGGGGGTAATAAATCAAAGGAAATAAATACATAGTGATGTTTAAAATATGACAACAACAACATCCTGTCCTAATGCATAGTTTAAAAAAATAAATAACTCACTACATGACATTAAACATTAACTGTTATCTGAATTTTAACTTCCTTCACAGCAGGGATTCAGGCAAGGAATTTTGATTGCCGTGACATTCATTGATGAGTTCTCAGGCTACAGATGTAAGGTGGTGGTGGTGGTGAAACTGAATGCAGTTCAACGGCCACATCCAGTGCCCTGGCAGGCTCTTGCCAACAAGGCAGTAGCAACAGTGGAGGAACAACCTTGCATTCCTCCCACTGCTGTCTAGTTTTAACATTCTTAAACCATTTTAAAAGGGAGGGAGAGATTTACACTTGCTCTGGAGCATGTCTAAATTCCAATGGCACATCCTGTCCACCATCCTGTTCTCATAGGTGGCTAATAATAATAATAATAATAATAATAATAATAATAATAATAATAATTTATTATTTATACCCTGCCCATCTGGCTGGGCTTCCCCAGCCACTTTGGGCGGCTTTCCAACAAAATATTAAAATATCAAACTTTAAAAGCTTCGCTAAACAACCAAAGCTCCGAAGCAGGACCTGACTGCTACACCATTCTCATTGTGGCTAGTAACCATGGATTCGGCATGAATTTGTTGAATATTCCTTTAAAGCCATCCTTCAGATGCAAGCAGTTTCCTGATCTTCCTCAGATGTTTCCTGGTCTTCCTCAGCATGCCTCCAAACAACACATACACACACACACACACACACACACACACACACACACTTTTTTTTGGTCCTACTGAAGTCAGAGCTCCAATGTCAATTGAACCAGGGCATTTGAAGCTTCAGAGGTCATGGGAAGGGGAAATGTGATGTCAGATCTCCCTTTCTAACATGTACAGTGTTGATCAGTGTTGATAACTGATATGTTGTGGCAACTGGGCTTGCATGATCCTTAGAATCATGGAGCTTACAGGTACTACAGCCAGTCCAACCTTCTCCTAATAGAGGTAATCCAAGGCACAGAATAAAAGAAACTGTTTCTTTAAAAAAATAAAAAACCCTACTTTCAAATAATTAAGATATATTTTGGTCATAACCCAATAGAGATTCAACTTCTGATGAAGTGGGCTCCAGTGCATGGAAATCTATGCAGGAATATTCAACACAGAGTTGAGTGTACTCATGCCTATTGACTTCACTGGGTATAAAACACAAATAACTCTGTGCTGAATTGTGGCCTCCACATTCTCATTTTCTTCACCATGGGTCTGGTTTGAGTTAGAGATGCTGTGCTTGGCAGGCCACCAAATGGGTATGTTTACATGAGTGTATGTGGTTGCCAAGTTACAACCACTAGAGCAGCACCCAACATGGCTAGCAATGTTCAACACCACCTACTTTAAGTAAACTTCACTTTGGATCCCCCCCCCCCGAGGCATTTGCCACAGTACAACAGAGAGCTAAGTGAACGTAAATCCACTGATCATCACAACGGATCTTCAGTGCAAACCAATGCCTGTATATGCCGAATTAAGGCTCACTGAATCAAATGAGGCTTACTGCCAGATAAGTGGGTATATGATTTCAACTTTAATCTGGTGCTGAAGCGGGACCAAAATTACATGTGTGTGCCTCATCTTGTGTGTGTAAACAGACCATTTTGGAAGCCAGAACATGTGCATTCTGCCAATGAGGATGCCAACCAGTTCAAGTCCAAAAGGCATTTCATTCTCTTTATTCTAATGTGCTTGTGTTTCCCCCCAAAATGATTCTTTTACTTCTGGAAAACATTTAAAAGAGAAACAATGCAGTTCTCCTCCAAAGAGCGAGAAAGACAAAGGGGTGTGGGAACCATAAAACCAGAAGAATAGAGGAAGGTAACTACATAAAATGTGCTATGGCTTAACAGGACTAACTTATCTCAGTGCAGCTTCACAACATCAATTCGTGGCTTATACAGGCTTGATTCCTCTTTCCATCCAATACACTAAGGACTTGCATACTAGTTCAGTGGATTTTCTGCACAATTACAGATTATTGCCATGGCAACCTACTGCATCACATGACAACTTTGTTACCTCCGAGACTAGAAACAGCCATTAAAGAAATACACATAATCTAGTAATGGGACTTTTTACTGTTGGCCTCACATTGGTTTAAGAGTAATCGTTTGCTTTTCCAGAGACATGTTTTTCCTCATTTTGGTTGTGGTTGGGTTTTTTTAATCACATACTTTTTTAAATGTTTTCTGTAGCAATAAGTTCCAGGAAGGTAGCCATATTAGTTTGTTGTAGCAGAAACAGCAGAAAGTTTTGCGGCAACTTAAAGACTATGGGTAGTATTCAGCTACATTTTACTCAGAGTAGACCCACTGAAATTAATAGACCTAACTTTGTCATTTTGATTAATTTCAGTTGTTTTACCCTGAGTAAAACTTATTTGAACATCACTCTAATAAATTTACTACGTTCATATTGATACTCTCCTTATGCCAAAATGAAGCTCCCTCACAACACAGATTTTGTCCTTCTCCTGCTTCCCTCCTTTTCTTTGTCCTGAAAGTACAAATACACCACTAAAAGGAGGTAAATTAACGCCATCATCCAGAACCACCTTCCTTACTTCCTTTTTCTTAAAATAATAATAATAAGGTGCATCTTGGGCCTTAAAATTGCCCAAGAAAGTGAAATGAATCTTCTGTTGTTGAGGCAAAAGAAGGCAGAGGCAGCAATGGTGCCTATTCTTCTTAGGTTTTGGTGTTACTTATAAATCGCCAGGAAGCAAGCTTCCTCCTTGCATTATGTAAGAAAGGTTATGCTATATTTCAAACAGTAACAACTAAAGCAGATGACTTCCAAACAGCCTTAAAGCCTTCATATATTTAAGTCCTATTCAAAAGATTGTGAGTGGCCATAAAATGTGTAAAGGGAGCAGACCACTTTCAGTGTCCCAACCATTTCACCTTCAACCTCCCCACATAGGAAGGAAGATCTTAAGAGGGGTTGAAGGCACATTTGGCTGAACATGTTTAGAAGCTGCTGCCACCGCCCACCCCCGCCCCGTAACATGACATTATCAAGGTTTTCGATCATATGCCCCCTCCTTCCACACACTATGCTGATATGTCACAAAGAATATAAAAACTTGAAAGCATTGCATGTAATAATCAGGGCATGGAAGATCTGTCAATTGTCCTGGTGTTCATCAACACTTCTGTGCTAGTAAAAACGTTCCAGAGTTGTGTGTGTTGTGTGAGTTGTGTTGCATGGGCACACACCATTCATTCCCTCTCCGTCACACTCCTGCAAAAGATTGGTGTTTTATATTTCTAAATTCGTGATAATAAAGAACTGGCAAATAAAACACTGGGAAGTAATGAGTAATGACTTAATGGAGGACTGGTACAGACAAATATGGCAAATCAGTTTAATGGAGAAATTAACACGTTAGACAGCTGAAAAATATGGACCTCAAAGATTCATTTCTTTTATGGTGGGAAGGAACATGTTGACAGGAATGTGATATGGACATTATCTCTGTATTTTATCTTTTATGGTGGGCTGACTAAACCAGAAACAGAATATATGCTATGTGCACCATTGCTGTTACATGAAACGATGTGTATACATATTTTAATTATGTATATTAATTATAGGGAAATTAATAGACTGACAATAGATTCCCCTCACCCCTATGAACAATTAATCTAAAGGGTTGGTTCTCAAATGGCATGAGTTATTCATCTTCTCAATAGGCTCTGCTACCTTAGCAAGGTTTTTTTTAAGTCTGTTTGCCCTCCTTGGGCGTGCAGCTGGCACAGCGTCTCACCTGTGAACCAGCCTATTGCCAGCCAGATTGTACTCCTGTCGCCAAATTGACCAATGGCAGCAGGAATCTAGGGGGCATTCACCTAGATGTGGTGCCAGCTGACCAGTAGCAGAGCTTGGCACTGCACCCAGGGGAAGGATAAACACCTGGCCAGCAGGGCCTTTCAGCCTCTCTCTCGCCGTGCCGGTTCTCCCGCCCTAATCCCACCCAGATTAGGTTTTTTGCCAATGGTACAACCTTGCTATGGACAATGTCGGTCGCTATATTCAGGGTCCGGAGAGGAATTTTTCCCATCTGGCAAACTGACGCCACCATTTGCGTTTTAATTTACCTCATAGCAATTGTCACAACTTTGTAAGGTGGATAGGCATTGCGTTAAGTCTAGTCTTGGTTGGAGGAAAGGTTGTAGCCTCTGTTTGCCCCTCCATGGGTAATGGTATCCTGTTAAAAGGATCCAGGAAGAGGAGCTCCTGGCTGATGCCCAGATGGGGGCTAGGGCCATACCACTCCTCCAAAGGGGAACACTTGGGGGAAACGCTCCAATTTAATGTAGCTCATAGGGCGTCTCCCCCCATTGGCCTCACCCTTAGAAACACTCCCAGCAGACAGACGGAAGTGACATGTGCTGTTGCTTACCTCAATGCCTATGGCCAAACCTTTCACAATAAAGTTGTGGCCTTATTTGATCCCCAAAACCCAATATGCTGTGTGTTGTCTAGTTATCTGCACCTTAGGGGATAGGGGGGCCACGGGGCCTCACCACGCAAGTGCCTCCACAGCAAAGTATCTCTGAACCTGGAACATTTGCATGACAGTCAGAACCTTTCATCATAGACTGGCCCTCAAAAGTTGATGGTGGACTGAGGTGATTTAAGACATAAAAAACCCAAAAAAACACTTCTGTTTCTATTATGATGAATATGCTTCCCTACTCTTAACCCTTTTCCCTGATAGTTTCTCAAGCAAAAGTATGTGGATTTGTGAGCTATCATCAATAATTTTTGAATTAAGAAATAGTTTTCTCCCAGAAAAAAAGCATTCTGGTTTTTCATGGTGGTGGGTATGTAACTCATTCCTGTTTTCTGTTTCAGTATATTTTCTTTGTGTTAAAGAGCTGTTGATGCCTCAGGGAAAATTCATATACAGATCCTATCTAGAAACAATTCCCTTTCTCTGAGTAATATCTTTATTGTGCTAATTTTACAGGTATTTGCATGGCTTCAGTTCAGATTCTTCTCCTACATACTCTAAAGTAAATGGCGAGGCATCAATTTTTTTCCTTTTTGGCCTTCTTGAGTTGCACTAAGTAAAGCCAGAAGAAAAGGGGAAAAGTGATTTGAACTGATGCTTTTCATGTGAATAGCCTCCATAATAAGGAATAAGCAATGCATCTATTATAAAATATATCCCAGATTTGTTTCTTACCCTTGCCATTAGTGGAAATTCTGCCTCCATCCAAGTTAGTTTTCTTAATGAGGCTATTGCCTCTTGCAGTTCTTCCTATTTAAATGTTTCTGATAAAGAAATACAATTTTATCATATAGCTTCATTTAGGAACATTTTCAAATTTGAATGCGTGCATATTTCCATACCCTCCAGTGGCTTGTATTTAATTCTTGCTTAGCTTTTTTTTGGGGGGGCATGTTTTTCAAGCAAGGGAAACAAAAGATCAAACCATGTTGCTGCATTGTATAGTGCTTTAATTTCATGCACACGAGGCAAGCATGAGGTCTTTGGTAAAATGTGGTTTTGTAGCTTTCAACCCATATTGTGAAGAGTTGCAGAGATCATTCTTCCTAAAAATGTCAGCTCAGCGCTAAAGCCATTAAAAACAGCAGCAGCAGTAAGCAAACAGATCATTATGATTGTGGCAGTGTTAATCCCAGAGGGTTTTTGTTTTTTTAAAAAAGGAAAAGTATTAATATATAAAAAACCCAATAATGGTTTTATATAAATCTATTGGGCGATATTCTACTAACAAGTTCCATCAGGGCAAGGATTTCCACTTGTGCAAAGGGACATTCTCTCCCCACTCCCCACCCTGCACACACCCCACACTCACCCTGCTCCAAAGGGTTGGGAGAACCCCTAGAACAGAATTAGAGGGTGCTTGGGGAGGGGAGGGAAGCGAAGGGGGAGAACGTTCTGTTGTGCAAGCAGAAATATTTGCACTGATGGAACAATAGTCTTAGAACTATGCTGCATTCCACATAATGTCTATATAAATACTAAGGAATAGGTGAAATTCAGAATACCCATCCACAAGTGGTACAGAGAACAGGATCAAAAATGTTCAAGGGTATCAAAATGGTTGGCAAGTGGCTCTTGTATTTCCTTACTAATGGACAGTTAGCATTTCTTCAGTGGGCACAAATGTCTAGCTTTGCCCAGCTTCAGCCCCATCCGGCTTGACCAATGACCAGGAATAATGGGAGTTGTAGTCCAAAACCTGCTGCCTCTTCCTCCTCCCATTACTTCCTTGGTCCTATAACGCGTGAAATTTAATTTCTGACTGCAATTGCTGCTCAAACTATAGTTTGCTGTGATGTCTCTGATTTGATCACTATTGCAAGAAAGAAAGCAGCCAAAAGATGGTGGTTCTCAGGACAGGATCCAAGGTATCTCAAACATTCTGAAATATAAATTGTGGTGACTTAAAGGGTTGGTGGAAAGGAAAGGAAAATGCATTTAGCTCATGAGCAAAGTTTTTTTTTAAAAAAAGAAGAGGGCAAGTACTCATAATGATTGAGAAATGGCCCGAACATAAACAGGGCATTAGGTAGAATTAACAGACTACACCTTCAAGCCATCAAAAATTCCCGGTTGAATAAAAGATGGTTTTCAAAGACTCCAAGATACCTCAAGGCCAACATCTCTCCTGAAGACAGGAGCTGATTGGAGCTGAAGCATTTCCCTTCTCGATGCATTTGAGTGAGCATTTTAAATCTCCAAAGATTGAACTATAAAGAGAAATTAGTTCATTAATAATTCACAGGCTTCAAGAAGGGGGAAAAAATGTCAAAAGCGTATGCTCATGAACAAAGCTGATGTTGTCCCCCCCACCCTACCCAGTTTGGAATGGAGCAACATGTAGGAATGCCATGCTCAGAAAATTTAATTCAGCATTGTTGTCTCCCTCTCCCCCCCCCTTTACCCATGTAAGCATTTATTCTGACTTCTTTGCAAGCGCTGAAAGTTCTTCAAATCCCAAATGACTTATGTGAAACATTAAAAGCATGCTATCATCTTCAAGTCTTTAATAAGCTAGGACATTTTCATGGCATAGTTGTTATCCCACAGCTCTTAATTTTTAGTCTGGGAGTTAGACAACATTTCCACAGGCTGCAAAAACAAGTTGTGCCCCTGAATCGGCAAGCTGTATAAGTGTGTGTCACATTTTAAACCTGTGAGGAATCGTGATGGAGTCGGTGCTCTCTTTCTACTACTATCAACTGTTTGGGAACGGGTGTTTGTCATATAACACAATGCCTATCAATGTATCCTGCAGTGCCATTGTGTAAACCCACAGAGCAGAATACCATCCTATACGTTAACAGTGAACGAACTGGCTGCATCCATTTGAAGCACATTACTTCCCTCACAAAAATGCTGGGAACTGTAGCTTCTTCCTCACACAAATAAAATTCCCAGCACCCTTAACAAACTACAGTTCACATGATTGTTTTGAGGGGCTGCGCCATGTGCTTTAAATTGATGGTGTGTGTGTGTGGAGCCATTATTTGGTTGCATGGAGCATATTGTTTAAACTATGGGATTTGCTCTCTCAAAAGTCAATGATGGCCGCCAATTTGGGTGGCTTTAAAAGAGGATCAGGCAAACCCATGGAAGAAAAGGCTACTAGTCACAATGGTTCTGTTCCACCTCCATTGTTGGCAGCAGTATGCCACTAACTGCCAGTTGCAGGAAAATACAAGTGTGAAGAGTGCTGAAGGTATCTGGTAGGCAACTGTGAGAACAGGATTCTGGGATAAATGGGCCTTTCTCCTGATCCAGCAGGGTTCTTCTGGGAAGCCTGCAGCAAGATGACCTTCCCATTCGGAGAGTCCCAAGCTAGACATTATGGGAAGAGAGGGGAAAGAGGCAGGGGGCTGCTATTTGGGTGGTACCTGCTGTGATGCCTAGTTCCAACCTAAGAACTCCCCTTCCTCCTGAGTAGAAGAAGGCCCACATTTCAACTGGACTCCTTCTGCATCCTTTATCCCTGCTGCTCCTGTACAATAAGAGCACAGCAATTAATAAAACAGCCCTTGGTTACTGGTTAAATATGCTGTTTACATTTGTTTCTCACTTACTAATATTCCTTGGAAAGATAATATTACTACTGTGGGAAGGAATCTGATGAGAAAGACTGAAGGGGCTCCTCCCAGCAATCAGGAGATGATTATGAGGATAAAACAAAGAAGCATTTATACTCTTGAAGGGCTGTCCAACTGTCCAGACCCTGTGCTGTTTCCAGAACCCTAACACAGCTGTGATTCCCATGAGAATCTCTACTGACTCATACTACAGGCCACTCCTAAGGTTAATCCCACTGGATAGTACTTGGCCTGCAAATCGTTGCTCTGTGAACATAATATATTGAAGTGCGTGCACCCCCCTCAACCCACTGAAAAATAACTTTCCCCTACAATGTGAAGTGGAGAAAATTTTGTGAAGGCCTCATGCAAGCCTACATAATAATAAAGTTTTCGTTTAGATCTTCTAGGGCCTTTCCTGTGTTCTAAATGGACTGGGACAATCTGAATTTTATTTCTGCACTCTGAAGGTCGGAAACAGGAATTCAAAGTGGACCCAATATTTTGATGTATTTACAATACGTTTGTTTTTATTGTCCTTTTATTCTATTTCATGGCATGAATTTTAATCACTGCAAGCCTCCTTGACTGGTCAGTAGGCACTAGAAGGGGGTAACTGAAATCGCCATATAAATATAAAGCTAATCTATTGCATACTCCTCAAATGGGATTCAAATTGGTTTTTTGGCCAAAGATAACCAGAGACTCAGCCACTAGGAACCAAATTCAAATTATTAAAAAATCGCCAGCTATTTCGTATTCAGAATGAAGCTCCTCAAAATTTTCAAGATCAGCGGGTGGTAGTCAGCAAAGTTTTACTCAGAGTAGACCCAATGAAATTAGTAGCCCTAACGTACAATGCAATCCTATACACCTGTTTTCAAATTAAGTCCCATTGAGTTCAATGGGGCTTACTCTCAGGTAAGAGAGAGTGGCTATAGGACTGCAGCCTTAGTCATGTTTGTTACTTTCCATGGGACTACTCTGAGTAAATGCCAACTATTGTAAGGGCTCATCCACACTTCCGCTTGTCCCGCGCCTAAAAAGCACAGGTCAGAGCAGTTTTCCGCCTGACCCACACTTTCTAGGCACAGATCTGAGTGGTTTCCCCCTTGCCCCACTCCATTCCCAAGGGAGACCTGCTTGTTAGCTCTTGTTGTTGTTGTTGTTTAGTCATTTAGTCATGTTCGACTCTTGGTGACCCCATGGACCAGAGCACGCCAGGCACTTCTGTCTTCCACTGCCTCCCGCAGTTTGGTCAAACGCATGCTGGTAGCTTCGAGAACACTATCCAACCATCTCGTCCTCTGTCGTCCGCTTCTCCTTGTGCCCTCCATCTTTCCCAACATGAGGGTCTTTTCCAGGGAGTCTTCTCTTCTCATGATGTGGCCAAAGTATTGGAGTCTCAGCTTCAGGATCTGTCCTTCCAGTGAGCACTCAGAGCTGATCAGAACAAACGACAATCCATGGAAAACCCAATTGCTGTTTTATCCGGCTGAGTGCTAAAGAGCACTTTTCCCAGGAGAAAGCAGTGGGACAAGAGGAAGTGTGGATAATTGTTTTATTTAACCCAAGATTTCAAAGTTGCTGGTGTGCAGCTGCAGAGGTGCACTGGCTTATTCAATGAACCGAATGAATTCAACTGCACTGCCTATGGACAGCCATCCTGGAACCCTACGAAGATTACCACCAGGATAAAAATAAAAATTGACAACAAGCAATACTGTTGTGCGGAGTTCAGCTGAGCAAAGCCACTTCTTATCTCTTACCTGGAAACAATGGAAAAACAAAGCAGCTATTTAATTTTTTTAAAAAATAATGACATCAGTCATGTGGGTAATAAAACATCCTGCTATATAAACCAGAATTGAATCCTTGACCTTCAGATGTCCTTTTCTAAAGGCCCATCATTCATTCTTCAGGAGCAACTATTTGTCTGCTTCTAATTCCATTACTAGAGATAGACTTCACATATTGGCCATTAAGTTAAACAGCTGTTCATTAAGCTGCTGGAAAAGAATAGCAGCCCAGTCTTGTGTTGCTGCTGGCCAAGGGAAGAAATTTCTGGTCCTGGAAAATGAAGTATTGTGTGCTGGGTCCTCACAAAAGACGGAGGATAACTTTGTTCAGTCCGCATTTTAAAGCAAATCAACCTAATCTGCATTTCCCAGATTTACAGTATATGCGTACTGGATTGCAGTTAGCAATTGTATTGCATGTGTCTCTATAAAATTCCATGATGCACTTTCGGTTCCCAAAATGCATACAAAATGGTGTTGATTTTGGGAGGAGGGAAAGTGTATTTGGTGAAAGGAAGTACATAGAAAAGCATTCAAAAATTATATATTTGGAGGAAATGCACACAAAACCCGAATTTGGAGCAGAAGTGCGTACATAATATGTACAATTTTCCTGTGACTTTTGTGTGAAATCTGCAGAAACAGGAGAGAACGGACTTGTGACTGTATGCATGCAACACTCACATGGAACGGAAATAGACTGAACTATCCATCCCTCGTTCCCACTCATTCAAAGCCAGAATTTGCACCAGCATAATGGTTTCAAGGACCTCTGGAAAATATAAATAATTATAAATATAAAATGGAATGTAATTGTTTTATGCCCCATCCACGGATTGTTTCTGTCCAGAAAGCAAATTTGTGTTGGGCTGCTTTCAATGCAGGGCCCATACTGAGCCAGCTAAGCACTAGAATATGTAGTAACCATAAGGTATGTGGTCTTTCTTTCACTAGTAGATTGCCAAAGAAGAAGAAGTACCGTGGTACCTTGGTTCTCAAATGCCTTGGTTCTCAAACTCCGAAAACCCGGAAGTAAGTGTTCCAATTTTCAAATGTTTTTTCAAAAGCCCAACATCTGATGTGGCTGTCGGCTATCGTTTCCAGGGCACCTGCAGCAGTCAGAAGCTGTGCCTTGGTTTTTGAACATTTTGGAAGTCAAATGGACTTCTGGAACTGCTTAAGTTTGGTACTTTTGGGTTTTTTGTGTTATTGGTTTTGGCGCTATTTATTTTGTATTGTTTTTGAGGCTTTTTCGATTAGTTTATTTTTGTGACTGTGTGGAACCCAGTTCAACTACTGATTGATTGATTGATTGATTGATTGATTGATTGATTGTGTGACTGCGGAAATGGATAAAAGCCCCCCATCCAAACAATTATCATCAGTGCAGGTAAGAAATTTTTTTTATTATTATTTTTATCATCTACAATACTCTTATTTATTTTATAGTACAGTACATTGATTGTTGCTTTCATTTTATGGATCAATGTCTCATTAGATAGTAAAATTCATGTTAAATTGCTGTTTTAGGGGTTGTTTTTAAAAGTCTGGAACGGATTAATTCATTTTGCATTACTTTCAATGGGAAAGCGTGCCTTGGTTTTGGAACACTTTGGTTTTGGAACAGACTTCCGGAATGGATTAAGTTTGAGAACCAAGGTACCACTGTACTGGAGAGATGCAGCATACCTGTAAATCTGCAAATTAAAGGAATGTGTTTCCAGGGTGAGATGAGTGACTTCTAGGCCCCTTATTTTTGAATATTTTGCTATACTTTTGCTATAAATTTAGGCTACTGAAGGCCAGGACAGTTGATACTGTTGTCATTAATCTAACTCAGGAAATAGTTCATAAAGTTTGTTGAACAGAAGCTTTGAAGGGAAGTGTGTGTGTGTGTGTGTGTGTGTGTGTGTGTGTGAGAGAGAGAGAGAGAGAGAGAGAGAGAGAGAGAGAGAGACAGAGAGAGAGAGACAGAGAACGGATTTTTCAAAACTAACAGTTTTATGAACTTCAAAGGTTTTTAGAAATTAAAATACTGTTGCAATTTTGAAACATACACACTTCAGTCAGTCCTATTTGTATTACATGACTAGGGCAATATTACTCACTTAATTAACATTGCCGTGATATATACAATATCTCTTTCCTCTGTTCAGTTGAGGGATTTCTTAACAGGGAACAGTTGCGCACAGTTTGTCACTAACAGCCCAACAAATGTAGCAAATCCATTCTAAATAAAGTTCAAATAAGTGCACACCCCCCCCCCACACACACACAGAGACACACAAGCTCCCATCACAGATGACAAAGAGTTACTAATGGATGATGGAATAAAAGGAAGCCTAGAATGGATTTTACACCTGTTCTTCAATACAGTGGTACCTCGGGTTAAGTACTTAATTCGTTCCGGAGGTCTGTTCTTAACCTGAAACTGTTCTTAACCTGAAGCACCACTTTAGCTAATGGGGGCCTCCTGCTGCCGCCACGCCGCCGGAGCACGATTTCTGTTCTCATCCTGAAGCAAAGTTCTTAACCTGAGGTAATATTTCTGGGTTAGCGGAGTCTGTAACCCAAAGCGTATGTAACCCGAGGTACCACTGTATCCCAATTAAGTTAACCAGCTTTTAGTGGTAAATAAAAATAACAGTGCAATCTTATACATAGCTACTCAGAGAAGTAAGACCAATTAAATACAATGGGGCTGACTTCCAAATAAGTGGGTATAGGATTGCAGCCTACATTCCCAGAAAGTGGAATTGACTGTAAAACTATAATGGGAATTGTAGTTCTGTAAGAGGAATAGTGGTCCCCTAAGCACTCTCAGCACCCTTAACAAACTACAGTTCCCATTTGGGGGAAGTCATAGCTATTTAAAGTGGTATGATACCGCCTCAAATGCACAGTGCAAATGAGGTCTCTGTCTCTCGCAAGGTCCAACTGCAATCAGATATTGATTATTCAATAGAATTCCAGCTGCTAAGATATTGGTTGCTTTTTCCTCATAAATAAGTATTGATTTGGCTATATTACAGCTTCTTTCAGTCACTTGGGCTCATTACTTTATTTCCCAACACTTGATTAGGGGATTCTTTTGTTTTCATGGCCTTTGACATGGTATTTATACAAGAAAGCATATCTCAGCACAGACAAAAAAGAGAGCAAAGACAGAAAGAAAGAAAGAAAGAAAGAAAGAAAGAAAGAAAGAAAGAAAGAAAGAAAGAAAGAAAGAAAGAAAGAAATCATACTTTAAACTCCTATGTTGAATTAACTTTATACCTTATTGTACTTAGATTACATGTTACTTAAGTACATTTATTTACCTGCCAATGTCCTTTCTCTCATTATAAGGGTTAACATTCATTCTTTGTGGATCAGAGAATAGAGAGGAATTGAAACAACAGCAATTGGTTCTGAAAAATTTCTTCCAACTTTTATTGTCAAGGACGGGTTTCACCACCACGTGAGTGAAGTTTTGGAATGGTCTTCCTAAAATAGGATTAAATAATTTCATTAAAGTGTTTATATTATTATATTATATTATATTATATTATAATTATATTATATTATATTATTTACCCACCCTTCACCATAAAGTCCCAGGGCAGGTTGCAGCAATTTAAATATAGAATATTAACATCAGTTTAAAACCAATTACAGTCAGAAGAATAGGATGGGTCTCTGTGTGTGTGGGGAGGGAGAGAGAGAGAGAGAGAGAGAGAGAGAGAGAGAGAGTTGGGGTAGATGGGTGCATCTTCCACAAAACTATAGGTCAGTGAAGATAATAATAATAATAATAATAATAATAATAATAATAATAATAATAATAATAATAATAATAATAATAATAATTTATTATTTGTACCCCGCCCATCTGGCTGGGTTTCCCCAGCCACTCTGGGCGGCTTCCAACAAAGATGAAAAATACACTAAAATGTCACATATTAAAAACTTCCCTGAACAGGGCTGCCTTCAGATGTCTTCTGAATGTCAGGTAGTTGTTTATCGCTTTGACATCTGATGGGAGGGCGTGGTGCTGTGGGTTAAACCACTGTGCCGCTTGGGCTCGCCAATCAAAAGGTTGGCAGTTTGAATCCCCATGATGGGGTGAGCTCCTGTTGTTCTGTCCTAGCTCCTGCTGACCTAGCAGTTCAAAAGCACGCAGTGCAAGCAGATAAATAGGTACCACTCTGGTTTTGCCAGAAGCGGCTTAAGTCATGCTGGCCACATGACCCAGAAAAACTTTCTGCGGAAGCCAATAAACGCCAGCTCCCTCAGTCTGTAAAGCGAGATGAGTGCCGCAACCCCAGAATCGTTCACGACTGAACTTAATTGTCAGGGGTCCCTTTACCTTTACCCTATAGGTCAGTGAATTACAGTGCCCGTGCTGCTTTTATGCAGCTTGTATAATCCAAAATAGGGACGCGGGTGGCGCTGTGGGTAAAACCTCAGCGCCTAGGTCGGCGGTTCGAATCCCCGCGGCGGGGTGCGCTCCCATTGCTCGGTCCCAGCGCCTGCCAACCTAGCAGTTCGAAAGCACCCCCCAGGGGCAAGTAGATAAATAGGGACCGCTTACTAGCGGGAAGGTAAACGGCGTTTCCGTGTGCGGCTCTGGCTCGCCAGAGCAGCGATGTCACGCTGGCCACGTGACCCGGAAGTGTCTGCGGACAGCGCTGGCTCCCGGCCTCTAGAGTGAGATGAGCGCACAACCCTAGAGTCTGTCAAGACTGGCCCGTACGGGCAGGGCTACCTTTACCTTATAGGTCAGTGATGGTCAAATTTGACCCTCCAGCTGTTTTTGGACTAAACTCCCATCATCCCTAGCTAACAGGAGCAGTGGTCAGGGATGATGGGAATTGTAGTCCGAAAACAGCTGGAGTTTGGCCATCACTGCTACAGGTGGAATCCAGTGTGCCACAAAGACAATTGTTCCGTAAGTGGAAGGATTTCTATTTGCACAATTGAATGTTCTCTCCTCACCCTATTCCTTGTTTATATTACAAGATTTTAAATTTCTTATTTTAGATTAGTCATTTAACAAAGGAGAAGTAGTGCAAGTGGTATGCATGAGTCAGGTCACTCTGACAGGTGCTGTTTCCCAACCCACCAGCAGTTTCTTCCTGTTTCCTTTCATAAGAGCTGCTGAGAGGCTGGAACCATGAAATCCCAGGTGACCCTGCATTTCCAGTGCAAGATGAGGCAGTGATGATTGATTCCTGAGACCGTGTTCTAGATCTCGTCGTGGCTCTCGTATCATTCACAATAATGCACTCAGAGCGGCCTGGTTTGGGGTATCGGCTCCAGAAATGAAAAACCATTGAATCAAGCTGTTGCCCTTGTTTCTTCTTTTTCAGTATTTCACATCTCCTAGGTTTCTGCTCACTTTCTAGCAAATTTACATCCCAATTTCCCAACTCTAATCCCTCTTTCACAATCTAACCCAGGGGTAGGCAACCTAAGGTCCGTGGGCTGAATGCAGCCCAATTGCCTTCTCAATATGGCCCGCGAACTGTCCAGGAATCAGCATGTTTTTACATAAGTAGAATGTGTCCTTTTATTTAAAATGCATCTCTGGGTTTTTTATGGGGCATAGAAATTGATTCATTATTTTTTCCCCAAAATATAGTCCAGCCCACCACATGGTCTGAGGGATGGTGGACTGGCCCACAGCTGAAAAAGGTTGCTGACCCCTGCTCTAACCAGATACTGATTTCCTTTTGACACATCTTGTCCAAGACCTGGTCACCTAAGTCTGGTTTTTAAAAAGTGGGGTTTACCACCTGAAAGTTAAGCCATCAAATCCTTCAGGCTATGCTTGCAGTGTTGTGTTTGTTTTATCATTCATTATCACTATAAAAAGCAACACTTTTCAAATTAATCTTCAAATATTGAGATTTTTTCTTTAAAATATAAAGCGGTATAGAAACGAAATGAACAACAATAATAAATAAAATTAATGTACTTACATAGTGCTCCTTCTCAGCTGGGGTATTTATATTTGTGTGTGTGTGTGTTTTAAATCCCAAAACATTCTCTAAAACAATCCTAATCAGGGGAAGAGCAAAATATTTCCACATAGGAGTTTGCATGAGGAATAAGTAGTTACTTCCTAATACTTTTGCTAAACTCTATGCTTATTCATGTATATTTATTTATTTTAAAAATACTTCTACACCACAATTTTATATTTTAAAAAAACCAAAGCTGTTACACACACACAAACTGAAAAAAGCACATAAGAATTTAAAATGGATCACCAGATATCCATTACGGAAATTGTTTTTCTTAACGGTCTACAAAACATGAGTCTGGCAGCGAAGCAAAGTTTTCAGCAACTGTTTAAAGATGATAGAAGGTGCGTGCTGAATCTCTATTGAAAGAACACTCCCCAGGACTGGAACAACGACACTAAAGGCTCAGTTTCATGTTGATGTCACATAATCTCACTAATTGCAAAGTTTGAAAAACTGGGCTACCTGCAAATCTTCCTGAAGCTGGGACATTTACACCACTTGACAGCAGAGTAATTTGACATCAGTCAGTAATTTGTGAGACTATTAATCAGGGGTCAGCAAACTTTTTCAGCAGGGGGCCAGTGCACTGTCCCTCAGACCTTGTGGGGGGCTGGACTATATTTTGAAGGGGTGGGGGAAATGAACGAATTCCTATGCCCCACAAATAACCCAGAGATGCATTTTAAATAAAAGGACACATTCTACTCATGTAAAAACACGCTGATTACCGGACCGTCTGTGGGCCAGACTGAGAAGGCGATTGGGCCAGATCCGGCCCCGGGCCTTACAGTGGTGCCTCGCAAGACGAAAAGAATTCGTTCCGCGAGTCTTTTCATCTTGCGATGTTTTTCGTCTTGCGAAGCATGGTCCGTCGCAACTGCGCCTCTTCAAGCGGCTTTAAAAAAAAAGCGCAAGACGTTTTCGTCTTGCGAAGCAAGCCCATAGGGAAATTCGTCTAACGAAGCAACGCAAAAACGGAAAACCCTTTCGTCTAGCGAGTTTTTCATCTTGCGAGGCATTCGTCTTGCGGGGCACCACTGTAGTTTGCCTACCCATGCTCTTAATCTTATGGTCATGGGTCTGAGCCCCACATTGGGCAAAATATTCCTGCCTTGCAGGGGCCTGGACTAGATTATCCTCACAATCCCTTCCAACTTTACAATTCTATGATTCAAAGCAGAGAGGCTGGTAGTTCATCCACTTAAGTTTCTTTTCGGTTGTATCTTGATTTGGGACCTTCATGAGGATTTGAAGCATGGCAGCAGCACATCTGGATTCTGGAGAACCAATATTTCTTAATTTGACTAAACAGCCTTAATTTCTAAGGTGATGAAGGTGACAGAAAAAGAGTGCATGCAGGCCCAGAGACCTTCTGAGGTGCAGAGCCCCCCTGTGGCTAGCTGAAGTGTTATAGCTTTGAACTTTTACACAGTGCCTACAATTTTCTATGCACTTGAGAGAAAATACATAGCTGTCATTGTCTCATGCAAAAATAATAATTAAGGAAGAATAGTAGCTCTCGGCAAGCAAAAACTGAGAGCTAGAAACATTTTAAAACTGAAGCATATGGGTTTTGTTTTAATAAAATGAGCTTTCATAATACGTTTTGAGCAACAGTGCCAAGCACTGTTTGACCTGGGTGGGGGTCTTTTCTTTCATTAAATTGTCATTTACCCCTTTTTTGTATTAATTCAGCCAAATCACTAGCATGCTAACTAAACCAAAAGCAAACAGGCTGCAAAGATGTTAGTTTTCCTTGCCTTGCCATAGGATATTGTTTCAAACTTTTCTTTCAGATCGTTTTAGGCAGGACATTCTTCAGCTGTGCTCTTGGCACTAGTAGCTTGTTGGCATGTCATCTCATGAGGTAGATTCCTCCCCAACTTTACACATAAGGGAATTTACATGTGCAACTCCTATTAGTGCTGACATGCTTCTGAGTTAGCAAATGTTTATGTTACTCCCTGACTCACTGTTCCTTATGCAAGGGGGAGGGGGAGGGGGATGGAACGTAATCGATCCCCTGCCCTCCACAAATTGGCTCTGGGGACATTAGGAGAACCCCCCAGAACAGCATGAGTAGAGAGGAGATGGGAGATTCTCCACTGAGCAACCAGAAATGGTTTCACTGATGGAACATCTGTAACAGTGCTGTGTTGAATTCCTCCCAATGTAGTTCATTAGGCCCTGTTATGATAATTATGGGTTCAATTATTTCTCTCTTTATAAGTGGAAATATATAAAAGTGTCCCAAGATCCACATGCTAAAGTAAAATACGTTTGAATCACTGGGATTGACTTGTCTACAGTAGGGTGGGAAACCTCAGGGTTGGACGACCAATGCTGTCCTTCAGGCCTCTCTATTCAGTCCTTAAAACTCTCCCTAAGTCACATAAGTCTCACCTCTAACCAGCCTTGCTCCAGGCCGTCCTTGAGTGCTTTGGCCTGGATGAAACACATCACTGAAGAGAGATAATGCCTCTTGCTTCCTGAGAGAGAGAGATAGATAGAGAGAGAGAGATTAAAACCTCTGGCTTTTATATAGCTGGAATACCATACGCTCCAACATTTCTCCAATGAAAATAGGGGCGTTCCAAACAACAACAACAACAACAACAACAACATAAATCCTAGCCATCTGACTGGGTTGCTCCAGTACTCTGGGCAACTTGCAACATAAGAAAACATTAAACATTATAAAACTTCCCTATACAGGGCTGCCTTCTGATGTCTTCTGAAGATTGTAAAGTTACTTATCTCGTTGGCTTGGGGGTCACATAACTCCATACCCTCCAATATTTATCAAATGAAAATAAGGACTTCCTATTCAATATTAGTAGTAGTAGTAATAGTAGTATGGCGCCCATTAAACATTAACAAACATCCCTATACAGGGCTACTTTCAGGTGTCTTCAAAAGGTTGTATAGTTACTTATCTCCTTGGTTTGGGAGTCACATAACTCCATAACCTCCAACATTTCTCCAATGAAAATAAGGATGTCCTAAAGAAAAGTTCAGGGATCAAATCAGAAAGCGGGATGGCTTCTGTAAATCTGGGACTGTTCCTGGAAAATAGGGACACATGGAGTGTCTAGAACACAATATACAAAAGTAAGACACACACTTTGGCCTCTGGCCCCACCCAACACTGGGATGCAGCCCCTGGAAGGTTGCCATGCGAGAATGAGGCAGTCGGATGAAAAAAATGTTCTCAACCTACAGTCAATGTAAATTCCAGCAAAGAGAGGCTTTTGGTAACTCTAGGATGCCTGGAGCCAACTGAGCTTGCTTCTTGCCCAGTTCTAAACAGATCCAAACATTTGGGAATGTTTACAGGCCAGTTTTAAAGTCAGGAAACGTACCATGATAAATGCGCACATATTTTGTGGCCAGTGTTAAATGGTTTGTGGTGATTTTTTGGGCATAAGATTTGGATAAGAAATGTGGCAAATATAATAAGTGGGAAAGTAGGATATTCTATTATGATGTCAAGTGTATTAGGAATTGTGGATGATTTCCAGTTTGTTCACAAGGAATTAGTCTGGTATTTAGTATTCAGAGCTAAATTTGCAAACACTTTGTCTATTGAAGAATGGTTAAGAACAATATGAGTCTCATTAAACTAACACATTATGTTAAATTAAGGGAAGAGATGTGGAAAAAGTTTATTGATTGAAAAGGAGAATCAGCTTATTGCCTTTTGGAGAAGGTATAATGGATCTTTCAATTCAGTTTTTTTAATGTACTCAAACATTATCAGTTATTTTATTAATAGCATGTGCTAATTGTCAGAGAGTTTAAATTAAATACTCTCTGTCAAATTCTATACGAGGAATTTGTATATTATGAATCTGAATGGGGAAAAATAAACACTGGTCACAAAAAGATGTGCACACATTTAAATGAATTAGCACACTAACAAAAGACCATCTTTTCTCCTGAGAAATGTTGTAAACCTTGAGCCGTGAGACAAAAGCACCTGAATTTGTTTTCCACTTCAGAGTCTGTCTGTGGGTAGATTTATTCTAGATCGAATTTCACAGTAAGACTGATTACTTCTGACTTGCTCTCCTTTTGATGGTGTTTTCACATACATGTGTATTGTAGAGCACGTACTTCCTCTTAAGTATAAACCTCCTTTCGTGGAGGCACCAAAAATGGCCTCTGCAATCTCTTGAAAAACCAGGATGTCCCATTTTTCCTGGGGCCCCTGGCAGGTATGCAGATGCTCTACCACTGGGAGCTATTACTCCCAGATAAGTGGGTATAGGATTGCAGCAGAAATGGATTTAACAGTGAGCCACAAATACCAAAGAAGACTGAATATATGCAAACCTAAAGGCTAGAGGGGCAGGAGGTAAGCACAGGGCAACACACTGGTTGCTCGTCATTTGACTATGGCTTTGACTATGGCTGCATCCAGACCAGCTGATTTTAGGGTTCACTCCCCCCCCCCATTTCTTTTTTGTGCTATCCTTCCCTCCACCTAAGCACAGCGTCTCCTCTACTTGCATAGTAATGAAATGAGGGTGATACTCACCTAGTCAAGCAGACA
Source organism: Podarcis bocagei (assembly GCF_964188305.1). Classification (NCBI taxonomy): domain Eukaryota; kingdom Metazoa; phylum Chordata; class Lepidosauria; order Squamata; family Lacertidae; genus Podarcis; species Podarcis bocagei. Next base: position 65,259,106 of record NC_138126.1, read on the forward strand.
GCAAACAAATTGCAAACAAGTTTTGCAGCAATTATATATAAACTGTATCTCAAACCTGCCTCCTGTCCCTGTGGTTAAACTTAGGAATAGCCGATTTGATTAAAGAAACATTGGTCATACTTTATATTACATGCCTGGTGTAAGGATTTAATTTTGACTTAATACGTTATTGATTGCATGTTATTCGCCATTTTTTTATTAAAGCTATATTCATTGAAGTTTTGCAGCTGTGTCAGGACAATATTCTATGCAGAACTGGAATTGTCAACAGGATATTGTTTAGTGACTCTGACATCATGCATTCGGTTACATATTTTCACACATTCCATATCCTTCACTTTAAAAGAAATAGAATAGTTACAGCAAAATGAAGCTGGAAGGGGAAACTGCTCTGTGCTCTCACAAACCCAGAGCACTGTACTGCATCACATCAAGAATGTGAAGAAACTTGACCCGTCACAAATTTTCTTGTTTGGCATGACTAGAAATCACGTAAGTTGCCCAAATTCTTTCAGAAGATAGGGGAATGAGCCACCATTATCTGAAAATATATACAATTATAACATGCTTGGCATTTCCACTTGTTGAGATCATGATTAGCAAAGCTTCGACCTATACAATGTGTGGCAAAAAAATAATAATTCTTTTTTCAGATTACTACATTCATTTATCCCTGTGTAAAAGAGGAGTTTCAAGAAGTGAAGTTTCTTTTTGAAAAGCCTTGGAAGCTGAAGCAGGTTATCCAAAAGCCAATGGATTTCTGAATTCCTTGTGGAGTTATTAGGTAATGGGTGTTGCTGCTGTTGTTGCTCCTAAATCACAGCTAATTCTACCTTGCAGTTATGCCCTCTTCCCATCTGGACCTGTGTTTTCATGTCATCAGTTTTTGATGCTGTGAAGACTACTTGAGCGATGACAACGTCAAAGAGCTAAGGAGAAGTGATAGGAGATGGTGAAGATATGAAGCTTTCCCCTCCCTCAAAAAAGTCTGTAATAGCACAAATAGAGAGCAATATTATTTATAAACATTTGAAAGGTAAATGGATCTGAGTTCATGCAAGCTGCGTTTGAAAGTTTTCCCCGGTGTGAAAATCCCTAGGTCTGTCCCTGTGTTCAAAGCTTTCTGTTAGCTTACACTAGTCCTCCTTCAATTACGCTTTCATGCAAAGAACTCTATAAGCCCAGGAGCAGTTATGATGATGCCGACATGGGAATCTGGCAACCCTATGAATACCTTGTTTGTCTCGTTTTACAGTTATATTTGGAGATAGGCCCAGGAGGCAAAATTCCCATCCATTATTCATTCATTATTCCAACTGCAGTGGCACCTAAGGACCCCAAGCAGGCCTCAGGGCCTCATGAGAGCAGGCAGCGTGAAGATGAAGTACACAAAGGCACACCCTGCCCCAGAGAAAACATAATCTAATATTTAAAGAATATGCATCAAGCAAATAAAGAAACAGGGAGCTTGCGAAGTAGTGGGGGGGGGAGGAGAGAGGGGACAAGGAGGACAAACAGGCAGTGCGGGTTAAGACAGCAGGATGTGAATCTGCACAGATACACAAGCTCAAAAAAGGACCATAATAGACTCTGCTGTCATTCTAAAATTCCTTTCCAGTTAAGGAACACAAAACAAAGCTTGTAAACATCCCTGGTACAGCAGATAGAATAGAGCTGCGGTTCCCAACCTGGTGCCTGTGGGTACCATAGACTAGAGCCCTCAGATACCCCTTTGGCCTCCTTTCTCCCCAAATTTTATTTTATTTTAGTTTGAAATGAGGTTTTAAGACTTTAAAAAAACAACAACCCCACACCATTGGCAGAGCTGGGCTGGCAGGAAAGCCGAGTGTATTGTATGTATCCAGCTCCCTTCTAACTGCAGAATGGTTCTGGGCCCACTTTCTTATCATAGGAAAAGAAAGAAGGGGTCGGAGTAACTGGAAGCCCTCTAAAACTCTTCAGAAATGGAAAGGAAGAGGCCCCTGCTGCTGCCTGGTAAATTCAGGGGGCAAGGGTTGTTTTTCCTATTGGGTGGGTGTATAGTAGAAGGCTAAGTGTTTTCTTAGATTTGTGTGTGTGTGTGTGTGTGTGTGTGTGTGTGTGTGTGTGTTGGGCCTTTTCTTTGGCAAGGAGTATTGCCTGGGTTTTGCTTTTTTGTGAGGTGTGGGTGTTATGCCTGTGGTTTTCTTTTGGGTGGAGTAGGGAGTACTCCCAGATGATGAACCTTCAGCAGTAGTATATCTCCATCTGGAGCAGGTCATTTACCATAAGCACCTCCATCATTCAGCTTCAGTTTGCTGGCTGTCATCCAGCCCAATGCTGCTTCATGGGATTGACTCAGCACAAAGACAGCTACATCTGTTTCAGATGATATAGAGGGGCAGAGCTGGGGGTCCTCCACACACTGATGGTGGCTAGGTGCAAACCTCCTGGTGACCACACCCAGAGATTCATATAGATGTCCAATAGCACTGCGAATGGAAGGGAATTCCGGGGGCCTCTAGAGTGCAACTGCCGGGGGGCTGAGCAGGAGTCTCCCAATGCCTGTTTCTGGAAGCAACCCTGCAGGTAGGAGCAAAGCCATCATATCGCTCTGTCTCCAGCTCCTTGGCAATTGGATCCCATGGCCAGATCTGTCTCTCCCCCAACCCGCATGTGCGAACTCTGACAAGTGATTGGGACCGTCTGTTAATGACTCAATATCTTTATGTCACATTCACTTATCAAAGTTGGCCAGCACAGGTGGAGGGAAATAGTGACCAAGCAGGATCACTCTTCGCCGATCAGCTGATGGGCAGGGGATTCACTGTGTCCATCAACTTCCCCTCATAAGTTGATGCCACCTGATTGACAGGTGAGCATATTAAAATGGTTCCAAACTGGAACCCCCTGGTGTGCCAAGATTGGTCCATGAACCAGAGGTTCCTCACCCCTGCTATAGTTAATGGTATCAGAAGCCACTGAGAGATCTCAGAGAGAATTAGCAGAGTCACACTCCTCCCAACTCTCTCCCAATGCAAGTTATTAATAAGAGTGTCCAAAGCTATGTTGGTGCCAAAGCAAGCCTGAAACAGCTTCTCCCAAGCTTGCCAAAACTCTCTCAAGAACCTGGCCCAAGCAGTGGCTATTGACAATCAGTTCTCAGGGTTAGACTTCAGTGTCCATGGAGGGTTTCATGAAGGAAAGAGAGCACCACCACTTCATTTAAGACAGCTGGAACAATCCATCTGGTCTTCTGTGTTCACATTCAATCTCCGCTCAATGGAAACTTCAGCCCAGGTTGAAAATATAATCATTTCTGTCCAAATCAATAATGCTGATGATTTTAAAACACAAACACACACACACACACAAAACACGCCTGCATTATTTCCAGGGAAGGCATTCAGTGCCTGAATTTGACTTTAGTGGGTTAATCTATAAAATCCAAACGGAGGATTTTTATTCTTCTAAGTGTTTTGGGGAGTGGGCTCAAATGTGGAAGTGCTGGTATTAAAAAAATTTGTTACAAGAAGCATGGTGGCAAAATAAAAATGGATTTTACATGGCAGCTGAAGGATGCTGATCTGAAATGTATTGGGACAATTATATTTTACAGTTTTCCTAAATAGGGAAAAAGTTGCCTGGCTTTACTTCCCCCACCATTCAGGCCCTTTAATTAAAGCAGTATCACGGATTGCCTGCATTGTAATAAAACTCCACTGCATATCCAGGTACCAAGGGATTTATTAACTTGTACTTAGCTCTAGCAATCAGCAGCCGTGGTTAGATGTGCCTGTTGATGATGACATCATCGTTTTTGGCAGCTCCTTTCTATGAGTGTTGAGTGAGGTAATGTCCCCGGTATTAAAACTGACAGCATGATTAATAATGATGGATTCACCGACTTTGTGTGTGAATGATCGAAATTGGTAGTCTATTCCTTCCACCTGGGATTACTTAGGGATCATCAAAATATTAACTTGGTCATCAGTGGACCCTACACAAACAGGGTATTTTAGGAGGCATATTTTACGTATACACAAAGTGCAAGTGGATTCCTAGGGAAGATGTTTTTGTGCAAATCATGACACTGTGTAGATGCCAGCAAACCACTGTGATTTTTAGTGGACAGTTGCATTGGCTACTGCAGGCTTCCAAAGGCCTCTGCACCACATAAAGCAGGCCTACTCATGCCCTCTTAGCTCTCTTGACCTTGTGGTGGTAGCTGAAGGAGTCCACACTAAGGAGCAGTGGGCTGATGCTACTTGACCCTGTGATCTGCCCATGATTTCAGCCCTGGGTAGATGGCTTAGCCCCGGAAGGCTCCATGGAAGGCATGCATCTGAATCAGTGGGCTTGTGCTAATATATTTACTTTTCTTTAAACATCTATATCCCACCTCAGTCTTGATCCAGGAGACAACATACTTAGGATACAATAAAAGGGCACGGACAAAGGATTAAATCCAAAGTAATAAAAACGATGGTGACAGCAGGACACAAAACATAATGCACTGAAAGTCATTTCAAATAAGCAACAGAAAATATACTCCAGAGATTCTAAATCCTATTAAGTGTTTTCACAGGGAAAGTGCCTTTAAAAGGAGGGTGCTGATGAACAGCTAGAAAAAGGTGAGTGTAATAAGAGCTTGTCTGCATCAGATTAAAGGCTCATGAAGTTCACAGTGGCCGAACCAGGTGTTTGTGGGTAGCCCACAAGCAGGACCTGAGGGCAACAGCACTCTTTGCTTGTGATTCCCAACAACTGGTATTCAGTACATAGCCAGTACGACTGGTAGACCTCAGTAGCCTCATCGCCAACTCATGGCACCACAATTGAAACACCCCTTTCTCTCATTGTCACCCACTTCACTTTGAGCTTCTGGGGAATATATCAATAATGAGGCAAGTTCAAATCGGGTAGGTATCTAGATGTAGCCATTTGGGGGTCTGTAGGTCAATATTAGCATTTTTAATTGTTCCTTAAATTGGTAGCCACTGACACTTCCAATTGAGTACTGGCTCTTAAGTATGAACATCTAGGAGCAGGCTCACTCCTGAGTTTAAAATTTACAAAACTAAACACTTCTTGATGGATAAACTGAGTGACAAAATAATCAAACTACCAGCTTGAATAAAGATTGACTCAACCCACACCAGTCCATGTGCTCATGTGAATTGGCCGCCATACAGCTCCAGTTGACCCCGTGCTCCATCTCCTTGTGTTTCTGAGCAAAGAGGTCTTGTCTCAACCAAGCTGAAGAAATGGAAATCTGAAATCATGAGGGGAAGGAATGAGCAAACCTTGGGTCATTGTTTAATTTGCTAAAAGAACAACCCCACCTAAGATTCCTTCTGCCATCTGCCAATGATGACAAAAGAGTGAAAGATAAAGACAAATATGCCTTAAAGATGGAGCACAGCTGTTGTAAAAGCAGCAAAAAAAGGGCCAAAAGGAGCTACGTTAATAAGAGCAATATGCTAGCTGTACACTCAGCCTAGTGCTACTGAGTCCAGCATTCCACACTTATTTCTTTGCCAGCTTTGTCCTTGAAAATACCTAACAACAATAAAACATTGTCCTCTTAAAGCCTCTTACAGCCAAGGGTATCAAAGCAGTTTGTAATCACTACTGGATTAAGATGCAAAGCAGCACAGATGAAGGATTATGGAAACCAAACAGCCAAAAGAGGGAGATCACCATCCATGGTTTTTCTGAGAATGTTTCTGGAGACATGTCAAGTTATTTCTCTCATTCATTAGTCTTCTCCATCAGTTAATTCCTAATGTGCTCTCTATTTTCCCATTGACTTCAGCAATGTGGAATTAAGTACTTGTTTAGCAATGCACACTGGCCAAATATCTGATGACTGTAATCTAAGGGTGTAGTCCTTGTCTTATTATCCTATTACCATGCACATTATTCTAGGTGCAATCCTCCTTTCCAGACTTTCCAAATAGTACCCTATGAGCAAACTCCCATTTGTTGGCCTACAAATGATGCTAGTGTAAAAAAAACATACAAAAAAACAAAAAACCAAGCCCAAAATCTCACATCTCTCACAAGATATTAAGCTTTTCCTATACACAACAGCAGCAGCAAGAATTTTATTAGCACAGAAGTGGAAACGAGGAATTACCGACAAAGGAAGAATGGCAGTTGAAGCTAATGGAGTATGCGGAACTGGCCAAAATGACAGGAAGAATCCGAGAACAGCGGGACCAAAAGTTCATCAAGGACTAGACCAAATTTGTAAATTATTTGAAAGAGAATTGTATTCAATCAAATACGCTGGTAGGATTGCAAGAAGCTTTGTAAGGAAAAGTACAAAAACCACTGCAGATAAGAATAAGAATGTATGATATTTTAATGCTTTGGATTTTAAAGCAATGGTTAAATAGTGAAAATGCAGAAATCTGAAATGAAAGATAGAAAATCATAAGGAAGGTTTGCAGGAATTCAGGGCCCTAAAAAGCCAAAATGTATAATATAAGAGGAGATATTGCAATGGAAAGTATTATTGTAAAACTAATAAAAATGATATGGGGGAAAAAATCTCACATCTCTCAGCTGCATCAGCAAGGAAGTTGATAGCTAAGGGCAGCCCTCTCAAAGCTGTTGACCTCCAAAGCCCATCAACCCCAGTCTGCAAGGTCAAGAGTTAGGAATTTGTGAAGTTGTGGTCCAAAAACATCTGGGAGGCACCATGTTGGGTAAAGCTGGTTTTCAGGGAATAATGAATACTATTCCCATTTAATGTTGTGACCTACACTTCAGTGTAATAAAGCCGTGATCACTCCTGCTCTGTATTAAAATATTTGCATATGCAGGTATTTGGTAACCATTGCCTACTTCCCACTGCCAAGCAAACTATTAAATGTAAAGGTAAAGGTAAAGGGACCCCTGACCATTAGGTCCAGTCGTGACTGACTCTGGGGTTGCGGCGCTCATCTCGCTTTATTGGCCGAGGGAGCCGGCGTACAGCTTCCAGGTCATGTGGCCAGCATGACTAAGCCGTTTCTGGCGAACCAGAGCAGCACACGGAAACGCCGTTTACCTTCCCCCTGGAGCGGTACCTATTTATCTACTTGCACTTTAGCGTGCTTTCGAACTGCTAGGTTGGCAGGAGCAGGGACTGGGCAATGGGAGCTCACCCCATCGCGGGGATTCAAACCACCGACCTTCTGATCGGCAAGTCCTAGGCTCTGTGGTTTAACCCACAGTGCCACCCACGTCCATTAAATGTACACAAACACAAATTAAATGTACATTCATTCCTGGCGTGCTCTGGTCCATGGGGTCACAAAGAGTCGGACACCACTAAACGACTAAACAAGAACAACAACAACATTCATTCCGCCTCTTGTCTGTCCACTCGCCGGCAGAAGCTGCCAATCACCCGCCCAATTATCGCAGCGTCAGTCAATCACCAGCCATTGCAACCTATAATACACCCAATAGCCACTGACAGCCACAGCAGCAACCAATCAAATGTCCACCCTATGCACTACCCATGTATAAGATGACCCCCACTTTTTAACAAGATTTTTAAAGGGAAAAAACCAGTCTTATACACGGAAAAGTACAGTACCTCCCACCTCCTCCCATATCTGCTATAGTGGCTGTGCTGGACAGGCTGCATAACAACAGCTGAAGTCAGAGCATTCCTACCAGGGCTGACTTTCTGGCAGCCCAATCAGTCACATGCTTTTTCTGCTTAGTTGCCATTCTATAGTGCTGGACTGGGATTGCCTGAGCAGGGCAGAGAGGTGATTGGTCAGAGAGCAGGAGATTGACAGCTATGCCTCCATATATTCAAGGAAGTATAAAATTGTGGGTCAGGAAAAAGTCTGCGGCTTTAAGACTGTGAGGATGATTAAACAAAAACAAAAACTTCTTGCCATTTTTAGTGGAAGGGCTGTGCCCCAGTAGCTCCATATCAGCAGGGTGCGAAGTTGGATCTCTGAGTTTAGTGTGCCATTCCAATCTATCCCAAAGAAATTTGGCTAAAAACACCTTTGTTTTTAATAATATGTGTTTAGTAGGGTTCTTTTGAGGGGGGGGGGGTCATATTTATTGCTATACATACATACCCTGGTAGACTGAGGATGCTGTGCATTTGCTAGCAGTCTGGTATCTACTTCTGGACTGGGTACCATGTTAGCAGGATAGTGCTGAGTGATGTTTTCTGGAGCTGGACTAAAGCAGCTAGAACCCTGACCCACACAATGAAGCTACAATCCTAACCCCACTCAACCTGGGAGTAAGTCTCAGGTCTGATTCCACACTTGCTTTTCCTCTGTGCTTTCCAGACATGTTCCACACTTTGAATCTCCATCTCAGAGTGCTTTTTGTTTGCTTGAGCTTTTATGCACTTTCCTCATGAAAACCCGTTATTTAAAGCTGAACTGGATCAAGCGCCAATCTGCAGAAAAACCTGAATTGCCATTTGTTGTGCTTCAGCTTTAAAGAGCAGGTTTTCATGAGGAAAACTCTGGACAAGGCATGAGGACCTGTGCCTTGAAAGAGTAGAATGAAAGGTCAATGTGGAGATGCCCTCGCTGAATTCAGTGGAACTTACTTTTGAGTAGATATTGTCAGGCCCGCAGTCTCAGTCCCCACAGCTGGAGCCACAGAGGTAAAGTGGGCAGGGCAACATCTGTGACTTTTATCCTACAATAGGCTGAACTCTAGCCACATGCAAGTCAGAGATTTCTACATACACATGCATCCTACACACATCTCTCCATACTACACCTTGGCAAGTATGTGAATGATCAAAGTTCAGGGATGCATTCCAATTGGGCAAAAGCACTCAACCTAGGCACAGAGAAAGACTTGTGAGGACTTAGGGGGGGGAGAGTATGGCCCGTAGATAATCCCCCAGGCTTGAAGATCCCCACTGTCCCCATCAGCATTTTGTCATTGATCTGATGCTCCTATTTCTAGCACTGAGACTTAATTCTCTGCTACCTTGCAGTAAATGAGTGAGCAGCAAAGCCAAGCCTTCTGCCAGGCACCAATTTATAGAAGGAGAAATAAAAGAAGATGTAATCAGCATGAGCCATCAAGAATTATAACAAAGGTGAGACATTTCTCGACATCACACACTGACTTCATTGCATTCAATGCTGCTGGGCCAGGGGATGTTTCCTGTGCTCCCAAAACCACAAATTAAATGTACAGTACATTCATTCTGTGTGTGGGGGGAAAATGAAATTCTTTCTTCCTTCCTGTTGGAAAACTCTTTGGCAGTAATGCTTGGATTGTTTTCTTTGTAAATTACATTTTTGCTGTTTTCAAGATGTTTTCCTGACTTTCTTGAAATTTGACCCACTTAACGAGTAATGTAGACCTTGTTTCCATGTTCAGGGGGGAGGGGGAACTCTCCCAGGGCTGCTTGAGAGTAATGATTAAAACTTCCATGTGTGCAGCAAAGTCAGCCACTTTTGCAGAGAGCAGAAAATAACCTCTCATAACCGAAGGACATTTCTCTCACCATTGGATAAACAATGTGAAATCAGGGGCAGCCAGTCCTCGTCTCGAGTCGAGAACTAACACCTGATTTTCATATTCACTGAAGAAAGCCATCTGATCACAGGTGAGGCCCTGATCCAGTCTTTAACAATATCGTTTAGCAGGAAGCTCAAATGGTAGAGCAGGTATGTGTGCCTTGCGCTGGCATCACACTGCTTACTCCTTATGAGCACATATGCACAAACACTCTTGCTCATTCCCCTTGGATACTCCTTGGTCCCACAGTAATATATGCACCATTCCTACCCATTGCAATGGAGAAAAGGCAGAGAAACAAAGGAGACCAAGAGGTGTTCATCTTTATACATGCTATTTTGTGAACTTCTTGTTTTTATTTTGTTAATCACAGCCTAATGTTGGAGGGGGTGACGTAGCATGAAAAGAGCTGTATAGTGGTGCCCCGCAAGACGAACGCCTCGCGAGGCGAAAAACTCGCAAAACGAAAGGTTTTTTCGTTTTCGAGTTGCCTTGCAAGACGAATTTCCCTATGGGCTTGCTTCGCAAAACGAAACTTGCCCCGCTGTCCCCGGACCTCTTTTGAAGCAAGGGGCGGCGGGGAGAAGCGATCTTCTCCCCGTTGCCAGCCCCGCAAGCTCCGGGGACAGAGGGGAAGGCGCAGCGCCTTCCCCTCTCTCCCCGGACCCCTTTTGAACCAAGGGGCGGCAAGGGGGAGAAGCGATCTTCTCCTCTCCGCCCCTTGCTTCAAAAGAGAGGACAGAGCGGCGCTTCCCCTCTGTCCCCGGACGGTCTCCATAGGAACGCATTGATTGATTTTCAATGCATTCCTATGGGAAACCGTGCTTCGCAAGACGAAAAACTCGCAAGAAGAAAAAACTTGCAGAACGAATTAATTTCGTCTTGCGAGGCACCACTGTAGTAGCACACAGCACAGCATAGTACTGGAGAGGGGTGTAGCCTGCTGTAGTAACCCTCTCCTCAGCAGACCATTCAGCCTTGTCCTTCTTTGCATTACCTGTACTACAGTGACCACTTTATCTGCATCCTAGTCCTGAAATGTCAGCACAAAACATTTTAATAGTAAACAGGTGCCTTGTGAAAAGAATGCTTCATCTTCATGGTGTTGCAAAATCTAAGTTATGTGGTGTGGTTATGTCTCAGAGTTGGATACTGCAGCTCTCCTCGGCTTAGCACTATTCATGCATCATTATCACCACCATCACTATCATAATCACAATTGGTGATATCCAACAGTTGCCAAACTCAGCATATACTCAATTGGTGTATTCCAACGTAGCACTAAGTCTCTTGTTCTGTCAACGCAATTATGCCTTCTTGGGCAATGGAATGTTCTCTCCCTCTCCTTCCCCTCTGCACTCCTTAAATTGCTTCTAGGAGTCTCCCCCCCCCAACCCTCTGGAGCAAATATCAGGAAGTTGCAGTGCACACAGAGGGGCAGAAGTACCATTGTGCAAGCAGAAATCCTTGGTAGTTGAATACTGTCCATTCAGTTTACTCTGAGTATACCATGAATCAGATTCTTGGGTCAAGGCCTCAGCTGCAATCAGAGGACTTCCTTCAGTAAATATGAAAATCAGGTGTTAGTTTTGAACTCCTGACAAAAAGCCACAGAGGCCTCATGGGGGCTGATTGCCACTGATGCCACACTGCTTATCCATTGGGAGATTATATACAATGGATCTACTCTCAATATTACTTAGATGGACAACACCCAATATCTCTAGCATGCATATAGTGTCTTAGAATATTCCAAGTGCTTCATGTAAATGTCTTGAAAAGGAAATACATATATAAAGAATACTAAGCATTTAGGTAGAGCACTGCAATTACTCAAAGTTTTTATTAGTGGTGGGCCAGTTTCCTCTGGCTCACCTCATAAGGAAATCCATTTTCCTGAGTGTTCTTGAAGAATTCTCAGGGTAAACTCAAGGACTTTCCAAGAAAGTTGGCTTGTCCAATGTAAGGGCAAGCCAACTCTCCCACTTCAGTTATTATTTTGTTGCTTTTATACTTAAACTTCCTTCAATGAATGTAGAGGGTGGTTTAACCTCCCCTGTAAAATAATGACTTGCCCAGAGCCGTGCCGTGAGTTTCAGAGCTGAGCAGAATTGGTTTGTTTGTATTCAATATTTGTATACTGCCCAATAACAAAAGTTCTCTGGGTAAATCCAAAAAACACCACACACAAAATAACAACTGGTTTGAAGACTGAGTTTCCAACTATCAGTCCTCCACTCAGTTTCTGAACAATATGGACTCCTTCAGGAAGAATCTGATTTTAAGGCTGAGCTATTTCCAACTCGCCAATACCACACGGGAGTTCTGCCAGCAGGGCTGTAGAGGAGCAGGACTGAGGCCGGGAGGGAGATGAAGCAGCAGCTTCTTCTTCTTCTTCTTCTTTTTTTTTTTTTTTTGCTTTTTAAATTATTTATTTAATTTAAATTCATCATTAATACACATATACAAGCATACAAACATACATTTCCTACAATCCTTAAAAATGTTCAAACATACTTACACTCAATCCCACAAATAGTTCCTTTCCCCATCACCATCCACCAACTCTTCACCCCACCTTTGTGTTTGACTTCCAATCTACTCAATTACAATTTCTTTCCACTTCTATTACTTTCTTTCACACACCTTTACCCTAATTTCCTTCTTCTTTTTCTATTACACATTGTTTTCCATCTTATTTGATATTTCAGTATTTGAAACGGAACTTGTTTATTCTAATAGGAGTTCTGATTTTTCGATATGATTTTGCAAGTATATTTTAAACACCTTCCAGTCCCTATCTATCTTTTCTTTTGAAATCCTTCCAATTTCTTCCATTGTTTTGGATATATTGTAATACTCCAATAATTTGGCAAGCCACTCTGTTTTTGTCGGTATTATACAACTTTTCCAGTTTTTGAAGCAGCTTCTTCACATTGTGGCAACTGCAACAGCCTTTCCCTGCTCCTTTGTACTTGTAGCTTACCACTTCCTCCTCCACTTCTGTTCCTGCTCCCCACCTGCCCAGCTGCTGCAGTGCTGCCACTGCAGAATGCCACACTGACTGTAGCTACCCATGGTGTTGTAGTCTCTGACGAAACAAAAGAGTGAAATCATGAGAAGCAGCTCTGCCATTTGGGGATCTCAGAAAGAAATTCAGGGCTTGGGCTCTGCTTACCCAGATCAAGAGATGCCCATAACTCCAATTGGGGGACAATACAACTCTAGAGAGAGGGGGTGGATAATTCATGAACAGGGAAGGAGCCTACACACTTTTTGGGAGGGGGTGTTGTTCAAATTTCAATTTGCATGTTCAGATCCAGAGACCTCCCCCCTAAATAAAGTCACACTTGACTCAAATTTTAGTTTTGGTTTTTGGCAGAATATAGGCCACAACTTTATTGATTATAGTAGGTGAGTGGTTGCATAGGCTCTGGTTCGACTAGCTCCCTGCACCCTTGCAGGCAGCGCTGACCCAGGGCACCAGCATAGGTCAGCCAAGAGTGAACACCTGGGTAGGCAAAAAGCCGGGAACAGACTATGTTCACCTCCCAGATGCCCCCCTGGACTCAGGCACGGGCACAAGCCCCCTCGGGGGTTGACCAAACCATTGAGTCCCTGGATTCCTTTAACAGAATACCCTTCACATAGGGATGGCAAGAGCGTTCTCCCATCCCTATCACCTGAACCAGTGCCTATCCACAACCTTACAAGTTGTGACGATTTGCTACACAGCAGGCGAAACCCAAACGGCAACATCCAATCAGCCAAGTAGGGAAATTCCTGCCGTGCCCCTGTCACAATGACAGATGACACACGACAGCATAGCAAGGTCAATCGCAAAATGCCTTAAAAGTAGGGAGAGGTGGGCGGGTGTTTTGAATGCACGAGCCGAAAGAGAAGCTCTGGGTCACGTGCATGGGTATATATAGGTCCCTCGATCCATTCAGACTGCGCCCCATTGGCCAGATTGAACCCAATATCGAGGGACCTACCAATCGGGTGTTGTGGCTGACCAATCTTACCTACCCACAACACAGGTGGTCTGTCTCCAGGTCTCACCACAACATGTGCCTTCTTTTAGGGAGGACACAATATATGAATAGATAAACTGAGAGCTCCCAAATACCGTAAATAGTGCATATTGATGGTAACCCATATTCGCAGCTAATACTCATGGTTAAGTCAGTCTCCAACCCAACTGCTAGAAGAGCGGGAGGGAGGGAATAAACAAGAGCAAACCTTCATACAGTAGGAGAGCATGAGTAAAGCTTCCCATTGCTTTTCTTCTGTCACTGCTGTGGCTTGTTCACAAACTGGCACCAGCACTCCAGACAGAGATGCCTTGCAGGTTACAAGCAAGGACCTTGCACTTCCTGGAGAAAAGCAATTCATCTGGGACAGGATTAAAGCTGTGTTAATGCCAGAGAATGTCTCTGACAGGCAGGCCACCTGTCAGGCAAGCGAGACACATTCTATTTGCTATTCAGATGGAAAGAGAAAGGCAAGCCTTCCAAGTTCTAAAGGCAAAGTTTTCTGCATGTGTGGTTTATGGAAGTGAAGTGGAGAGGCTGGCATTCTGAGGACTTTTCTGAATGAGAACATAGGGAGTTGCACTATATTGGGTCAGTGTTGTCTACACTGGCAGAAGCTCTCCAGAGTTTCAGATAGGGATCTCTCCCTGCCCTGCCTGGAGATACCAGCGATTCAACTTGGGTCCTTCTGCATGCAAAGCTGAGGCTCTATGGCCCTTCCCTTCCCCTAAAGAAATAAGAACACCTTTTGCTCCTATCTTTTCAAAGCAGCTGTGGAAAGATTTGGGCAGGGGTTCTGATTTGGCCTGCGAGGCCTTTTCTCCCAAACCATAGCCACTTGCCTCACACCTGACGTCTCAGCTCTTCAGTAAGTAGCACAGTATGTGTCAATGCAGTCACTGTTTCTTTCTATTGTCCACACCCCTTTGCCAATATTTTCACCCCTGAACACTTCCAGCAAGTTAGGCAGCAACCAATTGTCTGTAGATAACAATCTGGAAGTAAAGCATTTTCTGTCTTCACACTGGAGAACCTATGGTGGGCAGACCTCCAGGGACTTCAGGCCAGTGAGTTACATATAGCTCTGTATCAGGAATGGGGAACCTGTGGTACTCCAGATGTTACAGGACTGCAGTTTCTCCTATTCTTGGAGAATGGTCATGCAGGCAGGGACTGATGGGAGTTGGAGTCCAAGGGCTTCTGGAAGGTCACCCCTGCTTTGTTCAGTAGGTTACATTCTAGCCACGCAAAACTTAAAGGTGAGTGCACAACACAACCTCTCCATTCTCCATCTGGACAAGCAAGACCCATTTTCATGGTTCAAGGGCACATTCTACTCAGGCAAAAGCACACAAGGCGTGTGCAGGGTCAGTGAAGGTTATGGCTGAAGGAGGGATGTATGTGTCCCGAGAATGGACAGAGAGGACTAGAGAGCCTCGTTCAGTTCCTTGGCCTGAAGACTCCAGCCTCTAGAGAACAGGAGTACTGGACTGACTCCACTGGTACAATTTGCAGTGTGTTGACCTCATTGCCGCCTTGTCTCTCTTGCCTCCCACCTCTCCCTCCCACTAAGCAACAGCAACCTATTTGCCAGAAATTAACGCAGCTGCTCTGCCCCAGCTGCTTCCTGATGTGGGTATTGGAAACCTTGCAAAAGAAGTGGGGTGCTTTTAGGAGGGTACTTCCAGTGCACAAAGAAAGACAGTGTTGACACCCCCCCTTCCCAGCCCACACAAACAAGTTCCCTCACCTGAAATATTCACAGATGAACACAGATTTAGCAGAGCTCTATTAAAATGTGCAGGTAGCTGTGTCAATAAGAAATGAGTGCTTTCTTATTTCATAATACTGTACAGTGGCAGTGCCTGAAAGAAGCCAAATCTCACATTTATTTGCAGAGAAGCCTACTAAAGCCAGAATGGGTATACAGATACTTATTGTCCCTTTTTGTGTCAGCTTGCAGAAAAATCCCTATCAAATGGCAGGTGAGTTTGCCATTATTTACTGTGGGTGTGTCAAAGAGTTATAAAGTGAGAAACACCTAAAATACTTTCTCCCCCCCCCCCTCGTACTGTCATGAGAGCACATTGACATATCCTGCAGCATGTTTATTAAAATGCAGCATTGTTCCAGCTTGAATGGCATTTCAATGTAAAAAGAAAAGTAATTTTGTTTGATTTGTACTCTTTTCCCCAATGGCACACAAGAAGGACGTGTGGGCTGAGGATTGCAAGCCTGCTGTTCTGTCTGCTGAAAAATGAATATGCCCCAAGATTTAGTTTCCTGAGATGAAGGGAAGCAAATGATGTGTGCTACTGGCAGGATAGCAGCACATGGGGTAGGGAGAAGGTAACGGGGGGAACTGAACAAATAATTAAATCTCTCTGTTGTGTAGGGTGCTAGAGTTGTTAAGTTAGGAGAAGGGCAGTAACTCAGTGGTGGAGCATTTGGTTGTATGCAGAAGGTCCCAGGTTCAAACCCTGATATCTCCAGTTGGGGCTGGGAAGGATTCCCTGCCTGAAACCCTGGAGAATCACTTCTAGCCAGTGTAGACAATACTGAACTAAATGGTATTGTGTGACTCAGTAGCTTCCAATACTAACTTACTTCTAATGTTTCTTAACTCTCTAGAAAACTTTTTTTTTTTTGCAGTAAATACAATGTCAGCGGCATAGATAGAAAATGCAGAGGTCAAGTACATTGCCAATATTCAATATCCACATTCATTTCATAGAAATCATGGAGCTGGTTTCATAAAATTGTCAAGTTGAAAGAGACTCAAAGGTTTGTCTAGTCCAATTTGAAATTATTCACTTTACAATGGGGATTCCTATTAATGCACCTACAAGTAATTCTAGATAATTTTTAAATACCATTTTTCTGCTTGGTTTGTTTTAATTTTTGATAACAAGTCACAAAGAACCATGTGTAGCAAACTGTTTAAAATAAATAAATAAAAGTGACCGAATGTCCCCTCCGGTCCCAGCAAATAACTGCCGCAACACAGCTTCACAACCGAAAGGGTGAACTTGATCCAACTACACTCAACAGAATTATAAAGAAATTCTAGGACAGAAAGCCTCTTTTGCAGGGCAAGAAAACTTTTGACAACCTGGAGGACATGTTTTGGAGCAACACTACTACAACTGGGTTCTCCCCAACTCTTTGTTTGTTTTGCTTTGTTTTCCATTTAGCCTGATGGAAGAGTTATGGAGAACTCAAAACTTTTGTGATATTTGGCTTGGCCTAATACGGGATTTGGATTTTTTTTCTTATGAGCCAACACAACTCCCTTTCGTAACACAAGGAAGTCAGGGTGGAGACAGTAGGCATTAGTCCTCTCCCTTCATACTGTATACCAGTTTGCTATTGCTCAAAAAGGTTGTATATCTTGTGAAGTATTCTCTGCATATTCCCCATGCTTTTTGAAACTGTTGTCTAGTGTGATCTCTAATTGCCTCTTTTAATCTAGCCAGTTCAATATACTCTAACCGTTTGTCTTGCCATTCCTTTTTTGTTGGCAGTTTCTTTTTTCCAGTTTTTAGCCGTTAGGATCCTTGCCGCTCCTGTGGCATAGAGGAATATTTTATTATCTTCTCTTCCTATACCTGTGTCCATTATCCCTAGTAGAAAAGCTTCGGTATTTTTCATAAAGTTATACTTAAACATTTTTTTAAGCTCATCATATACCGTATTTTTCGCCCTATAAGACGCACTTTTTCCCCTCCAAAAATGAAGGGGAAATGTGTGTGCATCTTATGGGTGAATGCAGGCTTTCGCTGAAGCCTGGAGAGCGAGGGGGGTCGATACGCACCGACCCCTCTCGCTCTCCAGGCTTCAGGAAGCTATCCGCTAGCTGTGGGAGACCCAGCTCTCCCAGGGCTAGCGGAGAGCTTGCCTGCACCCAGAAGCTTGGGGCTCGCTGAGCTCCGCACGCCCCAAGCTTCGGGATTAGCGCAGTGCTCTGCTAGCGCAGTGCTCCGCGCGGCTCTCCCAGGGCTAGCAGACCACTCCGCTAATCTCGAGGCTTGGGGCGTGCGGAGCTCAGTGCGCCCCAAGCTTCTGGGTGCCGGCAAGCAGTCCGCTAGCCCTGGGAGAGCCGCGCGGCTCTCCCAGGGCTAGCGGACTGCTTGCCGGCACCCAGAAGCTTGGGGCGCGCTGAGCTCCGCACGCCCCAAGCTTCGGGATTAGCGCAGTGCTCCGCTAGCCCTGGGAGAGCCACGCGGCTCTCCCACGGCTAGCGGAGACCTTTCCGGCACCCAGAAGCTTGGGGCGTGCTGAGCTCCACACGCCCCAAGCTTCGGGATTAGCGCAGCGCACCTGGGGGGGAAATTTTCCTTTATTTCCCCCCCCCAAAAAAAACTAGGTGCGTCTTATGGGCCGGTGCGTCTTATGGGGCGAAAAATACGGTGCTGTGTTCCAGAAGCTTTTGGTTTTTTTCACAGGTCCACCAAACATGTATAAGTGTCCCCTCTGTTTTACCACACCTCCAGCACAGATTTGTTTTTGTCTTATACATTTTAGCTATTTTGGTGAACTCCGCAACCCCAGAGTCGGCCACGACTGGACCTAATGGTAAGGGGTCCCTTTACCTTAGGTACCATCTATAAAACATCTCAATTAGGTTTTCCCTCAATACTTCAATGCCCTAAAATACATATCTGGACTTGTTTCGATTAATGTCTGCAGGAGACTTTGTGGATATTTAAGGTATAATTAGAAAAATCTTAATAATTATTCATAAAGAAAACAGTTTATAAGAAGTATATAAGGAGGCCAGATACAGGATAAAGGAAGTCTTTTATTTCGTTGTTTGTATTGTTGTATGTTATGCTCACTGTATGTTATGTTCATGTTTAATGAGGGTGGATTGTGTATTGGGGGGGTTGGGGTTTATGTTATGTTGTAAATAAAATTCTAATAAAAATTAAACATCTTTTTTTAAAAAAAGGTTGTATGTCATTCAATAAACCCTTGATCTTCTGAACAATACATCCACCCTTGTAAGTTGCTTCTGAGGAAACTTTCTGCATGTCTGTTTGAACACATGCTTAATCCTGTCCCCACCCTCTCAAAACTTGGGAGGAGGTATCCTAGATTCATTTATCTGGGAATAAGTCCCACTGACCCTAATGGGGCATTTTCTGAATAGGATTGACTTTGGGGGGGGCAGGTTTGAGAATTGTTCTTTTAAAAAAACCTAACATTAATTTTCCAATTGTATCCAACATATTTTCCTGGACACCAGATTGGAACAGAAAGAAATAGATCCACAGTAATAAGTTTATTTTATTTTTTCCAAAAAGCAACTCTTATTACTTTTTATTGAATATTTTTTCTGGCATGAATTGTTTCTGGATATTATTTTTTGTAATGTACAGCAGATATTCTGATGCCCAGTGAAGAAACTGAATCTCAGTATTAAAACTTATTTATTGCTTCATAAATAACAATGTTTAAAACTATGAAGAAGAATTAGCCCTACTTAATGTCTACAGCTAATAAACGTCTGTTGACCCATTATGGATGCATTAGGGGCAGGGGGGGAGAGAATAAAAGACCACTGTCACCTGTGACCTTAGAATCAAAATGGAAATTAAGAAACTAGGTGCTTTTCTGAAGGCTTGCTCTTTGTTAAGTCGATTGTTTGTTGAGAGAAATCCTACTCCATATCTTATAAGATCATATCTACATAAGACAATCTAGTTCTGTTTGGAGTAGCTCAGAAGTAGGATGACCAAATATATATTCGAAAGTAGACAAATAAAGCAAATCCTGGGTAATCAGAAGCAAGAGATAACAGACAAAAGCCTCCAGCAGATGGGTGAATGTAACACTGAATCAAGACCAAGAGTTCCAAATCACAAGCAGTAATAGGCTAATTTGGCTTAAATCTCCCTCCTTGCTGTGCTTGGTCTTTACAGATTTTAAAGCTGAAATGGATGCTTTTGGTTCGCTAAAATGTATGTGTGGGGCAAAATGAGAATTTGGGGTATACTTTTACTGGCCTGTCTTCGCTGCCTATTCTGGACAGAGTGGCCCTCCCTTTAAAGGAGCAGGTATGTAACTTGCTCCTTTAATCCAGGATACTCCTGGATACACCTTTGTCATTGGAGGCCCAACTGACCTCTCGGAAATCACTCTACCAGGTTCATCTACAGCCGGATCTGGATCATGATCACTTGGCCACTGTATTCCATGCAGCGTTTGATCCACTGGCAGACAAAGGTGGGGGCGGTCTGACATAGGTGCCATCTGGGGGGGTGGCATCGCAGCCGCCCCCACCCCCCAGGACACTCGCCACTCACCGTGCATGCCCCGAGATGCGCACTGCTTGCCACACACCCTCTCAATGCACGCCACACCTCCTGAGACGCTCACCAGCCACGCCCCCGGATGTATGCCACTCCTGGTACCGGAGCAGGTAGCTTCACCACTGGGTTGACCTCAAGACTGGATTACACTCTACGTAAGGCTGGTCCAAAAGCTCCAAGCTCTCTGATCACATTCTTACATCACTATGCTAAACCAGCTACAAGAAGCATCCTCTACTTCATCCTTTAAAATATTCAATATGTTCATGCCAATAAAAATGCTGACATTTCAGTACAGTGGTCCCTTGAGGACTAGCAGGTAAATGGTGGCTCCATCCCTCTTGAAAGGGGAAATTTACCACATTTTACATGTTGGATTTTACGTTATTCCACCTAACAGAATATCCAAAAAGAGGTCTTAAAAAACCTCCAAGAGGGCTTTTGTGGATTGCATCCTCACTAGGAATGAGGGAGAAATCTAATTCAGACCACATTTAAAGATGAATCTACAGTGGTACCTCGGGTTACATACGCTTCAGGTTACATATGAATCAGGTTACAGACTCCGCTAACCCAGAAATAGTGCTTCAGGTTAAGAACTTTGCTTCAGGATGAGAACAGAACAGAAATCGTGCTCCTGCGGCAGCAGCAGGAGGCCCCATTAGCCAAAGTGGTCTTCAGGTTAAGAACAGTTTCAGGTTAAGTACAGACCTCCGGAACGAATTAAGTACTTAACCTGAGGTACCACTGTATGCTGATGATGACTCCCAGGTCTTTCTGTCTTCCCCAGCTAAGTCAGGTGGAGGCCAGCACTGCCTTCACTGGGCCCTCAGCATGGGGCCACTAATGGGCCCCCACCTGATGGCAACCAGGGCCTTTCCCCAAAGCTGCTGCTTGCCCCCATGGTGCCACACATTGCCTCCCTCTCTGCTGCTATGATATCATAGTCTGATATCTGTTGGGCACTCTTCTCCAGCATCAATCTGCCCATCCATTAAGATGGATGGTATGGAGATCTTTGTCTGGGTTTCCTGAAATCTAAAGTGTGGCTGGTGCCAACTGGAGAGACCAACTTTTCAGTTCTGGCTCCTTGACTTTAGAATGCCTTCCCCAGGGAGACCTGCCTGGCACTAAGCAAAAACGGAAACTGTTTCTCCAGGCTTTAAAAAAACTGCCATTACTAATGTTCTTAAACTTAGAAATGTTTTTGATCTTACTGTCTAAACGAATGGGCTATTGCTATTGTTGTTTGTTGCATTAGTTGCAATGCTTTTTTTGGTAAGCTTTATTTTTTATTTTTTACTTTTTGATGTACTTTGTTTATTACCTTGTTAGATGATCTGAGATTATTTATGTTATGTTGGGCATACTGGATATAACTAGTGTAAATAATAAGAAATGAAACATTTCCGCATGATTTGGAACATAATCCGAATTTGCACTAGGTATTGACATCCCATTTTTCAATTTGCCAGTATTTATCCTGTGGCTTGCGGGATGCGGGTGGCGCTGTGGGTAAAACCTCAGTGCCTAGGACTTGCCGATCGTATGGTCGGTGGTTCGAATCCCCGCGGCGGGGTGAGCTCCCGTCATTCGGTCCCAGCTCCTGCCCACCTAGCAGTTCGAAAGCACCCCTAAGTGCAAGTAGATAAATAGGTACCGCTTTATAGCGGGAAGGTAAACGGCGTTTCCGTGTGCTGCGCTGGTGCTGGCTCGCCAGAGCAGCTTCGTCACGCTGGCCACGTGACCCGGAAGTGTCTCCGGACAGCGCTGGCTCCCGGCCTCTTAAGTGAGATGAGCGCACAACCCTAGAGTCAGACACGACTGGCCCGTACGGGCAGGGGTACCTTTACCTTTGCCTATCCTGTGGCTTATCTTAAATACAGACATAGTTCTATAAGAAAGGAAACCCGTCAGATTGTTCATAACTGCATGATTGTTCCAGAATTGTGACCTCTGGGCCTTTAAGATAAATTTGATGCTGGAAAGTTCCCCACTGTTTTTCACAGTGGGCATTATTCCAAGTGATGGGGACTGCAGACAACATGACCTCCTCTTGTCATTCTAACATCAAGACAATAACAGCAGCTGATCCAAAGTCTGACATCTAAGGGATATCATTATCTAAGTAATAAGTCAATATGCATGACAAACAACCTTTCATCAAGTAATCACTTTTACCCTTGAACAAGTAAAAGAGTATGGAGGACTCCAGGTCAGTGCAACAGCAACAGACTGATCAAATTATTACTGTGGCTATTATGGGACTATGAACAAGCAACATCTCCTGACTGCTCACAGAAATAAACAGAGCATGTTCTTCTTTTACCAGCTGCAGTGCTAGATGTGGTAACAAGTGAACAGTAGAAGGCAGTACTGAATGTCATTGCTAGGCAAGAGAAAATGTGGCCAGTTTCTGACCATTATACTTTATGCTTTGTCATTTCAATATTAGCGAAGTCGATGGCCCTACAATTTTTCTAAAAAGAAAGTTAACATAAAGTTCATTATTTCTCAAAGGAAGCCTTCTGTGTGATCTTAACAAAGAATATATATATATATATATATATATATATATATATATATATATATATATATATATATATATGCAGGTTTTGGTGTCTTCGGGTGTCTTCCCGTGTAAGAGTTGGGGTGTCTAGGCGACGTTTCGACGAGGTCTCACTCGTCATCTTCAGGCTGGTGCTTTTGGCTTCTTGTTACTAGAACAGAGCAGGGTCTCAGTGTTTGAGTTCCTATAAATACTGTTGAGGGGGTGTGGTGTATAGCCTCCAACGTTCTGGGCAGAGAGGAAGTTCCCAGGTTAATGTGCCTTTTCTTCTTTTGTTCATTAATTACTTGAGGGATATCTTGAGTGATTACTTGAGTGATATTCTGAGTACCACTTAGGAGGGTCATTAGGTGTGGATTAGTTGCTAAAGCTTTCGTGTCTTGACCTCTTGAGCTTGTGAAAAGTTTTTCTGAGAAGATAGCTGTACTGCACTTAGTTGTGCTCTGGCTTGGCTTCGTGTATAGGGGCGAGCTGTGGTTTTGTGCCCTGTGCCAGCCAGATCTGTGTAGGGATTGCAGGGGGGTGCAGCATCCGGAGGTGCCACTATGGTTTGGCTACTGGATGGTGTCTGTAATTTATCTGTGGAGAGGGTCTGGGTTTGGGTCTGGTGTGGTTGATTGGAGATGGCGTTCTGTGTGCCTCTGGTTCTGGTGTCGGTTTTTGTGGGGAGGGCTAATTTCCAGATGTCTGGCAGGCGGGACGTGTCGTCACGCTTGTTCATGTTGTGAGGGTGTTTCTCTATCTCGATGGCTTCCATGATTATTCTCTTGTGGTGATGTTCCATGTTAAAGAGCAATTTGGAATCTGCAAAATTAATTTCGTGTCCTGTTTCTTTCATGTGTTGGTAAAATCCTCCATAAACACAATATCCATAAACACAATATCAAAACAGCCTTTTGCACCAACCAAAAAATAGCCAATATCCTCAGAAACCCAAAAGATAAAATCCAGTTAGAAAACCAAGGGGTCTATGAAATACCCTGCAAAGTCTGCCCAGCCACGTACATTGGACAAACAAACAGACGAATAAATGCACGTATCGCAGAACACAAGAATGCCGTCAAAAAAGAAGAAAAAACTTCCTCTCTTTACCAACACATGAAAGAAACAGGACACGAAATTAATTTTGCAGATTCCAAATTGCTCTTTAACATGGAACATCACCACAAGAGAATAATCATGGAAGCCATCGAGATAGAGAAACACCCTCACAACATGAACAAGCGTGACGACACGTCCCGCCTGCCAGACATCTGGAAATTAGCCCTCCCCACAAAAACCGACACCAGAACCAGAGGCACACAGAACGCCATCTCCAATCAACCACACCAGACCCAAACCCAGACCCTCTCCACAGATAAATTACAGACACCATCCAGTAGCCAAACCATAGTGGCACCTCCGGATGCTGCACCCCCCTGCAATCCCTACACAGATCTGGCTGGCACAGGGCACAAAACCACAGCTCGCCCCTATACACGAAGCCAAGCCAGAGCACAACTAAGTGCAGTACAGCTATCTTCTCAGAAAAACTTTTCACAAGCTCAAGAGGTCAAGACACGAAAGCTTTAGCAACTAATCCACACCTAATGACCCTCCTAAGTGGTACTCAGAATATCACTCAAGTAATCACTCAAGATATCCCTCAAGTAATTAATGAACAAAAGAAGAAAAGGCACATTAACCTGGGAACTTCCTCTCTGCCCAGAACGTTGGAGGCTATACACCACACCCCCTCAACAGTATTTATAGGAACTCAAACACTGAGACCCTGCTCTGTTCTAGTAACAAGAAGCCGAAAGCACCAGCCTGAAGATGACGAGTGAGACCTCGTCGAAACGTCGCCTAGACACCCCAACTCTTACACGGGAAGACACCCGAAGACACCAAAACCTGCATTCCTGTACCCGTGAAAATCTACGAAAGCATATATATATATATATATATATATATATATATATATATATATATATATATTCACATCAGTTGCAAATATTTCATTTCAAACATAAAGTACAATCCTGGCTCCCCTTATAATAACCAGCCAGCTCATGCCAAAATTGGTGCCTGCTTTTGGTTATTATATTATAGACCGCAAGGGTTATTGTGCATAATTAAACGGGGTGGGGTGGGGGTGGGGGAGAAACTCTCCAACCTGGAATTATAAAACCGTCACCACAATCCAACAATTCCACTTGATGTGTATTAAGTCATTTAATTTATTTTGTTTTCTTCTTTTAAAGGGAGAGGGGAAAGCAAATGAGAGGAATTTTTTTCCCTGCCTTGTAAATCATAAAAAATGCATGAAGGTTTAAAGCATGCCAGAGACAACCCGCACATTCACTTAGGAGCATATGCAGAAGAAACCTACTGCATTAAAAATAAGAAAGAAGGTTTTCTGAAACTGGCATGGCATTCTATCAAAATAAACACTATACGGCCTTTGGGAAGGAAATGCTTCAGGGAACTAAGGGGTATCTACTAGTTGCAATGTACTTTTGCTTAAAAAGGGGTGGGGGAAACGCAGCACATCTGCCTTGTAATAATTTAGTTTGCCAATGCTGTGAATTTTGCAACAGCCCATAAAATCTTTTTAAAGGTTCATCCTAGAGGAGATGGAAAGGCGGAGAAGTATACTTTCCTGTTCTTGTGTGTGGATCATGGAGCTGCTGATACAGTTTCTGCCTCCAGATAATGCAACCACGATGTCAGAACTCACCAGGTCATACATGAGTATACTGAGAATTCTACACATACCTGAAGTGTGTCTTGCAAACAGTGTGTCTGATAATTGAAGATGCTGGAGGTCCTCAGTTAGAGATGAGACAGCCATCTCTTGGGGATGCTCCAGCTCTAGATTTCCTGCACTGAACAAGCAGGTGGTTTAGAAGGCCTACCTATGGGAACCACCCCACCTCTATGATCCTATGATTTATATAGAAGCATCATTGTTCATAATGCTTTCCAGGATAACATAAGCTGAATATAAGTTCCTGACCCAAGGAGCTAATAATCTAAATTTAAAGACTGCATGTTGGGAGGTTGGGAGTCTCCTTTCTTGGAGGTTTTTAAGTAAAGGTTGGATGGCCTTCTTTCATAGATGCTTTAGTTGAGATTCCTGCATTGCAGGGGGTTGGACTAAATGATCCTTGGGATCCCTTCCAACTCTACAATTGCATGATTCTATGTGGGCAGAAATACCAGATTAAGAGAAAGAATGGGAAGACAAAGTATCATTTCAGAGAGAGACAGGGAATGGGAAAAGCAAGGTACGGTAAGCAATGGGTGAGTTTAAGGAGAGCACTAGAAATCTTCTAATGTTTTTGCCCAGCAGTGGGGCAGCAGGGCACTCACATGACAAGATGTTTGAGGGGCCAACAAGTTTAAATAGGAGGGTAGCTACTTATCAGCTTGAGAGCTCATTCAGTTCTGCTATATGAGATGGAGATCAAAATCACTCCCAGTCATTGATTCTCTGGGATTCTGGAATATCCAGCTGCCCATGTTAGGGCCAAAATTCTAAAGCAGTGTTCCTAGAATCGATGTGAGAACCAAGATATAGCTTCGTTTTAAAATCTTTGAAGGGATGCTATAAAAATAGATCTGATTTTGGTGCCAAAACCCTTTCTTGTGGAATATAGACGCTGCAGAGTCCTGCAGGTTACCCGCATTCCTCTATGAGAGAGATGTGCCACATGAATGTAGGAATTTCTCATTGCAAAGCGCTGAGTTGTTTCACTTTTCTTCCTAAGGAGCTACTTCTGTACATACACACACTTCCTTAACTAGCATCAATAATAACAGCCTCTGTGGCATTTTAAGAGATTAACATATTTATTATGTCATGAGCTTGTGAGGGAACAGAGCTCAGTTCATTAGGTGCCTTTCTAATGAATGGCTGTTGCCATTCACGCTTTGATGACTTCCAGATTTGACCATTGTAATGTGCTCTATGTGGGGCTACCTCTGAAGATAGAAATTTAGTTAGTGCAGACTACAGTGGTCCACCTGTTTAACCAATACTCTGATACATCACCTAATATCCTGTTCATTTCTAGGCTCAATATCCAAGTACCAGTTCTCACCTTTCAATCCCTGTTTAGCTCAAGTACTGGTTATCACAGGGAAAGTCTCCTCCTGTGTAGGCACGTCCCCAGTTAAGATCTTCTGTGGAGGCTGTGGTCCAGATTCATGGGGGTTGGTGGCTGGATTAGCAGATTCAGAAGCAGCATCAGTGATATGGATTTTTCTCCCAAAGTAAGTTCATACAATTTCCACCTTGCTGATAGGTAAACACTTTTTTTGGTCTCAGGTGGCATTAGAGAAAATTGCTCCTTTTCCCTTCCTCAGAGAGAAGGTTGGGTGATGGTGCACCATGCCCAAAAGGGAAAGGCAGAGTGCCTACTTGGACCAATGGTTGGATGCATGTGTCCATTGTGGCAATGGCTAATGGAGAAGGACATGGGCAAGTGGTATATGAACAACCCATCCACCCCTTTCCCAGAGACAGAGATATCCAACCCATCTCATTGTGCTGGGGAGGGTGGCTTGGGCAGATGTAGCTTTCCACCCAGCTCTCCTAGTTGAGCTGCATATCTTCTTTGGAAAATATGTCTAATTAAGATTAATCTTTTGCTGAATCAAATAGTAGCTCTCCCCTGATCCAGCTCGAAGCTTAGAAGACAGCAAGCATGGGCCTGCCTCTTCTGCCTAACTGGTGCACATGACTCAAGTCTACCATCACTGCACATCTATGCAGTGACAGAATGACTGAACATGCCCTACATGTTAAATCCAAAGCACATAGGCCAAATGTTCTGCCGATCCCATGATTTTTTCCTTAGCATCACAGGAATGCTAGGAAGACCAAGTCTACACTCATTCCTCGCTCAACAACTTTGGTCAATCCAATAGTTAGATCACTGCCAGTGTTTTTATAGTGGGAGTAGATTGCAGTCTCTTGAAAGTTGGACATCCCTGGTCTATGGGAAGCCCACAAGTAGGCCTGTTTTTGTGTTGCCTCCTTCTGGACTTCTCACAGAGCAGACACACGAAGAAGGGCCTCAGATGATGATGACAGGGTCCGGGTCAGTTCATATAAGGAGAGATGGTCCTCGCTGCCTCTTGTGAGAGCAAATCCCACAGTTCTGCTGGGTGAAGAACTATGCACTGTGTGAAGGAGTACTTTCTTTTGTTTGCACTGAATCTTCCAACCTTCAGCTGTGCTTGATGGTCCTGGGTTCTGCTTCCATCTGTCCACTTTCTCCACACCACGTATCATTTTACGAACTTGTCAAGACTTTCCTTTCTGCACAGGAGAGTTGTGGCAGCCTTGTCATCTTTTGGGGTGTTTATTTCTGCACAAGGAAGGGTCTAATTCCCTTTTAATGAGAGCACAAAAAGATATCTGATTGAATCCCCCTTTTCATATCACAAAAGTACTCCCATTGGGGAATTTTACCCTGGTTTCAAAATATGTGGATTTAGTAATCATGTTCCAGATTTAGGGTTCTCTTTTCACCTGATCTCTCTGGCTAGCTGTTAAGAGAAGGTTGCATAACTGCTACCTCCCCCCCCTCCCCCTGTGCTCTCTTTCCCTTAATGATGCCATTTCGTATCATAGTCACTAAGGTTGGCCTTAGTCAGCAATTTCCTACCTTTTGATTTTCTTGCCCCTTTTGTCAATATTCATTTTAAATGCTTGAAGTCAGGCTCCTTTTCAGCTGACATGGCTCCATAGCCTCCCACACCCTTCAGGTGTATAACTGACAGGTGACCAGTAGCGCATCGGGAGACTTTAAATGAATCCCAGAAGGCAGTATTTGTATAAGCATGAAAGGGCATCCCAGCCTTTCTGCTGAATAAAGGATGTGATCATAATTATAGGGAGCTAATACAAAAGGACTTTCTGCTAGCCAGGTTTTTGATCAAAAGATGTGAGAGCTTAAAAAAATCACGTGTATATGGCAAACATGTTGTTCTGCTGACTTAGAGAAGGAGCAGCTGCCAATTAGTGAATCAAAAAAACTAGCCCTTATAACACATATTCATGTCCTTCAGTTTACAAGTGAAATTAGTGATGCACACACATTGCTCCAGAATACGTTTACTTCAAATAAGTCCTGTGCAGTGCAGTCCTAGAGATGTCTACTTGGAAGTAAATTTCCTTGAGTTCAAAGGAATTTAGATGAAAGTTGAGTGTGCATAGGATTGCAGCACAATCCCCTCTGCATTTACTCAGAAGAAGCCCCATTGTAGTCAGTGGGGTGGAAATGGAAGCTCTTCAACATATAACAACACAGATTTGTAATAATGGTGGAAAGGCCATAGTGGTAGAGTTTTTGCTTTGCATGCAAAAGGTCCCAAGTTAATAGAATCACAGAATTGTAGAGTTGGAAGGGACCCAGAGGGTCATCAAGTCCAACCCCCTGCAATGCAGGAATCTCAGCTAAAGCATCCATGACAGATGACCATCCAACCTCTGCTTAAAAACCTCCAAGGAAGGAGAGTCCACAACCTCTCATGGGAGTCTGTTCCAATGTTGAACAGTTCTTCGTGATGTTTAGTCAGAGTCTCCTTTCTTGTAACTTGAATCCATTGGTTTGGGTCCCAGCCTCTGGAGCAGGAGAAAACAAACTTGCTCCACAGCCCTTTAGATATTTGAATACGGCTATCTTCTCTCAAGTCTCTTCTTATCCAGGCTAAACATGCCCATTTCCCCCAAACATTTTCACACCCCTGATCATCTTGGTCATCCTCCTCAGCACACCTTCCAGTTTGTCAATATCCTTCTTAAATTGTGGTGCCCAGAATTGTCCACAATACTCCAGGTGTTGTCTGATCAAAGCAGAATAGAGGGGGGCTATGACTTCCCTTGATCAGGACGCTATACTTTTGTTCATGCAGTCTAGAATAGCATTTAGCCTTTTTTTATTTTTGCTGCTGCATCACACTG
Organism: Podarcis bocagei; assembly: GCF_964188305.1. Classification (NCBI taxonomy): domain Eukaryota; kingdom Metazoa; phylum Chordata; class Lepidosauria; order Squamata; family Lacertidae; genus Podarcis; species Podarcis bocagei. The sequence continues at coordinate 65,288,473 of NC_138126.1, forward strand.
TCAAAATGTTAAGCTTCTGGACTACTAAGACCCCTAGATCCCTTTCACGTGTACTACAAGTAATCCAGGTGTCCTCCATCTTATATTTGTGCAGCTGGTTCTTCCCACCTAAGTGTAGAACCTTATATTTTAGGATCCTTTCCTTCATTCTACAAATAATCTCGTCCAACCCTATGATTCTGATTTCAGCCACCCCATCCCAAATAAAACAGCTCTCAAGTACACATATAATCTATTCCTTCAGGAATGCAGAGGGAAGAATGGGCTGGACTGAGAATTAAGGGGGTGGACATTTTTGTGGTATATTCCAAACCAAATTGTATTCCATTTCCTTACGATTCCCCCCTGCCCCCATCCCCACCCACACACTTCATGATGAAAAGAAGTTTATGAGGGGGGAAACGTGGTTGCTGAGGAAGACTTGAACAAAGTTCCCTTGGGATTCAGCTGCTGCAAGACAGATGAACTCACTGAGTGACCTTGGGAAAATCTTTCCAAGGCAAACGCTCCTGCTGTTGGAATCAATTTGGGTGGGGTGAAACAATATTAGCGAGAACACAATCAATTTAGTTTCTTAAAAAAATCATCATAAACCCCTTCAGTCTTCCACAGTAATTGCAGCACCTCACAACTTTAGAACACCTCTCTAGTGTTCCAACACTGAAGGCACTTGGCAGGGAAAACATTGTTTGAGACTTTGAGTAAAAATGCAAGTCACAAATGGAGCTCAAGTCTTTGTACCTCTCTGTACATACACCCAAAATGGATAATGTAGCTTTGGGACAGGGGTTATCATCCCTAAACCATCTGATACTCTAAGTCCCCCCCCTGCTGACACCAGACAGCTGAGGCAGTAACTGAGGTTGGCACTCACCCCACAACCCCAACGTCCACATGCCAGGAACTTTAAAGCTTCTGAGAAGGAGGTCTGCTCTCCCTTTTACAGATGAAAAAGTCATATGAGAGGTAAATTTTAAGCGGAGAAAATGCTTTCACCTCCAATACCCTCATCCAAAGGTCCTTTTAGGGACACCGACTTTCCTCAAGGATCCTGGAAGAGACAAAATGGAATTAGGCTGTGTTTGTGTCCTCCCATTATTAGGTCCTAGGTCTGCCGCTTGCTTCCTGTCAGGCTCAGCCACCCATCATACCAAAGTTTTGCACCAGAACTCTGCTCTCTTGCTGCAATGTCTCCCTAATCTGACCTCTCCTTCTATTTCTCTATCAACCTACCAACCTACACACACACACACACACACACACACACACACACACACACACACACATTTACCTAGGCTGTTTCCCCTGATATGCAGAAGCCATTATCGTCTCTTGGGAATGGTACATCTAGGAGGCAAAGTACAAATGTATTGTTTTGAACTAGGGATGGATAATTCTGTGAATTATGGTTTCTCTCCGTTTCTTCATCTTAAGTTCAGTTCTCCACATTTTCACATATGTTTGTCATTTTTTAAAAGTTCTCAAATGTTCTTATGACAACCAACATTTTAATGCAAATGTATCCTATTGTACAAAGTTTTGCCCATATTACTTGGCTGGAGAACTGCATTGCAAAAATTGGAGTATGAATCACATTCTTCTCCAGCCTTCATCCAGATGAGCAAGAGGTATCATCAGAGTTCAAGGACAAATTATTTGAGCCAGGCAGAAAATTCTCAAGGAAGGTAATATAAAGCCCTACACAGCTTAGGCCCAAGATCATATTCCCTCCTACACACTTGTATGAAGTTCTGAGCTCTTTGGGGGAGGACCTTTGGGGGGAGGAAGCAGGAGAGGGCCTTCTTGGTGGCTACACCCAGACTCTAGAACTCCCTCCATGGAGAAGAAAGACTGGCTCCCTCCTGGTTGTCCTTCTGCCAGCAGGTGAAGACCTTCTTGTTCCAACAAGCTTTGGGGAGCTGGCTGCTTTTAATGAAACAGCTAGTGCCATTGCTGTTTTTTCATGGTAATTATTTGTATCTTTTAAACATATTTTATATACATATATCATTCTAATTCTATCCGTGTTTAATTGTTTTTTAATTATTGTTTTTGTGTGTGTTTTTAGCAATTCTTGTTTTTATCTGTAAGCCACGTTGAGTCCCATCAGGAAAAAAGGCAGGGTGTAAATAAATTCATGAAGTTGTTGTTGATGATGATGATAATACAAAGCAGGGCTGAGAGGGAAGGCCTGGAGAGAGGAGGTATGACTGATAAGCAATGACCTGGCGGTAGTCTTGAGGGCTCCATTCATTTTGCCTCTGAGTCTGAGGTTCCCCACCAGCCTTGAGGATCTTTAAAAACAAACAAACAAACAAACAAACAAACAAACAAACAAACAAAAAACACCTTTTGCAGACTTGGGGGTTCCTCCCAGTATGGTGATGTGTCTCTTTTGCTTATCAGTGGCCAGTTTTAGATCCACTCCTGCCAGTCCTCAGCACTCAAACACTCTCTTAGTTGGAGTGAAGATGATGAAGATGTAACTTGCCCTGCAATGCTTCCCAGCTCTCTCCAGCAAAAGCTTAAGTTCCCCTTTCTGTCAAATACACGGTGAGAAGCTATTGAGCTGGAAAGATGCCATCAGTCAAAATGTTGCCTCAAAACAACATGCTCTGAGGTTGGCTTGCTCTGTGTAATTTCAAAATTATCCGACGACAATGAGGATGCTACACATTCTGTACAAAGTTTTAGGATAAAGGGAAAAAGTGACACACATCCTGAGATGCAAATGCAGACAAGCAAAGCCCCATGTATTCCGGATGAAGTCTCTGCAGCTGCCTGTGTTTGGCTGAGGATGCTGTCACTGTGAGTGATTATCCTACAGTGCCTCGGGAAAGGGCTTTTGTTTGTATTTCAGGTAGACAGCTTTACTGCATTATATATGATCCTGGTGATTGTTACCAATATCTGCTTCACCCTAAATACAGTGTGGATGTTCATTGCTTACACGACTGTCATCTCCACCATTCACACACCCACTCAAGGTGTCGCATATTGGTGCCAGCAGTTACAAATCAGTACAAATGAGTCCCTATGTTTAAGAGGTCAGAAATGGAGGGGGAGTGGATTCGGAGCAAACTTTCCTGCATATCTGTGAACAAATCGGAAGAGCCAGTATCTCACAAGCAGAACAGAAATCTTGTCCAGTGGGTCATGTCTATATCTTCGGTAAGACAGAGTTTGTTCTGACAGGCTTTCATCAGATTTATGACACATACAAGTCATACACAAACAAATTTTATCTGATCATTACGGAGTTTTCCACACATGGCACATTTCAAACTGGGAACATGTGCGAGAGCATTGGTTTTGGTTTTTTGATGAGTCTGTTTTCAAATGTCTTTTCGTGTTTAGGAGGGGTTGGAAGATGAAAGAGAAATCATTGGATTTTACTGTCTGATCTCAAACTAAAGCAGCACAGCGGGTGGAATTTAGGGTCAGATGAGCAACTCTTTAAAATGACATGACATCATGAATGTTCTATATTTATGCTCCTCTCTGTAATGCTCCTATCAAATCCACTCAATCTGAAGGTCAAAATACAGTAGTAGTAGTCACTGACTGAGCAGTAGGTTCAGCTTGGCACCTGAAAATCAAAATGGACTTTTGTTTAAAAATATATCTATCCTTGTCACCTTCCATCATTTTGACAGAGGTTGAGGGAAGGAGATCCTAACTAACAAGCAAGCTGTTATCAAGATATGTGAACTAGGACAAAACACAATTGTGTTCTGCCCTTGCTTGCTTTCTGTCAATTCTTGCACTGGTGATGTGTGTATATATATATATATGTGTGTGTGTGTGTGTGCAAATCTGCTAAGGAGAGTATGATTCAAAAATAACTTAGTAGCACAGTGCCAAGATGACAGAGCCATACTTTTCCTAGGATACATGATTTCAAAGACATAAAATAAAACTGCAAACAAGTACTTTCTGAGAACCAGTGGGATCCCAGTGAACTGAGGGAGGGTTCGAGCCAGAGTTGAGAAACATAACATGGGTTTTATAAATCAGTTTAACCAAGGAATGGGAGACCACTTAACACACAGTGATTGCCCTACAAAGAGAATGCTCTGGTGAAGAAAAATAGTGCGTCCACAGCCTGCATTCATTGAAGTGCAATGCATTTACTTCATAGTATTTACACAGTGGAAAAGATAGGTATGTGTTTATTACATGTTATGGTGGTGTACATGCAATTTTCCTACAGTAAAGTGATATCTTTGAAGCAAAATTGCCATATCTCTCTCAGTGTATAGCCTTAGGAAAGTCAATCTCAGGTTTTTTTTTCTTACCACCCCCAAAATAGGAATATGTATAGTGACATTTCTGAAAGGGATTGTTGTGAGGCTAATGGAGGCAAAGTGCTGCAAAGCATTGCCTTTCCTTACCTTACATTCCCCATAGTGCATGTATAGCATAAATGTGCAGATTTACATTGAATGGAATGAAAGTTTTTCTCATCTATAATCATTTGTTCCAAGGGAAAAATTTGTTTGAAGGGGAGGGGAAGGAGAAATCTGTACTTTTAATGTTGAGAAAACAGATGGAAACTGTTGACAGCTTTCCAACTGGAGCTAATAGGAATGAGTCCTGGAGAGGTGAAGGCAAATGTCAACACGGTGAGTCATTGGAGAGCAAAGAGGAAAAGCAGAAGGCCATGAGATGCTCTCAGATGAAATCCACCTAAAGAAGGGAAGGCAAGTTCACCCCTTGAGCTGCAGCTCATTAGCTTCCAAACCCTTCCAAGCTTGTTTTCAAAAGTAGGTGAACTTTGTGTCAGCATCGCAGCTGTAATTGCGGCTTTCCCTAAACACTGTCTGCTAAAATTCATCAGCTGTTAGCTTAATAAAAAATGTACACAATGAAGCAGACTCCTCTGCTATCAGCATGTGTCCTGGGTGGCATTCAGTCAAATGGAAGGACATTTACGGACAGCTTCAGATTGTTATGCTCTACCAGCAAAATGCTGTGGTGGTTTTTCATAGAATCATAGGAGGAGGAGGAGGAGTTTGGATTTGATACCCCGCTTTATCACTACCCGAAGGAGTCTCAAAGCGGCTAACATTCTCCTTTCCCTTCCTCCCCCACAACAAACACTCTGTGAGGTGAGTGGGGCTGAGAGACTTCAGAGAAGTGTGACTAGCCCAAGGTCACCCAGCAGCTGCATGTGGAGGAGCAGAGACGTGAACCCAGTTCACCAGATTACAAGTCAACCACTCTTAACCTCTACACCACCCTGGCTCTCCAGGGAAAGGACCCCAATAGATAGAGTTGAAAGGACCCCAAGACTCATCTTGCCCAACCCCCTGCAATCTCTAACAGATGGCCATCCAACCTCTGCTTAAAAACCTCCATTGAAGGGAAGTCCACCATTTTTCGAGACAGTCCATTCCACTGTTGAACAGTTTTACCATCAGCATGTTCTTCCTAATATTCAATTTCCTTTCCTGCAATTTGAATTCAATGTTTTGGGTCCTAACCTCTGGAGAAGCAGAAAACATTCACATGGAAGCTGCATCTTCCATGTGACAACCCTTCAGATATTAGAAGGCAGCTCTAATGGACTTGGATAGGACCCTGGCATGGGGTCAAAATCCACAGTTAGTCACTTGGGGCATGTTCCCTATACCAGATACAAACTACCCTTACTATAATGCTCGTACTAGCTGCTGAACAGGTGGGACACATGACCACCACCAATTGAAAAATGATGACTTCGCTAAAGCACTGACTCAGCACTGCAGTGATGTGACTAAAGGTGACATCACAATAAAGCTAAAGGCTTCTCTCCATGAAATAATGCATCTCTAGGGAATAGTTTCCGTAATTTCATTATGTGTATGTATGTGTGTCCTTTAACCAGCAGACGTTCTTCAATCTAAACTTCATTAGCTATGACAATAGTATGCAAACTAGTTTGCCAGATTAATTGACACACAGCTGCCACTGCCAGAGTTTGTTGCTCATTGCTCATTTTTGATTTCTGTGGAAAATGGGAAATCCAGAAAGAAAGAAATTTCTCCTTTCAGACTCCATTAATTATTTTGGAAGTTTTGGTTTGCTAGAAAATTGTGACAGTATTGTTACAGGTGCAGCACAGAACCTGCATGTTGTGGAGACAAGCTGTGCAAAATGACTCCCTCCCATGGAATGACATGACTACTGATGTTGTCATTAAAAAAATGTTGGGCAGAGCATGGGGACACAGAGTGCTACTGTCCTAGTATAAGCTTCCCAAAGCTGATGCCTTTCACATGTTTTGGGCCACAACTCCCAACATTCCAGGCCACTGCCTTTGCTGGCTGGGGCTGATGGGAGTTCTAGTTCAAAACTTCTGGGGGGCACAAGGTTGGGGAAGACTGCCCAACTATTTGGAAATAGAACCAATGCTACTGAATGAAAACAGCAAAACCAGGTAGGTATAATAACTGCATCCACTTCGTCAAGGACTCAGACTTCAATAAATAACCCTATGAAATATTGTGCTGGGAACTTTAACCTTTAACCTTTCCCATTTCCTTTTGTTGCTAAAGAGAATGATATACATATTCTAGCTTTAAGATTAACTGGGTAGCAATGACTGAAAAGATTCCACTGATTAAAAATAGAATAAAAACTGCACAGACCACAAGAACGTTTCATTTTATTGTGCCCTGTTGTTTTTTAAAGATTGACTGGAAAGCTACAATTTAAAACCAGCTCAGAATGCGCACATTGAACTCACAAAACAAACTGGGTCCTGTCGAATTCCCATACCACTCACTGCTCCTGACACTTTCCACTCCTGAGTATGCCACCATATCCCACTTGTCTAAAATCTGAGATGACCAATTCAAAATGACACTGAGCCTCTCTTGCTTTCCACACATGCAAATGGAACATGGATAAATAATAGCACAACTATTGCTAGAGCTTTGTAAAAAAAACTAACATGTCACTAAAATCTGTGTTTTAACTTTGGTGTGTGTGTGTGTGTGCGCCCAGCTGTGTTTCAGTTGCATTTATGTGGCTCTGGATTTTATGTTTTTGTGTCTTTATTTTTTCAAATTGTTTTCTTAGTTTTTTTATTGTAAGCCACCCAAATAACTTTATATCATGGGCTGCATGATAATTTAATAAACAAAATAAAAGAAGTACTTTATTTACTTTTTCAAGTGCCCATTCAGCATTCCTGATGTTTTATCAAATGCATGCAAACAGAATTGGTTAAAAATAAGGCCACATCATTTCACAAAATTGCAGCCCAGCACAAGGGAAGGGCCAGGTTCCATCCCCTTGCACGCAGAAGGACCCTAGTGTAGCTGCTGATGTGACTGGTCTCTGCCTTAGGCCCTGGGAAGCCATCGCCAGTCAGAGTAGATCCCCTTAGTACAAGCAGTCTAGCCTGGTATAAGGCAGCTTCTTGTGTTCCTCTGGCTTCAAGAGTTAAACTACAAAATAGGAACTGAAATGGGGATACAGTGGTACCTCGGGTTACATATGCTTCAGGTTACATACGCTTCAGGTTACAGACTCTTCTAACCCAGAAATATTACCTCAGGTTAAGAACCCTGTGTCCCTGTGTCCCACAACTGTTCTAAAGGTTCTAAAGGTAAACAACTATTTCCTTTTTAAAAAGCCAAAACTTTGGGGTCCCCCCCCCAAAAAAAGGTCAACAACTCTGGGCAACCTAGGGGCGCCAGGTGGATCTTTGCACCCCGGCACTGCATATGCTTAAGACGGCCCTGTGAATGAGCTTAGTAGAAGACAGTTCTCTCTTCATGTTCTGCTTAGAGTGTCTCCTTTCCTCTTTGCAGACTGTAGTTTCAAGGAATGGACTGGGGCAATGACAAGAAGATCGTCACCTCCACTTGGGTTGACTGAGTGCTATAAGACTGGTCTCCTCATACATGAAAAGTCTTTTCTGTTCCTTTGGAATGTTGGTACCTACAATTCCTAACAAAAGGCTTCTGGGTTTGTTTTTACAAAAGTTATTTTAAACAAATTTTTTTCAATTCATTATACCGGTAATCATTGATTTCAATGGGCAAAACATGCCTTACTTTGTGCCAGCCCATGGCTATAGCGTACTTGTGGACAATTTTCTGCACAACTTGCTACCATGACACATATCCCATGATCTCTTTACTGCACATCTCTTTTTGTCACACAAGGTTTTAGATAATTACAGATCAACAAAAAGCATGGTGGAAGAACCAACAGTGGGTGAACATCCTTTTCCTATACCCTATCATGCTCATGCTGGAAGGTGGAACTTGTGGTTTTTCCCATTTTTTCTCCTATTTTATGGGGTCCTCTTTATTATTATTTAAAATAATAGCTTCCTGCTCATTTATTCCAATGGGAAAATAATAAGCTAAGACAGCTCCAGAGCTGATGTGGTTTGTTCTCTATTCTGGAGGTATGTCAAGGGAAAGTGAGAACCACCCTGGAATTATGGCTGGAGGCTGGCATGCAAACTTTTTTTTTAAAAAAAGTTCTGTTTACTTAAATGCAACACATGAATGTTGCTCTGGCTGCCCCCTTATTCTCAAGTAATCCGGTGAATTAATCACGAGTAAATGCATTCAATATTGCAGCCTGTACAAATCCCCCCCAACAAAATTCCGCGATCAGTCACACCTGATGGGTATTCCCCAATGACAAGACGAAATGGTGCTAAACTCTTGCTGTTATGGAGACAAAAAAAGAAAGAAAAGAATATATTAATTTTAAAGGGAGTCAAGGAAAATACGTTGCTGTTAACATCACCAGCCAGCCCCCTTTATGTTGAGAAGCAGTGCAGCTCAGCCTCTCTCTTGCTGATCGCAAACTACATCAGCCCAGGACACAGGGAGAGCAGGGGAGCAAGTGGTGAGTCCTGGAACTGCCTCTGAGATGATTTAGAGATTGACTCTTAAAGAGTGATTCATTATGAGCTGCTGCAGGCTTCCCAAATGTGGAAAATTCCAAAGATCTGTGGGGTATGCTCAGAAAATATCCAATAGACAAAAATGAAATCTAGACAGGCTTTTCTCAGGCAGGCCCTTGATTAGGGTGGGAGAAGAGCAGCTGGGAAAGTAAATCTGTTCTCAGCTCTTTTGCATAATTTCTTTTCTTTTCTTCTTTACTGCTTCCCTTGGCACCACGAGATTGGCTTTTGGAGCCTGGGAAGGAATATGAACAGCAGATGCTGCGCGTGTCTCTCTGTCACAGGGTAGAGCAAAGTAGAAATCGTGGGGCAGAATTCATCTGTGAAATATACACAACAGGTTAACCAGTTCTGGAGAGCCAAGGTCACAGATCTTCCTGTGAAAGGTTCTCTCTCTCTTTTACTATTATTGAGTGGAAATGATTCTGTAAAGCCACACCAGCAGTCCTGCATTTCCTTTCAGATGCACGTGCCCTATTCATGGAGTGGCTCCTTTGTTTTTCTTTGCAGCGACTTGACTTGTGAGTATTTTCTTGCTTTGATACAGAATGACAGAAAAACAAGCCTTTTTTGGAAAAAAAAGAAAAGAGAGGGAGAGAAGTAAACTTTGAGTGGAAACTAGCACCTCATCAAGCAATTGGCTGATATTAGCCCTGCTGAAATCAATGAATACTGTTGTTGTAGTAGTACGTAAAGGACCATTTGCTAAGAAATAAAGGATCATTCTGAAGTACTGCAAAGTTACTTTCTAAAGTGCACCCGGCACTTTAGAAGTTGAGCTTCAGGGCTGGTTTTCAGAGCCAGGGCTTATGCCTGAAATGCATTAGTGACTACAACTGATGAGCAATTGCAACTAACCTATGTCCCTCTAGCATGGTGCTGGACTACAACTCCCAGATCATCCCTGATCATTGGCCATGCTGGCTGGGATTTGGAGTCCAGCAGCAGCAGGGGACAGAGGTTCCCATCCCTGGGTTTCAAGAGACCAAAGGCTTCCAGGACAAAAAGTGAAACTTCCCAATTTTTTGAAATCCCATGATATTTCATATTGGAAAGTAGTGTAAGATTGTAAAAAAAATAATCGATGGTCCATCTATCTAGTAGGCAGCTGCATACACATTCCTAGCCTGAAAAGCTCAGAGCCAGTGAACTTGCTGGCGAAAGCAAAGGTATGGCAAAGATTCGACACCCAGTTCTAGGCAGATCTGGAGAGGGTGCAGACAGAGGTGGAGCAAGGTGGGTGCGGTCCACCCCGGGTGTCACCTCTGAGGGGGAGGTGACAAAATGTTGTGCGGCACTGAATCTCTGTGAGAGACCCTGTGGCTTTGGCATGCACAGGCTTCTCTGGCTGCGGAATTTTTTTTGAAATTAAGTCAAACCAAATTTCAATGGAGGGGGTGGCAAGAAATTTTCCATTCCGGGTACCACCTGACCTTGCTACGCCACTGGGTGCAGAGTGTGCATGAGGGGAGAAGTGGGGCGGAGACCTGTTGCACAAGAGGGAATCCTTGCACTGATAGGATGCTTACTTAGTGTTGCATTGGCTATAAGCCGGAAGTTCTATTCATGTGATGTAACTGGGAATCAATGTGGGGAGAGAGAAGGGTGAGATCGCACACTGGCCTTTCTCTCCGTGTGTTCAATGGAAGCTCTCAACAGCTGCTTTTGCAGCACCTGCTCGTGCATGCATTTCCACATGCAGCTAAGCCTAGATAGGCTGAATGTTGTGTAGGGTCACAACGAGGGTATTAAAGTATTGCATTTTCAGAAGGCAAAAGTGCAGCCTCATCTATCCTCTGTCAAGAAGCCTGACATTGAGGGCGTTAAGTTTCCAGGATGCAGATGAGACCTAGAATTAATGGCAGTTTCCCTGAATCGGAGTGCTTTCTGGTACTTTCCCTTCCCTCCACATGCGCCACGTTTTGAAGAGGATAATAGTGGTGCTCTGAATCTATAAAGCCACTTGTAATGGAGTACTCGGCAGTGCTTGAGAGAAGGATACGTATGTGTCAAAGCAGGGCAGGAGAGGAGGGAACTGTTGCAAGCACATAATAGTGCTTTCTGAACTTAGGCCTAGTCAGCTGAAAATAGCCTTCAAATTCTAAACTTCTCTCAGTAGCTAGCTAGCTAGCTAGCTAGATATGGATAAGTTGATTTTACATTTGACACACACAAACACATTGTCCCCGAATTTCCCCCCCCCCATAAAATTCAATTTTTCTAGTCTTTTCTTAAGCACAAGGGTTAGCCAAACTGCAGGAGACTAATAATACTGATTTCCTTTAAGCAACCACAAAACTCAGGCACAATAAAGGAAACTACATATATTCACTGCCCCGAGGCCTCATTTCTGACCTCAGAGGGCCACTGCTTATGTGAAAGATAATTAATCATCCATGCTGGCTCAGGCCTAGTCTTTTCCCCTGAGTAGCCGCCACCACTGGTGCCAAATTGGGCCTAGCAGTGTAGATGATAAACAGGGTCTGACATTCAGTCCCATGGACCAGCTGCCTGCAGTGGATCACTAGCCGCACTCTGCAAGCTAATTACCTCAAGCTCACCGCTTCTAAGCAGGCAGCCACTCCGCCGGTGACAATTTTTCATGCGCAAGCAGAAGAAACCGACAGTTTCGCTTTAAAACAAACGTTTCTACATTGGAATATTGATTGCAAGCACAGGAAAATGCAGGCTCTTGACATGAAATTATCACATGCCTTTTATTCAAATTAAAATAAAACTTCCAGATCATGAGGGGGGAAATGGCCACAACAAAAGAAATAAACCCAAAAGAAATAAATTCTTTATTATTATTAAAGAGTTAAAAAAATTACCCCAACAATGTGTGTGTTTGTGTGTGTGAGAGAGAGGGGGGGGCAGTGAAGTGCCACTCACAAGGCAGGCAGCACTCAGACTAACTCTCTTACACATTAAAATATTGCGAATTGCTCTGTTTTTTTAAAAAATCTACTGGTGGTTTTTATTAACTGGTGCTATTGGTGCTGATATTTTAATTTTGTAAAATTGCACTGCAACTGATTACCAGGTATAAAACGAGGTATTTTTATTTAAAAATTATGTTAAAAATTGGCAGGTGAGTGATTTGTGGCAATCCCCCCCCCCCCATAAAAAGCTCAACAACTCTGGGCAATCTTCCCCCATTTTCTTAATCTGGAGTCCCCCAAAATAGTCTTATACATGGGGGAGTGTTATACGTGGAAAAATACGGTAATTAAAAGCATGCTATGGGTCCATGTGGGCTGGCACTATCTCCACACCTATACACAATATGGCCACACTCCTGCCAGTCATGCATTTAGCATCAGTGGATGGCTGTTCCCAACTGCCTTTCCCCATCCTCCTCCAACTTCAATAACATTCATAATAAAGTTACAGATAGGTAGCCGTGTTGGTCTGCCATAGTCAAAATAAAAAAAATCCTTCCAGTAAGTTAGTTCTTGGTATGAGCTTTCGTGTGCGTATCTGAAGAAGTGTGCATGCACACGAAAGCTCATACCAAGAACTAACTTAGTTGGTCTTTAAGGTGCTACTGGAAGGATTTTTTTTATTTATTCATAATAAAGTTGATTCCAGAAGAACTCATGAACCCTTTGGGGTTGAGACATAAAAGACTGGAGGGTAGTGGGTGTTGCTAGGTACTAATGCCAACGCTGAGGCTACTTGTGGATGTGAAGTTACTGGATATTTTTTACTTGACTTTATGGTTGGCTTTATGCTTACTAGTTGAATTAGCATGCTCGTTGAATGGTTAATTGTTTTATTTTATTTTGTAGGGATAAACTTTTTGTTAGGAATCATTATTATGCTACTGTATTTTTGACTGTTGATTTTAACATGAACTGGTCTTGCTTTGCTGGCCACCCAGCCATTAGTTGAAATAAAGAAAAATCCTTCCCATTGCTGCCTTGTAAGCTTAGGTTTGGCAGAGAGCAGAGCAGAGCTACCAGGGTGGGGATAAATGATAAAAGTACTGTTGTTGATATGGACTAAGATGTCCCTATTTTCATCAGGGAAATGCTGGAAGGTATGCTAACCATAGCTGTCAGCCTTTCCCCTTTTTAAAGGGAAATTCCCTTATTCTGAATAGGATTCCTTGCAAGAAAAGGGAAAAGTTGACAGCTATGATGCTAACCTACCTGCCCTGAGCTTTGTGATAGAAGGGTGGGATAAAAAACCAAGAAAAACTGGACTGGGGTAACACTAGAGGAAGGCAACAACATGGAAGCAATTTGTTGTTGTTGTTGTTTAGTCATGTCCGACTCTTCATGACCCCATGGACCAGAGCATGCCAGGCACTCCTGTCTTCCACTTCCTCCCACAGTTTGGTCAAACTAATGTTAGTGGAAGCAATAGCAGGAATTAATTTATATTTGAATTTTTTAAAGTCTAAATAAAGAGTGCAACTCTGGAAGTAATCCAAACCCCACCACAAAGTTGATGGCTGGAGGTGTATGTGTGTTAGGACGAACGGTGGGTCCCTCTCCGCGGTTCTCTGTGATGGAGGCACATCTGCCTGAGGAGGTAGGAAGCTAGCACCAGCAGTCATCTTGTCTGGTAGTAAAGGTAAAGGGCCCCCTGACCATTAGGTCCATTTGTGACCGACTCTGGGGTTGCGGTGCTCAGCTCGCTTTATTGGCTAAGGGAGCTGGCGTACAGCTTCCGGGTCATGTGGCCGGCATGACTAAGCCGCTTCTGGCGAACCAGAGCAGTGCACGGAATCGCCGTTTACCTTCCCGCCGGAGCGGTACCTATTTATCTACTTGCACTTTGAGGTGCTTTCGAACTGCTAGGTTGGCAGGAGCAGGGACCAAGCAACGGGAGCTCACCGCATCGCGGGGATTCAAACCACAGACTTTCTGATTGGCAAGTCCTAGGCTCTGTGGTTTAACTCACAGTGCCACCCGCGTCCCTTGTCCCTTGTCCTGTGTCTGGTAGTAGCTGGTACCAAAACAGAGTGCTTTGTGGCAGGGTGTCAGGGAACTGCCATCAGTGTCCGAGGGAGAGAGCGAGCTCCAAAGGGATCCCAGAGAGCGTCCCGGGAGTGGTAGAGGCAGCCCATCTTCTGGGGAAGAGAATCAGTGTAGCTCCAGTGGAGAAGGGAGGCAGATGGGGGAGTCGGCGAGGCGGTCCCATGACTCCCTGCCGGGGACCAGCGGGGAGAGGAAGGGTCCTCCGCTGCCTACGCCCTCCTTGCGCAGAGGGCTTTCGCGCAGGGAGAGTAAGAGGAGACTGGGCGTCAAAGAGCTTCTCTGCTGGATGAAGTTTAAGAAATGCCCACTGACGGATTCTGCCAGCGATTGAGGCAGTGAGTGGCTGCCCGGACAGAAAAGGTTCACTCAGGCAACCCAGCCAGGTGTTGGGACAAGCTTACGCACGAGCAACCCCTAGAACCATTACACAGGGTGAAGCTGTGCTAGCCAAGGTCCCACTGGATCCTATGCCGACCCATTTTCAGCTGAAAGTACAAACTCTGTGGTCAGTTTTATTTGGTTTTCTTGTAGTGTTTTGCAGAGATGGCCTTGCCCTCCCATTCACCCTGTTTCTCTACAGCACTTTTCCGATGCAGCTTTCCAAACTCATCTATGGACAGACGGAGCTAACATCATGGTACTTTCCACATATACATGAAGAGGAAAAAAATGGGGGGTGCACCCAATTCAGAGATATGGTATGAATTTCATTGTGGCCTATTTGCAGTAAAACCCTGCTGGATTCTACAGAAAAATTTAAGTGAATTACTATAGATCCCCATTTAATTTCTTCCCTTTATCCCCATCCCACAAAATACTTTTATTGATTTAAGAGTTTTTGTTTTTTAAAAAAGTCAAACTGAAACTTGAAGATCACGCTTGATTGCATGGGACAAACCATTTTAAGTGGTGAGAGTGAAGGATGGAAAAAATGAAAATGGTGTAATTTAATCACATCCCACAACAATGGGGCAAGAAATCTTCCAGGAGCATTGCTGACAGTGATCATCTTGGCATGCCAACCCCCTTGGCTGAGAGGATCCAAGATTTTCCCACTCCCACCCTTTCTCAAACATAGGCCTTGCTTATTCCATATTTCCAAGTACAAAACAGAATGTTGGCTGGTTTGCATTATGCTCCTACATACCAATTAGTTTTTGAGAAACTGGCAGATTAAATATTGGATACATATGAATTTCATATAGTTGTAGAATAATAACTCAGAGATGTTGGTGTTTTTTTGAAGGAAGCAGGCATCACTATTCATTTTCCATAGATCACTTAGGAGTAGACTAACTTGACCAAAGCGTAATGACCAGAAGGGCCTTTAAAATATATGACCAAGTAATGATGATTGTCCTTCCCCATTTGTCTGCAAATAAAACAAGACCTATCAAATAATACAATATTCTAAACAAATTATAGATGCTTAGATTTAAGTGAAGAATTAATACCCTTGCATTCCCAAGGTTTAATGGAAAAATCTTAACCTCCTTGTGATCTATAACCTCATGTGATGTTATTTATTTTGTTTCCTGTGAAAGCAGAGTTTAACAGATTATTAACAATGCAGACACTGTGATCAAATACGGAGTACATATTGGATTAGAATCTGGACTGATAACCAAGCTCAGTCAGGGGCAAATGAGTATGGGTCAGATTACACACCTGCTACCTAGAAAGACTGGTCATGTGATGGAACAGCAAAAAAACATATATGCCTCCAAAAGCATGAGCTTTTATATTGCATATGTGCAATGTCCCAGACTTCAATAATCTTTTTTCTGCTTTTTTCTTTTGAAAGAAAGCACATAATATAAATTTAATAAACTACAATGCAAAAGGCAGAAAAGGGGCACCACAGAGATCTACTGTTCTGTTTCATGTATAGGGTTTCTAAATGATACATGTTTGAATTGACCCCATCTTGGTGCCCCACTTCTGCATTTGGGAGAAGTTTCTTTCATACACCCCAGTTGCATACATAAATGAAATAGCTGCTGAAAAACATGTTTGTATATGTTAATATTCTAATAATTAATAGCGAAAGCCCTGTCCATTGTAATGTTGGTTTTTATTTTTAACAGAAGGTAATTTGACTGGAACATAACATAGCAGCCTGGCTCTCTGTATGTTTACTGGCAATCAAGTCTCACTGCTTTCAGTGGGACTTTCTTACTATGTATGCATAAGACTGGAACCCTAAGACAATGGACTTCAACCAAGCCTATTCTTCTAAGTCCCAAGCCCTAGTCTTTAGATCCCAAACTCTTATTTCAGCCAGCAAACACATCACAAATTGACCAGGTAATGTCTTCCCCATGCTAAGGAAAAGTCTGTAAGTTCTGCCTGTTAAATGCTTATTGAAGGCACACACACCATACAGGGGACAGGCGGGAGATGGATTTCCAGAACACAAGTTTCATTCATTATATCAGTTTCATTCAGCTTCTGAAGAAGTGACTTCCAGTATGTAAATGGTTAATTCAGTCTCCAGTGTAGCTTAGCAGGGAGCCATCCTCAGCAGGGATGGATGCAGGGACTCCTGAAATGACAAAGGCCACTGCTCAACATTTCTAACTTTAAAGCTTGTGCCCGTCTTAGATTGACAGCCCTGACAAAGTCCTTTATACTACAAGCCTGACATGCACTACCAGCTACCCAAGAGTTCTAAACCAAACTCTTGCTGACACAATGCTCCAAGAGCAATATATGAAGGAAGACCTGGGATTTCTTTTATACTCATTAATGCATTTCAGCATTAACCATTTTATGTGGAAGGCAATAGCCTATTAGGTTTATGAGAGTCGGTATTAAATAGGTAACCCAGGAGCTACTAAAAATTTAACAGGATAAAATTAACAGCACATGAAACAAGAAATCCACAGCACACTTATGTATGTTGCCCTTTCTTGCATGCAGTTTTGTTAATTGTCCATCAGTGGTATGAAACTAACAAGCCAGGCTTTGCTAAAGTTACAAAAGCCTTACTTGCATAAGGCAATCTGATACCCATTGCAGTGGCAGAACATGGTGGAGGAAGACACAGGTGTCATCAATTCTCTGAAGTATCTTCAGTTTATAAGCAGTTGAAGGCAGGAGGAAACATCCAGAGGCATTCTCCCATACCAAGAGAGCTGTCTCCACTGTCAACCTACTTTTGCCGCTGCTGATCTGTTTCAATTTTCTTGCCCTTGGAGAATGGAGATGGGTAGCAAGCAGTGGGAGAATGAAACCCTTTGAATGCTGTTTTAAATGGTCAAACCCACCGTTCCATGCATTGGATGAAAATACCACACGCCATACATCACAAGGCTATTTATCTACCTAACCAGCAGCTACCAAAGTCTTTATCTTTGTTTTCTATCTCTCACAGGATGACATTCATAGGGCTATTTCATTGGGGGGGGGGGATTCTTAAATTAGCTAGTAAGAGCTTCAACATTTTGCTATAAATAAGTAATAAAACCAAACGAGAATCGATTGCTCCTCCGGATGTTCTGAGAACAAATAAGACATATAGGGAGGCTGACTCTGTCCAAAAAGATAGATTAGGATTCAAAATTTCATTTTCATTTTCTTTTCTTTTTTTAACTAGAAACACTTTTCAAGAAGATATTTTTAGTGTGCCTTAGGGGAAGGGAGAGTGGGGAAACAAGCCTCAACAGGAAGAATTAAAATGAGTTGGGTAGTAATAAATGCCAACCCCAAAGTGGTATAGCTGTCAAAAACCCAGATTGTCCTAGGCTGGAAGGCTGGTCTATTTCTATATCCTGGGAGAGCCCCCTGATCTCTCTTTCTCTCTGCAGCTTTGACACAACCCTGACTTATGGAAGGGATTATCCCTTCCTATCAAAAAAGGAAAGCTGCAGAGCAGACACCCGTCTATTCTTCCAAAGCAATGAGCCTGAAAGGCTTCTTTTCAGCCAAGCTCCCATTACCAGCTGCCCTACAGTGAGAAAGCTAAACTCTACATAAGGCTTGTGTCAGGCCACTGAAGGAGCTGGGGGTTGAGGATGGGAGGCAGGTGAAGTGTGTGCTGGCGGGCGTGAGGGGGAGGGGAGAGAAGAAGCCTGCGCAGACTATGGAAGTGCTAATCCTATTTAGCACATACAGTATATATTACCAAGGAACGTGTGTGTGTGTGTGTGTGTGTGTGTGTGTGTGTGTGTTTGGTGATTGGGGTTGGGGGGAGAAACAGGGAAGCTGAGAAACAGCAACAATGACACAAAGCCATTCACAAGTGGCTTGCAGTGTCAAAAAGGTGACACAGTCTGCTTCTGGCTTGACTCCAGATGCTTAATTCATATTAAAATAAAAGTATCCTGTGCAAGTAGCCAACCATCCCTCTGACAGCTTGTTTCTATTCAGTACCCTCCACTAGGACCCACCACAGCCTGTTTTCTATCGCTACAGTGACAATTTGAAGCAAGTTGGCCAAATCCGCCAATGCAACGTTTCCGTGTAACATGAGGCCATTTAAATAATGCTTCGATGGCAGCACTTGGTGGATTGTGCCCAGTTTTTGAAATTCTCACCTGAATTTTGAAGTCTTGAATTCTGTGGGGTTGCTCCTGACGTACTATGCCCAATAGACAAAATAAAAATTGACAAATCTCCAGGTCAAAGAACTCAGATGTGAAATTGCTGTTCTTCTAAGAAAGCATGGCACTTCCCTCCCCACCCCCAGTATCTGGGAGTGGGAGTGGGATCCTGGAAATTACAGACTGGTTAGTTTAATGCCTGCCCCTAGAAAACTGGTGGGAAGTATTGTTAAAGATAAAATAGCCAACCATAAAGAAAAAGCATTACTGAAGCAAAACCAACATGGCTTCTGCAAGGGCACATCCTTTCCCATAGAACTATTAGAGCTATTTGAGAGTGTTAGAAAGCATATAGATAGAGGTGATCTGAGTGACATTCTGTACTTTGATTTTGAAAAAGTTTCAACAAAGTATCTCACCAAAGAGGTAAGTTTAGAGGTCCTCTTGTGGATCAGAAACTGGTTAAGTAACAGGACGCAAAGAGTAGGGATAAATGGACAGTCCATTGAATGGAGAGAAGCAGAAAGTCGAGTTTGCCAAGGATTGGTCTTGGGACCTGTGCTTTTTAACCTATTGATAAATTATCTAGAGCTAGGTGGCTGATGATAGTAAATTCTTCAGGGTCATTCAAATAAAAAGGGATCCAAAAGAACCTTTCCAAATTGAGTGAATGGGTAGTAAAATGGCCAATGTAGTGATGCATGTTGTGGCAAAAAAAGAATAATAATTTCACATATATGCTCATGGGGAATAAACTGGCAATGACTGACCAGGAGTGGCATCCTGGGTTCGTAGTGAACAGCTTGATGAAGATGTCAAACTAGTGTGCAAGAGCAGTGGAAAGAGCAAATTCCATGCTAGGGATTGTTAGGAAAGGAATTGGAAACAAAACTCCTGATATCATAATGCCATTATACAAAACTATGATGTGGCCATATTTGGAACACTGTGGACAGTTCTGGTTGCCTTATCTCAAAAGGGAAATTATAGAGTTGCACCACAGTCTGACTGGGGCTGATGAGAGTTCCTCTGCTATCCAAAAGATCCTGATTAACTCATTAATAAGTCCCTTGTCTATCCTGAGCAAACTTTGCACTAGATTTCTATGAACTTAAAAGGTCATATGAAACCCCATTAAATTTCTTCTGGACCTTTAAGGGGGGGGACCCTAAACCTTAAAAGTCTTATTGGTGAACAGTTTGCAGCTATAATGATAAATACTGATAGGTCAAGTTTATTGTTGAATATATATTATATTATATTATATTATATTATATTATATTATATTATAATTAATGTGTTAATTTTTGCAAGTTAGATGACTCACACATTTGTTTCATTTCTAGATTTTGGGCAATTTAAATTAAAACAAACACAAATACAAACATTTTAGCTTGTCACAAATCCTTCACACAGTAAAAGATTTACAACTTTAAAGGGACTTGAAGCCCACATTTATTTTAAATTACAGGGAGATCAAAGGCTAGCTGGGGCAAGTGATTTGAAATGCATAAGGAATCTTAGGCCGTGGATCTTCTCTCCCCCGCACCCCTAAAACTACAAGGTGTATTTTGGACAAACCACTTGACTGCTAATGAACCACAAACATGGCTCCTTAATTTGCATTCAGTACCAGAAGAGACCAGCTTCTAATGAGCACTGCTGGTCACCCTTCCACAGCTGCTGAAAGGCGCTTGCTATTCCTCCGGGGAAGCCGCGACTGGGTAAATCCTCAGGCTTTGGATGGCAAATCACATTGTGCTGCATACCTCTGGCTCCCGTTTCCATCAGCGATGCTCTTGCATTCTGCCTGCCATCTCCATAGGAATCAAAAGGGCAGCAGGGGTCCTCAGATCCCCATACTGTACACACAGAGAGATTTTAATCCAATTATGCAGCTTCTGCTCAGCAAGAGATGCTCCCTCCTTCTCCCCCCCCCCGCACTTTCTCCATTTGCTTTCAATAAAGAAGCTTAATATGTTTGGGAACTTTCCAGAGCTACAGAATCAGCCCTTGACCAAGAGAAAGCAGCAAATCATGGCATGTGTTTAAGTGATGGGGTGGAAATAGCATTGTGATTTCAGAAAATAAAAATGAAATAAATAAAACAGAACCTTATTAAGCAAGCTGTATTTCAAAAGAGGCCTCGATTATTCTATAGCTAAAGACTCTACATAGCCTGTCTCTTTAAAAAAAAAACACCACACACCTAGTAATGGACAGTGCAATCCTATATGTGTCTACTTAGAAATAAGTAACACTGAGTGCAGTGGAGCTTACTCCTAGATAAGTGGGTGTAGGATTGCAGCCATAGGCACCAACAGAGCCCATGAAGCATTGATTTTGTTACTTAACAGAATTAGAAATGCCATCTTGCACCTGCCTTCTTAAGCTTGAACAGATAATGAATACTCATCATAAAAACCATTAAGGAAGCTCCCTTTTATTGCCAAGATCCTGTTATCTTTAAAGTGTTATATGTAACATGCACACATGCTGAAAAAAGCTACAGAATGTTAACTCTGTTCTAAGAAATGGGCCAATTTACTGCACCTCAGTTGTGGGCAGTATAAAGCCCTTGGGCCACACACAGCACTGCCCCATAGCGCATACAGCCTGTGGAGTAAAAAAAAGGTAAGGGATTGTCAAGATAAATGGATCTTCTGCTTTCCCTTGAGGACTAGCAGGTAAATGGTGGCTCCATCCCTCTTGAAAGGGGGAATTCCACATTTTACATGCTGGATTTTAGGTTATTCCACCTAACAGAATATCCAAAAAGAGGTCTTAAAACCCCCTCCAAGAGGCCTTTTGTGGATTGCATCCTCAGTAGGAATGAGGGAGAAATCTGATTCAGTCCACATTTAAAGATGAATCTACCTAGTCTAAGCCATTCTGAGAAATGGAGCACCTCCATACTTTGAAATTCACACTTCAAGGAATGTGAATGCAGTTCTTCAGCCAAGTAATGTGTACAGAAGTACATGTAACTGGGGGAAAGTGTGCATAAAAATCCAGGTGTTAGTGACACCGACGTAACAAAAAAATAAATTCTATTAGGAGAAATTGCTTTGCAAAAATGTGCATCTTAAGGAAAACTGCATACCATCCTGTGTACCTGTATATTAGTGCTAGATGTACTAAAATGCTGGTGTATTTTCACAAGGACTTTTAAAAGAAATATTTCAAACTGATGTGGAAATGTGGAGGACAGAATTTTAGACTGAAAACATGAGAACATGATGTACGTAAATGGAAAATGATTTTCCCATCCCTAATCCTTAGTTGTAATGAGACTTGGCTCCTGGCTATTTATTAAAGCAACTGTTGAAGGAGAAAAGGGTTGAACGTCCACCAGTGTTGCGCAGCACATGATAAGACTAGGGAGAGAAGCAATTTTCGTCAATTTCCCCTTCCTTTTGTACCTCTCTAAATTTGGACAATTCCCAAAAAGAGGATCCCCCAAAAGAGCAGATTTAGGGGCATGAGGGTGCTGAGGGTTGCTTCCCTCCCCATTCTGCCAACAAAAGCCTTACCATCAGCTGAGTGATGCTGCTGGATACAACCCAATATATATTTCATACATGTTAGTTTAACAATTTTGGAAATGAAACAGTTCTTTTAAAATGCATTGCCCAAGTTTTACAGCTTACTTCATTTTAATTGCTCATTGTGCAGAGGGACAGGGCATTAGTTGTTTGGAGCAATTTTGCCATACAACTTCTCAAAGTACAGACAATTTTTGTACTGCCATTAGAGCAATAAATGCTTTCACTGCCTCCAACTCTGTAAATCCCTAAACATCACAAAAAGCTATGAGTTTCTTCTGCAAGAGATTAGAGATGGGACTTTTGTAGGTCACAACTGGGAACACTAAGAAGAGGTTTTCTACCATTTGCTTACTTTTTTCCTTTTCTCTTTTAATAGTTATTTTTGTGAAATGGATATCCTGAAAGAGGGGGAGAAAGACAGCAAGAAAGTAATCAGTTTTCACTATGAAGACCTGCTTCTCTTATTTCAGAAAGAGTTTTTGAGTTACTATCAATGAAAAATGTGTGATATAACCAAATAAAGTAGTAGTAGCAGCAGCAGCAGTAGTAGTAGTGATAGTAGTAGTAGTAGTAAAGGTAAAGGGTAAAGGGACCCCTGACCATTAGGTCCAGTCGCGGACGACTCGGGTTGCGGCGCTCATCTCGCTTTATTGGCCAAGGGAGCCGGCGTACAGCTTCCGGGTCATGTGGCCAGCATGACTAAGCCGCTTCTGGCGAACCAGAGCAGCGCACGGAAACGCTGTTTACCTTCCCGCCAGAGCGGTACCTATTTATCTACTTGCACTTTGAAGTGCTTTCGAAATGCTAGGTTGGCAGGAACAGGGACCGAACAGCGGGAGCTCACCCCATCGTGGGGGTAGTAGTAGTAGTAATGCTAATAATAATAATATGTTGGAGATGATTTCAAGTGATTAATTGCTTTTTTAAAAAAAAACTTATTCCTGCAACCAGAAGACAATAAAGACCATACAACTATTCATGGGCATGTATCTTTAAATGTTTATCTGCATTTGTGGCATATAATATATAGGTTATATATTTACTCTAATGTAATGCACACCTTTTTTGGCCAAATTACATTGTGAAAATTAGGGTGCGCATTAGATTTTATGGTGCATTAGGTTTGAGTAAATACAGTATGTAGTGATTACACTGCCTGTTATATACAGGGTGAGTCTTTTAAAAGAGGCCCCATGGAACATGCGTACTCTGTATCCATGGGACCTCTTTTAAAGGACTCATCGTGTGTGTATTTTGTGTGTGTGTGTGTGTGTGTGTGTGTGTGTGTGTGTGTGTGTGCAAAGAACAATTCTGAAGATATGGGTGTTGGCCCTCAGAATATTTTAAAAGAAATTAACTATTTTGCTGGGTTTCGGTCAAATTATTTTTCTTAGGCATGGAAAATGGAAGCTTGCATCAAAGTTGAATGCTAAAAGGCAAACAGCATGCTCATCTGAATTTTCCACAGCTTCCCTTTCTTAATTCATTGGTTAGTTCATTGTGGGAAATGGGAGGAAGGAGTCATAAGACCAACTCCTTACTCTACAGTAGCCTGTCCAGCAATCAGCTCAGATGGGCGGCAGATGGGGCTGGCAAGATGCTGCAAGCTTTCAGACTGCTCCCAATGGCTTATAAGGAGGAGTTGTGGAAGCCAGAGAGAAGTCAGAGACAACCAAGCAAGCAACCACCCTGAATCTGGGTGGGTACAGCAACCAGTAGGGAGAGGTTATCTGGGCTATCTTCTTCCCCCTGCCTCTGTGTTTTCTTACTTCTGTCTGGCAATAAAATGGCTGATCTGCCCAGTGACTGCCTTCATAAGAGTCAAAAGCTGCTGATTCCCACCTGCCGTGGAGTAGGGGAGGTTGGAATGATTGAAACTGTGGTGGTCATGCATAGTGGGAAGAGATGCAAAGGAACTGAAGCTAAAAACTAAGTTCTCAGAGCTAGGCTAGAATTCAGAAAGGGTGGAGCCCAGGGCAGACCGAACAACAAAATACAGGGGGAAACCTTTAATCTCTCAGTTTGATATGACATTGTTATGTCAAGTATTCTTTGCATTGCATTTTCCCTTTTCTCCTCCAACATGTAATTTATTTCAGCTACCCATGATGTGATATCATCTTGTGCCTCTTTACACTTTTTTTCTTACTTGCCACAATAGTTTCCATGTCTGAAGACACAACATTGCTTCCCCACCCACCAGTGACAGCCGGTGTCACAGAGAGAGTGGGTGGGGAAGAAACAACATTATGCCTTGGAAAAATAGAATTATATGTTTCAAGGAGAAAGGGGAGATATCAAGGATAACAGGGAGATGTCATTCTCCAACCACCACTGCATATCTGTCATAACATGTAGTTTGGCCTTTACGATTAAGCTGGTGAGATGTAGAGATGTTAGAGTGTTGGACTTGGACCAAGGAGATCAGGGTGCTCCTACTCAGCCACAAAGCTCACTGTGGGCCAGTCACTGTCTCGCAACCTAACCTACCTAACAGGAGCGTTGTGAGGATGATTGGGCAACCATATTAGGGACATATGCAGGCCCTGAAACAAAACAAAACCATTTGTCTACTAGCTAGCACTGCCACCAGTGTCATGTCTGCCTGTCCTTTGAGTAGTCCACATAAGTACAGTACAAGTTGGGGCCTGCCAGAAACCAGAGATTTCAAAGGTTTTCTGAATCACTGTGGATGAACATTCCTTTCAAGAACGTCTGTGTGTATACCTGTTATTTTCCACATCTTGTTTTGCTTTCCATGGAAACGGCTTTCCTCATTTTGGCAGGAAGAGGAAAGGAGGGTGTTGCCCACAGGGTCTTACTGTTCAGTCCCGTTTCCCATTGGCGAAAAGATTGGTTAACACACTCCTTTAAAGCAGGTATCTCACTCTATGACACTATAATTAACCATTATTCCTAGTCACTCTGTGGGTGTTTTGATATCCTCTTCCTGTTGCCTTACAGAACTAGATTCAGAAAGTGGCAGAATTCTCTGAGGACAGAAACACATATGTTGCTATTAACTCCAGTCAAGTCTAATCTTTTGGAAAAGAAAATATCTGCCCTTTTGAACACTGTTCTTGGGTTTTGAATCAGACACCTTTCTCCCATACCACTGCTTCTTAAAGAGAAAGGCTCTTGTGGTGTTGTGTCAAAGCAAGAATGGCCATAATTTAAAATGACAGCTCTAAGGAGCCTCAGTATCCCTAATAGCATCATTAATTTCAAGGGGAAGCCTAAAGTGAGGTATTCTGTAACCTGATCTCTTCCAATAAATCTACCTTCAGAAATTCTCTTGAGCCCCAAAGCTTCAGCTGCAAGAAAGTGCATGGCCTCCCTTGCAGGTTTGGCATGGGGGGCTGAGGTGGGATGCCAATACCTGAGTGACAGCAGCAAGCACATATTAAAATAACAGCAATTTTAATGAGTAAGCTTGCATTTTTCATGTGGGCTTGTCTGCGCAATTTCATATCCCTGGTGAGCAATTTTCTGCCACTGGAGCTCTACTGCAGTTGCAAACCATTAATGGAATAATATTTTCATTGAGCCGCTCTATATGAATGGGGCATTTAAAAAATGTATCCATTAATGGTGGTAGATATCAGTTATATGCTACCATTAAGGGTCTTGGAAATATTATTGCAAAGGTGGTTCTCCTCTGACATATCTTCTCTAGACCAGGGCTGAGGGGAAATGAACTGAAAGTTCTATTTGTTTGGTTCTTTGTGAAGTTGAAATTTTAAAGGTTGACCCTGAACTTCCCAATGCAAACATTCTCATGTTTGGAGTTTAGAGTTTAGAGGAGAACTCAGCCCCTTTGTCGAATTCACATTGGGGTTGCAATTCTATCCCTGCTTCTTTGGGATTAAGCCCCATGGAGTTCAACAAAACTTAGTTTCAAGTAAACCAACAGATAAAATTATAGGCTTGCCTAAGATGCAGATATTGTAATGGAGCTTCTAAGTGACTGTCAATCAGAACAAGAAACATGTCACAGATGTGGAAGTTCCAGTATGTGCACAAAACTCTGCATCCTTTTTCAGCAGAGAAAGCTGAACTACATGCACACTCCTCTATACAAGCAAATTCTCCATGGAAATTAAAAGGGAACTCTGCAGATACAGGAGCTCTGTGTGAACCTCCCTGTACTCATGATCCTCTGGGTCATAAGAACATAAGAAAAGCCCTGCTGAATTAGCCCCCAAAGCTATCTGTTTCAGCATCCTGTTTCCCACAGTGGTCAACTAGATATGGTCAAAGCGAGTCATTCTTGTTTAATGCCATTGGTCTGGTTCCAGTTCCATTAAAACCACTAAATTTTTCAAATTCCATTTAAAAATACATCCTACACCCCATAAATAATATCATGAGTTTTACAGTCATTATGATGAAATTAACAAAACAGGAAATACTAGTGAACAAAAATCAAATTTTGAAATTAAGAAACATAAAAATGGTAAGTGTATTTTAGCTTTAGCTGTAGTAAGTAGATATGGTTCAGACCCCCATTTGGTGCTTTAGAAACCATTATCAGATACTTGATCTGAATGATCTTTGTCTCACTTCCTCCCCTTCTGGCCCCCATTCACTATTGGAGAATCAAACAATGGCTACAGCATCTTTTATTTTTATTTTTATTATTCATTTCATTTCTATACCGCTTTATATTTTTAAGAACAAATCTCAAAAATCTTTTCTTTTTGGCAGAAGTCAATGAAATTTCAATGTGTGATAAGCCCTCTAGAACAGATAAATCCTGCCAAATCACAGGTAAATAGGACCAGGTGCTTTCATGCTGAGCACCTTTAAATTTTGATTATAGTCGTACCTTGGTTTTCGAACAGCTTAGTTCTCGAACGTTTTGGCTCCTGAACACCACAAACTTGAAAGTGAGTGTTCTGTTTTGCGAACTATTTTTGGAAGTCGAACGTCTGACAGGACTTCTGCAGCTTCTGACGGGGCTTCTGCACACTTTGGTTTTCAAACGTTTTGGAAGTCAAACGGACTTCCAGAATAGGTTCCGTTTGACTTCCAAGGTACAAATGTATTATGATGATGATGATGAAATAATAACTTTTTTCAGCCGGAGGGCCACTTACCAGGAGCCAAACCCCTCTCTATTCTCCATCCTGTCAAGCGAGGCATTTTATCACGATTCAAGAACTAATGTCAGACAGACAAAACGCTCCAGAAGGGTGGAAAGCAGAGCCAGAGGGGGATGTGGCCTGGGGAAAGAGTGTAGCCTGCATGGTGGATGTGGTCTAAAAAGACCGGGGGGGGGGACTTTATGAAGGCCCCACCTGAAGCGCCTCATCTCTGCTGTAAGAAGAAGATGGAATGCCATGCTGTATCACCTCTTGCCTATCAATTCAAATGATCATGACACCACTGGCTCTTTTTCATTTTGGTAAGAAAGTGTTGTCTTTCCCCTCCACCTTTGCATATTTAGAGCTGAGTAAGACAATATACATGGCACGCGGGTGTCGCTGTGGGTTAAACCACAGAGCCTAGGACTTGCTGATCAGAAGGTCGGCGGTTCGAATCCCCACCACGGGGTGAGCTCCCGTTGCTCGGTCCCTGCTCCTGCCAACCTAGCAGTTCAAAAGCACGTCAAAGTGCAAGTAGATAAATAGGTACTGCTCTGGCAGGAAGGCAAATGGCGTTTCCGTGCGCTGCTCTGTTTCACCAGAAGCGGCTTAGTCATGCTGGCCACATGACCTGGAAGCTGTACGCTGGCTCCCTCGGCCAATAAAGCGAGATGAGCGCCGCAACCCCAGAGTCGGCCACAACTGGACCTAATGGTCAGGGGTACCTTTAAGACAATATACATGACAGGGAAGAAAATGAAATTTTGCTATGCTAAGTTCATGCTTGCTTCCAATGTTAAGGGCATAAGAAAACAGCCTTATGGTGATTCAAACCACTGGCCCATCTAGGATAATATTCTCTACACTGATTGGCAATGGTTCCCATGGGTTTCAGAGAGGAGCATTCCCCATGCATACCTGGAACATTTCTCTTGCAAACTATATGTTGTCTTCCACTGAACTACAAGAGCACAACTTAGCCTAAGCAGTCAGAACCTATTGAATTTGCAAAACACTCCCTGGGAATTTTAGTAAATATTGAGGTTCCTGTGAGTTGTAAGCATGAAAGACTTAAGAAAATGGAACCTTTGAAGTGCAGCTTCCAATAGCCTTCCAATAGCCAGTTTGGATTGGGGGGGGGGAGAGAATCCTCATTTGTTTTTTGGCACCGTGTGTCTGCTTTTCTTTGTCAATAGTTGTAAGTGGATGTCTGGAGCCAAGTGCACCTTATTTGGCGACATAGAAGTGATTACTTCTTTATTTTAGTAGCAGACCCTTGAGGAGCATAACTGAGCTGAGATGAATTATGTGCAGAGCAATGGAGGTTTAATGAATAGAAGGCCAGTGGAATTCAATTGCTGTTGGCACATTAGCACACTTTTTCCTTTGCAAAGTAACTTGTATCATTTTCCGCACATTAAGGGTAAAAAGGGCCCCTTCCACGTTATTTAAGAAGTTTGCTCATTTGAAAAATATGCTTTATAGTTAAACCTGGGTCACTAAGGTGATCTCTCCTTCTCTCGCTCTCATACCTTGACACAAAATCCATATTCAGAATACCCTTTCTCTGCCATGCACATGTATAGCATTATTTTTATTATTATGACTTCATTTCATTTGTTCTCTAAAAAGCATTTGAATAGAAATCAGGGAATGAAAAGGCCCATGCTGATGGATGTGAATTTCAAGGCAACAAGTGATTAAAAAACCCCTCAATTCACACATCATAAGAGCCCCCAGGCCTGAGGCTTCCCATCCCAACATTAAAGAATTACATTAAACATAATCAGTAGCTTGAAAATCTGAGTAAACCCAATGGCTTGAAGAACCTGCTCGTCTGAATGTCATATCCATAAGAAACTATCATTGTCTATTTTGTTGTGTTTTAAATATATTGTAAACTACGTTGAGAACCTGGGTTAGTAGATGGGGCATAAATTTTACCAAAGCACAACAACACTTTACTAGAGGATGGTGAGCTTTGTTTCACTCACAAATACTCCAGAAAACCAAAGACCTGTTTGAAAGGTTCATACTAGCTTGTGGATCACTTAATAAGAACATGTTTTACAGATGTATACTGTTCTAAGTAGTGGTGTATGTATGGAAATACAGGTTTTCATAATGTATTTTCAGGGGTCTCCAGGGAAAGTTCTTTTTCCTCAGTATGGGTTTGGGTTATCTTTGTTTCTAGAATGTATATGTGATAATTATGATAATAATACTTTTTATTTTAAAAATACTCCCAAATTATAAACAGTCATGTGGCTTAATGGGCTTGCATAGAAAGGTGTTAATAAATTAATCATTCCCCAGTCTTGTGCCCTCTGGATATTTTGGACTATAAGTCCCATCAGCAGCAGCCAATACTGGGAACTGTAGTCTAAAACATCTGGAGGGTACCAGAGTGGGCCAGGCTGATATAGAAAATGACCATCTTAGAGACTGTAAGTTGTGGATAAGCAAAGAACCTGTGGCAGGATAAAATTGTGAGGAAATCTGAGGAAAAGATTTTGGACAACTTTTGAAAGTAATCCAATAGGGCTCGGTTGCCACTAATTTTTGCAAGATGACAAACTTTGCTGTGCCCTTGGCTATTTTTTACCAAACTTGGGATTCGTTGTTCAGTCTGCCATACAAGTTTGTCAAAGGCTTACACTCAGGCACATATATATGTGGCTTCAATTATCTCCTCATGTTTTCATGATCGTTTTGATAATACAAAAATAAAGTTTATGCCAATGATGTGATTCTCTTTTGAGCTGTGATATGGCTGATAAAAACATACACACAAGAAGAAAAATAGGGTGATGGTAGAATGAATGGATGATTTCCCCCTGTGACTTAGTAAACAAAATTTGAAGAGAAACTGTTATATGAAATATTTTTCCTTACAGTGAAGAGTAAAATAAATTAAGTTAATGATAATATTTATGCTATTCTGATATTTATGTGATTGTTACATTTAGCTCTTCCATATTGTTTTCTTACTTGTATACTAATAGCAGCCACTGGCCCCACCTCACCCACCAAATTCCCATGTGCTCCTACAAGCACAAACTGCTCTACAGATTTTTTGGCCCTCAGTCTACACCACACTGATTTGCCTACACATTGAGATGTGTGTCAGAATCACATTCCAGTGTGGATGAGAATGTGCATTCCATAAA
The DNA here is from genome assembly GCF_964188305.1 of Podarcis bocagei. Taxonomy (NCBI): domain Eukaryota; kingdom Metazoa; phylum Chordata; class Lepidosauria; order Squamata; family Lacertidae; genus Podarcis; species Podarcis bocagei. Next base: position 65,318,727 of record NC_138126.1, read on the forward strand.
AACTAATGCAGCATGGCTAGAGCAGCTGAATTGGAAAATGTGTAAGAATAGTCAAGAACACCTCTCTAATGGAACCAGAAGACACCTTCTCTGGCAGAAAAGAGTTTTAAGGCGTAGCTAGATGTTATGCATGGAGAATGCACAGCTGCCATTAAACCTTATCTGCCTTGTGTGATTCTCAGGTAACATTTACTAAAATGTGAGGTTAGTGCATTCAGCGACCCTCACCCCCTGGAAGCTGCAGACAATGAAATGCAGCAGAGATAGAAAAATGTTGCACACACTGAGGTCAAGCGTCGAGGGCCTTCTGGCGGTTCCCTCACTGAGAGAAGTGAGGTTACAGGGAACCAGGCAGAGGGCCTTCTTGATAGTGACACCCGCCCTGTGGTATGCCCTCCCATCAGATGTGAAGGAAATAAACAACTATCTGACTTTTAGAAGACATCTGAAGGCAGACCTGTTTAGGTAACTTTTTAATGTTTGATGTTTTATCGTGTTTTAATATTCTGTTGGGGGCCACCCAGAGTGGCTGGGGAAACCCAGTCAGATGGGCGGGGTATAAATAAATTATTATTATTACTATTATTATTATTTACAATAACATCACAGATCCTCACATAATATATAGCTAGGCCTTATACTGCTGCCATCACCAAACCACTGAGCAAGTGCTTGAAACTTTACAGTTTCACGTGTGTCAGACAATTCAGCAGTGGTAGCAGTACCTTTGGTTTTTCTTCTTATGGTATTTCTACAAATTATTTCTACTGGAGGCTGGGTTGCATTATTTTGTGTACTTTGGCAAGGAAATAACAGGGAACATTGTGATGTGAAAGGTAGAGCTATGTGTGTGAGGACGAGTATTGTGGGGCAGGGGCAGCTAATTATGTACTTGAAGAATTAGGAAAGCCAGACTTGTGAATACAGTGGTACCTCGGGTTAAGAACTTAAATCATTCTGGAGGTCCGTTCTTAACCTGAAACTGTTCTTAACCTGAGGTACCATTTTAGCTAATGGGGCCTCCCGCTGCTGCCACGCCGCGGCCATGTGATTTCTGTACTCATCCTAAAGCAAAGCTCTTAACCCGAGGTACTATTTCTGGCTTAACCGAGTCTGTAACCTGAAGCGTCTGTAACCCGAGGTACCACTGTATTGGAGAAAGGTGGGAAGACCATTTTCAGGCAACCACTGTATAGTTACATCCATTCTTAAGGAATCTATAATTTAAGATGTCTATAACTGAGCATTTGTAAAAATGGTTTACCTTCACAGCTATGCAATGGAACATTAGAAGAAAGGATGAAGATGTCACTCCAGATGAAACACTTGGACCAATAAGAACCTTGGAGTAAACAGAGCTGCCAAGATGGCTGAAGTACCATTCTGGGTCTTTGGTACTGTCAAAATGCTTCTCCTTTCCCTCCTCCCACGCACTCATCTCACTTCATTATGAGCAGCCCAAAGAGCTGTCATGGACTCTCTTAACACATACACACACCACTCCCCAGAGCTTGGTAACTACCTTGCATTGTCTCTTTGATAGGCATGTAAGAAACAAATGAGGAGGAGGAGATGCCTGAAGGGTCCATTAACATTGTTAGGTTAGATGCGCTGACAATAAGTCGATTCTTTTTGACATGACTGTCGCAGTAATGAAGGTATGTTTCTCAACGACTCTCCTTAATATAAGATAAGATATGGATGGCCCGTGTTTTTTCTCTGACACACGTCCAGTATATCAAAGGGTGGCAGAAGAAAAGGTTTGCTTATTGACACACTAATAGGAGATAAAAGTTTAAGATTAATAGCAACGCTGCCTTTGTCTGTCCCGTTCCGTTTGGTGGGTCCTCCAGAGAATGGAAAATTCACTGCTCTGGCTTCTGAAAAGCAAAGGGAACAGAGAAGAGAAGAGGGATGCATGGAGGCCACAGTAAAAGGTCCTCCTTTCCCCCAGAGTATAAGGAAAAGGCATGCAGAAGGAAAATGTGTGTCTTCCTGAATGTCATGCTACATTCCATTCTCCGTCTATGACTCTGGTATTTAGATGGGCTTTTTGTAAAGAAGGAGCATGGCACAAGAATGGCTGAGGACTTTGTGTACATGCACTGGCAGGTAAGCGTAGTTTTTCCTCCCCCTGCGTTAAACCCAAAATGAAAGCAATAAATGGGATGTTATATAGCCTTGGAGGTCGAACAAGAGCTGTAGCCTTGGGATTAAAAGAGGTGCTGCTATTGCATTTCTCTTCTATAACCCCTTTCCCCCATGCCTTAGGCACAGGCATCCAGACACCAAATGATCTATTTTTCCAACAGTGTGGGAAATATAATGTCTGCTTCAATATGTCTGTGGGTCTAAGAGACTTATGAGAGGGGCAAAGCTTCATGTTATGTCCCTGTGCATGGGGGGGGGGGGGGCTCGGAGATAACAGGCTTGAGATTTCCCTGTCAGCACTGAATGAAGCTGTTCCATTCCAGGGATTGAACCTGAGACCTTACGCATGAAAGGCAGACACTCTGCCACTGAGCAATGTCCATGCCTGCTAAGAAAACCACAGATCTTAGGCTCTTACTCTGGGCTTTTCTAAACTACTAGCAGACAGTCTCCAAGTAACCTTGGAGTCTACCTGTCCTCTCCTGACTCCTTGTTTGCCCCAACCTTGGAGTGCACAGCACAAGCAGTGAATCTCGTGAGAGATATAGCTTGGGGTGTCTTCAAGAACCCACCAAATTCCAGCATTCACACTTATGAGGCTTCGAAACAAAGGAGGTAGGAAGTGGGAGGGGATAGGATAGAGGGGGGGAAGCATAAACTTAGCATCCAGTTTTATCTAAAGCAAGCAATTTAAAAGGTGCCACACTAATGCTGGGAACAGCATGGATCTTCTGAGTGGTATAAGACCTTGGAACGGACTAGACTGCAATTACTCAGGGTCTTCTTGAATCCTGGCTAGAATCAAAACATGGATCTATTATAAACTTTATACCTCCCAAGAAGTCACTAAGATATACTGCTAAGTTGTAAACCTACAGGACCAAAATGAATTATCATAACTATAAATGACCTGCTTCTAGAGACAAGCCTCCAGGGTGGCGGCAGCTAGAAATCAATCAAGGTGGTTTTGGAGGAGCTTAGCGACATGGAGATGATTGGGCAAGTCCCCTAATTATTTCAGCAGCATAAATATTTGCATCTGCTGATTATGATTTTTATGCTATCGATTTTCATTAGCAAGATCCCTTGCAATCCACCTTCCCTCTCAGAACCACTTTGCCTTTTAATAGACACACAAAGCCATACAACATAGCAGCTCATAAATGGATATGATAATACCTCAAAAGCAGATATGAACATACTGGATTATACAAGCTTATGCTAAGACATCTTTGATCAGCTTTGTATATTGTCATCATCATCATCATCATCATCCACTTCTACATTGGGTGTAATCCCGTTTGCCTTCCCTAGGAACTCAAGGAAACTTTCTGTTCCCCAGACCCAATTTCTCCCTCTTTTTCTGAGAGAATTCAGGGCTCTTCATATAAATTACCTAAGTGATCCTTGTGAGAGGAGTTGTTAGGCTAGCCTGCTGCATCAAGCCAAAGATCCGTCTAGTCCAGCCTCCAGTTTCTTGCAGTGACCAATCTCATGCTGCTGCTAAGCCCACAGGTAGGACAGGAGGACAATATCCTTCAACTGCTCTTGCCACTTCCCAGCAAGCGGCGTTCAGAGGTATACACTTCTGAACCTGGAACCAGCAATCATGTCTAAAGGAGTTCTCTGGAGTGGTCTACAAACCATAAATTAGCTCAATAGTGATAAGGTGCTTTAGTTTGAGTGTTTGAATCTACTGCCAGTCAATTTCATTGGGTGACCTTGAATTCTGTTGTCTTGGGGTGGGGAGAAAGAATATGTAACTATTGAAGACACTTTTGTTTATTTTATTTTATTTTTTTTTACCTTTCCATAACATTTATATATATTTTTTTCAAAATATTTTTTATTACATTTTTCAGATACAGATATAAAGTCAGATATAAGAAAGAAGTAACAGAAAACAGAAAAAAGAAAGAAGAAATCCAACATTCCAAAACATTTTTTCATAACCAACCGGACTTCCCCACATCTCCCTCACCCTGCATTCTTTACAATAAAAATATCAGCAAATTATTACCTTGTTTCATGCATTCCTTTGTACTTTTCAAATATTATGTTTTGAGTTTAAGATACTTATTATCAATTTACTTATACCTTAAATTAGATATGATATTACTTTAAACTTTAACCCTTTCATACTTATAACTTAAATTCCTGTGTCTCCAAATCCTGATTGCTGAAGCTAGATTTCCCAAATCATGCAGATTCTTAACATTCATATAACTTGTAATATTTTTGTAAATAGAAGACACTTTTGTTTAAAAAGGCTTTCCACGAAGTCATATTTTGGACTATTAATTCTACAATGGTAGAAATGATTTTATAGCTTTTAGTTTTTGAACCCATGATTTATCTTATTTTTATCTTCTTGTGCATTGCTTTGGTAGCTGTGAAGTGATTTATAAATCTGCAAATAAATGAACAACACTAGTTCTGCCCACTTTCTTCACAATATGCATAATTTTATAAACCTTTACCATGTACACCCTTTCTGACATTATTTTTGTTCCTAAACACAGAAGCTCCAAATGCTTTGGTGTTCCAATTCCTTGGTCATTTTGGTTGCCTTTTTCTGGAAGCTCCGTTGTAAGAACTGTCCATTTCCATTTACTCCTACATTTATTTTGTTGTGTAGAGTTCTCCTGCCCTACTTTTTAGTCCCAAAGGGCTGTCACAGCTGCCTACAAAAGATTTGCACAAAACGTTCTCATTTAAGTGTAGTACCAGGAACATAAATGACATGATGTCCATATGGTGCCAGGTTTATCCAGTCAGCAAGCCCACTAAGGATCTCGTAGGCAAGGGATTGGGACCGAAAAGCCGGAACTGTTTCAGCCCATGATGGAGGCATGTCTACATAGCACTTCCTGTTCTTTAAGCAATCAGTGATTCGTAAGGGAAACTATCTTCCTATCCCATGACTGCGAAATTTTCTAAATAGAATTCCTTTTTTTAGTTCAACTCATAGTGCTTTTTCAGGAGATGACTGCAACAAAGCAAAGACAATCCACAGATATTCACATGCACAAGAAAATAAGAATAAACAAAAAGAAATGTGAGCACTTAAAGCACGTTATCATTTTTGTTTTTATATAAATCATGGGAACTTTTATATTTACTTGATGCTTTATAAGCATCTAAATGTGTGTAGCACTTGACGGAGCATGGAGAGTGGATGGATATGTGCAGCAGAAATATTCGTTGTAGATATCATGGCATGCCTCATCCATAATAAGATTTTTTCCAGATGCTTCTGAAAATTGCTGAATGGAAAAAATCTCACTTTAAACTAGTACATAATGATTTCCCTTATTTATTGCCTTCAGTTTCCTTTCCATTTTGGCGAAAAGAGACTAAAGTTTTTCTTCTTAATCCAGGTTCTGAGAACATGTATGCGTGCATGAATGTAACACATCCATGAATATAAGGAAGCATTTTAAAACGGGTAGCTGACATGGCATCCACCAGATGTTGCTGGACTGCCACTCCCATCATCCCTCTCCATTAGCCACACTGATAGGCAACATCTGGAAGGCTGCACATTGGATACCTCCACCCTTTCAGAATTCTGCAAAGCCTTGTTTATCTAGACCTCTCTGGCCTGGATCTTTCAACATACTGTACAGCTCTTAAATAAATCTATTGCTTTCTACCTTCACAGTCCTTCACCTAACCTCTTACCTCCTAAGCTGAGCAGAGCTCACAGGCCGCTTACAGAATTCCACCTGAGAAATAATATAATAATCTCCTAGTATTGTTGATTGCTTGGGGATTCAGAAAGGTTTGTCAAGAACCTAGCAGACCACAGTGTAGGGCTGGAGAATTGTTTTCGACTTGGTGAGGTATAAAATGTGCAGGGCAGCCTTGCTATACTGGTTCATAGGACCAAGAGTATAACAGCTCGCTAGCAAGATCAACATTCTGCTCCATTCTTTTGCATGAAATAAACAAGTTGGTTAGTTGCTGAGGCCACGTTCCTTCCAATCCAGCTTCACATGACTTCTTTTTGAAGAAATGCCTTCAGTTGGCCTCTAATCCCCCACAACTTTAAGCAAGAGTCTTGCTTAATAGAATTTATGATACTAAAACGATGCTGCATTCTAGCATTATAGGGGGAATCAGGGCATTAAAGAATTCCCCATAGCACCAATTTGCTGCCCTTCTAGCACAATGGTAGAATCTTAGTCATCTTTACCAGAGCTGTGAACTTGGCTTTGCGCCAAAGAGGCTGATTTCCAACTTCCTTGCTCATGTTTTCTCCTTTCCTGGTTCTGCGTCAGAAGGTTCCTTTAAAGCCCAAAAATCTATGTGGGTAATAGACTGCGAGAAGCTAGCATTATTTATTTTCATGAAGTCTAATGTAGGCATATCTGACTACCAGCTTCTTCTGCTCCTCTGCCAACCCCTACTCCTACGTTGTCTGATGCCCCTTGCTCAGGATGCCTCACTGTGCAATAGAGATTGGCCTTCTCCACAGTGACTTCACCACTCTACAACATAAAGAACAAGGAGCGGGAGAAGAAGCTGCAAGGGCCACAAGAGAAGGCAGAAATTCTGCACAACCACAGCTAACACGTCCATCATCTTCCAGAACTATGAAGTGGGGGGAAGATGCCTTCAAGCAGAGAGCCCAAGAAACATCCTGTCCTGAGGGCCCAGCAGATTATTCTCTATCCATCATACTGCTGAAGGAGGAAACATGTGAGCCTCATTGGCTCCATGACTGAAGCACCCTACTCCTTGCCGCTAGAAACCAACTGCACTGGCAGTTAAATCTTCCTTTGGCACTGGGATAGCATTGCCCAGTGTACCAGAGGACAGCAGCCAGTCAGTTTAGGTACTACAGGCCAGGCCTAGTTGAACACATAGGCTACGTACACATTAAAGACACTTTCCCTCAAAGAATTCCAGGCACTGTTATTTACCCTTCCCAGAGTTGCAATTCCCAGTAACCCTTAACAAACTACAAGGTCCAGAATTCTTTGCGGCGGGAAATGTGCTTTATATGTATATTGTGCAGATCTAAAAAAAAATGTAGTATAAACACTGACAACTGGGAAACACTGGCCTGCGAGTGCTCCAGTTGGAGAACAGCCTTTACCAAAGGTGTCATGGGCTTTGAAGACACTCGAACTCAGGACGCAAGGGAGGAACACGCTAAGAGAAAGGTAGGCCTGGCAAATCCACACCATGATCAATTCCCGCCTGGAAACCAATGTCCCCACTGTGGAAGGATGTGTGGATCCAGAATTGGCCTCCACAGTCACTTAAGGACTCATTGTTAAAACTGTATTTATGGAAGACAATCTTACTCGGATACGAGTGATCGCCAAAGAAGAAGAAGATATTGTGTACATAGCCCAACATTTACCCTCCAACACCTCAGCACCATTCCATGCTACCCAAAGTGGTCATTTTACTGCTGCCCAAAGTGGCCATTTTACTCTGCCAGATTGGCCATGGGGGAAGGGAACTGTGGAAAAGAAGCTTTCCCTCAGTGAGGACTTCCCTCCTGGTAAATATGTGTAGGGTTGCCTAAGGCTGTGATCCAAAGGGCAGTAGCTCAGTAGCAGAGCATTTGCTTTGCATGCAAGATGTCCCAGGTTCAATCCACAACATCTCCAGGTAGAGCCGGTAAAGAGTGAAACATTGGAGAGCTGCTGCCAATCAGTGTAGGCAATACTGAGCTGGGTGGACCAATGGTCTGTCTCAGTATAAGGCAGCTTCCTAGGTTCATATGCATACCTACTAGAAAGGAAGTCCCATGGAACTAAGTGAGACTTACTGCTGAATAAATCTGTTTGGAATTTGGCCATAAAAGTGCTGTGTAAATGATTAATATTAAAAACAGTCCACCCTTTTTATTTGCAGTAACACAGTTCCCTGTGTGCATGGTGGGGGGAAATTAACAGTGAACATAATGAAAGCGTGCCACATTTGGAAGGATAAATCCTCACAGAGTGACTCAGTAATGGATTTCTGACACAATCCTGGCACTCATCCATAAAAACCGGACCAGGTCAAAGATTCAGTTTTCTGTGATATATTTTCTTTCCCAAAATATTTATGTACATGGTAGTAAATCATGTCATGGCCCATTGCATGAGCATCGCAACATGTTTAGCATAGCATTTGCCTGTAGTCTGAACTTCAGAAAGGATCAGTTTACGGAGTGGTAATCTGGCGAAAGCTTTTCCTAGGTTGTACACTTCAGAATGAGGACTTGCATGTGTGAATGGTCACCTGATTTAAAAGTCCCAACGTGTAGAAACTTGCATGTCAGGAAGAAGCGCTTGGTCATTCCTTGACATGCTATTTTATATGCCCCAATAACCTTGCTGGTGGGGGGAGCATCCAAATTTGCACCACCCATCCTACATACCCCCTCCCTCTACAGTCTTAAGTGGTACATCTCAGGAACAGCTTTGTCATTTGTATGTTTGCACCAGGATTGCTGCTGCACCTTTCCACCCTCTAAAGAGCATCGTGAAATATAAACAGAACACAAACCTCACTTTTATCAACACAGCAAAAGAGCAGTTATTGAAAGTATACTAGAGGAAAAGGAAATCATATGCAAGTCAGGCCAAACTTGAACGATTCTGCTGAATTGACTGCAGGTATTCTCACAAATAAAGGGTGGTGCTGTGGGTAAAAGCCTCAGCGCCTAGGGCTTGCCGATCGAAAGGTCGGCGGTTCCAATCCCCGCGGCGGGTGCGCTCCCGTCGCTCGGTCTCAGCGCCTGCCAACCTAGCAGTTCGAAAGCACCCCCGGGTGCAAGTAGATAAATAGGGACCGCTTACCAGCAGGAAGGTAAACAGCGTTCCGTGTGCTGCGCTGGCTCGCCTGATGCAGCTTGTCACGCTGGCCACGTGACCCAGAAGTGTCTGCCGACAGCGCTGGCTCCCGGCCTCTAGAGTGAGATGAGCGCACAACCCTAGAGTCTGTCAAGACTGGCCCGTACGGGCAGGGGTACCTTTACCTTTACCTTATTCTCACAAATGGAGGACTACAGTATTCAAGTCATGACCCCTGCAAACAAATAACCTTCCCATCCCCAAAGTTAAGTATCTTTGGGGAAACCAGTTAACCTAAGCAGAGGGTTGGCTGTCAAAGTCCTCGTGGTCCTTGAAAAGGCCTTCTAGGATTTGAGCTGCCTCTCCTGCCACTCAAATCCTTGCCAGTCATTCTGGCATTTTACAGGACAGAGCCTTTAGTGCAGGTCCTGGCTAATGACTGACGAAAGAATGTTGCTATTTCTTTTTAAATATTTTTGACAAGCAACGTCAGGGCAGAGTTCAGAGTGGTTTCAGATTCCCACAACAACAATGAGGCTCTGCACTTTCCCAAACACTTGCACATTTCCTTAGAAACAGGTGACAGACATCTGTGAAGCTGATCTCAGAGCTGGAACGGGCCTGGCCTCACATGCTCAATTGTGGGTGTTCTGCTCTGACAACAGTGAGAAGGATATCGTTTAAATATTTCCAGACTCTACTGCAATTCCCGCCCCCCCCCAAGTGTAACTGGGTGTGGGAAGAGGTCAACTTACTAAGGAACAGAATATGAATGCAGAGGAAAATCAAAGATATTTGAACTTAATAGTTATGTAAAGCCTGACGTAGGGTACGCTTAAAGGGTTAACTGGAGCCTATGCAACATCCCATCTATTATTCAGCACATTAAAATTAATCAAGCACAGAAAATCGCTTGTCAGGTGGTATATGGGAGCTCCACACACTTAATGTGAACAACTTCCAGAGGACTAGCCTGGGTCAGTTTGCTTCAGAAAAAAAGGTTTGTCATTTCCTTTGGATGTCACAGTAAACCATGGTTTACTATTATGGGAATAGGCCTGCCCCCCTTTGCATTTAGATGCTCCCCCCTCATCCTGCAGTGCTGCTGTAAGGAGGAGTTCAGAAGCTTCAGATTCCATTTTTGATTGACTGCCCATTGTCATTTCATCCAAATACAACAAACCTTAAGCATGGTTTGTTTAAAGCAAGCCAACTTCGAACAATGGGTTATGAAACAAACCATAGACATTGCTTAGGGTAGGGAACCTGTAGCCCTCTAGATGTTGTTAGATTCCTACTCCCATCAGCCCTAGTCAACATGATCAAGGGTCAAGGGTGATTGCAGTTGTAGTCTAGAAACATCTGGAGGGCCACAGGTTTCATAGCCCTGGTTTAGAGTTTTTATGTAGCTCAAACTGTGGCTAATCAAAAATAGAAGCTAAGCTTCTGACCTCCTTGCAACAGCTGTGCCAGAAGAGGAGAGGGGAGAGGGAAGTACATGAGGCTGAGGTTCACCTTGACTTGTTCTTGACATGCTAAAGCATGGTTTGTCATTATATCTGAGCACAGACTATATGGTCTAAGCTTTCATGGTTTTGAGTCCATTTGATTGAATGTGCTACTTTGCATAATCAGAAGGATATCGCTAGCTTATGCAACATTTCTGCACCCTGAAAAGGAGCTGGAGCCCTGAACTGAGGGAGTTTGTATCTTTGGGAAACTGAGGTAGACCAGCAGTAAGGACAGTGATGGATATATCTGGAGGCAGGAATTGGATAGGGATTAAGAATCAATCACTCACCTGGATATTAAAAATTCATAATGTTTATTGCAATCCCAAAATAACACACACACACAAAAACACCACCCAAATATATTTATTTCCTTCCCCTACACAAACACACATACAGAGGGGAAAGAAAAGAATTATTACATGTGGTGTGACTTTTCTGTTTCCACTAAGAAATCACAATTTACATTATATTGTTGATAATAATTAGTGCGAGTTATTTTGAAATCCACAGCTCAAAATCATAGTCTTATTGGGCAGAGAACTATGGAATTGTAGAGATATATATGGAATAAAATGAACAATGTTCATTTTATCTCTTAAAACTGCCTTTCTAACAGTGTTTAAGTATACTAACAGCCCAAATTTAAAGCTTGCTTGCTTGGAAAGAAGTCCCATGGACTTCAGTGACTATATTCTAGCCTAAGTATAATTGCACATTGAGATTATGAAACCAAAAAAGAGTGAAATAACTGAACACTGCCTCTCTCTTTTTCTCATCGAACAAGTGTTCATTAATTCAGCACTCATCCAAGTATATTTGTAATGTTTTTTGGAACAGAAATATTTGTGTTGGAGAGCATCATCCTTTGTGGAAAAAATATATAAAATACCATTTTTTAAAAAACCTCTCTACATCTGTGGAAATCTCATTAGGTAGTTTCAGATCAGCTGGCATCTGGAAAAGATCATTCCTTCTAAACAGAAAAATATGTCATAAATGTCATGAGGGGTGTTGGGAGAACCACATGAAATTAGTTTGGTTCCTCAAATCAGCAATGGGGGCCTGAATTGTAGCTGGAAAACAGATTTCTTGAATAGGCATTAAATGGATTTTGGTCAAGGTTTAGCTGAATGGCCTCTGCATTAGAAGGAACATGTTCCAAGTCAAAGCGGCCTCAATATTTTAGTGGACAGGACAAGTTCTGTCTTCTCATACTTGCAGTGTGTTAAGGGTTGTTTTCTATTTTATGTTTCCATTGTGATGAATTCATGGTTGCAATTCAGCACAAAGTTACACCCCGCCCAGTACTTAATGCACACTGCAATTAACAAGATTCAGATTCATGAAACTGTCTGCAAAACTGAAGCTTAACTAATTAAGGGAACCTACAGCAGAATGAAATAGGTTGCAGCCGTAATGGATTGTTAAGTTATTTATCATTTTCATCTAAGGAGTACAGGGTGGCATACATGGGTTTATCCCATTTTGTCTCTACAAAGAGAAATGGATCCGAGTTCTACCTGAGCAGAAATCCAAGCAAGTTGGGCTCCAGTTGGGGCAGGTGTGCTTCTGGGTTCCAGTCTCATTCCATATGAAGTGGAGCTAGTGGACCTGGGGACATCTCTGTGCCATGCCATGCTCACTTTGTATGGTGCAGTTTCTTGTTGGTTTTTGAAATATATCCTTGTGCTCACAAAAACAACATTGCAATATACCCTGCTCTACCTGCATGCTATGGAGGAATGTTCTACATGCAAAGCATATGCTCTTAATTCAAGTTGGGGCCAATCCACTATGATCTGGAGCCAAACTGAGATAGGGCTCGCACCAAACTTCCACCACTTCCCTGCCAGTGCTCTATTTTTATGAAGCAAAAGAGGCTTACCTTTTGTAAAAGAGGTAACAGGAAGTGGTGGACAAGAAGTAGACCAGGAAAGACCTGGCAGGACCATTTATCAGCTACAAATGATGTTCCTGTCAAGCATTATCTACTGCCAGGGATTATAGGGTTTGGCTATGTGCTCCATGATCCTCTGTGGAAAATAGGGCAAGCTTTGCAGTTGAGGAAAGACCCTGTGAGGTCTCCCTCTTCCATTCATCTGCATGCAACCACCCATTATCCCCTCTTCCTTTCCCAAGATAATGTCCACAATACCTGGTGGGAAATGACCCACAGAACATGTTTCTGCTAGGCACCATACAGGTTATATTCAAGGTTCTCCTGGCCTCCTGACTTTCTGTTCTGCCTCCCACCACTTGGGAGTCACTCCTAAGGTAAGTTGCTTCTAAAGGGGGAAAGATGGAAGAGGAGCATATGGCAGTAGGGACAGAAGCATGGAGGTTTGTGGAAAGAGGGTAACTGGGCTTTTCGAATGCCCAAGTTGAACTAATTTGTGGAGTGAGCTAGAGGACATTTCACCCAGCTCTAGAAAATATTCCCTGAATGCAGAAAATCTGAAAACCACTATGGTGTACCATTTTTCAAATCAGCAAACAATACATTCACATACTGAATGTGGCTGCAGACTGCAAATATTCCAAGATATCAGCTGTCTGTTGAGTGTCAAATACCTGGAGATATTCAGAGAGAATGTGAGCCACCAAAGAATAGCTGGGAAATAGCGTCACAATTAGCAAAAGGGAATTTGGGACAGAGCAGCGGGGAGATAGAGACAAGTCCACCAGAGCTCTAGCTTCCAGAGGAATACATTACTATTAAGTACGCAAATCAAGAACGCAAATACAAAATGACTCTCATTGACAACACTTATTTATTTCCTTGTTTGTTTTGCTCTTCCCACAGCACAACTGGAAGAACTGTGTGAGGAGAGGAACAATTGCCAGAGACAACTTGGAATAATATCAGGATGAATATCATTGGAAACAGGGCCTCCTAAGTACAATTATCTTCAGATACACAGCGTTTTGGTCTAAATTTGTGCACTGGCAAAACTGAAGGTGATGTACCTCCCGCCGCACCATTAGTGAAACCACTAGCGAATGCAAGGTAAAAACAGGAGGGTGCCAACAGATTGCTCAGATAGAGCCACTTTCCAGGCTTCAAACCATGCTAACCTTGCACATAGGACAGTACAGCAAATTTCTGTCTCCCATTTCTTGGAGCTCCAGGCAAACTATCTTAACGAGGCTGTATGACAAGAGCAGGCCACGTATTTCCACAGTCCATTGGGCCGCATATATTCTCTCAGTCACTACTGTGTGCCTTGCAGGGCCCTTACTGACATCTCAATCGAGTGGCAGTGTTCATTAACACGGAGAAGCCATAGTCTCCTGACTGGGGCTAGAAAACTTTGAAAACAAAACAGGAAAGCAGCTGAAAAGCTCAGGAAACAGAAGGCATGCACACAGAAGTCCTCTAATGTATTTCATGTTTAAATGCCATGGTTTCCAATCTTAATATTATGGTTTTGAAGAGCAGGGTTGCAAATTTGAATTTGCACTGGATTTTTGCAGAATTTCTAATATCACACCCACCCACACCATTCGTCAGTTTCTCCAGATAATTGAAAAATCCCAAAGAGAGTTTTTCTGGCTCAAGTGACATCACAAAAGAAATGTGACATGACCCTCATAGCCTGTTATGCAGCTTATCCATGTAAATGTTATGTCAATGATATAAATCTATGAACATGTACATGCAAATTGGTGCCAACCATCCCGAGTCCATAGTATGTACTATGTTTAGTTTCTATGATTTGCTTAACATTGACTTTTTTATATATAAAAAAGTAAATTAAAACAAGTTTGAAAACCTGAACTAAACTCACTCCTTCCACCCCACAGCCCAGACTTTAGTCATGATAATGGCTTGGAATTCCTGAACTGTACAACTGGAGAAGTTGCTGTTTTCACCATGAGGATTAGTAATGTAATATGACTGTATCAGTGGTGCTGCGCCTTTCTATGCTTAAAATGTATGTTATTATGATGGAGATAGTGATGGTTGTATACTGCGAGAATCTCTGGGGAACACAATGCACTTCTTCACTCTGTGAACACAGACACAAATTGCCCGTGCATAAACTCATGCAAAGACATAGCTGCTACCAGGCCTGTGCAGGGGGAGGAGGCAGGCAGGCACATTGCCCCAGGTCTTGGAGGGTTAGGCTGGCCGTGGTGCCCCGCCAGGGACCAGCTGCTTTTTTGTTTGAGTTTATTCTATCAACATTCCCACCCCCAGGCCTCAAACAAGCTCTGCAGAGGCCTGCCTGCTACTGCAGGGATGTGAAACCTGTGGCCCTTCAAATGTGCCATCCCCAACTCTGCTTTGAAAGGTTGGAGGGAGGGGAAACCCCATAACAGATTGGAGGGCATTCATGAGGAGAAGAGGGGAAGAAGTTTCCATCGCACAAAGGAACCTCAGTCATGCCAAGAGACCCTCTAGGCACCTGCCTAGTTGTTCTCAGGTCCAGCCATGAAGAATCAAGTCTGCTGTTGTCCGCACAGGCCCTTCCTGGGTTATGTTTCTTTGTCCCTCCAAAGTAACAGAATGTTGGCAACTAGAGGAGGGTTGGGGAGAGAAGAACCATCTCTGGAGGAAGAAGTTTACTGCTTGGAACTGAACTTGCTATGAAACTCACTTCAAGACTCATTTCACATCACACACAAAAACCATGCAGCTGCTGGGCAGCCAGAATAGGAGAGAGCTAGTGCCTTGATGTCCTTCTTCTGGGCTTCTTGGAAGTTCTTGTTGGCCACTCTGGGGAACAGGATGCTGTGGTTCCCATAGCGCAGAAATAACAGGAGTTGATCCCCCAATGCATGGGCTTTGATGATTCTCCCAGGGATAGTGTCCCACAGCTGTAAGGCTGAGAGTCTTTCCTCTATGCCCTCAGAGTGCTTAGTAAGGTGCATAGTGTCGTGAAGTTACTGTCAGTTGGCCTTAAGGACATATGGAACTCAATGGATGTTGCTTATCCTAATTTAATAGGTAGGCCAGGTATTCAGTGAGGCAGATGCCCTCCTGGGCAGCACAGGTGATCCATCAGAGATTATGTCATTGATTTAAGCCAGATCAGCATTTTGATCTGACATTTCAATTTAACGATATTCATACTATCTGAATAAGAGAGAGAAAATGGAAATGTAGAAATGAGCAGACTTGCCCCCTTGATGTTACAAGCTGCAAATGAACTGACATTTTCTCATCTGGTCTAAGTGCCTGGGAAGTCTTGGTGCTAACAGGTACATGTTAACAAGGAACATGCTCATGTCACATTGCTAAGTATTTTTGGGTGGCCGGTCAAGCATAGCTGCCTTTCAAGCTGCTTCAGAAAGGAGAAATATTAATAAACTCCTGGCAGCATGCAGATTTGATTGAATTTCTCATGGATCACAGCCCGCCCGCAGCTGTGTGGCGTACCTGTCAAGCAAAGACATTGTTCCATAATTGTTCTTGATGCATTGTGTGCTAATTACCATTGCTGAAAATAATCTCCAAAGATTATGGCAGGCGTCATAAATAACAAGCCGGCAGTTCGACACTGCATTATGACAGGACCTCAATCGCTCTTATCTTTTACTAGAGTGCAGCTTATGCATTAGTGTTACTAATGAATCTTTTTCATTTGTACAAGTGATGTTTCCATTTGACAATGACATGAACATAAAGTGGAGGTTAATTTACTCTATTCCAAGAGGTTCATTATTTAACCTGACGTTGAGGACAAAACAATGTAGCCTAATAGACGGCAAATAGAAATTAGTTGTGATGAATTTTGCCTTTTAACGCTCTTGAATTCAGTGGCTTGTTTGGCAGAAACGTGGCAGGAGACTGCAGGTTGCCTTGCAGGCTCAGTCACCTTATCTGGCTGTGTAGCGAGGGGAAATTTTCTGCCCTTTCATGAACTCGCCCTGATAACTTGTAAAACTGCAATGGATTTACAATAACATAAAGGGCTGTCTGTACTAACGGCCAAGCACTGTCACTGTGTCAATTTTTATCAGATTAGTTGGCATTAACGCTGTATCACCAATTGCTTTACAAGTCAAGCCACAGTGAATTGAATTGGATTCGGGTAGCTATTAGAATTGCCAATTTAAACACTCTGAGCTTATCTAAGCTTTAAGCCATTGACAAAAAGGCTTGGTCACTCTCACAACATTTTTCAACACGCATAGGTAGGTGCTCCTAGCAGTCACTGGAATATCCAGTCATCGGAGAGCAACTGGAGATCGGAACCTTATCATAAGGGATAGTTACTGAATTGATGGTGGTAGATGCCCTGAAAGCAAGTAGCTTTCATGTGCCATTGCCATAAATTTGGCATAGAATGGACATGAACTTTGGAGGCTGAGAGGCTATGGAAGGTGAACACATTGCATATTTTCTTTACAGTTAGTTCCAGCTACAGTTTTCTCTTCTTCAATGTATTGCACAGGACAGGGTGATCACAGAAAGGCAAGGGGAACAGGACATGGTGAAGTTATAAAAAGGATGGAATAGAAAAGGTTTAACTGCACCTTTCAGAAAGGTTTGTTTATTCTTTATTGAAATATTTATACTCAGTGTTTCCATCCCTAAGGGACCATTAAGGTAAAGAAATGTGCACCAACCACAAGATTCAGATCGGATCCTGATTTGGTGCTGCAGAAAACAGCATTTGTAATTTGATTTAGGTATGAATTCCAATTCCGGGGGGGGGGGTTGTTCCTCCCTCATTCACTACCTTAGGGAAATTCTAAAAGATTATAGGTTTGGCAGAATTGAATGGAATTTGCAAACATTGTAGCACACCCCCCCCTCAAATAGATAGAGCCTGGGGGCTTTTGTGCTAGGTTGCATTAAAATAGGGAGGGGATTAAAGGGAATTTCTTCCCTCCCTGTGGTTTTATTGGAAAAATTGTGGAAGTGCCCCAAGAAAATATTAGAAGACTGGGTGTGGGAGTTATGGTGAATGTAGGTGGGCAGCTTCAAGCTTATGTTCTGCTGAATTGGCACCATAGTTCAGAGAAACTGAGTGTAAAGCTGATTTGACAGAGGTGGATGTGTGGACAGAAATACTTGAATGTGCAGAATCTTTGTTGTTGTTGTTGTTGTTGTTGTTGTTGTTGTCGTTGTGTCCAAATATCCCTGCATTTTTGTTTGACAAGCCAGGGGAGAAATGTTTCAGTTTTTGCAGACACAGTATCTGCATAGTTGTTGTTGATTAAAAAATCTGAATCACCAAATCACTTCAGAGGTGCCCACTTTGGATTAGGGAATTTTGCAGAGATCCTGTTTTGACTTCAATAAGTGCCAAATCTGCCCAAAGTAGCTCATTTCAGTTCTTGATTTGGAATCCACCCAAAACTGTAGTATGTTGGAAAGCGAGGCAAGTTTTCTATGGTTTGAGAAACTCCTGATAACATTATCTCTATATGGCAAAATTATTGAAATGTTTGTGTGGAGGTTCTTGTTATCACCATATAACTATCCTAGGGATATAAGCCTCATATCAAGCCTTGCCTCTTCTTTTTATACCTGAAGAAGCATCTCCACCTCCATCTTTCAGCCCAGACACTGAAGTCCAGCTCCAAGGGCCTTTTGGCAGTTCCCTCACTGCGAGAAGTGAGGTTACAGGGAACTAGGCAGAAGG
The DNA here is from genome assembly GCF_964188305.1 of Podarcis bocagei. Lineage (NCBI taxonomy): Eukaryota > Metazoa > Chordata > Lepidosauria > Squamata > Lacertidae > Podarcis > Podarcis bocagei. The sequence goes on from NC_138126.1 coordinate 65,336,790, forward strand.
CCTTCTCTGTAGTCACACCCGCCCTGTGGAACACCCTCCTGTCTGATGTCAAGGAAATCAACAACAATCTGACCTAGAAGACATCTGAAGGCAGCCCTGTATAGAGAAGTTTTTAATGTTCTATTGTGTTTTTAATATTCTCTTGGGAGCTGCCCAGAGTGGCAGGGGCAACCCAGTTAGATAGGCAGCTTATAAATGATAAATTGGTTGCTGTTGTTGTTGTTCTTGTTGTTAGCTGGTGTATCAAAATATATATTTAGAAACTATGAGATCTGAAATATTGATTGTCATAATGAATTGGCTCACTTCTTTCTTCACTTTGTGGATTCCTTGTTGTCAAGTATTCAGGTCCTTTTCTCCCTGCAGCATTAAGATATAGAAGCTTGCTTCAAAAGGAAGCTTGAGGGTTCCAGAATGCTATTGGCATCCTACACAGCATGGACCTAGTTGAAGGCCCAGATCTAGCTTGTGTCAATGCTTTCTCATCACCTAAGAAGTGTAACTTTGCCAGTAGGTTTATCTAATTGCACCCAAAATGGCACATGAATGCTGACTGAAAGTGGGAAAGCACATTCCTGAGAATACACAATTCAAAGACTAGGCCGTGCCAATTAACATGTTATCATCAATATGGTTTGAATCAAGCGAATAGTTTCCTTGTTTATTGCAGGAGCATATTGTGCTGTTTTCAAGCAGTGTTATTTATAGTTTGTGGTAAATTAGCAGAGCAATTTGCCATAAATTATTGGAGTCATATTTTTAGCAGTGACACATTGTACAGGACAAAAATTGACCTTTCCCATGCCATAAACAGAAGGAAGGTCTGTGGGGGCATCCATCATAACCCTGCCTTTGGTGATTGCATATCACCGATGCATCAGCTTCTCACAGACCATAAAATGCATTTACTCAATCTCACTTTTATTTTAGTATTTTATTTTATTTACAACTAATTTAGTTCTCTACCATTGTCTTTGTATTTTCAGACCTTGCATAAAGAGACCATGGCTTCCCCGCCCACCAACTAAGAGATTCTTTTTTTTTTCCTTTCTTTTTTTGTCATATAGAAAGGCCTGAAATATTCATTTTAGGTAGGCTTCCAGGATATTACTATCTATAATGGGCCAAATATTCCTCTTCCCAAGTGCTTGGTTTACATCCATCTGGGATAGCTCCTGTATAGAGAATATTCAAATGACATGCCTTCATAACTTGTGCTTTTCAGCCAGGGAGAGGGTAGAATCCTGAATCTGCATCAGTATCAATTCATTAGTGATCAATTCATTTTGAGCTAGACTCTCCTTGACCAAGCTCTTCACTGGCCAGAGACCTCTGGTCAAGACATCATTCTGCCAGCCCAGGCATCTGTAGTGACCTCTCATTTCCCAGCAAGAAAGGCTCTCATCAGGTGACAAACAGGGCCTGACTCTCCCCTACACGGCTTTAACATGGGACAACGCCATGTCTGTCCTGAGCAAAGTTGCCCAATAAGCAGTGACACTTTTGACTTGTGCAGCTCTCTTCCCCCTTAGGGAAAATTATCCCAGGCATACTGTTTTCATTGTAATTATTTGTATAGTTTTAATATATCGTAGGTAGATAGGCAGGCAGATATTTTAAATTCTAAGAATGTTTAATTGTTTTTAATGATTGGTTTTCCCCTATGCTTTTAGCAGTTCTTATTTTTATCTGTAAGCTGCCTTGAGTCCCATCAGGAAGAAAGGCGGGGTATAAATAACTATATAATCATCACCATAATTAACTCAAATCACCCCAACATTTCCCTAGCAATATATTATCCAGGGTTCTCTGAATGCTCCACCAGCTGTGCCACTCTCCTTGCTTAGGAAATGTGCTGTGCCTGTTGACAGGATTTTCTACTTGCAGTTGATTGCATTAAGTATCTTTAAGAAGGGAGAAATATACTTCCTAATATTCAGCTACCTACAAATTGTGAGAGGGAATAATCCCAGTGGGCAGTGCCGGAAAGACTATTGTTGTTGTTGTTGCTGCTGCTGCTGCATCCTTCATCTAACCACACTGACTCAACCAAGTAAATAAAAGTGAAGAGAATATTTCAATTCCAGGTTTTGGAGATGAACGTGCTCATGAGTCTGCTATTAGCACCTCAGATTTCACTAAGGCTGACCTATTTGCTTCAGAAGTCTTGTTGGGTGATAAAAAGTTCCACAATCTCCCATCACCTTTTTCTCTGCTGCCACTAATTTATAGTCCCAATGGCAGTAATGACTTGGTTATCTGCTGCTGCTGCTGTTGGGCATCCTTTTATTTTTGGGCCATGGCTTCAGCCATATATAATCAGATACAGCAAAATTTTATTGACTTAGGGTTGTATACGCTGCCCATGCATGAGTGAATAAACTTCCACTTGTGAACTGGGATTTCACCTTCTTTTCTTTACCCCTGCAGCCCTCTGAATAGCCTCACAATCTGCTCTGCAGAGCTGGGGAACCCTGTGGATCAGATTTGCGGGGGGGGGGGGGGATGCACGGAGCTGCAGGTGGCCAGAGAGGAAGCTAATGGAGCAGGGCCACTGATCTAGTGTTGCCCCAGTGGAGGTTCTTGTGCGTTTTAACAGTGGCATGACCAACTGAAATTCAGCTGTTGAAGAGTTCACCATCACTGCATGTCTACTGCTAGGAAAAGCAATATCTATTGAACTGTTTAGGTCTATTTAAAACTTGCTAGCTTACCTATTACATTTACAGTAGTATCTCTAATTATGAACTTAATTCGTTCTGGAGGTCCGTTCTTAACCTGAAACTGTTCTTAACTAGAGGTGTGCTTTTGCTAATGGGGCCTCTTGTTGCCGCTGCGCCGCTGGCACACAATTTCTGTTCTCATCCTGGGGCAAATTTCTCAACTCGAGGTAACTCTTCCAGGTTAGCAGAGTTTGTAACCTGAAGTGTTTGTAACCTGAGGCGTTTGTAACTTGAGGTACCACTGTATAGCCCAACTTTTCCCCAAGGAGCTCAAGGTAATATACATGGTTCTCTCCATCTCCACTTGGGTTGGGGTAAGTAATTGAGACTAGACCAAGGCCACCCAATGAACTTCATGGCTGAATGGGGGTTGCAGCCATGGTGTCCGCAGGACTCTAACCACTACACAATACTAGCTTCTTTAGATAGAGGGCCTGCTTCCAAGGAAAACATGAATTCCCCATGGCACTTTGCTATTAAAAACAATTATTTCATAAGTTGAATTTTTTTCAGGCATTTTCAACCTGTCATTTTGGCTTGCATATTCCTTTTCTGCACCATCAAGAACATAAATAACGCACAGTGGAGTGAACAAGGGGAATGGTCTTTCTGCTACTTTGGATACTTCTACATGTAATGCTTGTATAAAATCAGCACTCGGAGCCAATTGCTCATAAGATAAATGTGTAGGTCTTTTTCTGATGACTGCTGATCTACACAGTCTAGAAGACCTGATTTGGAAGAGCCACTGTCTTGCCAAGGCCCAATCTAGCAGATCAAATGCCTATAGCACGGAATAACACTTTAATTAAGTATTTCCTGGTGCACTTCCTGTTTTCCTGATAGCAACGTTACAGCTCAGCATGTGAAAAGGCACGTAGTTCTTCATTTGTTTCTACATTGTTGCAGCTGTATAAAAAGCACTGCCATCCCGCCTTGCGCTTTGTGAGAAGTCACCAATCTTGCATGAGACAATCCAGTTGAAAGGGGTTATTTTCCTTGTACTAAAACTGGAGGAATGTTTTGAATAAATGGACACCATGTGCAATTAATACAATACTGAAATAGCAAATGCTGTCATTTGAAATCATATCCATGGAGGGTCCTTATCTACATAACCATCTTGCACATGAATAGAACAATTATGATTTTTTTCTTTCCAGTCCCTTCACAGGCACAAAAAGAATATTGCTTCTAAGGTTCTAGGTGCACAAATAACCACTCGCCTTAGAGAATTTTGTGTGTGTGTGTGTGTGTGTGTGTGTGTGTGTGTGTGTGTGAGAGAGAGAGAGAGAGAGAGAGAGAGAGAGAGAGAGAGATTTACAATATTAAATATGGTCCACTAAGAAAAGTCCTCTGGATAGTTTGCAATTAAGAATTAAGATCATAAAGTATAAAAATAGAACATAAAATCTAAAACATAACATAACCAACAGTAGAATAAAACCAGTGGCAGATGATAACAACAGATCTAAACACACGGACACATACAATTTAAGAGCAGTAAAGGAAAGGTAGTCTGGCACCAGAATTGTTGCAATGTGGATACCAGGTAAGTATCTCTAAGGAGAACATTCCACAGCAGAGATACTGCTACTGTAGGCCTTCTCTGTCCCTCCTTATTTCGGACCTGGAGCCAGAGAAGATAATCCAGGGAGGTAGATGTGGGAGGAGGCAGTCTTTCAGGTAACCTGGCCCCATCCATGTAAGGTTTTCAAGACTATGACCAGCACTTTGAATAGAGGTAGGACATGAACTGGAAGACAATGAAGATGATAAAGCATTGGTGTAATATTACTGGATCAATCTAGTCCCAGTTTCTGGACTGCTTACAAAGGTAGTCCCATGTATAACACACTGCAGTAATCCAAACAGGAGTTTATCAGAGAATACAAAACTGTAGCAGGACTCGTTCTGTCCAGACAGAGTCATGGTTGGGTACATCAGTCAAAGCTGATAAAAGTCAATGAATTCAAAATTTTCAAAGAACATCTTGGTATGGTTTTACAAAATGAGAACCCAAATTGTCCATGGTCAGATGTTGAAAGAAAACTTTAGTGAACAGAACCTGAATTAGCTTTAGTTTTGTTAAGGCTTTCCCCAGAAGATATTGACTAGGGAATACAAAAGACTTTGTGCTCGCTTCGGCAGCACATATACTAAAATTGGGAATACAAAAGACTTCTAAAGTAGCAAATGGATATTTGTTTTCACAGCAACATAGAAGAGAGTGCCACCTACTGAATTGAAAAAGATAACCTACCAAGGTACCATGATGGTGGTGAAGAGCGAATGGAGTTACAATCCAGTTTTCCTTGAGCAAAAAGAATATATTCTGGAAAGAAAGAGTATCGTTCCCAGAGTGGTTTGGGTAGCAGTTCTACGATGCTGTATTTTTACTGCATATTATTATAGCATTACATTCATAGTTAGGGTCAGCTGCCATTTCCTGAGGTTTATAACTTGCCTGTTTTAATTAACATCAGGCCGAAACTTGGTAGGGGAGTTAGGGTTAGCCCAGATGTTAATGTTATTCTACAAATGCCTTATATCAGTTAAAACATTCAAAAATATATTAGGTAGTAAACATTTGGAGATGTGGTTTTGGATGTAGTTTTCAGAAATGAAGTTAAGGAGAGGCTTGTTTTCGGGAGAGGGAATAATGCCTTCAATTTTCTTTCTGCATGAATTTGTTGTTGACAGGCAGGTAGGTAAGCTGAGAAATGGAAACAACTTTAGAGAAGTTTTTTTACTTCACTCACAAAATAATATAAAAATATGATGCATAACTAATTGCGAAGTTGTCCACTGTGCCTTTAATTGTATGGAAGTGATTTGATATGCTTGGAAGTGTATTAGAGACCTGGAATGACCTCCTCATGCTAATGAGATGGTCTCATGACTTTGTGAGTAGAATAAAGGACACACAAATTCACGACAGCTTAAATCTCCTGTAGAACGTACTATATAAACAATTCCATTGACTTTGTTCAAGAGAAGCAATTTGTATTTTACCTTGTGATACAAGTGTCTTACGATGGAAAATTGAAGGAGAAAGAGGAAACTATGGAAACATGAGTTCCCGCCCCCGCCCCGCTGTTGTTTCAATAAAAGTTGGTGGCAGTGATATGACCAAAGTAGCACAAGGAAGATCCAAGAGGAAGCATTCTTCACTAATACAACCCTGCTTTGTTGGGCAGTTGATATCATAGCGTGTTCAATCAATGTGACTTGAAATGGCCAAAATATACCTGTGGTTGAAATTACTTAAATTTCCTTATTAAATGCCTCCCAGCACCCAAGCTGCCTTGCCTGCCTTTTTTCTCCTGAGGCACCACTCCCTCTTCTACATCCCTCTTTCATCCCTTCCTCTCGATCTGCATAAACTGTGCCACTTTCCTTCTCACTAGGTTTCCAGTTCTTAGCCGCATATTGCTCCCTCAGGATAGTACCCAGACATGATTTCAATAGGAGAACTATGGGGAGCTGATACAGCAACAACAAGACCCAAACTCTTCAAGGCTTTAAAGATGAAGGCCACACCAGCGCTGGGCACTGAAACAGATTGACAGCCAATGGAGATGTTTCATACCAGCTGTTTATACGCTCACAACAGCAATGACCCATCAGCAGATGAATTCTAATGTCCAGACATTTCCCTTTTCCCACTTACTACTCCTACTGCAGATCACCCCAAATGTCTTTCTCTCTCTTTGCACTCTGCCACTCCTATTTTTTTCTGACTAACACGAGTCTTGGAAGAATAAATTATTCTAATTTTGTCAATATGGCCACAATTTACATGATTTATTCCAAGAGCAGGTTCTGGGGCTCTCTCTGTCGCACAGTCTGGATGTTTGGGGACAGTGAATATACACAGCCCCAAGCATAGCTCATCTTAAATGATGCTGTCATCTGGCATGATGAGCAAGTGGAACTGGAGAAGGGGAGACCAGATCCCACTAACCGTCCCCACATCCCTTGCATTTGTCGACGGAACTGTTTAAATACAGCCCCACTGAAAACAAAAGTGGTGACTGGAAGAATTGTGCTTCCCTCTGCATTTTCCTTAAAAAACTTTTTATTTTTTTTAAAAAAAACTCCAATAAAATAAATATCTTATACTAATGAGAAATGCAATCCTCCAGCTAATTCCTTTAATTTCCACCGGCCGTTTGTTTTCTAGAAGTAAAGCTTTGATTCAGATGAAGGCTAAAGTGTGCCATTTGTTTTGCTTCTCTCATTAGTGAACAGCAGGAAGGCAAGCTCGCAGACGCTAGATGATTCGAGTGGTGTTCTAGTCTTCTTTCACAGGCTGATCATGGAAATTCCTTGGGAATCCCAGATTGCTGCATCTTTGGGTAGATCACATGGCACTTGGCCATTTCCATTTAAGTAAAGAAGATCCTACTGGGTGAAGCCAGTGGCCCATCTACTACAGCATCCTCTTCGCACAAGGGCAACCAGATGCCAATGAGAAGTTCATAAGCAGGATCTGAGTGCAGTAGTGCTCACCTGTCCTCTGTATTCCATCAGCTGGTACCCAGAAGTATTTTACCTCCAACAGTGCAGATATAACATTTCCTCCAATGCACAGGAAGGGGACAACTTATCCATTCTTTGCCAGGTACCCTTTGGTGTGGTTATAGCCTTGAGAAGCTATCAGATGTTGTTATATGCTCAGAGGTTGCTGCACATTAGTCACAAATTATTTTCAAGACTTCCTCCTTTGCTACTTCCGCAGGCCTATGCCTTAACAGAAGAAAAAAATATATATAATTTTCTTGCACTACTTACATGAAAATGCAGGGCAATTAGATCCTTTGCTCTCACTTTCCTCTAAATAAGGAATAATTTAGCTGAAGCATATAAGCAGAGTTCTTGCCATGTAATCTGCATCTTGCAGTAAAAACAGACTTGACTGTCAAAAACTGTACTGATTAATTCTAATCCAGCTCTCTGTTGGGGGGGGATTATTTGACAAAGAACAATTTCTCTTTGCTAAATAGGCTTCGTTTATCAGACTGTTGGTTTGTCCATAACGAAAGGAAAATAATGGGTAAGTCCTGGTTCTTCTTTTCTACCAACTTTAGAACAGGTTTGGGCAAATGCATGGGGAATAAGGCTATCAGTGGTTACTAACCATGATGGCTATGTTCTGCCTCCGTTGTCAGAGGCAGCAAGCCCTGCACACTAGTTGCTGGTGATCACAAGTGGGGAGAGTACCATTGCACTCAAGTCCTGCTTTTGAGCTTCCCATAAACATCTGGTTGGCTACTGTGAGAACAGGATGTTGGGCTAGATGGACCTTTGGCCTGATCCAGCAGTCATCTTCTGACACTCTGATGTTTTCCCCATTCCATTCTAATGTGCAAAGTGGGATTTGGGAATCTTAGATCTATTAGATGCAGATGACTTTTAGACCTCAGGGTTTGCAACTCAAAAAGACCTGTGCATTTCACTTCCAACAACAAGGGGGGGGGGAGAAAATTCATGTGTGGCTCCTGTGACTTCCTACCCTGTTTTTCGGCAATGTCTAGTTAGGACCTAAAATTAACAAAAGTATTGTTGTGTTCTCCAACGCTTTGCATTACACCACAAAAGAATGTGCTCATATGAGCATGCTGCTCTGTCTTATGTTGAATCAGGCTATTTTATTTTATTTTTATCTTGCCCAGCAGTTTAACTAGGTAACTTTTAAAGTTTCCAAACAAATGTCATTTTACCTGGGATCTTTTTTTCTCTCTCCAGACAAACTATTAATCACATGGAATGGATGGATAAATGGATGCATGGATGGATAGAGATTATTTTCCAAGGATTCCTAAGCAAGTTCCAGCAGAGGTGTACCTAGGGGTTGGTGGAAGCGACCTCTGCTGGGGGCATAGACCCAGATGGGGCACAAAAGTCACCCCGTAAATCTGTTTCCAGTTATCTGTAAGGCCTTGAGTATCCATCTCAGATAAGAGATGGGAGCTGAGTGGTAGGAGCAATGGCAAGACGGTATGAAGGTAAAATGATCAGAGAACGTGCAAGTGAGAATTCACCAACAAAATAACTGCAGTAGTGTGGCAAGATGTGGCATTAGACAAGGTGGCTAGGGGGCGGGCCCATGGCTGTCAATCAGCCAAGCATAGAGCAGGCAGCTGCAGATCAGCATCAATTTCTTTCTCTCTTCCTCCTGCTCCCCCATGACTGAGTTGAATTCCTCCCTCCTTTCCCCCAAAATCAGAAAAATAAAAAATGTAATAAGTGCCTTTTCAAAGTTAGAGATTTGCAGGCTTCTTGCCAACCAGCCACATGAGTGGAAGCAAAGTTACCAGGTGGGGTGCTTAAGCTGCAATCCTTATCTTGCTTACTTGAGAGTAAACTCCACTGAATTCAATAGGCTTTACTTCAGTGAGTGGGTTTGTGGGGCTCTGGGTCGGTGGAGCACCTCCATCCCATGCATAAAAGCTGTGGCTGTTCACTGGGATCATTGTGGGGAGAAACAGGATCATGTTTGAGAAATACAGTAGAAGTTGTGATGCCTTGCGGTCTCTGAGCTTTGGAAATAGTAAACTTCAAACTGCTACCCCAAAAATGAGCATTACTCTTTGACCATCAACATCAGCTAGCTAACAAAGGAAGTTGTCCTTTATTCAACACAATAAGAGGGCAAGGATAAACCCACTCAAGGGCTGGAACACCAGAGTTACCTTGAATTGCACAGCTATCCCACAGACTTCCCACATAAGTTGTGGCTGATTCAATCTCACACCACTATAGGGAGAGATGAGATAAGGAGGAAGTCTGCTCAAGGATACTTTGAACTATGCTTTTCATCTTTTCCTCCTTCATCTGGTTCAGCAGCAAGGTTCTATTTGGAGCCACATGCAATTTATTCACAGCTAGACTGGTTTCTTTTTTTAACTCTTCAATTTCTATGTTGGTCGGTGGGCCATGTCCACAGTTGTGTGTGTTTTGCACCAACTTGAAAATAACATCGAATTAACCAACTTAGGTTATTTGTACATTTTGATAAATATATTGTTCATCTTCTATAGAGAATTCCTGCATTGAATTTAGACATGTCTGTTGCCTACCAAATAATGATGAATGATGATACACAAGGACTACACTGGCATGAGCTCTTCCAATGAAATAGTCATGTCAGTTCAGATGTGCAAGTCACAAAAAACATGATAGAAGATTGGATTGATAATCTAGCAACTAGGTGGAGCTAGAAAGAAAAGATATTTCGCTGCTTTCCCCACTTGACACAAACTGATCAGACTGGCAATGGAATCTTACTTTGGCATGGGCAATGGGGCAGTGTCCTCCACTACACCAGAGGGCAGCAAACCAGCTTGGAGGGCACAGGGCACACCTTGTTGCATGCACAGCTCTCTCCATTCCCTGCCCTTCAGCATTTCCCACCTGGGGACACAGCCTCACTCTGGCTCAAAATAGGGCCGGCTTTGCCACTACTAGACCATTTGTCCAGGCTTCTGCCACTCCCTCCTCTATGACTTTTGCCTAGCCCCAGTTAAGAGACAGAGCATGGAAAATAAGCGTTAAGCATGCTGTGTGCTCCTGCAAATCGCAGCAGAGGCTCTCGCTGCCACCCACCCTGCGCAGCATTCTCTCTGCAATCCACATGTCACAACAGAGGGCTCAGCGCTGAGTTATTGCCAAGAGCAACATTTCCCTCCAGACCTCAGAAAGGAAAGGAACCATATTAGAAAATTTATCGAGTATTTCGTTAGATCAATATGGGGTATGATTTAGGAATCCCTGCCTAGGCTCTTTAAATCTATTTAATCAAACCAATTAATAAAAAAAATGCAGAAAGTTGAAGCGTCTCCTCTAAGGTGCATCATAAATATACTCCCTTTACTTAGGCTTTTGATCGTAGCCAGGTAATTAACGGCTTTAGTTAAGTTCGAGTCATTCCCTCATGCTTGCTCCTGGTCATAAAACGCCCAGGGCTACATGTAGCTCATGGATTTATTATGTTTTTCTTGAAGCAAGAGCTTCTCTCACTCCTTTTTCCTTTCTTTCACTTTATGTATCCATTGCTTTTGCAGCTGTCCTGTCAGCCACAATGGCTGATAGGCTTTGTGTTCAATGCAAAATTGACTTTCTGGCTCAGCAATAAGCATTCCTCCCCCACCCACCCCACCCCTCCTTATCCTCTTTTTTGGGGACAATGCATAGCATCCACCTCTTTCTCTTCCATTCCCATAAATATAAATGAAAGAATATGAGATGCTTTGCCAGAGTTTCCTGATGGAGCCATTGTGCACGCCAAGCTTGGCCCAGTGTTGTTAATCACTGGGGGGACATCCTCACATCAAGGGGAATGAACTCAATGGATCAGTCTCTACCTTCCTGACCTAGAAGCAAAGGGGATGAAATGATATCCCCCAAGAGGCCTCAAAGGTTCCTGAATCTTCAGCTGTAATACTTCCAGCCTGCCAAGAAAACAAGTGAGGATGTTGCCAGCCCATCAACAGGAAGTTGGGGGTGGGGAGAGCGAAGTGTGTTTCATGCTTTAGGGAAGGAAGCGACCAGAGAGGGAGAGAGAGCATTCCTTCCCAGAGTATTTAGAGGCAAGATAGGAGTTTTTATCTCATTTTGCAATCAAGGAAATCCAGGCTTAGAGAGAGGCAAGGCAGATGAATGGCTTCCCTCTCAACTCTCGTAATGTATATCAATATGTGAAGAATGTTGGCTATAACTCTTGGTATTCAGTGCAACAAAATAAATAATACAGAACAGCAGGAATTGGTTAGTTTGTAGGAATGGGTGAACTGAAACTGAAAATGTTAACAATGAGGAGGCCCCACTGTCTGCTTCCAATAGAGAGTCAATATTATTTCACTGAAAGAAGAGGTGGGGAAACGAGAAGTTAAAGCTAATTTGATTTATCCTTCCAGGAAGATTCCTCTATGAGCTGCACCATCACAGATAGCTGGACTGTGACAGCTCTCAGTAACTGAGGATCGGGCCCCATGGTCAATTCTAATATGGAATAATGCACTGTTTTTACAGAGCAAAGCATATTAAGAGTCAATTTAGGCACTGAAAGAAGCAGAGCTTGTGGTAGCTCATGCTTTGGATTTCCCACTTAGGATATAATCAGGTCCCAAGGGGGGGCTCATAGAAGTAGCTCATAGAAGTAGCTCATAGAAGTGTGTCGGGTGGCCACTTATGCAGAAAGAAATGCATCGCCCAAAAAGAGGGCATGGATCCAGAGTAAAATTTGTATGGATGCAAATTTGAAAAAATAATTTGAATAGAAATACAGTACCATTCATCATAGTGGGGGAAACTGACAAGTTGACCTTTGTGCTTACTTAAATCTGTGGTTGAAGATGCTACCTTTTGATGGGAAGCTTCAAGGCCCCTACTGTCCATTCTGGTGGTTCTTTAAACCAGATCTGGAGCAGGCAGCCCTTCAAATAGAGGATTCCTTCTTGTAGAAGACTTTCCACTGTAAAGTAGGACACGTGACCATCCAAAAAAGTAGAGATGGACAGCAGCAGGTGTTCTACCTCGACAGTCAGTTGCTGGGAATCACAGGTGGACAGAGTGCTGTTGTACTTATATCCTACTTTCAGGCTTCCCAAGAGCACCTAGTTGGCAAAGTAAGAACAAGATGGTAGACAAGATGGACCAATGGCCTGATTCAACAGGCTCTTCTTATGTTGGTTAGTCATAGCCCCTGCTGGTCCCTTGATTCAATCAAGTCACATACAGGTTTTGTTCTATTTATTTATGAGATATTGTACCCACCCTTCATCATAAGGTTCAAGAGCAAGTTACAACAGTACAGCATATAGTTATGAAAATAGTGACCATTATCAAAAACGGATAAAACTAAATAGAACAGAACAGTATAATTTTAGCAAAGGCCAGAGTAAAAGTTGTGGCTTCAGCATATGGCGAAAGCCATACCACAAAGATGTCAGATACATCGCTGTGGGGAGGGAGTTTCACAATTTAGGGACTGCCCCAGAGAAAACCTCCAAGCCAACATTCCTGGTATTTCTGAGGGTACTTCTGAACTACCAAGACAGCCCCCTCTGCAGATCTTAACACTCAATAAGGTTGGGAGGAATGGGGTCTTTCAGATATTTCAGACATTCAGGGCTTTAAACACTCATGTGAGCCCCTTCCATTCTGGTGCCCAGAAACAAAGTGGCACCACCTTAGGTTTCTTATTAAGTTTCACTATCCCACTATCAGATCATGAAGCAATTTACAAGCAAGGAGAAGTGCAATAATAAAATATTATTAAACATATTAAAAACAGACTTAACAATATACTATAATATTACTGATGCTGCCCAAATGCCCAGGAAAATAAAAACTTATTTACCAGGTGCTGAAATGATGAGAAGGTTGGTGCCAGATGCACCTCCCTGGGGAGAACATTCCATGCATTTAATAATGAAACAGCACAAATATGGTTTTGTTGAGTGTCTTAGACATTCTACACTGGCCAGAAAATGCAAAAGGTTGGGTCCAGTGGCTTCCCTTTGTGCACAGAAAGATCTTTGTTCCAAGGGTTTTTGTAAATGGAAGGAGGAAAGCAATATTTACTGATTCTCCCTTCTCTTTCCAGCCCTATATACCCTCAGAAATTGGTTCAAGAGTGTTGAGGAACACTCTGGAATAGCTTGGGAGGCAAAGTGGGGTAAGGACTGCAGGAGAAGGGGTTTGTGAAAATTGCCTTGCATTTCTGAAGAAATGTCCCATCAGTAACACTTGCCAGCAGTGGCACACCTGTTTTGAAGTCATGGCTCTCCTCTTGCCTAGCCACGCATGATCTTGAAACAATTTGTTCTTTTCAGCCAGAAACTGCTTTACTTACATTTTGGCAAAAACTTTCTTTTTAAATTTCTGTCATTCCACAGCGAAAGGAAAGGTTATCTGTTGCTGAGCTACCACTTCCATCATACCTGACCACTGGCCACTCTGTCTGGGGATGATGGGAGTTGGACTCCATCAGGAGGGCCTAAGCAATATTGTGGTGGCCATCAGCAAACAAGCTCTACTTTTGCTTTCTCTTGCCCAGCTTGGTACAGAAACCTAGAACAATTGCCTGTCGCAGCCCTTCTGTACTATAATTCATGGTCGGCAATAGGGACAGGAGAAGGAGCCTTTTGAAAGCAAGACAACAAATCCATAGCTTTTAAATTATACATAGCTCTTATCCCACAATTAGTTTCTAATTCAAAAAGACTGCAGACAGTCAGACTCCTATGTAATAATCCATGAGATCGGATTCACATTGAACTGACAGGCTTTGAAGAACAATGTAAAAGGAATGCAAGAAAATCTCCAATCCTTGAGCTTCATCAATACACACCAACAGAAGATTCCTATTCCAATTCATCTCATATTGGCAGCTTTCTCCGAGTAAATTTACACATTTTCTTCTGAACAAGGCAGTAGGTGGCATGATTCTGGACCGTACCAAAAATAATAAGAGTAGCATAATTCATATTAGAAACTCTCTTTCCATTTCTTCTTAGCACTCCTGATGTTTACTGAGGCAGGATCAGGAATCTGCTACTAGAAACCTTTTTACATGGGCATCTGATTCCTGACTGCTAAGAAAGAAACGGGATATTTTAAATATGAAATATGCTATGTGTTAATTGCTCATTAGTAATTCCCTGCTTGGCTGGTTAGAAAGGTATATCCTGCCCATCAAGAAGGTGTTTCTAGGGAGGAGGAGCCATAGCTCAGAATGCAGCAGGTACAAGGTTCAATTCCTGGCATCCCTAGTGCTTTTGCCTTGTACATTGGTAGTTCATAGTTACAATGGCACACGTACTCTCTACGTTTTGCTTCAGGATATCACCAATGAACAAATCTGGTAGCTGTTATAAAGTGTCTTGAGTTTCCAGAAATCCTGTATTTCCAAGGCTGGGTTTTTTCATTTTCATGATGATTTCCTGACACATACCTTGCTCCCTGTTGATGTGCAAGAAGTATTACAAGGTCTGTTTCAGAGGTTTTTCTGTGCACCTAAATGTATGTTTGGTCTATTGTCATCTGTTGTTTATCTGTGCTAATAATTCTATCACAACACATGGTGTAATCATTAGTCTCAAGAACAGGGCCAACACTATAGTTCTGTAGGAACTGAATGTTTCTGAACCATTTAGTTGGCTCTGCATGTGCCATTAGCAGTGAATGAATTTTTGCAACCTCATTGTGTCTGGCAAGATAATTATGTACTGGGCAAAACAGGGCAGCCCACTCCAGCAGGATCCCTGCTGACCTAGACTTCTCACCCGTCTTTCCTTCAGGGCACACAGATCTCTCAGGTAGCTTCAGGAAAGCTAGAGAACCACTTCACTGATGAGGTTTACATTCACATCCCCTCTGTTAACACAGAGCATTTCTCTTGCAGCTTTCAAGAGGTAAACTTTTGATCAGCCTGGAGCCCTTAGAGAATTGAGTGTTCAGATGTTCCAAGTAATTATGGAATGGTGATGCCTGTTTTTCGCAGTTTGAACATGTGTGTCATCTCCTTCTATCTCCTTCAGATCTTCCTTTCTTAATGAATATGACTAAGTTTAGACCATTAATTGCAATTGGTCTACTCTGAGCAAAACTTAGTTGAATGCCACCCATTGCCCTTATATATCATTGAATTTGAGGTGGTGTATATAACTGGTAAGCAGGTGATAGGGCAACATGGATTGCCATACTTATATTTATTTATTCTTTCAATAAATTTTTATACTGCCCCTAGTTATAAATAACCTCAGGGCACATAGAGCACGTATGTGACGCCATGTCATAAAGAAATGTGATTGAATGATACCAATAGATTTTTATGTGTACTTTCAAAATGTTTCCACCAATTATACTATATTTTATCCTTTCCAGGGGCTTTCCAACTTACATCTTTTTCAGCTGTCCTTCTCCCAACCTTTTCTTCCATATCATTGATTTCCAATTCCAAGTCATTTATAATATTACTTCTAATGGCTGTGAAAAGAAACCATTTATATTTACGGCATTATGAGCCATCAGTCTGGACCAGGTCACTTTTCAAGAGATCATTTTTTCATCATCATCATCATCATCATTCTTAATATTAATACTTGCCTGCTTTTTTTGTAGTAGCATTTTGCCTCTTTCTCCAAATTTCTGTAGAATTGTTTTTAATTAGCATTATACATTATTGGGTCTATGTATGTCTTACATGTTATGAGATACAATACATTCTCCCAAAGTCTTTGCTCTCTGTTTCTTGGTTTCTGTTTCTCTATATCAAGGTGATCCAAAAGTGATGCCATAAAATTTCTTTTCACTGAAGTGATAGGTTTTTATTATTATTATAGAGTTAATGAAAAAAGTTTATTTGTGAGAATTCATGTATATGACACTTACAGCATCTAGATCAGCTGTTTTTTTGGTTATCAATTTCTTAAGTATCCTGTTTGAAGAACTATTTATCTTTTCCCATTTTATTCTTTATCAGCTTCAAACCTACAGCTTCCTCAGCTATGGTAGCTCCACAATATACTCCTGTGTGCTTGTTTCAGAATACTGCATTTATGTTTTCCTTTTTATATTAATATTAAAAAAACAGATGAGGGTTTATAATATCAATTACATGTTGATATCATTCATAATTTAGGATGCAATCCTATGGTTCATGGAAAGGCAAAAGAGGCTGGTCAGTTGGCAATGCCAGAAGAGAACATGAGTTTTAAATACACACCATAGAGTAAGAATCGGGCTGATCTCTTGCAAACTTGGTCCTTGTTCTTTGATTGGAGATTAGGACCAGATTCTTCTTTGTATTGCAAGGGAAGGCGTCGTTGCACAAAATATCAAGCTCTCTCATTTTATCAATATAATGGACAGTGTTTGATTCTCTAGAAATACAATACCTAGGAATAGTTCTAAAATTCAGGGGGGAAATGCAGCTCTCAGTGTGTAGACGTGAGCAATCCCCTGTTGTAGAATTATAAAGCAATACACAGTATTTGTTTATAGGTATCTATCTATCTATATATCTATCATCTATCTATCTATCTAGTTATAGATATGCAAATAAATACATATGTAAGAAGATATTACATACTAAGCAGTCCATAAAATTATCCACATGCCATAAATATTGATTACGGACCTAGTGCACAATAAATCAAAGGACCACAATCATTAAATCAAAGATTTACACTAGTAAAAGAGCAACAATGCAATTCATCAATTCCCTATTACAGCCAATGATTAATTAGGCTTCAGTGTGAAAGCTTAGAAGTTGGGTTTGGAGATGAAACCAGATCTGGGATCTGGGGGCACATTTTGTGACCTTTTTGTCCCCTGTGAAAATCTTCTATGATAGAAAGTTAGGCAATGGGTGGCTAGAGGAAAACATTACACCCTTCAGTATACATTCAGACAATCTTGCCCTGAACTCCTCATATTGCCATTTAAGTGGTAGTGGCTTATCCCAGGGCATGGTCTGCTGATGCCACCTTGTTAAAGCCAAGCAGGTCTAGTTCTAGTCAGTACCACAGTGGAGAATCCCATCTATGCTGCCTTGGGATATAAGTGTATTAAATAACAGACCAATGAGCCTCTTTCCCATTGAAGCTCCCCTCTGGCCTCAGTGGCATCCTTACTTTGTCATCAAAGGAAGATAAGAAACCTGCAGCCAACTGGGTCTATCCTGCCTGCCAGATTCCCAGAGGAACCAGCACTGGGTGTTATATACACATGCAAGTGTTGCATCTCCACACTTGTGCCATTTTCACATCCAAATGGATACGCCATCTACTGAGAATTTACATATTCTGCATTGGACTGGCTAAAATAGTATATTGAGTCCATTCATTTCCATTTAGGATGTGACATACAGACTGGATGCCAAAGCAGTATCTACCACAGCATGTTCAGAAGGTGGCAGCATTTTATATGGGGGGGGGGGCTAGGTTAATTAGCTTCACCCACATTTTCAGCTCCATAGTCTCTGGACACTAAATCATCACTGACATATTTAGGTTGCCATTTGTTATAGGGGGGAAATTAGGTTTAAGCCCTTGCCATTAACAAAAAGTTTTTAAAGAGCCCAGTACTATACTTTCAGTGGGACTCGTATTTTGATCCTTTCTAACCTAAGAATCTGATAACTGATGATATCTACAAACTGGGTTGCTAAAAAAAAGTCTAGGTCCTCCCAAAGCCCAATTCATCACCCATTGACCCATGGTACATGAGGAAGTACTGCTGTGACCAGTGACAAATTCAGGCACCTTCGATTCTCCTAATTCAAAAAGTTCATGTGTCCACCTGCAGCTAAATTAAATTGTGCCAGCCAGCTAATATGACAGAAATGAGAATCTTATACAAATGGGATAATGGAAATTGCCTCTTTGCACATTATCTCTTCAGTAGCAGTCAGGTGGGAATTTTTCACATGAAGGTAGGTGGGTGCAGCATACTAAAAGAAGGAAAAGCACATCAGTTGACATGGCTTATCCCCAGGAACACTGAGCAGAAATGGATCCTTGAACACTCAGGAGAACCTTGCAAGGAAGTCCATCACTGCCCCCCCTTCCCTGCTCCCCTGACAGTTGCCCTAGATCCAAACCACATAAATAAACTTGCCTCTTGGATAGCAGCCTAGTTCTGGTTGTTTAGAATGAAGGCTCCATCCCTATTCGCAAGGAATACAGGAGGCTCTTGAAGTGCTCACCAGTGGTGGCTAATCTTCCCTATTTCCCTTCTGAAGTGCTGAGAACAATAGTGGCTGGTGTGGTGGGACAAAATCACAGGGCTGCCACAGCTTGCCTGGACAGGGCAGGGCAATGGCAAGGCTAGGCTGCAGTGGCAAGAGTGTTATATTGCCTCCATTGCTGTTGTTAAGCGTTATTACTCAGTCCCTGCCTACTTTCTGATGTTATTCTCAGCACAAATTCACCAAATGCCAGGCAGTTATTCTTTACTGTGAAGAGGATAGTGAGGTAAAACAGGTTTGCAGGAGGATTTATTTATTCATTTTACCTCACAACGACGTGGGTGGCGCTGTGGGTTAAACCACAGAGCCTAGGACTTGCTGATCAGAAGGTCGGCGGTTCGAATCCCCACAACGGGGTGAGCTCCCGTTGTTCGGTCCCTGCTCCTGCCAACCTAGCAGTTCGAAAGCACCTCCAAGTGCAAGTAGATAAACAGGTACCGCTCCGGCGGGAAGGTAAATGGCTCTGGTTCGCCAGAAGCAGCTTAGTCATGCTGGCCACATGACCCAGAAGCTGTGCGCTGGCTCCCTCGGCCAATAAAGCGAGATGAGCGCCGCAACCCCAGAGTCGTCCGCAACTGGACCTAACGGTCAGGGGTCCCTTTACCTTTACCTTTACCCCTGTCAATAGGCAAAGTGAGGCAGCAGAATTTGCACATCATTTAAGGACAGTAAGTTGTCAGTGGTGTAACTCATCATGATGTTTAAAATTTTATCTTTGGGGCCAGCTGTGTCGTCTTTTCAGAGCACAACTTGTTGGTATCAGGGCCTATTCATTTTATTTTATTTTTTAGTCTGCAAATTTCCAATTTTAAAAACAACATTTACAATACAATAAAATGATTGCTAAAACAGCACCCGTACTAAAAGGCTAGCAGACCAAGCAGAGCACAGAACATAACGATCAGACTCCATTTCCAAAGGATTTCTGAAAAAGGCAAAGCTTTCGTCGACATCAGGAAAGCCAGTAAGTAGGGAGGAAGCTGTTCACATCTCTCTTGGAAGAGAGCCCCAGAACATTAGAATGTCCTCTCAAGAAGCCTCTGCTGCTGGTAGGAGCTACTTATTGAGGCATCATTATTGCAAGCACAAGAGAGGGCACTGCGTGAGTCACTGCCACAACCATCTCACTCCTGCTCTTCATCTCTTCCTGTGGCCTCTCTCCCTCTTCATATGCTGTCAGTGCCACCTTTCTTCCCTTGCTCTGTGCCTCCTCCCTCCTCATCTCACTCTAGCAAGGCCCTAAAGGAGCCTTTCTCAGCTTGAGATCTTCTGCATGGGCTGACCAGAATAGTATCTGTACTGCCCCCAGTTCACAACAGTGACTAGAAATGTTGCCTAATCTTAGGAGGCAAGTTTAAAGTTACAGCAACTTCAGGTTAATCATAAAGTCTCAAGTAACAAGAGGGTCATGTAGGAGAAGTGGGGGGTAGAAAGTAAGCTACAAAGCTGTAGAAGTAAATGACCCCGTCAGTTTTTCTATGTTCACGGAAGCCAAGGGGTTCATATATGGTTGCTGTTTTTCATTCAGTGACATTAGAGCATGCAGTTGAATTTAAGGGTATGGCTTTTGTCAGTCAATCCAACCTCATTCAGTTGAAATAAAAAGGTGCACTTTCAAATCTGCCTCCATCAAGATATATAGAAGGACAGTAATGAATTACTCCCAACAATCTCAGCCCGCTCACATCTCCAGTTAGCATAAACAAAATGCTCAGCCAGTGCTACAAAAGAGATGCTTAGAAGTTAAAAGTGCCCTTTAAAGTAAAATTATGTTGTACATCATCCCAAAATTTAATATGACTTTATGCACAATAGCAACATGCCGGGTAATGCAAAGGTATTTCTAAAATAGCTTAATAATAGTTCAGTATTCTCCCCTTTAAAATATGAAAATGTATGTCAAAAAAGGGGTGTAATGTAGCTGCATCTTGTATCCATTGATGGAGGTGATTAACATAGATAGCATTTAACATGCTATCATCATTATCCTATCAGTCTTCTGTCTAACGCAGATGTCTTGAGACAGAGTTCTCAAAGGTAAAAAAAAAAACACCCCAAAGCAACATTATGGGAAGTGGAGTACTGAAAACCAGAAAGGGGAACAGCAGAATTTCAATTAAGTGATTTTTCTACAAAATAAAAAGATGCCTGGCTCCCCTTAAATTTAGCCAAAGAATCAAATGATAAATAGTGGGCATACCAAATGTTAGTTAAGAATATACTACATGCAACCAGAGAGAAAAGTAATGAACAATGTGCTTTCTTGCTATTAGATGGCAAGGAGCAATAGAGGCGAGTATCATCAACCAACTGGTGGCACTTCATTACAAAACTCCAAATGACCTGCCCCAGATGTTTAATGTAGATATTTAATAACAGCAGGGACAATAAAGGACCCAGTGGGACAACATAGGCCATAAGTTGAGGTGTCAAACAGCAGTCCCTAAGGGCCACCTTCTGGACACAACTGAATAGGAGGAACTAGAACCACTGTAATGTAGAGCAGTGTTTCCCAAACGTTTTTGGGCAACGGCACACCTGTTTACCGGAAAAAAATCTCGCGGCACACCACCATTAAAGCCCCGCCCCCGTGACGTCATTCGGGGAGCCGGCGGCCCGGGCCTGAGCTGGAAGGAGAGGCGGTGCTTTTCGGCACAAGCCAATCGGCCTGGAATTGTTTCCCGCGCGCTGCGAAAGGGAACAGCTGCGGTCGCGCGAACCCTCCGGCGCTGGGAGGGGAAAGGGCGGAGTCGCAGAGCACCAGCTGGCCGAGCGGTTGCGCGCAGCGTTGCGCTTTTGGAGAGCGTGCAGCTGCTGCTAGGGGATCCGGGGACGTGAGCAGGCCTGGCCCGACCCGGGTTGAAGGAGGACAAGCCGGCAGCGCGCCAAGTGAGTTCGGTTGCGCGCGACGGCCCCCGCTCCCCCCACCCCCGCCGGATCCTCGCCGCCGCCGCCTCTCGCCCGCCTCCCTCCCACGGCACACCAGCCGATGTCTCACGGCACAGTAGTGTGCCGCGGAACACCGGTTGGGAAACACTGATGTAGAGAATACTCTAAATGTCAGCCAAGCCAGCTGGTCCAAGAGGATAGCATGGTCAATGGTACCAAAGGCTGCCAAGAGGCTCTGGAGAATGACAACAGAACTTAATACCAGTGCATAGTCCGCTGTATGATAATTGTGAGCCAGAGGTGGCCATTGCCTAAGCAGAACATTCCCCAATGCAGAAAAGTATGGGTAGAGCTCTATGCAGCATTCCTTGCAAACCTGTAGAAGCACAGGTTGTGGCCATAAAGTTGCTGAAATCTTATTATGAATGCAACATCTTACCAGTTATTAAAAATGAACTGCAGACCCAGTAGGAATAAGTCCTTGTGAGATTATATCCACAAATGGCCAAAATGGAAAGCTTTTTAACATGGGCACAGCCTTCCCTTATATTTTGGTGTGAGGTTTGGAGACTCCTGCATGGAAACATGATATGACTTTATACCTAGAGAATCTAGTGCTTCTAGCGATTTCACAATCACAATTTGGAAGTAGTGAGGGTCAGGGAGGTAGTATCTTTGATCCAGTCCTTCTCTATTATTAAAAGCATCACCAATATTGAAATCTCATACCATGTCTATGCATTAACTAGTTACCTGAGGCACAAATCAGCCAAAGTTAAGCACTTTTCATTTCTGTTAATTTACTTACTTTTCAACAGAACTCATATCTTATTTCCTAAATGACGTTAATACATAGATCTTACTAAAACAAGAAAACACAGTGTGACATGTTGGCCATATACTTACATAAATTTTACTGTTGCATAATAGTTATTTTGTCATTGGATATATATAATATACTTTAGTATCTTATGGTGCATTGTGCATCTACTTTAATATTTTTTCATATATTATAATTCCTATGATCGATCTCAACTTCCTCTAATTCTATTTTTGTAAAAACAGGTTTAATATTTTGATATAAAGCATTATTGTTGCAAAAATCAATAAAATTTATAGTGTTCCATTTCTGTCTTCTTCCTTTTCATTTTGTTTATTTATTTTTCTTTATCTATTTGATTTTATTTATTGATTTATTGATTTATTTGACAGAATGCATATACTGCTTGTTTGTAACAAAACCTCTAAGCAGTTTACGAGAAACATTAAAATTATCAATAAAAATATTTAAAAACAAGTGATTAAAAGCATTTTTAAAAGTAAACTAAAAAGAGATTAAACAACATAACAGCATCTACGTGTCTGGAGAGACTTGCCTAAACAAAAATGTTTTAAGCAAGTTCCAAAAAAATAATAATACAGCAATGAGGGAAAATCTATGCTTAACTTGTCCTTTGAAATCATTTGGCCCTAAAGTACTTAGATCACAGGTGGAGAACCTGTGGCACTCCAGATGTTATTGGATGCCAACTTGCATGAGCCTTAGCCAGCATGGTCACTGGCAAGGGATGATGGGAGCTGTAGTCCAACACCATCTAGAAGGCCAAAGCTTCTCTATCCCTGGACTTGATCATCCTCTCCCAGTGTAGTGCCCTTTAGATATTTTGGGTGACAATTCCCATAATATCTGACCATTGTCCATGTTCATTGGGGCTGGCAAGAGTTGTAGACCAAAACATCTGGCAGGTACCTTTGTTGGGACAGGACCATGTTCTTGATTATTTAGTTAAAAGCTCATACCACCAAAATAATAGCAGCTAAAAGCAATAGCAGCATAGTGTCTTTTTTTGTGGGGTGCACTGGATCTGACTTTCCTTTGAAGCAAAGGCATGGCTAGTCAAATGCTTTTAAAAGATCAAGACCCCAGACTTCCCCAAACTGCAACTTTGTAGCCCTCTCTCTGCTTTCCTAAGAGAGGAGCAAACAGATGTCATTGAAATGACAGGATCCTGTGACAGAAATGACAGCTTCAAAAAAATGAAATGCTATGAGACTGACAAGCATTTCTACAGACTGCTGTGACAGTTTATGCTAGAGCATTCCTCAAGAACAATGATCAGTTTCCTAAGGCAGTAAAACCTGTATCCGAATGATGATTTGAGAGCCGGGGTATGCATTCTAATGCACAAAGAATGCAGCTGGAAGTGTCAGCCTCTGCCGACTTACTTTTTCTAAAACACAACCCTAGCCACTAAGCCCTGACCATTTAAACGCTCCCCAGATTGACCACAAACCTGAATGAAGAACAAAAGAAGAACCTGCATTCTGTTCTCACAGTGGCCAACCAAGTGCCTATGGGAAAACTGCAAGCAGGACCTGAATACAACATCTCCCTCCCTCCCTCCCTCTCTCTCTCTCTCTCTCTCTCTCTCTCTCTCTCTCTCTCATGGTTTCCACCAACTATTATCCTGCATCATACTGTTCTCCAACCATGGAAGCGCAGCATTGCCTTCCTGGTCCATAAACGCAGAGCTCAGCCTCAATTATGGCTAGTAGCTATTGACAGACTTATTGTCCATTAGGCTACTGCACCTGAATGTTTGTAGCATGGCACAATTTTCATTTGGCACCTTTGTTTATTTTTCTCCCCAGACTTCATCATCAGTCAGCTGCCTTAAAGGGAAAGCCAATCCCTCTGGTACAAAATTCATAATGTTTCACATTCCCTATTCCAAGTAAAAAGTACTTAAAAAAACAAACACCTCACAATTATAGGTGCTTCTGAAGAAGCTGGATACAAGAAGAAGGCAATTTTATAGCAAAAATGTTTACAATATTAAAGCATCTGGTGTTCATTTACATGTTTCAGTTAATACAAATTTGCTGCAATAATGTGTCAAAACTGCAATTATCACTTTCTTTTGGGTGTTGTTTGAAACTACGATCAGTTTTCCAGCATTTTTCAGCCCAGTTTCCAAAACAGCTTTCTGTTCTGACTTTTACTGAAGCAGGAATCTAAAAGGGAATGGATCTCAGAGCTCTAAAAAGGGCATGCATTCTGCAAGTTTTCATTTGCTGCAATGGATCCTTTGCAGGAGGGGCTATCTCTGCCTTTTGTAAACCGTACCTAGATACTGAATCAAATTCAGCCATCCAGTCAAGATACAAGCCCCAGTCACATCTTACTCATGTGTAAAGTAATGGCACATTAACTCAGGACTATACATTGTATTGGGCTATAACGTACAGTTCTTATATTTTCCATACAGTAGTATAGAAGAATTCTGAACAGTAGATATGCAAAACTATTTTGCATTCTCCCTAAGCTTTTTATATTTCTATTTTCTCACAAAATGCAGAGAGATGAACTAATCTCTGCATAACATAAAACATCTCTGTGTGCTTTCTATTAATTAGAATATTGCTTTAAAACATACTTAAAGTGATAGTAACTTCCTCTGTTTTTCTAAGGACATCAGAACTATCCCCACTACTGTGCCAGTTGTTTGATCAGCATCATAGGAGGAAAAAAGCCATCTCTTTTTTTAAAAAAAATAGTTTTTATTAACCGGCCAATCAAATCAAATTAAATCACATCACATAAGTTCCGAATTACAAAGCCGAATTTTAAGTTTTGTTGGGGGGACCCATATTTCAAGATCCGAAGGGGGATTCTGATCATCTTCTTGCTACTGCATTAATGTCCAAATCAGACCAAATCAGTCCAAACAGAGTTCTTAATTCTATCCAGTCTTATCTTGCTGTTTCCACATCACATCTTGTTCATATATTTTCTCTTTTTTCTTTATGATCTCTTCTGATAGTCTCCTTAAGCCGATAAACACCAATATTAATCCTGTGTGAATTTTTCCGTTCTTCCAATCCTCAAATCGAGATGGTTTCCATATATCATCACCTTCATAGATAACATTGCTCTTTCCATCATTATCTCACAAAACTGTTGCTCTTAAGTCCCTCTGAGGAGTTTCACCCACAATATAAAAGCAGCTCTATTTCTCTATTTCTCCTCCCAGACTCAAGACCTCCGACAGAACTTCCCAATATGGCGACGGCATTTTTAACTGTGTCATTCCAGAGCTCTTGTACATTCCACGCTCTTCTTAAAACATGCTTTGGTTCGAAAGTTTATCTCCAAACAGTCTTAAATCCTCAGCTTAAGTCCTTAAAATGACATTTCTGACTCGTGAGGGGAGGGGATTCTTGTTTAATCACATAAGGAAAGAAAGTTTTTCCCCCTCCCCCATCAGTCATTTGCCATACTGTATCTTGGCGTATCTTCTCATGATTTATTCTTGTCTTGTTTTATCAGAGATCTCTTCTGTTAGCAGTCTTTACTCCCCCTCCTTCCTTGCAATATGTGCAATTAGCTTCATCCAAATTGTTTCTTTTGAAGTTCTTGAAGCTAGTGGCATGGATCAGGGATAGTGTTCAGGAGTGCCGGAATCCCACAGGAGGGCTTTGTGCCTAGTGCCCCCACCCCCACAAATTCGGGGGTGGTGTAGGGCACAGCAGGCAAGGGCAGTCCCCCACCATCCTGGGGGGGGGGTAAGGAGGCTAATTACCCCCATCATAGCCTCCAAATTACCTCGTGTGGGTCAGAGAGATGTTATTGTCAGCCATCTTCCGATGCGCCCCCTAGTGGCCCCCCGGAAAAAACCATCTCAAGCACACCTAGATTTACTATATATTGGAATTCACCTCACGCTTTTTCATATCACTGATAAATATCTCTCCCTGTATCAACCTGTCTGTGCTGAAGATCATAGGGATAGAGCACTCTTGATGGGTCTGATCCCAGCTGAGGTGTGCCACTAGGGGCATGAGGTATGGCCTTCTCTGTGGTGCCACCAAATCTCTGGAATGATCCCCGCCCCAGAAGTGCATCTGGCTCCATCACTGATGTTCTTTTCCAGCAGCTGAAGACACACCTGTTTGCCCAGACCTTTGGAAACAGCTAGTCACGTGTCATTTCTATGACTGGTATTCAATTAAGGAGGCTTCCACACATACTATTTATAGTGGAATAGTTGCTGTTTGAAGACAGTTGTGCCTAGCGTGCTCTGGTCCATGGGGTCACGAAGAGTCGGACATGACTAAACGACTAAGCAACAACAGTTGCTTTTGGTCCAACCTTCTTAAGAATGAATTTGTAACCGATAGTCCGCACCTTCGCTCACATGTCACTATTATCAGGGAGTGAGTGCAGGGTTTTCCTTTCTGCACTAATGGCAGGCTCTTCCTGAATTTAGAAAAAGTCAGTGGCGGCAGTCAGACCCCTAAAGGACCTTTGTGTTCCTTTGGCCAGGAAATGTCAAAGTCATGAGCATGTGCATAGGGACAGCCCTTTTTCGGTGGTGTGAATGGTTTGCTTTTGGAGGCACGGCTATAATGCAGCCATAGCCGTTTTCCCTGGACTTGCAGCAGCTTCAAGAGGTCTCTCATTCTGCAGTTGATTGAAGGAAGAATCATCACACAAGAATGTCACATATTGTGGCACAACGTATACTGCCTGCTAAAACCACAAGACATTGCAGATAGTATCATTGTATTTTATTTTATTTTTTGTAAGTGCTGAACAGCATGGTAAAATATGGATATAAGAATAAAAACAGATTTAATTTGTCTGAGGCATAAGAGCAATGGGAATGTTCAAAGTGCCGTAGTGGCACATGGGACTCCGCTGGGGGAGTTTTCTTCGAGGCAAGAATGCTAATGCACACCATATCGTTGTTATTTGTTCAATGTTCTTCCCCTCCGCCCCTTGGGGTGAGGGAGGGGACTGGAGGGGAAAGCCTGTGGTCATATCGGCTAGGCTGCATGTTTGCTCAGAAATGACTTCTCTCCCTTCTGGCTGCGCTGCAGATTGCCTTTCAGGTTAAACAAATTTAACAGACAGGATTCCAGCTCGCTTTTCTGTTTGGCTTTTGCTTTGCAAATGGAAGGACAAATGCGCCAGTGGTTCATATCCTGCCCAAGGAAGGGTGTGAGTAAATTCAGCATCTGTGTTGACATTTCAGCTTCTCAGAGGTTAAAAAAGATAAAGGAGAACGGTAGGAAAGGTGATAATCTAATTGTTTGGCTTTACACAAAGGTAATAAGCAGAGTTATGAACCCAAGAGCGTCTTGACGTATATCCCTTTTAAAAATGTCATGTGGTTTTTAGCTCCCCTTACAATTTACTCTAAGCACATGGCTAATAGGTGCAGAACCTCCAAGTGTCCCTATTTTCCAGGGACAGTCCCAGATTGACAAAAGCTGTCTCAGTTTCTGATTCGATCCCAGAATGTTCCACTTTTCCTTAGGACGTCCCTATTTTCATCAGAGAAATGTTGGAGGGTGTGATACTTGTATCGTTTTAGCTATGCAAAGAACGTAAAAGGGGGAGCCCAGCTGCATCATTCTATACAGGCCTATCTAGTCTGGCATCCTGTTACTCACAGTGGCCCACCACCTGTCTGAAAGAAAAAGATCAGAAATTATAATTTGAATTAGTGGTATGGAACAGATCCTGCCTGGAGAAACTGGCAAATGTTTTGAACCAAGTTCAAAGCAGCAAAATGAGGAAAGGAATACTCAGCAGCATTTCAAACATATCTTTTAAAATGTTATGGAAGATCTGAAGAAATGCAACGGAGTTTGCTACCACATGGTGTACTGACGGTCCCTTGCTTGGATGGATTTAAAAGGAGATTAGAAAATTTCATGTGGCATAAGACTATCAGTCAGTGGTGGTCATAGCTGCTATTGTGTTGGCCAAATAATGAAGCAAATTAGGTGATTCAAGAGTCTTTCTCCTCTCCCATGTCGAAGTGGTATGTCAATAAAAACCCTGAGTTATCAGGGCCCCACACAAAGCCTTGTGTCTCCCAGTTGTTCTCTTTTTGGTTCTGCTGCTTATAATTCTATGTTTTCCTATAGCCGTCGGCTTTGCAAGATGTGAGGCTGTCTAAAAATGTGAGAGCACTGAAAAGCACAGGGAGCGGGCCTGTGATAACATACAGCAGCACGGGATTTATTTATTTATTTAAAGTTTTTAAAACTTCATTGATTTTTTTTATTTTAAAAAACTTACATTGCTGTTATATGACTGAAAGCAAGCAACTCCCCTCCCTAGAGCTCTTCAGAACTCCATAGGCATCCTTCTAGACAGCGTTGGGGCTATTGGAGGCACAAAATAGCACCGGAAAAGCTGGTATGAAGCTGCAGTGTTTGAAAAATTTTACAAGGAAGAATACACACCAAGCAGCCACCCCTTATTTATTTTAAGATTAGAAAGTAAATGAAATAAAGATTATCCTCATGGTGTTATGGGGACAGCTGAAGATAGGGCTTTTGCTCCAAAGCAAGTCTAGACCACAGGTAATCAATATGACGCCTCTGCATGTTGTTAGACTACAGTTCCCACCAGCACCACCCAGCATAAATGGTCAGGGATGATGGGAAATGTAGTCTAAAAGCAACAAGAGCCCCTCACATTGGTGACCCCTGGCCTTGACCAATCGTATACATGTCTACTTTCATTCACTTGGGCTATGTGGGTATAAGTATGTGGGTACAGGATTGCAGCCTGAGCCGGTTGTTGATGCTTCAACTAATCATTAGTAGGTAGTGGTTGGCATCACACTGTGCAAAGCACTTTATTGTGAATCAGTTACTATTCATGTGTGTGAATTTTTGTTCCACATTGCACTTGAGAAAGTTTAAAAATGAGCCTTTCTCCCTCTTAGGACTATGTTTAATAGCAGAAGTATAAAGTTAAATTTTATGTCTTTGGTCCCATAGGCATAGAAAATGAAATTTTAAAAGTCTCTTTAGCATAACCCTGCTATGCTGGGACCCAGACTGCCAAGTGGCTTACATCTTGCTTTCTAAATAGAGAATTATTTCCAATTTATCCAGATGCTGATGGTTTAAATAGAGCTACTGCTTCCTTTCAAGCACCCCAGCCACTGGCTAGAGAAATATATGTATATATTCTTCCAATTCCAATTGCTGGCTACAGTTCCAAGACTACTCTGCTAATGTGCATATAAATAAAAACTGGGGGAAATGCTTTATAGCAATAAGTACAGAAGACATTTCTGCCATCCTGCATGAAGACAGCTTGATACATTACTGATAATATCCATAGTGCATTTAAATAGACAGTCTGGAGGTTCAAGGATGAACATTTCTGATACCAGAAACGTAAATTTTAGTGAGGGGTTTGGTTTGGGGGTTTTTGTGATTGCTTCAGGAAAGCATGGCAATAATCCATTACCATTAATATAATATAGAACATGCCAACCAAACACAAGACTTCTCCAATCTAGTAAGTCAGCTGCCTGTGGGCGGGACTGTTCCATGTCCTTCTGAAGCCAAAGTATTTTGCATTTATCAATATTGTCCACATTGATCACACACACACTTTTCCACCACTGAGCTTAGAGCTGTGTGCTTGTATATGGGTCCGCTTACTCTTTATCCTCTGGACAAATTAGTTATCCTGGCTCAAAGGCAGCCCATGACCTTAGTGATTGACTGAAGATTTGGCCATAGATCTTTCCCGCTCTAACCACTACAGCCACATTGCCTCTCAACTGTATCCACACTGAACTGCAAGAATATATACAATTTTATCTATGAACGAACTCCCTTCTAGCTTTCATTGTAATCCCATTTACAATGCATGAGAACGAAATTCATTCAGATCTTGCATTGTTGGCCTGCAGGGTACGTTCATATAGAAATTAAGCTTCCAAGCATTTTCCCCCCTGCCAAAAATTCCCAGGAGTCTTCCTTAACAGCTATTAAAAATGCTACTAAAAGAAGAGTGCACATTTAATAGTCCTAGGGAGCCTAGTCATCATAGCACTTCATGCCTACAATGTACAAAGTCGGAGGGTGAAGCTACTGAGGGCCTGGTTTGCCAAAATGAGCAAATGCCTTCTTTCATAGGAGACCTTTCAGGAATCCCATGCTCTCCTTGACTCAGCAGCAGCAGCAGCAGCAGAAGCAGCATTTTCCTGTATGCACAAAAATTATCCTTTAAATGTAATGCCATTTTAACTTTACGAATTGCAATTTTTCTATGCAACTTTTCCTCCTTATTTTTTCAATTGTTATTAGCAGAAGACATTTTATTCTTCAGCGAGATACACTCCAGTCTCTCAGTCACAGATGCAAACTGACTGTATTCTTGCTATGGTCATTTTTCCAAGAGACTATTGTAGGCATGGTTTCATGGGAAATTTATAAAAAAAATGGGGGGGGGTCAATTAATCCATCCATTGATCTACCCACTCACCCATCCATTGTATCATCAAGCACACTGTCAATTAATCGCCTGACCCATTGGCTTATCCATTCCTCATGTCGTCCATATATATTACACAGCAGTGTTGATTTTCCTGTTGGGATCCATCTGTTCTTCACTGTGGATCCATAAGCCTTCTCATAAACTACCAAAGTCAGTCACAACAATTCTGTTGATTTCAGCTGGACGCATCACATAATTTGCTGATGACACATTTTTACAGACATTTTAATGTCTGGTGAAGAGCCTACTGGATCAGGCCAGTGGTCCATCACAGAAGCCCACGGGAAGCCCACAAGCCTGACCTGAGTGCAAGAGCATCTTCCCCCATTGTTTCCATCAACTGGTATTCAGAAACATACTGGCTCCAACTGTGGAGGTTGAAATACCCACCAGGGTTGGTCAGGAGTGGTCTGGCCCATTTCACTGCCTGAACTCTCCCACCCCCGAACTCTCATCAGAAGCCAGCACCACCACTTCTCTTCACTTCTCTAGCATCGGCAGTGGTGGGTGGGGCACCTGTAGGAGTGCTGCCCCATGGGAGGATGCTGGCCCTGGGGTTAGGAGCCATTGGTAGCCTTACCTTCAATTAATTTGCCTAACCCACTTGCCAAGTCATTCAGGTTAGACAAATATTATTTAAGGCAGGAACATGGAAAACATATGGAAAACCATAGGCAAGCTTTCTCTAACAATAGCTTGCACACCAAGCTCAGCTGGTGAATGGTACTCCCAGTGGCGGATCTTGGGGTCTCAAATTTAAGCAGTGCCAAAATCCAGTGCCTCTCACACTCCGTAGTAAGTCAAAGTTGCAGCCCCGAGGCTCCATGCCCAGTACGACTGAACTGGTTGCGCTCTCCTGAATCCACCTCTGTTACTCCATGCCAATGATGCCACTTAAGCCTCTAGCTACAACGCTGGATCAGTAAGCACTCTCTGTCTGTGAATCTGGTCCTTTAGGGCAGCCTTCCCCAACTCCCCAGAAGTTTGGCCATCCTGCTCAATGGCCATGCTGGCAGAGGCCGATGGGATTTGTAGTCCAAAACATCTGGAGGGCACTAAGCTGGGAAATACTACTTAAGGGGAATATAAAGGAAAAACAAGGTTGATTGTCACTGCATATTGATCACACCCAATTCCAAATCTCATTCATCAATTTCAGGGAGACATTAAAACATGATGTGATTGTGCCTGAATTAAACAGAGATTTGCCCAAATATGCTCACTCATGATATTAATGATGCTCTGAGTCCATTAAATTCGAAACATTATCATTACTCCTCTAAATTCTCCTCCTCTTCAGAGCAGAGAGATATGGTCCGTATTCAGTATAGTTCCCTTTTACACTGCTGCCAAATGCAAAGGCAACAAGGTATATGATCAGCAGCAACATGGAACAAGCATGTGGCTGAGATCCTACTTCTTCCCTTCTACATTCATTGAACTTGTAGATGGGAAGCCCTGGTTTGCTGAAAAGGTGTTCTTCCATTAACTGTATGATGGCTCTGGAGTAAATGTGTATTCATTTGCTGATGTCATTTTGATAGATTGTTGTGGATTTAATTTGTTCTGATTACATTCTGGCTTTGATATTTGTGCTGGATTTTAATGATCACTGGCTGCGTTCTGATTTATTTATTTTCCAATGGAAAGTCGGGATGTAAATGTTTTGATACATAAATAACTGTGTAAGAAGGAAAATAGTAATTATTAAATGATTGGCACGTGCGCATGCACACACAAGGTATTGGTTCTAAATCCAAGCCTTCAAACTTTCTACACTGCTTAAACTTAAAGAAAACAATTTCTCTGAAAGAAAGGAGTATTTAATGGACTTAGTGAAACTTTTAAAAAATGAACAGAACAGTTTGTGAGTCTGATCAACTGCAGTGTTTTTCCCCTTTTATTTTTTTTATTTAAAAAATCCAAATTTGGTTATGCTGGCAGTTATATTCACAAGTGACAATTACTTTGACATTAATTTGATAGCTCAGCAGCCCAAAAGTGGTATGGAATCTACTAGTAGCTGGCAGTTTTCATTGTGCCACCCTGTCTACATGGTAACTGTCATTTTCCGTTCAGTATAGTAATGCTATCAGCAGACAGTCTTCTAAAAAAGTTATAATTTATTCCAAATGATTGAAGCCCCCATCCCCTTCTTTCAAGACATAGCACCATGAAGCAGTATTGATGACAGGTCGTTTAACACCAGTTCTCGGTGAGATTAAGTAGTTGTCAGACAGATATCATTGGAGACTTACGGATTGCTTTTGGAAATCATTCTGAATTGCTAACTAATGCAGGGACGTGTTCTTAGATGGGTGTTGATTCTTTTGTGTCCCAATTCAGATGCCTGAAACATCCAAGTTGTTTGTGCTCTCCAAAGTTAGCCACAAATGATTTGTACTGGCCACCACAATACAAATATGATTGCCCTGCATGAACATAATTTACAAAGGCAGAAGACACCCAAAGCTCCTGGTCTTCCATCTTTTATAGAAAATGTGACCTCTTCCCTATATGTAGCTAGAGGGAATGTAATGAAAGAAGTTTGACTATGATTGACTCATTCAGCTAATATATTCATAACCAACCCTTTATCATCCAAGCCCAGAGTGTGGTACATACAGTGGTACCTTGGTTTTTGAACAGAAAGTGTTCCAGGAGTCTGTTCAACTCCTGGAACCGTTCGAAAACCAAAGCGTGACTTCCAATTGGCTGCTGGAGCATCCTGAAGCCAATTGGAAGCTGCAGAAGCTGCGCTGGATGTTTGGCTTCTGAAAATCGTTCGAAAACTGGAACACTCACTTCTGCGGTTTGATCGTTCGGGAGCCCATTTGTCCAGGAGCCAAGGCGTTCGGCTTCCAAGGTACGACTGTATAATCAGACAAAATATATACAGCTCATTGACTATCCTTTGGATTCCACTTGTAGCTGATTCCATGTTTTAACTACTTTGTGACTGATAAGCCAAAGGAAAGCACATACAGTATTGATGTAATTCTTCTGACTGGCGCATGTCAGGGCTGTAGGGAGTCATATCAAATCCAGACCTTGAGTGTCTATTCTCCAAACTACAGTCCCCAAGTTCAGTTGCTGCAGCTGGAGTGAAAGTGGAGGCTTAAGATTCAGCAGAAAGTATAGCTTTGTTAACTAGGCAATAGAAAAGGAAGTTCCTGATATTTATATAGCATTCTCACTTGCTGTATAATCCTAGGAGGGTTTTGATTCTTGAAGTCCTTGGCATCAGTTGAGCTGAGGCATTGCCATGTATTGTTTCCATTCTGGACCAGGCCCTTGATGTGGCAGCCCCTTCACATCATTCCAAGCATGATGGATTAGATCAAGAAGCATCTCCCATTCTTTAAGGCCATCCCAACAAGCTGCCCACACTGAAGGAAATGGAGAACTCCTGCTCCATTGACTCAGTTCCCTGTTGACTTTAATATTGGAGCATGGGCGCCAACTCGATATTTGTTTCAAGGGGTCAATGCTGAGGGGGCCAGTTGTGTATTGCGCACACACAACATCAGACGCAACACACATCGCAGCTTCAATGCTCGGCTCCCCCAGAGGACATGGCCTCCTCCAGAGGACATGACTTTGCGCACATTCTGCATGCAACACGCCTGCGATATCACACACACGCACAATGCGCCCTGGACCCCCTCAAACTTGGGGGCAACCTGGCCCCTGTGGAATAATAGTACTGTAGAATTGGAATGCAAGAATCTTTCTCCCAGTGTGGGACTTTAAACCCCCCCACCCACCATGCTCTACTGACTGATGAATGCAGAGGTGCCATCCTCTACTGAAAGCCCTATGTGTATATCAGCCCACCCTCATGCACAAGGCTCAGCGGGTTGAATCCTGGTCTCATTCGCTGGATGTCAGAGGTCAAATATCAACAGTTTGATGCAAGATTACCTGTTGGATGACCAACACTCCCCTCCCCAATTCCATAACTGTAAAAGAGTGATTACAGAGACTTATCTGACAACGGTATTGTGCAATTATTAAAGCGGGGAAAATATTGCTGTGAGCTTTCAGTGACAAAAGAATTACATCCAGACACTCTCATAAATAGTGAGTTTGAGACAAAGACTTATGAATGGGAAGGGATAATTGTTATTAAACAGAGAACTGGTTCCGTCATCACAATATGTTCAACGGCATTCTGTTTCAGATACAGGACTCCTCTTGCCATCCCTAGGTCAATAAGGGATCAGAAGCTAGTCTCATGGTCTACGCCAGCCTTCCGGGCATTTTGGACACCCGCTGCCATCAGCCCCAGGCAGCATGGCCAACGGTCAGAATGATGGAAGCTGCAATCCAATAGCATGTGGAGGGTGCCCATTTGGGAAGGCTGGTCTACACCCATATATGCGATATACGTTTACAAGAAGCTGCATGACGTCTTTCACACTTGCACATTTCCAGGAGAACCTCTTGCCGTTTCAGAGCCTCTCCTTTGAAAGTCCTCTTCCTCCCTGCCCACCGCTATACCCTGCCCCTCCCTCACACTTTGTGAGACAAAGGCAGCAGCTGTTTCCCAGGCCCTTGACCAGTGGTTCTGCCAGATTAACATATCCATGTATATATATATTTATGCCGGCGAGAAGGAGGGAAAGCGCGACTTTGACTTGGTGCCTAAATTTCCTGCTTCCAAAGCCCAGCTGGATAGCAGGAGTTATAACAGAAAACAGCAGCACAATTAGTTCGGAGTTCTGTAGCTGTCTGCAGCAGACTGCTTGCTCCTATCTCTCTATAGGTGGTCTCCCAGTTCATCAGTTCATAAATAAGTAATTTGAAATGTGTTCCTGGGGGAAATTTCCCTCCTTCTCTCCTGAACAGACTGTACTCATCAGTTTTCCTGTTCTCAAGGTACCCGGTGTTCTCATTTATAATGGCCAGAGGAACTGTGCTGTTCTAATTCCTGCTTCATTACATCTCCTAATGCTTGTTTTCAACAGCTTCACAACTCCACATTTTCTTTATATATTGATAAAAAAAACTCTTTGCATATATTATTTATTGGCACTTTCATGTTAGCTTTACTGCTGATTTAAATGGAATATTTTTACATACCAAGTAAGTCTGTGAAGTTAGGTTTCTGGTCTGAGGGTTAGAGATTTCAATTTCTGTGACGGCACCAGTCACTTCGAGAGGAGAACAGAACAACGAGGAAGCAGAATTATTGTTGCCGGACCATTCCCTTCCACTCTCATCTGGCGCCTTCATCTTGGGCTCTGCTGCCTTCCAGGGATGCTTGACTGCTGGACAACACTGGCCACAACTGGTAAAGGTACGAAGAAGACAGCAACAAAGGAATATATGGCATATAGGCAAAAATAGCACATTCCCATTCCCACCCCTGCAATAAAGACGCTGAAAACAGTGCACTGGAGCTATAGAGACTCAGGCTTGTTTCATGCCTTTTCAGAAGTGGCTTCAGTAGCTGCTGAAATACCTGCCTCTGGTTATCCAGATCAACTGAGTTGTTTTATTACTCATTGTCTGTGTGCATTTGCACAATGAAGTCCATGTCTGCTGAGCAGCAGTCAAACAAAGCACCTGGATAGCTCAATTGGTTAGAGTATGGTGCTGATAACACCAAGGTTGCAGGTTCGATCCCCGTATGGGACAGCTGCATATCCCTGCATTGCAGGGGGTTGGACTAGATGATTCCCAAGGTCCCTTCCAACTCTATGATTCTATGAAAGGGGGAGGTCGAGCACCCTCACTAAGCCACCACTGCTGGGTAATAATCAGGTTGGGGATGGGATCCCAGTTTGGGCCTTGCAGGCACCACATCTGTGGTCTCTAGCCTCTTCCACAGAATCATCATGATGATCTGGACATGTACAGTGAGCACCCATGGAAAAGCCATGACCATGCTTTAATTTTATGTCACCATAGGGCACAGAATTTGTCCAGCAGTGTGGCAATTTCAGTAGCTTTCAGTAGTCCAAGAGTGGTATATGCAGGGTATCATTTCTTATGAGGTGTAAGTTGTGCTTTTGAATAACCATTTGGGGGGCCCAAAAGTGGCTGTCTAATACAAAACACAAATTCCACGGTCATCAGGAATGCATTGAAGGGCCATAGAAATTTAACCATAGTATGTGAATACTAGGGCTGCAAGCTTTCATCATATTAATCCGCTATTTCCTCCTAATGCTGAGAAGTCGCATGTGTTTATTGAATTTTCTCTTAGATTTCCTTCAGTATGTCAAAAATTGTACCTATACTGAAGTTTGGGGCATATGTAAACATAATCAGTCAATTTATCAATCACTTTAAAGGCAGGTGATTAAGCAGCTAATAATTCCTTAATAGAATCACAGTATAATCCTTTTTGTGCCTACTGAGAAGTAAGTCTCCTTGGGTTTTATGGGATTTAATGTCAAGTAAGAGGGTATAGGATTGCAGCCTCAGAACCCTAGAGATTTTAAGCCTACAATTCTAAACATACATGCTGGGGAATAAGTCCCATTTAACACAGTCAGACTTACTTCTGAGTAGGTCCATGCTATGATTGTGGTGTTAGTCAAATGCCTGATTCTCTTTAAAGCATTGACTGCACCTTTAATTATAGCAATATATTTCAGTGATGATGAAGATGATGAACAATAATTTCTCTGCCTCTCTTTTTGTTCATTTGAGCTTACCTTCCATTGGACTTGGTGGATATGTCAGCAACAGTCCTAAGGATGATGTCTGTATTCACCTTAAACTGCATAGTACTAAGTTAGGGGTAGCCAATGTTGTGTGCACCTGGAGCTGATGGAAATTGTAATCCAGCAACATCAGGGGGCACTATGTTGGTTATCTCTGCACTAAACAGTAGTTAGTAGTTGCATAGGGGGAAGCGCCTTTTAAACAAGTAAAGAGGATGAAAAAATCTGTGGCATATCAAAATCATTTCTAAGTCCCCTGAAAAACTGGGAAATAAACAGTAATAATGATGACTAGCATTGATTATTGTCACTAAACCACCACTAAAAGGCTTAACACGAATATGGGAGTATTTTACCTTTCCAGACAAATGGAAAAACAAAACAGAGTATTCTAACCTCGCACGAAATAAAATAAAACAACAAAATGGGGGGGGGGGGTTTGGAATGAATCAGGAATCAGAAACTGACTCAGTGATAAGCATGCCTCTTTAGCAGTACAGGGGTCTGTTGCGTTTTTCACAGAGGTAGGGGAGCAAGATGACTTATTTTCAGGTTGCAGCAATTTTCAGTTGAGATTAATTCAATGTGTGCATGCAGGGATACTGTCAGTGAGTGAGAGCATTGCACAATTGGCTCCTAACAAATCTTTTGGACAACCTGATTCTGAACATGCTTAGAATTGGCAAAAAAAAAAAAAAGCAGCTCCCCTTTTACACACATAGGCGTGTATGCGTACACACACACACACACACGGCTCTTCTTTCTTATACCCCCAGCTCATTAGTATGCATCTGCTCCCTCATCTCAGTGCCTGCTGTTACCCCCACAGCACATTCTAGGCAAAGCAGGAGAATGGCTGATGGAAGAAGGAATGCGCAAGGGGTTACTTTGCCCCAGGACCCCTTATCTAAAGTCCTCCTCAAAAGAGGAAATGAGTTGATTTGCATTTTCCTACTGAAGCATGCAGAGTGGTGGAGGAAGGTTTCTTGTTACATTATACCATATTCCTGGGTTTGCCCCCAGGCCCTGCTCGCAGGCGCTCCACAGCTCAGAAAACACCTGTATGGCTCCCATTAAAATACACGCTTCAGACAAATCTTTTCAGAGGCTTTCAAAAGACATAGACTAATATTTTTCCTTGCTTGCATGTATTTTCTTTTTTCCTGGTGCCGAAGGCAGAAATTAACCATTTGATTCCCATGTTCTTTCTTGCCCCTCAGAAAATGTTCCTACAAAGACTTCAGCTATAGGCTGAGCCAAAGCAGATAACTTCCTTCTAAGCAAAACATTTGGGAAATGGGCTCCTAGCAGGGCTATTGTAAGGCAAGTCTACATTTTTACTATTTGCCGAAACTGTAGCACACAAACACACGCTCACACACAGGGAATCCTGTATTCTTCTATAATTATATTTTCTTTTCAAAACGTTGCTGGAAAATTATCCCAGTCTAACTTTGCTCCAATTTTGGAAAGGTTTTTTTTTAATGCTTTAAAAAATACATTAAAACCAAAACAACTTTAAACACACACTCACACAAAGCCTGAATTTTTAAAACGTGAAAAATGCACATTTTTGCCAGATTTTATCCTGTCAATGACAGATTTGGCAGTGTTCATTTCAGTTAGTCTATTTGTACAAAATGGCGATATGCTCAATGTGTTGTTGCCTGTACCCTATTAAATATATAATGAGTGAGAGTGGGAGAGATGCAGTTTGTCTGACCACACCAGGTGGATGCACAACTCACTTTCTGCAGAAACACTTAATAGGAAACCAATACAGAACTCCCCTGACCTCGTTATCAACTCACCCATCTCCATCCCAGTGAGCGCAGCCCTGCAGACACCAAGAGGGCCCTGCTGTCACTCTTTCTGGCCCCGCCCCTTATGCTGCTGCTGCTGCTGTAGAAGGATACTCAGGGCTGGGTTATGCTTTGAATGAGCCAGCCATGAACATGAGCATCTAGCCTCATATGGTGTTTTCTACCTTCAGCCTAGCACGTGGATCCCACCAATGCTCACGAGCTGGAGTTTCTTGTGTTAACGGAAGAAGAACTTTTTTTATTTAAAAAAAAATGAGCAGATCAACTCTGGCTCTTTCTCTCTGACATACATGCATACATTTCTTTTTTCTTTTTTAATCCCCAGATAGAAACAATCATTCTACCTGTAAAAAGAAAAAAGAAGGAGGGGAAGGGAAGCTATTTGCCTCCTTTCTCCCCTCCTATCTGAACATATAGCATAACTGTAAAGGCTAATTATGAAATAATGTTTAAACCTTTGGGACTAAGACAGGAAGTTACAAGAATGCGTTAAACTCCCACTGCAGCAATAGAAGAATTTGATTAACTAAAGCAACAGAAGCATTGGTGGAAGTTTTCAATAAAGCAAAGTATTCAGAACCCTTCTCTCTCCCTCCCTCCCTCAAATAAACCCTTGTTATTGATATGCTACGCACAAGCATTTCTATTATTCAGGCCAATTATGCAATAAAATTTAGAATTCAGGGTCTGCGTACCTTTCTTGTCCCTGGTGCTGAAATCTACTGTGGATGCTCAGGTGGCAGCTGCAGCTGGGAGTGCTTTTGTCCAGCTTAGGCTGGTATGCCAACTGCATCCATTCCTGATGAGGTCAGGCCCATCCACTATGACACATGCCATAATTAGCCATCTGACGGGATTATCACAATACAAGGTACGCTGGCGCTACCTTGAAACTGTGTTGGGTCCAAATGCAATAGTAAATACAGTGGTACCTCGGGTTACATACGCTTCAGGTTACAGAGTCCTCTAACCCAGAAATAGTACCTTGGGTTAAGAACTTTGCTTCCTGAAAGTTTAGATGGGCTTCTGATTTAGTAAACAGAGAACTGGTTTTGTCCCGTGCCTGCTTGAATCTGCTGCACCAGTTTCTGTTCTTAATATACCATATTTTTCACTCTATAGGGCGCACCGGACCATAGGGCACACCTAGTCTTTTTTGGGAGGGAAATAAAGGGGGGGAAATGGATCCCGCTCGCTGTCTTGGTTCCTTTTTAGCCATGGGGCTGGGGCGGGGGAAGCCCGAGCTTCTTCTGACCCCTCTCACTCTCCAGGCTTCAGCAAAAGCCTGCATTCACTCCATAGGACGCACACACATTTCCCCTTCATTTTTGGAGGGGGGAAAGTGCGTGCGTCCTGTAGAGTGAAAAATACGGTAGTGTCTTTTTGGAAAGTATTGTATTTTGTAGTGGTTGTTAGCAACCCTGTATGTGACTCCTAAGCAGTGCTTTTCTTCTAGAAAAAAATATGTGTCAGTCGCCATGAAGTTGTTACATTAAGTGCCATACTTCTAACCAGTGTTTTTCTTCTAGAAAAAAATGTGCTGGTACTGTGTACACTTGGGTACCCCCAGAAAAAAAGCACTGCTCTCAAGCACTAGAAATGTGAGATACAAATTCCTGTATAAATCAAAACAAACGAAAAGCCAGATTTGCCACTGAGTAGACACATAACAGGGCGCATACACCCATAGATAACCCGTGCATCTATGTTATACAAATGTTTGTTGCATTCCCAGGTTACAAATGATCTGTACCAGAATGATAGTTTCATAAACTCTGTCAAATTGGGATGGAATGGAGTTTATCCCATCTTTAGTTTGTGGGTTTTTAGCCAGCCAAACTTGTGTAATTGACCGACAGGCGTTACAACTGAGATGAACCATGACAAATGTAATCGACGTAAAACAGCACATGATCAGGATTTGCCAAACCATGGCAGGCAGTTATTAGACCTGCCTCAGCCTGCTAACTGCCTTCTCCTTCCAAAAGTGAGAAAGAACAGTAGCAGTTACACCTGCCTCGTTTCAAGCCAATCTTTATGGAAAGCAGGAATGGTTGGGCTGAAGCTGCAATGGCTGCTGTGACCCCACAAACTGTGGACTCCGGGAACAGTGGACTTCACACAAAATGTATGTGCTCTTGAGTAGAAGAAGAAGAAGAAGAGTTTGGATTTGATATCCCGCCTTTCACTCCCTTTAAGGAGTCTCAAAGCGGCTAACATTCTCCTTTCCCTTCCTCCCCCACAACAAACACTCTGTGAGGTGAGTGGGGCTGAGAGACTTCAAAGAAGTGTGACTAGCCCAAGGTCACCCAGCAGCTGCATGTGGAGGAGCGGAGACGCGAACCCGGTTCCCCAGATTACGAGACTACCGCTCTTAACCACTACACCACACTGGCTCTATACAATAGAGACTCATTATAAAAGTAAGCTCTGACCCACAAAGTCCAGTTCTCAAATACTCACAGGCAAACCCTCAAACCAGATGAGTTTGGTGTCAAAGCATCTACCAAATTTAGTGAGTGTACTTACTCCAACCCCCATTTTGTAGTGTCTATATTCTCGAGATATTATGTGGCAGGCACAGAGGGGGTGCCAGGGTTGAGGAGGGCCAGGGCAAGGTCCAAGGTGGCAACTGTGCAACCCTGGGGTCTTCTTGTCTTCCTTCCTTCCTAACTTTTGTACTAGTGTGCTGGGTATGCTGCAAACCAAAGGAGGGCCAAGAGGCATTCTGGGGAAATGAGGATGGTTGGAAGCTACAGCAATTGTTTCCATTTGTATTACACTGTTCTAGGTAAAGAGAGAACAGTTTTAAAAGGAAGGATGTCTGCAAGGAGTGTCAGCCCCTGTCAACCTGGTATTTGCCTAAGCATACCAGGTGCTGTTGCCAGGCCAGGCCAGCCACATGATAAAATGGCAAGCCTGTGGTAGGAGCATGGAGGGAACATTAGTTGTACTGAAATCCAATACAAAAGTAAACCAGCATCCATGGCCCCTCTTCTCTAAGAGAAAGCAGAGCCAATGGTTGTCTCAGAAACTAGCCTGTCTAACCTAGTGTTTGACATCTTCAAAGATAATCTCTCAGTGGTGGAATCTCTACAATCTTTGAAGATTTCTAATGTTATTCATGTTAAAGAAAGCACAGATTGACCGGAGGCACACAACAAGACTGACTCAGCTCCTGAAGACTCTGCTCTGTCATGTGTATAACACTGGTATGCGAGATCAATTCATCTGGGATGCTAAGGCAACTTTAGCATGGAAATGGGGTTATCCCCTCCTTTGCATAAAAATCTTCAGCAGGGTAATACACAAGCTACAGTTCAGTTCAGGAGAATTTAATGCAACATGGACTGATGTTAAATAAAGTGGAAAAATAGAGGTTTGGTAAAGTATTTATTTAAATGAAGCACACCCGCTCCATGGCATTACTGCATAAATGTGCAAGCAAACATCAGCAAGGCAGGGTTTTTTTCAATAAAAAAATGAAATTTTTTACATCTTGGAAAAAGAAATGCCAGCATGGCGATCCAAAATAGGTAAAGTAACGACTTGTATTAGGTTAATTTACTCATGGTGTACTGAGTATGTGAACCTTTAACTTACACTGGCAGAATGGAAGTGTTATTCTATATATTCTGCTCTATCTAAGCTATCCTATTTATTCCACTTTATGTAAAGGAGATTTATTAGATTAGGATTAGATTTCTGAAAAAAATAAAATAAGAATTTTTCTTTTGTACATCAGTTGTATGGAACAAAGGTAACAACTGGGCTTGCCGGTCAGAAGGCAGTTCGAATCCCTGCGACGGGGTGAGCTCCCTTTGCTCTGCCCCAGCTCCTGCCAACATAGCAATTCTAAAGCATGCCAGTGCAAGTAGATAAATAGGTACCATTGCGGTGAGAAGGTAAACGGCGTTTCCGTGTGTTCTGGTTTCTTTTGTGCCAGAAGCGGTTTAGTCATGCTGGCTACATGACCCAGAAAGCTGCCTGCAGACAAACACTGGCTCCCTCAGCCTGAAGCAAGATGAGCGCCACAACCCCATAATCACCTTTGACTGAACTTAACCGTCCAGGGGTCCTTTACCTTTTTACCCTGTATGGAAGAAAACAATTCCATAAGAACGTAAGAGCCTTTTTGTATCAGGTCCATGACCCATCTAGTCCAGCATCCTCTTCTCACAGTGGCTGACCTATGGAAAACCTGCAAACAGGATTCAAACACAAGAGAAATCTCCCCTCTAGTGGTTTCCAGCAACTGATATTCAGAATCATGGCTGCCTCCAGCTACAGAGGTAGAGCCTAGTCATTGTGTAGGTTTCTGGACATTGCATGCAATTGTTCCTTTTGCACATTCTTCACTCTGTGTGTAGT
The DNA here is from genome assembly GCF_964188305.1 of Podarcis bocagei. Taxonomy (NCBI): domain Eukaryota; kingdom Metazoa; phylum Chordata; class Lepidosauria; order Squamata; family Lacertidae; genus Podarcis; species Podarcis bocagei. Next base: position 65,380,352 of record NC_138126.1, read on the forward strand.
TAAACTACGGAACCTGCTCTCACGAGAGGTAGCGGCGGCCACCAAGTTAGATAGCTTCAAAAGTAGTTTTGACAAGTTAACAGAGGATAAGGCTATCAATGGTGACTGGCCACGAGGGCTACGTTCTGCCTTCACAGTCAGAAACAGAACGCCTCTGAGCATCAGTTGCTGGGGATCACAGGTGGGCAGGGTGAAGTTGTGCTCAGGTACTGCTTGTGGGCTTCCCAAAAGGCATCTGATGGCCACAGTAAGAAGAGATGCTGGAGTAGTCATTGGCGTGGTCCAGCAGGACTCTTCTTTTGCCTTTGGCCATGGTTGCTGGTACTGATGGGAGTTGTCATCCAACAACATATGGAGGGCACCACATTGGCTACTGCACCCGGAACTATTGACCAGCCAAGCAACTTCCTTTGGTTTTTTGTAGTTCTCCCCTGAATGACTAATATATCGGTTTCTTTCTCTTTTCTTTCTCCTTTTCTAATAAATACTTGTCCCTTTCCCAACAACTTCCACAAGATTTGACATATTTTGATTATTAGTACCCCAGGCTCCAAAGCAGGAGTTGTAATACCAGTTTCCACGGATGCTAACATCTGTGCAGTGTATAAATTTTAAACATTCCAGCCTTGCAGCCGTTATTAGTGGGGGTGTTTGATTGTATAAATACTCTAAGGGCTGCTTCTGCATGCAACAGCCAGGAACTTATATCTTGGAAACAGTCTTAAAGTCAGTTCTCAGAACCTGATCTGTTCTGGTTGGTTCTCCTTACAAAGAATAGCAAAATGCTGGGAAAGGTAAAGAAAGGGACAAGGAAGGCTGCAATCTTATGCTCGCTTACATGGGCCTAGACCCCAGATAAGTGTACTTCTGAGTAGACATGCATAGATATTGCACTACAAAATGATAAAGTGGTAAGAGCAGGGGTGAGGAGTCTGTAGTCATCCAGAGTGCAGTTGGACTCTGCCTCCCATCAGCTCCAGCCATCATGGCCAACCACTGGAGAAGATGGGAGATACCATTCAGCAACATCTGGAGGGCCAAAGGTTATCCTCCCTGGATTAGAGCATCAGCCCTGCAAGAAAAGGCTACAAGACTGATATTCCTATCTACAGAAAATATGACTAGGAAAAGGCATGAACCCTGATTATACCCTTATGATCGGTGCAAAGAGAGTGGCTATGTTGGACTGACAATGCAAACAGATTCCAGAAAAAGTCACAAGATGTTCAAAGGCTGCATACGCATCATACATTAAAAGCACATGGCTTCCCCCCAAAGAATCCTGGGAACTGTAGTTTACCCCCCTCACAGAGCTACGATTCCCAGCACCCTTTAAAACTACAGTTTCCAGGTTTTTGTGGGGAGGAAATGTACTTTAAATGCACAGTATGTGTGCGGCCAAAGCGCATCTGGGTCCTTCCAGCATCACACAAAATATGTTATCTTACAACGTGAGCAAAGATGTTTATCAGGCGTTGGGTGCCTGACTTTGGAAGCCAGAGAAAGGTAGGAGAAAATAACTGAGCTTAATGAGTACTTTAGACAGGATTTGAGGCTTTTTAAAAGGGTTGTTTTTTCTCCTTTGCCGGAGTTACAGACTGATAGAGTGAGTCTGCCTCCTCTATGCAGAGAGGAAAGGCCTGGCCCTGCACCAGCGCGTGACATTCCTGTCCCTTCCTCTGCACCATCTCCACCCACACTCTGGGAACTGACTGCCGGGACTATCAAACTTTGGAGACGCACCAGCTTATACCACAAGGATAAAGAGGGAGAAAAAAATACTTCTTTTTATTTGCTGATATTTCCAGCTTACTTTAAATCTGCCGTCAGATTGTATCAACCAGAACCCTTTTATGGGAGCTTTCCCATCCATTTTTTACTTCGTCCCCTTCAAACGAACTTTCTTCCTCCCTGTTATAAAATTAATTTTAACCTCTTTGTTCATTTCCCTAATCTGCAAATTACATCCTCCTGTAGCCTGATGACTTATACTATTGGAAAAACAGACCTTCTATATATCCCCCACAAAAGTCAGCTTCCAGTTTGAATATTCTTTGTATTATCTTGATGACCTTAATCTCTTCCTTTCCCCCCCCCCTCCCTTGCTGCCCTTCCAAGGAAGAAGTCAGCATACTAGCAACACTTAGGGCATCTTGGTCACAGAAGAAAAGACAGAGGGAGGAAAGGAAAATAGAGACTTTTGGTTGCTGCTGTCTGTGCAGCCCTTGAGCTTATTTGCTCCTTTTCTTGCAATTGCTTTCCTCTCCATTGAACCCCCACCCTCCAAAAAAAGTGAAATGAAACAACACCATGATAGGGTGGCCAATTACAAATCAAATGAACTACCCTTCTCTACGCAATCTCTCATTTCCTATTAGAAAGGGCCATGGATACGATCAGTCCAGAAGCCAGAGACTGATGATTCAGGAACTAGTGGCTGACTAATATAACAGGAGGATACTAAACTTGCTCTGTGATAACTTTGGAAGAGAGGGATGTTTCCACTCACCAGTCAGCCTTTCTCAACCTTGGGTCCCCAGATGTTTTTGGCCTACAACTCCCATCATCCCTGACCACTGGTCCTGTGAGCTAGGGATCATGGGAGTTGTAGGCCAAAAACATCTGGGGACCCGAGGTTGAGAACCACTGAATAGTCAATGTTTCCAAACTGAGATTATTATCCTGAAACTGTCTATGCCATCTATTCCATGGAAATAACCACTGGGTCAAAACATTTCCTTGCATTACCCTCCATTTGTTTACCGATAGGGGAAACATTTTTCATCCTTTCAATGAACATTTGAAGATGGGTTTGCAGCCCCCAGCAGTGGTTGTGCAAACATTCTACACAAATAAACACAAGATCAGGGAGTGCAAGGAAAGCTGTGAGGGGAAACACACACAACCCCAAAGCCTGGCTTAAAAAAAAAAAAGTTTGGTTCTGGGGACATGCAATGACATGAAAACAATGCAAATATTATACTTCTTGTGGAGATCAAATGCAGAGATTCACAAATCTGGAAGGCAGCACATTAGATTAGAAGAATGGCAGCAGAGCCACACAACCCATTTGCAGACCTTAAAAGGCATCAAATGGCTTGCAAAACAATAAAGAGTTGCCTCATTGACCAAAGAGGCATTTGGTATTCAGAACAGATTTCCTTTTACAAAAGATATTGAATATATATATAACATCAGGAAGAACATGCTGACAGGAAGAGCTGTTTGACAGCGGAACAGACTCCCACAAGAGGTGATAGACTCTCCTTCCTTGGAAGTTTTTTAGCAGAGGTTGGATGGCCCTCTGTCAAGGATGAGCTAGTTGAGATTCCTGCATTCCATTGGGTTGAACTAGAAGACCCTCAAGGTACCTTCCAGCTTTGCAATTCTAGGATTCTACAACCCTTTACATCCTGTTCAAGTAAAACAAGAGCAACCCCCCTATTGATGAGGGTCAGGGGTAATACGTTTGCATTAGTGAGTGGCATGGTGGAGCTACATCACTCACCTGACCTTCCTCCAGTTGTCTCGGCTGCATACTAGGATGGAGAGAGGGAAGGGCAAGGTGGCAGCAAGCCAATCCGGTGCTCCTGCCAGCACGATAGCATTGTGCCAACCTTGCTGCTGCCTTGCCCCTCCCATCCTGGTACGGAGCAGCAACTTAGCTGAAGGGAAGTCAGGTGAGCAGAGCAGCCCCACCATGCCATCTGCTATTTTGTTCATGACACTCCTGGTAGATGTTGGTTAAAGAAACCCAAAACATGTCAAAAACAAGGAGCTTAGAAGTCAGTGTAAGATGACAAAGGAAGTCAGACTTGGCTTACGCTTATATGTGTGAATGAAAACCAGCAGATAACATGCATCTGGCTGAACAATGAATGCATATTAAGTGCTTTGAAGTCTTGTGAGTGTTATCCAAACATTTACTACTATTACGTGTGTGTGTGTGTGTGTGTGTGTGTGTGTGTGTGTGTGTCATAAGAAACCTGTCCAGTTTTGCAATTCATCAAAGAAGTACTTTCACGTAGAGAAACTTGCAGAAATCAATAAACATGAAGACAGAGTTGATCGCTTTATTCCACAACATGTGTGAGAATTCCTGCAAGAGAAGGAACAAGGAAGCCCACATTTATCCTATCTCGGTTTTGTCAAGTTTGCAGCGGGGAGTTTTGTGTTTTGGTTTTTCCCTAAGTCTTTTGTGCTCTTAGTTTCTGTGATGCGCCAGAGTTCACCTCAGCATCCATCTCCCTACCTGAAACCATCGCTTCCCTAAAACCAGTGGTGACACCAGGGGGAAACGAATCAGGGGAGGAGAAGAGAGCAAAGAAGAGACAGAGTATATTTCTAGGTGGTCGAGTTGTGTCCCACATGTTAAGAGTTCTGAAAGAAAAATAACCAGGTGGGGGGGGTCAGGTGGGGCTGCCGCTGCCCCTCTCTGGTACCGCCCCTGCATAAAACACACACACACACACACGAGAGAGCACTCTTGGCTATACCTAGTGGGGTTTTTTGGGGGGGAGCAGGGGTACACATACCCCATAGCATTTGTGAATTTAAGTTTGGCCTCATTGAGGGGCAGTATTTCAATATGAGTAGGAAAACGAAAGTACCCCTAAACATTTTTTTGGGGGGGGAGCACTGGCTAAAGCATTCAAGAGCCAGGAAACATACAAAACATACATACAAACATTCAAAGCAAAGTGTATTCAGTTCTCAATCACTGAGGGACTCCCTGCCCTGAAAGGTCCACCAAACACTGAACTTGAATATTTGGGCTGGGCATCAACAGAGCTGGTTAAGCAAACAGAGGATAATTTTAATATAATTGGTTATTACGAGAACAAGCTGGCCACTTTTACACCTCATTGGTTAGAATTGTGTGTGTGTGTAGAGAGAGAGATGGGCATAAATCACTCCAACTGAGATCGGGGGCACTTTCAAGACATTTAATTCTGGTAGAGATCGCTCTCTGTTATTACGGTCAACATTAAGTATTTTGATACTCACCCCAAGTCTTGAGGAGCAGGACAGAAATTCAACTAAATAATAACAACCCCAATAACTTAGTGTTAGTATTTAAGCTGATCTAACTTAAATTCTTTCTTCTTTGGCAGTGGCCTTGGCGTACAGAGCTTTTACCACACAAGGCAATCTCGAAACTAACTTTTGTTAGAAAGCAGCGCCATCTAGCAAGAAAAGCCAGGAATGCTTGCTCAATTGGCAACTATAAATTAAGCCCCTGAATTTGAGAATGTTTTCCAGGAACAGTCTGAAAAGCAGACTTTTTACTGGACAATATTCCTGAGCATCTTGTTCTCCCTTTATCTCCTAATGGTTACATTCTGGATTTAGAAACTGCACAAATAATTGCGGAGGCTTCGCAGGGGGAAACTTTCGTTTTCTGGCCAGCTTTTGTCTTGATGTTTCAGGCTTTTTAATCTGCCAGTCCTGGTTTTATCATTGTTTTATAATGGATTGTGATATTTTAATTGTTGTGAACCACTGTGGGTAATAAGACCACATTAGAACAGCAAAATAAATAAATAAAAATCTGGATAAATTAAAAAATCCTGTGAATCTGCTTTCCCTCCTTTGACTACAAACACAGTAGGTCACATTCGCACAGTATAACTAGTTATAGTAGCATCTTCAACTGAGGAAGTATTGCTAGCCCTGCAACTCCAGTTAAACGTATTTCTTTTATGACTTAATAGTCGGCTGAAACTGATTTGTCAATATGTTTAATCTGTTTGTTAACTGCAGGTTATAACTGTGGATTTTTAATCAGAGCTGCCACTTGTATAAAGGAATTGATTGCTTATAACAATGGCGCCATGCCGATGCATGCCTGGAGTTCAATATTACATTTACAGTGCAACACCGTGTATGTTAACTCAGAAGTAATACCCACTATGTTCAATGGGGCTTACTCTCAGGTATACACTTGCCTACAAGAAAGCCTTCCTGAAATGAAAGGGACTTACCTCTGAACAGTCATGCAGAGGGCTGCAATGTAGGATATTTCCTCACCATGAGCTAATAATTTATCTGTGCTACTTAGCCTATTGATTGATTTCTCTCCACTAATTATCCTCAAAATATCATCCTGTCTTTGATGATGCAAATATTGAAAAGAAAAGAAGACAAGAAAGTGAAGACGAAGATGGTGAATGGTGTTAACCTGGCTTGATCCATATTACACTGGAATCAGCTCAGTCATATTCACTCCAAAACAAATCAAACAAGGGTTTAACACTGTTTTATGGACACTGGTCAATCAGGTCCATAATAGAGACTTGTTCTAGTCCATAATTAATTCACTTGAAAATTTCACATGCTTATTGCAGGCAATTTGCTTACAGGACAAAAAAAAAGAGGCAAGATTCATTGGATCAATAATTCATCGTGAATTATCCTTGTAGCTGTGCAAAGCCTAAAACGCCTTACTGTACAGCCTTGCTGAGCTTCTGCATTGAGCCATGAACATCCTTGCTTGGTCGTATTTGTATTTTCAGCTTGCCATGTCATAAATATTTGCACACTTCCCCAATTTTCACAGCAATTAATAGTTGCATTTAATGAAACAGTTCTCTAAATAAAATCATTTTGTTTATGGATTTTACTCCTGGGAAGTCTTGCAAACCAGACTTGCCCTATCTCAAACTGTAAAGCCTACAGCAGTTCCTATCTAATTATTAGAGAATCTAAAGCAGACATATATTTGCAAGCTAAGCTGCCTGATTCTCTGTACCACAATATATCTGTTTCCTTTAATAGTCACACTGCTCCTAAAGACCCATGTTCACAGGGTTTAGTAGTGATCATAGTTGAATGCAATCACGTGCACCCTGTAATGTTGTTTTTTCAGTCCCACTGAATTTAAGGAGCCCACTATTTCCTTTAGTGAAAGCTTTAAATGTTTAAGGCAAATCTGATGCATTTGAATTCGATATTTTTGGACTCTGGTTGAATAGATATAATCATGCCAGTAGCATGACAATGTAACTATAGTGGTATCATACGTTTGGCAGGTTGAAAATGCCCATCCTGTTAAGGCTGCTTGACCCAGAGATTAATCTCCATTGGATAAACCACGGATAGAGAATCTGTGATCTCCAATGTTGTTGGACTCCAGCTCCCTTCATCCCCAGTCTGCATTGGCCAATGGTCTTGGATTATAGTCTTAACAACGTCTGGAAATGTTCCCCTTCCCTTGTATAAACAAATCATGTAGCTGGGAGTAAATAAATAGCAGTCAGGTTACCCCTTTTAAACACCAGATTACACAACAAGTCATCGAGATATGCAGAAAATGTGCCAATTATTGTAAGGCAGCTATGAGGAACAGGAAGCCTCAGTCAGGAAGTCTCAGGGAGAAACTACCTATGACAACAAAGACTTTAAGACCATGCATTAAACATTGTATTAGCCTTTCAGGGTCTCTAAAGACCCTCTGTTGAATGGCTAGGCTGTGTTGCATAGACCAGGTGTGTTCTTCCCTATTGTGTGCCATCTGGTGATAGCTGAGAAAGAAAATGTCCATCCTTCGTACTCTCTTCAGCTGTGACACAGTGCAGAGATCTGGCCCACATACAATCATCTAAACAAGGCCCCACACATTCAAAAGCCTCCATGTCGTGCAACAGCTATCAGCTCTGGCAACTACTCATGGCCAAAGAAGCCCTCTCTTTGTTACCAGCTGCGGCTCATGCATCCTCCCCTCATGAGCCAACATTTTTTCCTTGAACAGGCAGATAGGTGGAGAAAATTGATACTGCTGGGCTGTTTTACTTCCCTTTTATTCTCTTGCTCAGTTGCTTTTCCCTCCCTTTAGAAACAGAATCAGAAAGGATCCTCTGACCTTTGAACAGTAATAATAATAATAATAATAATAATAATAATAATAATAATAATAATGATTATAATAGATTTTATTTATTCTCCACCCTCCCTGGCTGAGACTGAGCTCAGGGCGGCTAACACCAAATATACAATACATTAAAAACACAAAATCAAACGATTGGTTTAAAATACAATTTGAATCACATTTAAAACAAAATAAAATTAAGTGGGAACCCAAGAATCATAACCGTAGGGGTAGGGAATTAAAACTTCACGAGGCCTGTCCACTTGCTGGTCCTATATGGGCCGATAGAGAGAGCCAAGGAGGCCACTTACATACAGGATCCCATAGGAAGAAGGGGGTCAGACTGGGCCCAGACCAAAGGCCTGACAGAACAGCTCCGTCTTGCAGGCCCTGTGGAAAGATGTCAAATCCCGCAGGGCCCTGGTCTCTTGCGACAGAGCGTTCCACCAGACCAGGGCCAGGGCTGAAAAGGAACTATGTCTAACTATTTCTATACTAACGCAAGGTGCCTCACAGACCTAGCATACTGGGCATTTGCCAGGACCCACATGAGTCTTAAGGGCTCACCTGAACTGGCACCTAGTCTTTGCCCACCATCACTCACTACCACTTGGGACCCTCACATCAGTGTTGCCTTCTCCCATGCACTTATGACTGAGTACAGGCTAGTAATGGGCAAGTTTCATTTCCAGTTTCTGTCAGTTTCTCATTTCTTAAATTGAGTTCTCCACATTTCCACATCAGATTGTTATTTAAAATCCGACTACTCGGCTGGGGGACTGCATTGCAAAATTCAGATAAGTGTTGGGGATAGCTGTCTTTTTGTTTGCATCTTGTTTTCGAAAAAGCGAATTGGGTAAAATCCCCTTTAACTGTGGACTGAATCAAATTTCTCCCCTATCCCTAGTGCAGGTTCACCTAAGGAGCAACACTAATAAACAAATTAACACTTCCTGTACTGTTGGAGATAAAATATGATACCTATCATGTGACCTTCAGAGGTAAAATGGTGGCTCAACTCTTGCCCCACCAAGACACCACCACTCTTGGCCCACTCTTGACACCACTACTTGCAAGTAAGCAGACAAGGGAGCATGAGGAGGTGAATGACTGCAGCAATGTCATTACCAGGCAGCCCAAGTGTTGGTGGGCAGGGGGATTGGTCAGTGCTGGGGACTGCCCAGTGCTTTCTGGTCAGTGCTGAGGGCATGCCACCAAGGACTTCATTTCCAGATGCTTTCCTTCAAATTCTTGAGCCAGGTTTGGTGCCTGATACCAGTACATGACACCAGCAAAGACAGTGGGTTGAGTGAATCCTCAGAGCAAGTCCTTTAGCTGTGACCCCAATGGACTCCATTCTACAAAGTTCATGTCAAAGCAGAGTTTGTTAGACTTTCAGATTCCACAAGACTCTTTGTTCCTCTCAATGAGAACAGTGTGGGTTTACATCAGCTGGGAATTAACGGAGCTCGGGTTTCCATTATCATCAACCCAGAGCCAACATATGTGCCTTAACCTGTTCAATGTGGCTGGGAACAAAGAAACAGAGTCTGCTAAATGAGATCACTCAAAATGTCACCATTTGTCATATTTGTTATCTGCTCATGCAATAGAAAATAGTACCCTTCAAAGCAGTTTGCTATGTTTAACAGAGGAATCAAAATTAAGAAGTGTAATTTTTTATTATCACCCATCAAAGCTTTATCATACTTTAAAAACACCTGTTTTCACCTTCATGATCCCAGTAATGCAACTTCTTGGTCTATTAAAAGCATGCATGTATAGCCACACGTTGTGGTTGGTCAAAATTCAACCTGCAAAGAATTCACACAAATTCCATGAACAATGTTTCCACTAGAATAGGGATTTTTATGAGGGGAAACCCTCTCGGTCCATATAGACAGTCTTCTAGGGGCCACGTGCCTGTGGTGGGTGAGGCCAGAGGCAAAAGTGGGCAGAGCAAGCCACTTCACTTCCTTTATTTCCTTCTTGGTTTTAAGCTCTCTACACATTACTCACGCATGCAAGGAAGGCATGTTGAAATGGACCCTTGAGTGAACATTTAGCTTCAACCTCCAAAATCATGCTAAATCTTCTCTCCTCACCCTTGCCATTGTTGTATTGAGAATAATGCCTGCATTAGGAAGCCTTCTTGATGTGTGGAGGCTTCTCTTGCCTCCCTGAATTCTCTAAATCTTGCGAGAAGCTCTACTCAGGGTACAATTCAAGAAGGACACTGACAAACTGGAACGTGTCCAGAGGAGGGCAACCAAAATGGTCAAAGGCCTGGAAACGATGCCTTATGAGGAACGGCTAAGGGAGCTGGGCATGTTTAGCCTGGAGAAGAGGAGGTTAAGGGGTGATATGATAGCCATGTTCAAATATATAAAAGGATGTCACATAGAGGAGGGAGAAAGGTTGTTTTCTGCTGCTCCAGAGAAGCGGACACGGAGCAATGGATCCAAGCTACAAGAAAGAAGATTCCACCTAAACATTAGGAAGAACTTCCTGACAGTAAGAGCTGTTTGACAGTGGAATTTGCTGCCAAGGAGTGTGGTGGAGTCTCCTTCTTTGGAGGTCTTTAAGCAGAGGCTTGACAACCATATGTCAGGAGTGCTCTGATGGTGTTTCCTGCTTGGCAGGGGGTTGGACTCGATGGCCCTTGTGGTCTCTTCCAACTCTATGATTCTATGATTCTATGAGAGAAGGCTCCACACCACAGACATTATTCTCAAAATGATGGCAGCAAGAGTGTTGGCAGGAGAAGCAGGTGTCTTAGAAGCAGAGCTAAAGGAATGGCCCCAAGGTCTCTGTCAGGGTACTTTTTCTCTACATGCAGCTGGCATGCAAAGAGGAATTTGGCTCCTCCAACGAACTCACACATCCCAGCCGCTGCAAAAGCACAATGACCTGCCTTAGATCACATTATTCCTGGCTGAGTAGTGGAACCCTTACATATAAGATAAGGCTGAGAAAGTTGAAAGCTTGTGTACATTCTCACCCACCTAAAGTGTTTTTACAAAACATGTCATCAATGATTTCTCAATCATTTTCTCAGCAACAACACTGCAAACTACAAGAGAAAACAGAACAAAACAGTCCCTATAAATGAGAGGTGTTAAACTGAAAATACTGACTTACAACATTATTCTAAGCCTTGCTGTGCTAGGAAATAAATCCAGCATGGAACATCTTGTGATGCTCTAGGTCAGTGCTCCCCAACCTTTTTATCGCCGCGGACCAGTAAATGTTTGATAATTTTTCCGTGGCCCGCTTGTTTTGAGCCCCCCCCCCTCCGTGCACTTACCTCACGGCAGCTTCTCTTCAGTCCCCGCGTCTCTGACCTCGAGTCCTCAGTCCTCCCGTGGTACCTCCTCCTCGGCCAATGGCATGAGGTTTGCCTTTCGGCCAATCAGGAAGCGGGAGGACCTGCTCCCTGATTGGCCAGGAGGAGCATCAGTGTAACAATAGCGAATTTTCATTCGCTATTGTCACACAATTGGCGGGCTTGAGAGGGCGCAATGCTCTGCACCTTGGCCACCCGCCACAGTGAAATGATTTGAAGTTCCTCGGGTGGCCCAGTGCCGATTGATTCACGGCCCAGCACCGGGCCATGGCCCAGGGGTTGGGGAACACTGCTCTAGGTTACTATTGCAGCTGACTATTCATTGGTATATTGTGCATTACTAGGGAGAGCAGGGACTGAGTCACAGAAGATTTCCCCATATCCTATGAGCTATCATACATGGTATTTTGCATGAGTGGAAAATCTCTCCTAAGTGTACAAAGACTATACAAAGTGTATAAGATTCTATATACTGCAGTCATCTCAGTCAACTCATCAGGTGTCCAAATTTGGAATCACCTATGAGGAGTAGAAGGGACGCGGGTGGCGCTGTGGGTAAAACCTCAGTGCCTAGGACTTGCCGATCGTATGGTCGGCGGTTTGAATCCCCGCGGCGGGGTGAGCTCCCGTCTTTCGGTCCCAACTCCTGCCCACCTAGCAGTTCGAAAGCACTCTTAAGTGCAAGTAGATAAATAGGGACCGCTTTATAGCGGGAAGGTAAACGGCGTTTCCGTGTGCTGCGCTGGTGCTGGCTCACCAGAGCAGCTTCGTCACGCTGGCCACGTGACCCGGAAGTGTCTCCGGACAGCGCTGGCCCCCGGCCTCTTAAGTGAGATGGGCGCACAACCCTAGAGTCAGACACGACTGGCCCGTACGGGCAGGGGTACCTTCACCTTTTTATGAGTAGACCCTACATACAGATCCTTGAAGGCCAGGTTTCAGATGTTGATGGCTGTGTTAGTGAACCATATTAGTCCACAAGCTTGCTTTGAACTGGGAATTGCTACCGAAGGCGGAAAACTGCAGCACTTCCTTCCCCAAGTCTGAACTCATGCATGGAGACACTATGGGTGTGCCCTGGGATCATGACTGCCATCTGGACTCAGAAAAGGATTTCTCCGTATGTGTTGGAAAGTATCTAACACATTATAGGAGAGGTCTAAGGCACAGAAAAGCGATATAGATAAACGCTTCTGTATACACATTGTGTGTCTCAATACACTATCGAAGACTGAGCCAAGTGAAGAGAGAAAATATTATACCTATACGAGAGTATCAGGTATATAACTCCACTTCCTTTGTACAAATTCATCACAGAAATCATTGGAAAGCAACTTCACCGACTCACCAAGGTAGCTATGTGGCGGCTTTGCAGTTCTTATCTTACCGGTGACTCTGTCGCAAGGCAGATATAAAAGCCTTATTCTTTCCAAGGAAGGTTTGCATGGAAGAGAACGTTGCAAGGCCATTGGAAGACGGGCTGTATAATATCTGAAATTGCTAGACACTGGAAGAGAGAAATGTCTTCCTCTCTCTCTCTCTCTCTCTCTCTCTCTCTCTCTCCTTTGAGCATTGCATCCGAAGTGCCAGCTGCCGATGATTTATACACGCTCGTGCTTATTATGGACTACACATAATAAAGAAATGATAGAAATCATATCTGCATAGCTTCAGACAGCTCCAAGAGAGCTGCTGCCACTTTTGTTTGACAAGACATTCAATCAAGAGGAAAGGTTCAAAATATTCCAGGAGGAGCCTTTTGCATTTTTAAGACCCAGTATTTGTATCCAGATAACAGAAATCCTAAATGAGTAACATTAGTATACATTCCCCATAAGCTGCGTTCTGTGAGGCAGGGGCGGGGGGGGGGGGAATATTGTGAGCCCAGTTGCCAACATTTCTGTTACGGCTAACATAAACACGTTCGTCATTTTATCATCTCAGGACTAGCAGAAGTATTCCTATAGCCTCTCTTTCTTCCTTTTTCATTTCGCTATATGAAAGTGCATGAATACCACATTGGCGGGAAAGGCTCATCATGCACTCCGTATGCATGGTTTTGTTAATTGGATGAGAAAGATTCCCGAGCTACTTCCTTTTAAGAACAGAAGAGGAGTCCTGCTGGTTCAGATCTAAGGTTCATGTAGTCTAGCATTCTGTTCCCAACAGCCGCCAGCCAGCTGCTTCTGAGGAGCTTACAAGCGGGGCATGAAGGCAACAGCCCTCCCCTGTGAATCTGGTATTCACTGCCTTCTGCCTCTGAGCACAGAGGTGGTTACTAGATCTATTCCTCCACTGTGAATTTGTCCAGTGCTTTTATTTAATTAACAATGTGCAGGCCAATCCGACTTGGCCAGAGGGAGAAAGCAGATGAACCACCAAGGGCAGAGCCATCTTGGCTTACACTGGTAGGGTAGACATTAGAGTTATTTCCTTTTATTTGTTCTGCATCATTTTGGGGTGTTCTTTTTGTTTGTCTGTTGCAATTTTCCTCCCATAGAAACCTATGGGAGGAAAAATCACTATCCCTGGCCTAGTCTTCTCTCTGGTTTCGGGGTGTTCCAGAGGTATGAAAATTCTATGCTCTGCATCCGCAACACACACCACATGCAGTGGTGTGTTTTAAATGTTTAAGTCTTTAGCTGATGTGGAACACATGTGTGAAAATAATTATCTTTCATAAGGTGTCTTGGAAGGCCTTTGTCCTGAAAAGTAGCATATAAGGTGTTCACAGCACTTGCCAGTAGGGTTTGCACCCAGGAAATTCTTTTTAAGGGAACATTGAATACTCACTCATAAAAGAAATTATGTAGCAAACAAACTAAAGGAACTAAAACTTAATGGAAGTTATTTGTCTTTAATTAACCACTAAATTTACTTTAAAAATAAAAACTTAACAAATGAGACACAAAGCGCCACATTTTTGCTATAGTGATAACCAGGTGTATGTTCAATCCCCGTATGGGACAGATGCCTATTCCTGCATTGCAGGGGGTTGGACTAGATGACCCTTGTGGTCCCTTCCAGCTCTACAGTTATATATGATTGTTTTTTGCATCTGTCTGCCTTGGGAGACAATGGAGGAGTGTGCCTTTGGGAATGAAGTCAAACCATTGGAGAGACATGTAGCTGTGGCTGTAGGCTGTTGCAACTACTGCTAATAATAACAACATTGAAATAATATTACTGCAAAAAAAGAAGCTTTCTGGATATGTGACATAATCTATGAGACTGGATTTAAGTTCTGTCAGGTTCAGATGAGGAGGGCAAAGGGCAAAGTCCCACCAAGTCTCCCACTGCTTATGTCAAGCACATGGACCTCTTGGGAACAACCCTGAATCTAGAATAGTTCTCTGATTTCAGCTTTCAGGATCAGGCCCTCTTTCTTCAAGCGTGGCGCTTCCTTTCCAGATTAGGCCCAGGGCACACTATATAAGAGAATAACCCTTAATGTTCATTAAGGCTTGTATTTATACAAGAATCTGAGAATAAATGTGTTTGCTCACACAGAGCAAGAAGCTTTTGAGGAATTTTGCATTTGAGGTTGCCAAACATTTTCAAAACAAAGAATCTTTAAAAATTATTTATGTGATATGTTTTTTAGAAATGGAAATCCCAGACTGACTGGTGAAAGATTAGTCAGTGTGATGTATCAGCAGCAGTAAATACTTTGAGGATGTTTGTCCCCTCTCTCTTCTGATATTCAGCCTTTTTCTAAGGGCTTGCAACTAACACTGTCATGTGTTTTTAGATTAATGAAAGAGAAGTCTGGAAAGAGAAGTCCTTCCACAGCCTCTATAGGGATGGGCAAATCAATTTCTTACGTTTTCCAATTTCCCCCCATTTAAATTCAATTCGCCACATTCTACATCAGTCTATTTTTTAAAAAATCATCATGAAAATTTGTCAGCATTTTAGGACAGATTTCCAGTATCCACATTTTTTATGCAATTTTGCCTAATATGCACTGTTTGAAAGCAGCTTCCCTTAACAGAATACAATTGTATACTATTAATATGTGCCTTTTGTGCACACTTTCCCCTAGTTTATGCAATGTTGTAATCATTCTTGCTGGAAAACTGCACTGCAAAATTGAGAGAAGTATGAATTCTGAAGACTAGCTTCATTTTGGTATGTTCAAAAAGTGTAAATTAGTTTGGTTCTTGTTAAAATATGAATCAGTTTCTCCCCTATCTCTACTTTTGTGCACACAGAAACATTAATATGTGTGGATGTGAACATTTGGTTTGAATTACCAGCATCATATAAGCAGTTTTTCCCTTGAGGAAAATACATTTCTGAACTCATCAGCAGACCCACCTCCCACTGAAGTTAAGACCAATAACAAGAGAGTAGTTCAGAGTTGCAGCTCTCCTTTCTGATTGGGCCTAGAGGAACAGGCAAGTGTGAGAGTAGTGGTTAAGAGCGGTGGACTCGTAATCTGGGGAACCGGGTTCGATTCCCTGCTCCTCCACATGCAGCTGCTGGGTGACCTTGGGCCAGTCACACTTCTGTGAAGTCTCTCAGCCCCACTCACCTCACAGAGTGTTTGTTGTGGGGGAGGAAGGGAAAAGGAGAATGTTAGCCGCTTTGAGACTCCTGAAGGGGAGTGAAAGGCGGGATATCAAATCCAAACTCCTACTCCTCCTCCTCCAAGCAAATAGGCAACTAAAACAGCCAATAAGGGAGGAAGTGGCAGCACTCCGGCACCCTGTTGGCATCTTGTCCGCAGGCCTCACAAAACCCAGATCCATCACTGGGCAGGCAAGCTTCATTTTCATGATAAAGTTATCAATGACCACAAGCCATAATGGCTATGTTCTACCTCCACTGTCACAGGTCCTGCTTTCAGGCTTCTCACAGGTATCTAGGTAACAACTGTGAGAACAGGATTCTGGACTAGATGGGCCTTTGGCCTGAGCCAGCAGGCTCTTCTTACGTTCCCAAGCTTTGTGGAAAGCATCCCCTGAAGATATTTTCTTTTAAAACCCCACTAGTCTAGACCATAGGCCAAAATCACTAGTAAATAACAGCCTTATAAAACCAAACAATGAATGTACTCAGACTCTTATGTGCAATGAGTGAGAAAATAGTTACAGACCAGCAGATAATACAGTAGAAAACATCTAATTACCCTTATAACAAACTACCGCAAGCTGAAATTGCCATTGCAACAGCAAAGAAAACTACTTTTCCAGCATTCCCCATCTGTGTTAGCAAGCAGGTACCGGTACTTGGTTTTCTGCTGGTTACAGGAGTTAGCACAGTCAAAGGGAATAACCAGATCTTTCCATCTTATTTCCTGCTAAATAAGAGGACTGCAACATATAGGGAGGAATTCAGTGTAGCGCTATGGGAACCGCCCAGCAGTCCAAGCTTTTCAGCTTGCCAGAGGGAACAACCTCCCCTCTCTTCCCCTCTGGCGAAAAGGTGCAAGAGGAGTTCTCCCCAGCCGCACCACAGGTTAGGTTTCCTGCGGTCCTGTCTCCTGCCGGTGCTGATTGGACAGCGGGGCCACCCCTGGGTGGGGGACTGCCTGGTGCCAGTACCACAGCCCAGATGGAAACAAAGGGGAGCGCCAATCTCTGCCCCCGCCGGATCACTGCAGGGGCCCTGATGCCTCCCCACCCGAAAAGGAGAGCGGACTTCTTGGGTTTCTCCCTAGGGCCAGTTTCTGGGGTGCAGGGGGAAGGAGTCCTACTGTGCCAGCAGCAATCCTTGTGCAGGTTTCTGCTAACAGAACTAGTTAGCTGAATCCCATCTATACTAAGAAATGCCCTCCCCTAGACACTCATCACAGATACAATTCTTGCCAATGAAAGGGTATATCCCTATATTGTCCATCTAAAAGGGCAAAGAGCTTCTGGGATAGTTCTATCACACACACCCCTTTTAAACCCCCATTATTCTAGACTAGTCACTAAACGTTCACGGGCAAAAGTCTGTCTCTAGCAATACATAAGGCAGAGTGTGCCATATGTAGGCCAGAAAAAAGAACCATAGCAAAGTGATGAAAGTACAACATTTCTTTGCGGCACTTTTCAGATCTGGCAGTTAGATAAAAAATGCTTCAAGGTGTTATGTTCCAACAGAGATGGGGAGAGATTTCTTTTTTTAAGGGTAATAATAAAGTTAAATGTAATAGTTTTCATGTATAATTCTTTAGAGAGAGTGGTTTATGTTGGCCTATCATTTGAAGGAGCACCAGTCATTATTAACAGGAAGCGCAGAGAAAGTGGATTTAAATCACTGAAGTAATAAAATTGGAACAAGAGCTAGCACCTTGAAAGGCATTTGGAGAGAAGATTGCATACAAATGCAATTAAAACGATGCTTATAAAATACTAAGATGTTAATTGGGTTTGGTCCCAGAAGCCCCAGCCGTACAGTATGTCAGAAGTTAGCTGGTTTGAAGTTTTAAAAGAGTGGTTTAATTTGTACACCTTGTCCTAATTACAAGGCTTTCTGCAGCCTGTGTATCTGCGTGGTTTATTGTAGCTTAGAGTTTTGTAAAACAAACACACACCAGTTAATTGGGTTATTGCGATGGAAAATTGGGCCGGAGAACTGAGAGCTCTCTTGCTTGTGTTCCTTTACAGCTTGTAATGAATGCCCCAGCACAATGTCAGGCTCAACTGATTTGTATGTTGTGTCATTTACAACTTGCTTGCGCCACTGACCCCAAGCACCCGAGAAGGCTAAGCAGGGAAAACAAAGGCTTGCATGATAAGAGGTTGCTGTGCGAGTGGGTTCAAGCCCTCCAGCTGGTGCACTTTGGTTTTTCCAAATCTAAATAGATTCCAGCAGGGTTGAGCTTCACTTTCCCATACTGAAGAGGCATTTGTTCAGTGAGGAAGGGAAACATTCGTTTCCAGAAACCTTTAATTCACCTTGTAATACTATCTGAGATCACAGGTTGTTCTTGGAATCAGTGAGAGAATAAGACGTTTGAATTCCTTACAATACTCCTAGTTTGAGGAACAGTTCACTCAGTCCTTCCCTCTGCACACAGAAGCTCCATTGCCATTATGCGTAGAACATCATCGTGAATGTAGCGTATGGGTACATGTCTTTGTGCAAGAAGTGGGTGGACAAACACGAACACATGTAAGTATTGTAAGCCATAGGTTACAAACGACATTCTGCTTAGAAGCATGCAAATCTGAGAATCAAAGAGCCCTTATATAAAGATTACTCAGCAGAGAACTTTGTGAACCAGACTTTGAATGATGTCCATGTGGCAACACAACTCTTATCTAGCTGATGGTCCTCTTTGCATAACTTGTGCACAGGCATACATTCAACAATGCACAGTAAGCATCAGAGGCAGGCACTTCACATGGGATTTCATAAGCATGGAGGCTGAATTCCTGCCCCTCAACCAAAGAAGACGAAGAAGAGAAGCTTGTGTAAATCAGACTTATCACCGTACTTCATCTCCAGGAAGCATCTGGTTTGTGGTACATGGCAGAAGGGGTGGTGTATACCCGCCTCTCCATCGTACAAAGAGGGCTGCAAACTCAGAAGGAATGTGAAGCAGCACTTTATGCTTTCATAATAAAGTATATGAAGTACAATATGTACTCAGTCAATGCATAAAACTGATTTGTATCAAGAGATCTGCAGGGTGTTTTTTTAAATATTTGAATGTTTTAAATGATTGTATACCACTTAGAAATATTTCACACATTAAGTGGTATAGGAATGGCAATAATAATGATAGCTGTATTAAAATATAAATGAAAATACAAATGAAATTCAGGAAAGTATTGCTATTGAACATTGGTTAGGGGAAATTGCATTGCGTTCATGGCCAATGTAACCCTTGTCCTCCCTGAATTTGCCTACAGTTGTACCTCGTTGTGCAGCCAGGATCCGTTCCAGAGCCCTGGACACTAGCTGAAAGGGACACAGGGCAAAGCACTGCGTCTGCGCGCGGAGCGGTTTGTGCTTCTACGCATGTGCAAAACGCAATTTACCGCTTCTGTGCATGTGCAAGAGGCAAACCCGGAAGTAACCCATTCTGGTACTTCCGGGTTTGCTGTGGATGTTTGCCGGAATGGACGCTAGACAAGGTGGACATTTGTGGAGGTATTACTGTAATCTTCTTTTAAAGCCATTCAAATTGGTGGCCATCACCATTTTTTATTTCAATGTTGATTAGAGTTTCAGAGCATGATACAAATGAAACAAACAAGAATATTACAAGAATCCAAACAGCAGAAAAATAATAATTAAGCCGATAGCTTTTTCCCCATTTTATCTGTAAGCCTTCTTGAGTCTGGGGAATATGTAGGATATAAATAAATATAGGTAAAAAAGGTAAAGGACCCCTGGATTGTTAAGTCCCGTCAAAGGTGACTATGGGGTGCAGCGCTCATCTCACATCAGGCTGAGGGAGACAGCGTTTGTCCACAGACAGCTTTCTGGGTCATGTGGCTAGCATGACGAAACTGCTTCTGGTGCAACGAAACACCATGACTGAAGCCAGAGCGCACAGAAATGCCATTTACCTTCCCGCCGCAGTGATACCTATTTATCTACTTGTACTGGTATGCTTTCAAACTCCTAGGTTGACAGAAGCTAAGACAGAGTAATGGGAGCTCACCCTGTCACGGGGATTCGAACCACCAACCTTCCGATCAGCAAGCCCAAGAAGCTCAGTGGGTTAGACCACAGCGCCACCCGCTCGCTATAAATAAATATAACAACTGCCTGCCCCATTTTGCACTTTTGTTTATCTTTTCCTCTCTTGCTCCTTATCACCTTACTTATCTGACTGGAAACAAAAGACTGAGTTTTCCATTATTCAGAAGCCCAAGACTGCAGCAACAGAGGGAACATAATTTGATTATTAGAAGACGCTTTCCTTCCCAAGAGCTTTGTACCACCCAAAGGTACATTGCAGTTGTTTTCTTTTAAAAAAGGGAAAGTTTAGTATTTGTTCTACTTTCAGTTACAATTCATCACTTTCATTTCTGGTATGATTTATCGGTAATGGAAAATCTTAATAAACCACTGATAAGGAAGGGGGAAAGTTCATTGTTCAACAGCAAAGCACACCGCAGTGATTTGCTAATGGTACATAATATTGACTTGGTGAAAGGAATATCCTGTTATTCATTTATTATACAGGTGTGTTGATGGCTGTGGGATGCAACCCCTAGATAGTCACTTCTGCGTTAAAGTTGTTTTAAAACACCCCTATGTTGCACTGGTGTAAGAAGGAGCATCTCCTTGCTTTCAGGCAGTCACAACCCACAAGGGCATCTTAGCTGTCATGGCACAAACATCTGCTTATCCTGTGTATAGCAAAAGTTGTCTCCTAACATAGCAGGTGTGAAAGAGCAGTAGAGCTGGTCATTGAAAAGCCTCTCAAAGTCATTAACTGCTCAACATCAAAGGTTCAGTAATGCAATAGTAATGGAGTTTCAGGTTTGCTCTGATGACCCCTGCGATCCCATGGAAAACGTAAAGCCTTGCACCAAGAATGAGTTGGGGCACAGCAGGAATGTGACCGAACTGATGGCAGCTGATGCAAAGATTATGTGACGAGATCCTAGCACTGGCACAAAGAGGGCACACCTATCTCCTTTTACACGGGGCATAGGTTGCAAACAGTGGTGTCAGTAGAATAGCTGATAGGATAGGTCCAGTCACAAAGTAGCACAGGGATGTCCTCTTTGTTTCATGTAAGGAACTGATATCCAAATCACTTGAGCCTGCTCTTTTTAATTGTCTGCATCGCAGAAGGTTTTAATACAACCCTTTAATTTAGTGTTCAGTCATTTCATGATATGAATCCAGGCTTATTACTTTTTTTATCAATTCTTATTTTTATATGACTCAGTCGCTCATATAAAAAGACTACTGTAGGTTATAGACTTTTAAAAGCGATTCCCCATAGGAAGTGTAAAATATGGTGTCTATTCCATGACAGCTTAGTGTTTATTGCTAATTTTGGCATATTGTTCAAGAGAAACCCATTGAAAGATGACAGAGAATAGATTCTTCGTCTTGTAAAACAGAAAAAGTAAAGTAGCAGTTCTCTTTAAGTGTTTCTCTGCAGTGTTTTTATATCGTATCACCATGGATGTTCCATATAATCCTTTTAAGAAATGTAATAATAAAAGAACATCACTCTTAGAGTACAAATAAAATGGCGAAGGTTCCCCAGCACCAGCACCCTTTAAAAACGGCATGTAGAACTGTAATCTTGGCGAAATCTATTGCTACTCTTGATTAATGACCAGTGTGTTAGTTAGCAGATGCTATTTTAACTAGAGAGGAAGATGGCTTACAAGAGTGATTCTTAAGCATGATGATGGAGTGCAGAAGAGGACTGGAATAATCTATCACACTGTCACTGATGGCAACCCCAAAAGGAGGAAGCATACCTTGGACCAGGAATGAGACGGCATTGTGGCAAACAGTACTATTGGGGGCTCCTGTTTATCTGAACCTCAGTTGTTGCACCATGTAACCAAAGGTTAACCAAGCATGCATAAAATCATTTGTTATTCCAAACCTCTGGCCGTCTGTTACAGATCTACTCTACATTTTGGGTGGAGAATATTAGGAAAACCTTACTAAGGAGTTAGAAGAAGTCAGATCTGAGTTGACTTTACATGGGAGCGGCCATGAGTCAGTGGTAGAGTGTATGTTTTGTAGGTTCAATCCCTGGCATTTCCCAATAAAGAGGAAATTTGGAGGGCGAAGGCTGGAAAGTGATCCCCAATAGCAGCAGCCAGTGGGAAGCCCCCCAATCTGTCATTCTGAGGGCAGGGAGGATCTCAATTAGTATCCTTGCCTCCTCCCCACAACTTACATAATGGGGTTTTTTTGGTAAGCAATCCTAATTTCACGTTGTCTGAACTGGTGGTGAGAGACCAGGAAAGGACCTTGGGGTTATAATGCATAGCTCAGTAAAGATGTCGACCCAGTGCGCAACAGCTGTGAAAAAGGCAAATTCCATACCAGGAATCGTTAGGAAAGGAATTGAAAATAAAATTGCCAATATCGTAATCCCATTATACAAATCTGTGGTGCAAACACATGTGGAATACTATGTACAGTTCTGGTCACCTGACCTTAAAAAAGGATATTATAGAGTTGGGGAAAGTTCAGAAAAAGGCAACCAAAATGATCAAGGGGGTGGAGCAAGTCTTTGGGACTTTTTAGTTTAGAGAAAAGGCGAGCAAGACATAACGTGATTGAAGTTTATAAAATTATACATGGCATTGAGAAACTGGGTTTTTCTCCCAGTGGATATCCAACGAAGCTGAATGTTAGAAGGTTCAGGGTGGATTAGGACTGTCTCCTGTGAAGTCCTCTGGCTCTTTGTTGTTGTTGTTTAGTCGTTTAGTTGTGTCCGACTCTTCGTGACCCCATGGACCAGAGCACGCCAGGCACTCCTGTCTTCCACTGCCTCCCGCAGTTTGGTCAAACTCATGCTGGTAGCTTCGAGAACACTGTCCAACCATCTCATCCTCTGTCGTCCCCTTCTCCTTGTGCCCTCCATCTTTCCCAACATCAGGGTCTTTTCCAGGGAGTCTTCTCTTCTCATGAGGTGGCCAAAGCATTGGAGTCTCAGCTTCAGGATCTTTCCTTCCAGTGAGCACTCAGGGCTGATTTCCTTCAGAATGGAGAGGTTTGATCTTCTTGCAGTCCATGGGACTCTCAAGAGTCTCCTCCAGCACCATAATTCAAAAGCATCAATTCTTCGGTGATCAGCCTTCTTTATGGTCCAGCTCTCACTTCCATACATTACTACTGGGAAAACCATGGCTTTTACTATACGGACCTTTGTTGGCAAGGTGATGTCTCTACTTTTTAAGATGCTGTCTAGGTTTGTCATTGCTTTTCTCCCAAGAAGCAGGCGTCTTTTAATTTCGTGGCTGCTGTCACCTCTGGCTCTAAGACCCACTAAATTTGATGTGATTTTCTTCCTAGTAAGAGTGCTTTGTGTGGCATTTACTCTGGTGCCCAGGGCAGTATCCCAGAGCAATAATTATGCACAGGGCAGCAAATCAAGCCAAAAGAAAAGGTATTTTTCTTTTTGCCTTCTATTTCCTGTCTCTGTTCTATCGCTTCTAACATGAGAATAATAATTATATATATATAATGTCTCAGGGACATACATTTCCCCTCTTAAACTTTGAAAGGAAATCGGGGGGAAATGATTAATAGAGTTAAAAATTAGTGTGAATTTCCTGACCAGTTTTTTTTTTCTTTTTATACAAGTTAGGAAAATGTTAAAATAACCAAGTCACAACATTTACAAAGGGCCAGAGGTGGCACCTAGGCTTCCAGGGACTACAAAGAAACCATTGGGCTCAGGATAAAGATGAGAAGTTGGATACAACTACAAAATAATTTCTTTCCATTCAATATAATAATAGACCCATGGCTGACCTTGATACTTCCCAAAGATGTCTCTCTATTGTGGGATTGAAATAGGGGAGACAGTAGAAACAGCAGAGGGCCTCTGATCTTTGAGAATTTCACTCACTTGCTGAACTTTTGAGCCACACATTCCAATAAATTCAGCTGCAGATGAACCAGAACTTTATTTTAAAAAATAAAAAAGTTGGGGGAAGGGGGCTATTCATAGTTTTAAAAAAGAATGGTGGGGTTCTTCTTTTTTCTTTGTTGTCCCATCTGACTTCCAAAAGAAATCTATGAGGTCCTTGTCAAGTAGAAAATGAAACAGATGGAAGGGGACAAAATGATAAGAATCACATTTCAATGAAACCACAAGCAACAGAAGAGGAAACCTTTAAAGACTCCAAACCCAAAGGGAGGGGAAATCAAGGGGATAAAGTAAAAATGCTTTCGAGCAAGTGGATCATGAATGCCCCAAGAATAATCTGGAAATATCATATAGACTTTGTTTCATTTTCACACCAGATTGATGACGATCAGCATGTAAGATGTAAATGAGAAGCTCTCCATCATCAAAAGGGTTGAGTTATCAATAGCAAAATACGAATTGAATTCCAAATCCGTACGTCCCAGTGATGTATCTCTAGAGGGTGGCCAAGAGTGATCTGCTATTGAATGCCAGTGAGAGTTGGAAAAGAAGGTTGTCAAGCACTCAGCCGACAGAAAAGAAGGAATTGAAAAGAACTGAAAAGTCACAACAGCCACAATAATTCTACCTATGGTGCTCTTAATGGAAAGAAATACATATTACAATTATGAAAGAAAGAAAGACCATATTACATATTATAACTTTGTGGTTTTTGTGTAAAAAACCCAGTTGTAGTAGTAGGGGGAAAACCACTTATACTTAGCATTCATTTGGAGCATTTCAGAGTTAAAAGCACTTTTCCTGCTTTCCCAGTATAATCCTTACAAGATCAGAGTTATTTTCCATATATTCCGTATATATGTGAACTGGGGAGCTCCTGGCTCACACTCTGGGTCAGTTCCACCAATGGAGTAATAAGTCCTTCTGTATCATCTTAAAAGGGAAGGATATCAATGTTCTAATACCCAAAATAAGTAATTTCATTGTCAAACAGTACATTTAAATAATGAGTTGCCACATACACAGCACTGCACTGTCTCACATGTGTGTGTGTTTTGAAATCTGGAGAGCATCTACACGGAGATATCTGATTGTGCTGCAGGAATATATGGCTCTCGTGATCTGTTTTCAATGTGCCCTTATTGGTGAACACATTGCTTGGCTCTATTCTATTGTAATTGAGTTTGAACGTTATATTCCGTTACAGCTTTTGCAAAATGCCAGAGCTGATAATACACTTGTCTCCAAACTACTGCACAAACACAGGGGTAATGCAACTCAATATCTGTTTTAAAGAGATTAGGTTCAACAAGAACACTTCCAGCAGCACTGAAAGTATTTGCGGGAATGTCTGGCTTATTTACTTGTCTACATGCTAGGTACATCACAAGGATAACTCTGCTGTAAATGGAACTGAGACATGTCCCCATGACTCAAAAATAACCTTAACAGTACGATCCTCTATATGTCTTCTCAGAAGTACGTGCCACTGAGTTTAATGTGTCTAGGATTCTAGCCATAGTATATTAGAAATAGAGATGGCATAAACTAAGATTAACAAACACTACATCTTATTCTACTTTTTTAAAATTGAGAACATAAGAAGAGTCTTGCTGGATCAGACCAAAGGCTGGTCTTTTTCTAGTGCACCATCCTGTTTCTGAAGAGGCCAACCAGATGCAGATGGGAAGCCCCCAAGGAAGACATGAGAGGGCAATAGTCCTCTTGTGTTGCTGTTCCCTAGCGACTGGCATTCAGAAGTATTCATTCTGCCTCTGATCCTGATGGCAGTATATAGCAGCCATCATGTCTTGTTAGCAGCTTGAAAATCATTGTACTGATATGTTACACGTATACTGATCTTATTTTATTTTTAAGTGCAAGCTTTCGGTTCCTAAAAGATCAACATTGGCCCAGGCTCTTCTAGATGTAAACAAAACTGACATGTCTATCAGAATAGACATGCTAGAAAAGACTGGAGAAATCGACTTGAAAGATCCTTTAAGAAAAATGGTACAAATTATAAACGAGAGGAAATCTATCCAGATTTTGTTTTTGTCCCCCCTGGACCTACAACTGGAGGAAAAGTACGTTGTTTCCATTATGTTAAGACAGCAAGCAATGCAGATCTACTGAGATCCATCAATCTGGCCATACTTACAATGCTATTCTTGCAGTCCACGTGAGGTGGTGGTGTGCTTGATGATTTACAGTGAGTTATGACAGCTCGGCTGCACTTTGTGGAAATTGCTCACTTTCTTGTTGTCTGAAACCCATGGTTTAGTATCCAGTCCAACAACCAAGATGCCTGTCAAGAGTGGAGAACTCTTCTACCAAGGTGGTCTGTTTGTCTTATACAAGGATATACTACTTTCAGAGGTTGGCTTTGTTTTTCTCTTGCTTGTCAGACTGCTTGGCTCAAAGCACCTCACACATACCCCACTGGAACTGCAATAGCATTTTTATCCATATATTGGGCAATAAATACTGCTGCCTTTTTCTTTTCATGGTGCTTCCACAGTAGAAGACCAACCTGTGGGGAGATATTACTCATTCATAGTAGATGGGAGGTTATTGAATGTATTTTGCTGTGCCAGTAAATGATTTGTATTGAGCCACAAGCTTTCATTCAGTAGCAAATATCATTAATTCAAGGTGTTGCTTGTATCTCTGAGCATCAATTTTCATTCAGTTCATCTGGTATCATAAACAGCTGTGCTCCTAAATCACCATTATTTCTTTTCTTAAGTTGTTGGTATACAGTGTTTGGGGGGGGGGCGGGGAGTGGAATAGGCCTCAAAAAACAACTTATTAAAAATGTATACAGCTTATGACAGCCTCTTTCAGAAACACAACCCCTAACTAATTCATGTTCACTTACCCTGCAGATTTCTATTTATAATACTTTACAATTTCCCTGTATTTGTATTATAAATTATTCAGTGACATCAAGGTTTTTATTTTGATGAGGGAATTTTTGATGAATTTGACAGAGTAATTACTTCAGATCCTGTTCAGGATTGCTATGAAAATATTTAATTTTATTGACTCCAATAAATAATTAAAGCAAGAGAGTAGCAGGCATCCTTGAATCACTTATGGCTCCTTGTTTCTGTTTGCTTCTTTCTAATTAAAACAGTAATGCTGATATGTGCACCAATTTTAATATGTTTATGTCCACTTGGGTTATTTTTAAAACGTACTAAGAAGGTGTAGCCCACCAGTGATGACTGGTGTTCATATGGAACTGTTCCAGCCACACCTAATTTCCTGGTCACAACCCACATTTTCCTTTTGCCTTTAATATCCTCAATATAAAAGCTTTTGGTTGGCTCGCAGTGAGCAGAACTGCCCTTACACCATTCAGGAGTTTCTCATTTGAACCACACAACTAGCCCAAGTAGTGACAAAATTTGATAGTTAATCTTTTGAAATGACAAGGAATCTCCTTCTGTAAAAGATAATGGGGGAGCTCAATGATAGGAGAGCATGTGTTTTTCAATCTCCTAAATAGCAACACTGATTGTGATGTGAAACTCTTATGCATACGGCTTCAGGTGTTAATTTTGTTGCCCCTGACAAAACCCAATGTTTACTGGTGGGGATGACGAAGACTGTGAATTAGCTGATGTTTGAGCAGTGAATGGGTTACAGGACTTTATGGACTGGCTGGCAGATGGTGATGGAGAAGATAATGGAATCAGTCTAGGGTCAGAACCTTGGATAGCTCCTGTGGGAGCTGGATAGAATGGAGACAGCAGGAAGCACTGCTCCAGTGCTGGTCTGAAGCATTCTCAGGCATGAAAATCATCTACAGTATTTCAGCATGTCCTCTCCCTATGGAAGGGGAATTTTCTTGGTTAAAGGCACAGGGCTCGTGAGCCTTGGTGATGCTGGTACTGCTCCCAGTGCCTCTAAGACTGGCACGGTGGCAATGTCAAGATCTGGGTTTCCATCATGGCTGCCTCTTCAGGTAGTCCAGGAAAATATTCACAGTCTTGCTGTCCCAAGTGGCCTCCTCTTCTGATGCAGAAGCGTCTGAGCCTCCGTGTAACTATCCCATAATACTGGCAGACACTGACCAAATGTCGTACACGCGGACATTGACAAATTGTCAAGCTAATGTCCACATGTTTACATTAAAAAGGTGATTTTGTTCATTATTTCATCATTTTGAAAATGGCATTCTGTTTTCTTTTCTTATGGAAAACTAAGGCAGCCAACAATGGCAATTAAAAATAGTTGCAAAAGAAGGTGGCAATAACAAGTAGACAGCAAAATGAGGTACAAACCTTACACCTTAGTTGAAGCAGCAGCAACAAGTAGTCAGACACCCTGAAAGACCTCTCAGAAAAGCCTATCTTTGACATAGGCATTGAACAACACTTAAAAATGGAGTCAGGTGGGGTTCCCAAGAGACATCATTCTGCAGAGTTGCCACAACTGAAAAGGCCCTGCACCTTGCAGATACCCGCTGTATTTCCAATAGTGCAGGGACACAGAACAGGATCTCTAATGTTGAGCAGCACACATGGGGAGGAACATTCAGGAGAAGGCTGTTCTTGAGATACCCAGATCTCAAACCATTTCGGACTCTAAAGAATTGAGCCTAGAAACCAATCAGTACCTGGTGCAGATTAAACATCCCTGGAAGCCCCCTTCATAAGAGATTTGAAATGAACGCATTTGGGCTTAAATCTACTTAAAACTGATTAAAGGGCAAAAGGGGCTCATTCAGGTGAGGGCCTCATTACTCAGCAGCATTCACATCCCTGTCTTTCAGCCAGGGGTCATGTGTGGCATCTGGGTGACAAGAAAAACACCCAGAGTAGAGAGTAACTAGAGAAGAGTAAGCTGAAAGGCAGGGTGAAGCATTCTGCATTCCTTGCCCTTTGTGCTCTTAAAACCAGACCCTTGACTTACTTTCTTTTTTTACATGTGGTTGGGGAAGTTCCACATTTTTTAAACACAGGGAACTGCTGCCTTCACATCCAGTTTGGCCCTAATAGGCACTCACTGCTGGTATCTGACTTGATTGCACATCAGTGAGTTAATGCAACAGCAGACTCTAATAACATGACTTTCAGGTAACTGCAAACATCTTTCTGTGGCAACCTCCAAGAGCTTGTGCAGCAGTGAGTAATGCATTCTGTCACTGAGAGTTGCTGGCGTTCTGGCTGCTCGGCATGTGTTGTGAACAATTCATCTGCACTGAAACCTAAAATCTTGCACCTGACTGTTCCGTTCATTATCAAGCCTAAATAAAAATGCACTGGCACCAACCAAATCGGAAGCATAAACCTGATGTGACTGGTACGCAAAAGCCTAAAGTAGGCATGACACCCAGTCGTCTGTATCTCCCTCCCCAACACACACACACACACCCCTCTGCCTATATAAGAATATAGGCAACTGCCTTATATTGAGCCAGACCATAAGTTCATGTAACTCAATATTGTCTGTGGGGTCCAACAGTGGCTCTTGAGAGTTTCAGGTGGGCATCTCTCTCACCTGAAGATGCCAGAGATTGAACCAAAGACCTTCCACATGCAAAACAGTTGCTCTGTCACTGAGCTATGGCTCTTCACAGTAACAGCAGCAGCAGGTAAAGGGTAAAGGGGACCCCTGACCATTAGGTCCAGTCGTGGCTGACTCTGGGGTTGCGCCGCTCATCTTGCTTTATTGGCCGAGGGAGCCGGAGTACAGCTTCCGGGTCATGTGGCCAGCATGACTAAGCCGCCTCTGGCGAACCAGAGCAGCGCATGGAAATGCTGTTTACCTTCCCATCGGAGCGGTACCTATTTATCTACTTGCATTTTGACGTGCTTCTGAACTGTTAGGTTGGCAGGAGCAGGGACCGAACAACGGGAGCTCACCCCGTCGCAGGGATTCGAACCGCCAACCTTCTGATCGGCAAGCCCTAGGCTCTGTGGTTTAACCCACAGCGCCACCTGTGTCCCTCAGCAGACATGAGCTATGAGTTAAAGCAGAGAAATAGCAGAGGAAAGTGCTGTTTATTCCTTTCAAACAGCTGCCCCCCTACCCAGAATCTTTTCCCCTTATGGAGAAAAGCAGAAATTTTGAACAGAAAAACAACAGAGAAAGTATGAGTTAAGCCACCAGTTATTCACTTAAAATCTTAAACATATTCAGGGAAAAGATACAAACAAGTGCATGTCAAAAACCTAGCAATCAGTAACTTTATTTTGTCTTTACAAAATACTTTTTTAAAAGTTGCAGAAAGGGCAAACCTAAGGCTGCAACTGTAGGGATAACTGATGGCCACTGTGAGCTAGGTGGGAACCTGCATTCATCCTGACTGAAAATACTCAACCATTCTCTGTTGAAATGGAATACTGACTATGAAAGAACCTTGTGTATATGTACATTATATTCTTGAATTTTAATAGGGAGAAATGTAAGCTTCTGTACTTAGGCAGGAATAACCAACTGCACAAATATAAGATGGGGAACACCTGGCTTACTAGTAGTACATGTGAAAAGGATCTAGGTGTCTTAATGGACATGAGTCAACAGTGTGATGCAGCAGCAAAAAAAAAGAGCTAATGCTATTCTAGGCTGCATCAACAGAAATATAGTGTCCAGATCAAGTGAAATAATAGTACCACTCTATTCTGCCTTGGTCAGACCACACATGGACTACTGTGTCCAATTCTGGGCACCACAATTTAAGGATATTGACAAGCTGGAACGTGTGTAGAGGAGGACAACCAAGAAGATCAGGGGTCTGGAAACTATGCCTGACAAGGAGCACTTGAAGGAGCTGGGTATGTTTAGCCTGGAAAAAAATATACTGAGAGGAGATAAGATAGCATCTTCAAATATATCAAATGCTGTCAGGTGGAAGATGGAGGAAACCTGTTTTCTCCTGCTCTGGAGGGTAGGACTCAAACCAATGGCTTCAAGTTACAAGAAAGGAGATTCCGACTAAACATCAGGAAAAAACTTTATGACAGTAAGAGCTGTTTGTCAGTGGAACAGACTCCTCCCACGAGAGGTAATGGACTCTCCTTCACTGGAGGTTTTTAAGCAGAGGTTGGATGGCCATCTGTCATGGATGCTTAAGATTTCCACTTTGCAGAGGGTTGGACTAAATGACCCTTGGGGTCCCTTCCAACTCTACAATTCTATGATTCTATACACTACCCTGCCTGAGTGGGCTGCACACATATACTGTCAGACAGGTGTGCTTGTTTGTTTTTTACCATTTTACTGTTTTTGTGAAACACCCTAAGAATATGATTGAAGGGTACTATAAAAATACTTATAATAAATCATTAAATAGCGTATGAGAAGCTGTTTGATGGTTCATTCAGAGCTAGGAGTTGCTGTGGGGAAAACTCCAGAGAAAACAATGGTGTTACCTGGCGTTTATAGCCCTACAGATTACTATCGGAGTGTGTACAAACTCCCTGAGGTTATAACCCATATCTGGGAATTTGTGCATGTATGTATTAATCAGCTGGAGTAAAACCTTCTGTTAGGGATGTTTGAGGGGCTGGATCTTTGCGGATTCCCCTACAAAATGACCCAATCAGCTAACATGTGGATCAGAACTTAGCTATCCACGAGATTTTGTACTCCTTTTAATATTACAACACTTCTTGGTAGTTTACACATGTCATAATATGTGGTTTGAGAGAAAATACACAGGTAAAGAGTATTCTGAAATACATTTTAAGAGTACCTCCTATGAGTTACTCCTATGAGCCACTTTATATGAGGAAAGGTTGTGGCACTTGGGACTTTTTAGTTTAGGTGGGAAAGGCAAATAAGAGGTGGCATGATACAATTGTAGAACATTATGTATGGCAAGGAGAAAGTGGGTAGAGAAACCTCTCTCTCTCTCTCTCTCTCTCTCTCTCTCTCTCTCTCTCTCATACACACACACACAAACACACCCCACTGGAACTCGTGCACATCCAGTGAAGCTGAATGTTCAAAGATTCAGGATAGATTAAGTATTTCTTCATGCAGTGCATAGCTAAACTATGGTATTTGCTCCCAAAGGAGGCAGTGTGTGGGAAAAAGCTTACCCCTCTCCCACACTATGGTCCAAATCTAGATTCTCCTCTCCCTCAGCTGTTGTTGTGTTTCTTTTAAAAGAAAGAGACTTGGCCTGTTCTAAGCACATTGGATAAAATTAACAGGTAAGGATACGTCGCAAAGACGGAATAAAGTGCTGTCTGAATGAGGACAAAGTCATTTCCTATTCCATCTCTGGCTTGCACTGGTGACACTGGGCCTAGGTTGCTCCAGGACACTGAATGCTTCCATGGCAATGGGGAGGAGGAATCTGACATCTATTGCTATTCAAAATGGAGAATTATGAGAAGAATTTTCAGAAACGAGTTCACTGCAGCTTTTTTTTAAAAAAAAAAAGTTAAATGATCATACATGGAAGAGGAATTTATTTCTTTTACCAAATATCTTCACATTATTTCACTTCTGATAAAGTGCAATAGTTAAATGTCATTGAATCAACTGTGAATTAGAAGCACCCTGGCTTCAACCTACATATTTTGTTATACCAGGTCAATGATGACACTTTCACCTAGTATAACAAAATACTGCAAGTTATAGATATGAAATGTCACAAGTTATACCATCCTGTGCTCTGCAAATTCAGATGAAAAATCAATAGAAAAATCTCATGATACATTTTTGCAGTTTTGAAGATCTCCCTTTTTAAAAAAAATCTAGAAAAACATTCCAGATAAGGATTGGTTCACTGGCAATTGCAAGCAGAGGATCATTTGTGATTATTAATATTATATTGATTGTTGTCAATGCTGGCTGCATGTGATTTCCTACCCAGAAAGCAGTTTCCATGTAGAACGAACATGAGCAACAGTGATCTGATGATGCAAGCGTGCCTTTAATTTTCATACATATAATGTTATAGGAAGCCATATTGTACTCAACTATTGATGGATGCAGTACCTCAATTCCAAACAGCTATAAATAGATGATTTTGCAGGTATGGTATTGCAGGGACACTGCGATAGAAGAAACTGCACCAGCAGAACATGAGTGGACAGTAGCCCTGTCTCTCTAAGAAGCCATCTGCAGTATACATTTAAAACAGTATCATACCACTTTAAGCAGTCATGGCTTTTTCCAAAGAATCCTGGGAATCATCGTTATTAAGGGTGCAGTTCCCAGAGATCCCTGGGAAGAGGGTTTGACTGATAAACCACTGTGGTCCTAGAGTACAATTGCCCCATACACAGATTAATTTAACAGGCATCAGAAACTTCCAATAGGAGCACAGGAACACCTCACAAACCTTCCCCAAACAAAAATGAAAGCCTTACCTTGGGGAAAGGGAAAGAGAAGAGGGCTGGCTTAACTACCATAGTGAAGGGCTGTAGGTTGGTGGTAATGTACACACTTTACATCCCAGGTTCAATTACAGGTATTTCCCGGTAGGTCTGAGAAAGGCTTCTATCTGGAACCCTGGAGAACCAGGGTAAACAAATGAAGTGCTTGGTAGGCCAATAGATGAACTTAGTGTAAGGCAGTTTCCTGTGCTCGTAAGAATTGGTAAAAAGCAAAGCAGGACCTTTTTAATACACTGTTTTCTAGAATCTCTTGAGGTCTACTCACGTCTGTTTTTTGGAGCTGCCCTAACATTTATGTATACAACCATCCTAACCCTCAAAAGAGGGAGAGAAAATTAATTTATTTCTATTTATTCCCTGCCTTTTGGTCCTCCAGAGGCCCTAGTTGTATTACTGCAGAATTGGCCCTAGAGAGTGTATCTGGAAGCAATCATTGGGGCAAATGTATGGAATATATATTAGTCAAATGTATATACATCACTCTCATGCATATGTTCGTGGAGTCGGGGTGAGAGGTTAATTCCTATGGGGCTCCAGGCCTCCGCACAGTGCAACTCATCCCAGGGGATTGGAAGAGTGATTTTGCAGAATCTCCAGCCTCAATCACTGGAAAGATTATTCCCTAAAACAATTTTGCATTTGCATATTTGCTTCCTAGCACTCTAAAGAGGCTCATTTAGTCTGTCACAATGTGATTATCCTTTCGAAACCACCTATTGTCCATTACGAGGGAAATAAGCATAATAGAAAAAGCAATACACAATTTATATTTTAACACAAGTGTTTCTCTCCTCTGAGAACAAGCATATTAACTGTACCGGGTCTCCTGTGTCATTTGCATTTCCTCCTCCCCTCCCCCCCTTTTTTAAAAAAAGGATAAAACAAATGTTAAAATCTCCAATGAGGGGAAAGGCAAAAGGAGGAAGGGGGAATGACAAAAGAGTAAAGGAGTGGAGGGAACCACTCAGGACTGCCAGAAACATGGTGTGTTCAGAAAGGCATCAGCCCTGCCATAAGCTATGAAGGAGCAAAGGGGGTTTTTACTGAGAAATAAAGGTGTAGGAAAATCTCTCCTGACATATATAAAAAGCTCCTTTCTGATTTAATTAGGAGTCGCCAATTGAGATAACCAGCAATGCAGTGGCACTTGTTAAGGAGGTCCACATTTCATCACAAACAAGCACATGGCGAAAAAGCAGGAAAATGGGATTAAGGCCTGCTATAAAGGCGCAGCCTTGGAAACCAGATGGCCTTTCCCGCCTCCTAACATGTCATGTTTTGTTTTCTTTCCAACATTATTTTCGATGTATAATTCTCCCCCGTCGCCTGCTGCTTTGGCAACCGCAAATAAGAATACCATATGTTGTGGATTTTATATTGTCTTAAAACAAAATTTCCCCTTCCCATCTACTCCACCCATGCTTCCTCTTCTCCCAAAGACATCCAGTGCAACTGATCAATACAAGACATATTCAACTGATCTCTTTTGTCCCCACCACATTGCAACCTCAGTAATCTTAAATCAGCCTTGCAAGGTAGGCCAGTCTTATTCCCATAGTACAGATGAAGGCCTGAAACAGAGACTGATTCACCAACTTTTGCATGTCAGTAATTGCATGCCTGATCTGACATGTGAACCAGGGACTGCCAGGTTACAGCCCCTGTTCTTAGGCACTGCACCTCTCACTGTTTCCGTTTCCCTGAGAGAAGTAACTTGTGTGTGCATGCCATGAAGCAAACACACTAATGTCAGAAGCAGTCCTCAAAGACAAATATGGAAACAGCCCAAACAGCAGCTATTCACATGGAACTTTTTTTTTTTTAGGCTCAACTAAGAAAGCAATCCAATTTTAAAGAGAAATGTGCTACTTTAATAGCATGTAGGAAGGGATAATGATGATTACACCTTCCTTGGGATGAAGCCTTCATAAATACAATGCAAATTGCATTATACTAATGCAAGAAATAAAGATTCAGAAGAACGGTGAGCGGAAAGGTTAGGATAAAAGAAGAAAGTATAGGATGTTTTCTGACACTTTAAGTTAAGAAACACCATAATGACCAAAATTCATTACCTTAAGCTACGGGCTATAATATGCTATCCAATTTTTAACCTCCCTTCCAAGGATTCCTCTTGTGAGATATACTGGATGCCATCAATGCTGATTTGGATTAGAGCGGCATACATGTGCCCTCACTTTTCGATTCTATTAAAACACCAAGATCAATAACACAGCATAGCTTTCAGAAGTGATAATAAAACACCCTAAAATATTCCCAGAATACTTCTATAAATAATTTGCTTAGCGTACTTATGTTAAAAAGCTTGTCAGTTACAGCACTCTGAAAAGCTCTAAAAGTACACGCTATCGTATTTGGATTTGATAAACCTCCCGCTGCTTTGGGTCACAGAGGGCTACACCATGCACCCAAAGAAATCATTATTTTCCTTAATAAATAAATTACTGGCCTATATTTCATGTATCACTCAGGTCTGCTGGTATCAAGGGTTTAAATAATAAATAACAAATAGCTCCATTCATTTATTAATAATAATGCCTCTTGTCTCCCTTTTTTGCCCCTTTTTTGTCTTAATATATATCCCCGGCACCGTATTGACTAGTAGTCATGTGAAAGGACAAATAGCTGGGCCACTGGGAACATTTAAAATTTTCCAGTTTAAGGAAACTGTGTCTAAGCTCTGACAGCCAGCTTTACTTTGTCAATTGCTCAGGCGCTGACAGTGTCATGATTGGTGAGTTTCAAAGCCACAAAAACACTTTAAAGCCATATTAGCTAATGGAGCTCCTTCCTCATGCTGTTTCTCAGAAGGAAATGTGCTTAGAAATGCCTACCTAGAAATGCTCACATGAGACCTCCCCTGACCATAATCATAGCTGAGAATTGCAAATTCCTATATCCTTAGTAAGGTAAAAGAGAGGTGCTGGTGTTCATAATCGGGGCTGGGTTTACAAACAATGCAAGTCAACAGGCTGTACAATATATAAGTAGGAATAAATTGGCATTTCCCTTCTGTTTACCCCCAGGAGCAACAGAACAGCACTGCAGATCTGGCTTCCTGCCAACAGAACTGCCGCCGCACACCAAGAAGGTGCAGAGGTGGATGAGGTCATGTCAGGCACACCAGCAGGAGTGCCAGACTGGTGCCACTGGTGTGTCTGCACTGCCCTCCCCTCAGCACTACCCTGCCATGTTCCATGAACCTATGGTTGCGTACACGCCATACATTTAAAGCACATTACTTCCCCCAAAGAATCCTAGAAACTGTAGTTTGTTAAGGGTGCTGGGAATTGTAGCTGTTGGTGGGTGGAAACTGCAGTTCCCAGGACGCTATGGGGGAAACCACGTCCTTTAAATGTATGGCGTGTTTGCAGGCTACTTAGGGCAGGTTGTGGGGGGTAGGTCCCCACTCAACAAAAGGAGCAAGAAGGCAGGGAACACACAACCATATTTTGAAGCAGATTATGCCATCTGCCATTATGGAGTGGGTGACAATATTTTTTGCTAGAGGGCAAGGGACCGCGAGTCCCTAAAAATACAGATGAGAAAGCTGGCACACTCCCAGTGACCCAGCTTAATTGGGCTCTTGACGGCTGTGGTAGTTAAGTCACCTTTTGCCCGAATCATTTATTGCCCCCGGCATGCCACTGCCCCCTTTGTGATGTGTGCAATTTGTTATTTTCTTTCATTTGGTCCTTCCTTGAGTCGCCCTCGTCCCCAATCCTGGAGCATAAACACATGGCAGATACACAATAGGCTGTGCAGAGGCTTGATCTCTGCATAAAGAGTAGGGTCAGCCCCTCGCTGTGAACAGATATTTCGTCTTTGGGAACAGGTTCATGCCTATGTTTCAAGTCCCAGTGACATATTCTGGATTTCCAACATGTGTTACACATCTGCTGGAGCCAAGGATTTATGAAGAAACCTGCATTTAATTTTACTGGGCCCAGGCATTGTTACTGCTGTGTTATGCCCCTTTCATTCCTCCCTCCACTTCTTTAACTAGAATGGTTGTGTTTGGGTTATATAAAAGCCCTGATTCCAAGTCATATAATTTTATAGGCAAAAGCGGGGGGAGGGGGAAACAACACCCCAAAATGTTCTTTTGTATAGCACCTGAGCTCATTAACAATCCCCCAAATTCCATAATTTTACACCACCATGTGCTGCACATTGTACTTAGTACCTAGCTGCATAATTTAATTGGCTGGAATCCTCTCAGGGCAGGCTGCACACAGACATTAGGGAAATGATGGAACAGGTGGGACCCTTGTCCTGCACTTGATAATCATAGGTTCTTAACCTCCGCACAACACATCTGATGCAAAGCTGGGCGCAGGGAGAGAGGAGTGGCTACAGGACCTGGACTGCACTCTTTTGTTAGGCCTCATAATGATGTACGTCAAGGCCCGGATATCAACTGACTGCAGCTTCCAGCTCGCACAATGCCTTTTGAAGTAGGCCAGATAAGACCAAAATTGTACACCAGGAGCATTTAACAAACAGGGTGTCATTCAAGAAACTCTGAGAAGGAGAAATTCAATGGGAAAGATGAGCTCGTTCCCAAGGAGACACGGGATTCATCCATTTATTTATTTTTTACAAAATGTATACCCCAAACTTTCTGCTTAAAAAAAAAAAAAGCACTCAAGGCAGTTTACAGAGTGAATGTTAATAACAAATAAGCATAAAAATACAAACACGATATAAAAGCTTTAAGAAAGAAAAACAAGAGTGGGGGTTTGTTTGTTTATTTATTGATTTAGACAAAAATATATTCCAGAGAGCATAAAACAACTACAAACTTGACTAGGCCCAAAGTCCTTTTTTGCGTGAAATGTTAGAAGACCACCTCAAGTGGTCAAGTCAGCCTCTCTAGGCAGGGAAGTATTTTAGCCTAGGCATGGCCACAGAAGGGCTCCGCTGGATGGTTGCTACAGCTATTTATGAGAAATATTTGTTGAAAACATAACAATCATTTCATTTTTGTTAATGAATGCTTTTGTTCTAGTTTGTGGGCTCCAACATGAGCTCACTACCACAGTGAAACCAAAACTCTTTCAGCCCAAGAGCCGCATTCCCTTCTAGGCACCCTTCTGGGGACCATATTCCAGCAGCAGGTGGGGCCAGAGGCAAATGCAGGCATAGCAATGACCTTTGTGCAGTGGACTGCTTTCTGCACATGCTCAGACACCACTCTCTACCCTCCATCCAGGAAAGCAAAGGGGCATTGTCAGGGTTTATGGGCGCATCCTAACCAGACAAAATGATTCCAGGTGGGTGTTAAGGGTGTGGCCTGGAAAGAGTCCCAATGGCCAAACAGAGAGAGCCACATCAGCTCCTGTGTCTTAGGTTCCACAACATGGTCTATACTGACTTCAACTCTAGAGTTTCAGTCAAGAGTCTTTCACATCAACGCCAGGGTTTGAACCATATGCAAAGCACTGAGCTGGGAGGGGCAGACTGGCCATCTTGTCTTCTTACTGCTTTCATCCCTAATCACAATCAGCTCACTGGGAAAAGAACTTCCCAGTCAAACACTGTGATTTCCAGCTCAGACCTGGCGTGATAGTTAAACACTGCCTGGTGAAACAGAAGAGACCAGAACCTATCATCAAGGAAAGAGAATAACTCCTGTCAATGAGGCTCTCAGGTCTACATCTCATCCTCCTCGCAAGAGG
Source organism: Podarcis bocagei (assembly GCF_964188305.1). NCBI lineage: Eukaryota > Metazoa > Chordata > Lepidosauria > Squamata > Lacertidae > Podarcis > Podarcis bocagei. The sequence continues at coordinate 65,419,164 of NC_138126.1, forward strand.
GTTCCTAGGCAATTTGGCAAACTACATTTTGCTAAATATTTGCAGCCCTCATTTCAGGGTCCCACAATGCATAAAGTAGAGCTATGATTTTCACTGTATACAAAGCATTTCAGATTTTAAATACTGCCGTCTATTTTGTTTTCAGAGATGTTTGAAGCTTAACCATTAGCAGATGGAATTAGCGCAAAGTTTATCTAATACTCTGCTGCATCTCATAGATATCTTATAAAATCATAAAGTTGGAAGGGACGCGGAGGATCATCTAGTCCAGGCACGTCCAACTCCCAAGAGACTGCGATCTACTCCCAGTATAAGAAAAATGGCAGTGATCTACCCATTGCCATTGGAGGGAGGGAGAGCATGCGTGGGGTGGGTGGGTGGAAGGGGAGGATTGCAAAGAGTTATTGAGCTTTTGGGGGGAAGCATTGCCCTTAGTTGCTGAGCTTATTTTGGGAAGGATTGCTCAGAGTTGCTGAGCTTCTTTAAAGGGGAAATGGCATAAATGAGAGCCAGTGTGGTGTAGTGGTTAAGAGCAATGGACTCATAATCTGGTGAACTAGGTTCGCGTCCCCGCTCCTCCACATACAGCTGCTGGGTGACATTGGGCCAGTCACACTTCTCTGAAGTCTCTCAGCTTCACTCACCTCACAGAGTGTTTGTTGAGGAAGGGAAAGGAAAATGTTAGCCGCTTTGAGACTCCTTAAGGGGAGTGAAAGGCGGGATATCAAATCCAAACTCTTCTTCTTCTTCTAAATCGGTCACCTAAAAATCCACCGCTAAAAAGACCATGCAGTGCACAAGCCAATCATCATATCCCCAGTCATCAACAGCAAACGCAAAACGACCCACCACAACATGCAAGGGAAGGGAAGAGCGAGGGACCCGGGGGTGGGGGAGGCGGACACATTCATTCCCAAGTATTTTCCATCCCATGATAGATAAGGAGCCTGTGATTGACAACGATCACCTGGGGATCTACCTGTAGATCACGGTCGACCGGTTGAACATGCCTGATCTAGTCCAATGCCCTGCAATGCAGGAAGATGCAGCTGAGTGAACCTGCAACCTTGATGTTTTCGGCACCATGCTCTAACCAACTGAGCTCTCCAGCTGTCAGATTTTATCCAATACTAACCACTAAAGATCCAATACTGACTTATACTCTTTGTCAGATAGAGTCAGGTACCAGCTTCTTCCTGTACTGTTAGTTCTTGTTGACTGTTCCAATAATCACTAGAAGGTTGGGTTCAATGTCAAATGGAGGCAGCCCAATAGCTTTAAAACTCCCTGCCTGAGTAGATTTGCCAAAGAAGAGACAAAAATGTTAAAAAGAAGGAAGGAAGGAAGGAAGGAAGGAAGGAAGGAAGGAAGGAAGGAAGGTCTGGTTTTTACAGCTGGGATAAAGCAACTACAGAATATTTTTTACTTCTGATTCTGCACTTTTAATTGGGATTTTAATGGGTTTCGTTGAATTTTGATTCTAATATCACTAACTTGGGATAGGGCAAACGGGAATAAATAAATAAAATTGCTTAATTAATTCCTAATTAACAATCTAAGCAGGAGATGCCTATATTAGAATTAGCAGGGTTAGAAGAAAGGCTGAAATTTGCTGTTCTGCCTTGAAGCACAGCAGTAAGATGCACCTCAATGTTTTTGCTTTTAACCTACATTTAGCACAGCCGTCATTAAGAAGTAACAGAGAAGCAGGCAGCTTGCTCAGTTCCTGGCAGTCCCAACCTTGTAGCAGAGACAAAGCAGGCAGGGCTGGTTAATGGTAAGTGTCATCAGTTTGAACTTGCTGTGGTTTCCAAGAGCAGCTGTGGAGGTTAACAATGATAGCATCTAGGTACACAGCACTAGTATTCAAATACAGCCTTAGCTATGTTCAGAAAGCTGGATCTAGGTTAAAGTCTGTAAGTATACCTGGAAGTAGAGATGGATGAATCTGTCAAATTTCATTTTCTTCCAGCTGCTCATATTTTCAATCTTAATTCCAGTTTGCTACATCTTTGCACCAGTTTAGAGGGGGAAAGTCGTCAGAACAATTCTTGAGCATTTTAAGATGTGGTTTGGTAATATACACCTTTCCAGTGCTTTTTTTTCTTTAAAAAATGTTTAGGGGTACTCTCATTTTCCGACTCATATTTAAATATTGCCCCTCAATGAGGCCAAACGTAGATTCAAAAAATGTTGAGGGGTATGCATACCCCTGCTTCCCCCCAGATAAAAGGACTGCACGTTTCTATGCAGTTATGCCCAACAAACATATTTATGCAAGGGTATACCCTAATATCATGTATATGTTGTTTTCACTAATATATGTCCACTTTCCTCTAACATAGGCACTTTTGTATAGTTTCTGGTTGAAGAAAGGCACTGCAACATTCAGGAAAAGATGAATTTTGGAGGATAGCTGAGTATTTTGGTTTGCGTTTTATTACAGGAAGTGCAGATAAGTAAAATTCCACCCCATCCCTACTTGGAAGCAGCATTAATTGAGCTTTGACAGTACAGAAGAACAGAAGAACAAATGCTAAATGGCAGCAATGTTATTGTGGAAATGAAGGAATAGGTTCCACTTTTATTTGGTTTCTTACAACTTTCAGTACTACTACACAGGCACGGCCTCTTAACATTTAATGTATTCCAAAACTTCCTTGCATGGCATGCTTGTGTCCCAAGATGTATGCGTTTCAATGCCTTATCATTTATTTTAGGTACATAATCAATGCAAACAATATTCCTTCTTGGTAACAAGTCTGTGGTTCATTAGCCCCTAATTAGCAAGATGGGGGAAAAGAGTGAGAAATACCTTTCCTTGGAAGGATTTCTTAATGTTTATTTCTTCAGACTTGCCAGATGTATTATGACCCAGATGTGGCATCATCCATCTTTCTTGGGATGTGTAATAACCAGATAAGGACACCTGCAATAGCATGTTTGTCCAATTTCTTTGTGGGCTTCCCTTGAGACTGGTCTGGAAGCTGCAGCCAGTGCAGAATGCTGCAACCAGGTTGTTGAGTGGAGAACCTGGACACATACATACATTACAGCTGTGCTGAGGGAACTCCACCGGCTGCCAATCAGCTCCAGGTCTTCTTGCTAACATATAAAACCCTTGGGACCAGGTCATCTGAAAGACTGGCTGCCCCTATATAGACCTGTAAGACCACTTAGGATCATCTGGGCTTGTCTTTTTGCTCAGGCTTTCCATGGCCAATAAGATTGAACCCCATTTTATGTGTCTGAATCCCCCAAATTCCTGCTTTTTATTTGTTTTTATACACTTTTAGATGCTTTTCTTCTGCAGCATTATTGGTTTCAGGCTATATTTTTGCTTTAATGATATTGCTTGTTTTTTATACACTGCTCTGAGATGTTTAAATATTAAGCAGTTTATAAATGCTTTACATTTTTTTCTTGAACCTATCTTACATTGCTACCTTAAAACAGCATCCTCATAAAGTGCTCCAGTGTTACTTGCATATACTGTACTCATTGCTAGTTGGAACATTTCTTCCATACTAATCTGTTTGTTTGTTTATTTATTTATTTATTTATTTTGTTTCTTTTACTTAAGACCCTGCAACTAGAGTTGATACAAGGTAGACTGTGGCTGCTGGTGAGCTCTGCGGTGAACACTTGTGGGCAATTCATAATGTACAAAAATCAAAACAAGGCTTTCAATGAAAACATCTTAGTGCAAGGTGTTTGGATTTTGGCTGAGCTCAATTCCCTTTCCGCCTCTGCCACAAGCTGAGTTCACATTTATGGTGCCCGCCACAGAAACTCATAGAAGTGGTTGCAGGGTTCACAGTCACAGCAAGGCCTCTCCATCAACTCTACCAAAGACCAGCTCCATCAGGCTCCTCCACTCTCAACCACCATCTGCCACAGCCATTCCATCAGGCTATGGCAGAGAAAAGAGACTGCAGGAACTTTGCATCAGTTCTACTGAAAGACTAGCAACATTTGGCTCCTCTCTTTCCAAATTGCTCAATTCCAGCTGGCTCATTACAATATCTGTGTAACTAAGAACTAGTATATGTCTGCCACTGCAGAAGCTTGGGGGTGGCGGGGAAGAAGGGGGAGATTAAAATGTTTTAAATAAAGAAATTGAGGTGCCATTTGTAACAATTTTGCAAGAGCACAGTGGCCCGAAAGAGAGCTGGTATTAAATATATCACATGTCCTGTCCACCCTTCACATAGTGGGGCCAGTTCTCACTAATAGCACCTCTGTGCGAGTGGTGCCCAGCCACAAGCCCAACAGCCTGTGGCACTGCCTCAAGTGCGAAGGGGGCAATAGATTCACTGTGGAGCCTGCCTTCCTGGTCTGTAAATATTAGCTGTCTGCCTCACAGGGCTGTAGTGAGGTTAAACGTACTAAAGATCTACAGCTTATTAGAAAAAGTGCCAGATAAATAAGTAGTTGACACAGTACTCAATTTGCTAAAGGGCTGGTGTTTAATCAGGCAGAGTATAAAAAGGTACCTATTATGCAGCAATAAGGAAAGTGAATTTGGTTATCACTGCAAATATTTCCAGGCACTTCAGACAGATTGTAGACTAATCACAAAATGTGCAATTCCGCAGGGAATAAAACTCTTTAATTATGTGCTTAAATCCCACTGCGGACTTGGGCATCTCTAGCATTCTCTAGGTTGGACAAGAAAGTTTAGCACTCTTTACACGTAATACACACTGACAAGCATTGTGGGATGCAATTGCCAACTCTGTTGTAGTGACCCAACAAGACCACTGTTCAAACCATCATTTAGTGCTACGGGAACAAAACTCTGCAAGCCTCTGTTCTCAAATGCTTACTCCTTCCCTCTCCTCTACCAGCACAGCTTCAGTCACTTACATTTGTATCTAACTACCATTTGTTGGGTTTAGTTTTAACTATGGTTTATCAAAACAAGTCAAGAACGTAAACCATGGATTGCCACTCCTTGTTTTGCTCAGAAGTCCTGTTTACCCATGCAGGTCAGCTGAGGAGGGGGGTTGTTGCCCCCTCTCTGCTCATCATATGTTCAAACCGATGACTGGGGGGCTATTTTTCATCTCCATAAAGGCATTGGGCTCCAAACACCCTAGTGCTGCATATACTTTATTTATTTTAATTTTTACTACTCTCACCAAAATAAGTCGGTTCATATGGGGACAGAAAAAATTACTGTGGTGAGTGTATGTGGATCAGGCTCCCAAACTAAGGATTAGCTACCCTGATATAAACCATTGTTCAAAGTTGGCTTGTTCAGACAAACCATGGTTAAAACAAATCACAGTTTGTCTCAGTTCAAGGTAACAACAAGCCACAGAGCAATTTTAAAAGAGAGAGAAATGCCTTCAATCTCCATAAGCCCCAACAATGGTTTAGCATTACATTCAAACAAGGTCATGGTATCCTTTATGTGGCTGGGGCAACATATGGGCAGCATATAAATTTAAAGAACATTGTTATTCTTATTCTGCTAAACAAGCCCCCTTCAGACCTTCTAGGAAGGTCAGAAGTGGTGTGGGTGCACCTGGCATGCATGAAGGCACTCACTCCCTAGTGTGAGCATTCACACATTCTTCTGAATGCTTCAGTAGGGCTATTTTCTGAATGCTTTCAGTAGGGCTAGTTTAGAACAACACTGTAAGAAAGGTCACTGTTCCCATATTTCAAATGGTCACCCAGGGACTTCTTTACCACCACCACAGTGTGTTCTCTTTCATATTTGTATAATTTCCTAACTGAGATTCCCAACCACATTTTGTGGGGCGGTCCCCCCCCCTCCATACCATCTTTCCTCTGACCCCAAAATCCCAACACAGAACATCATTTTTCTTTACATGTCTTCAATAAGCAAGTGTGGCTTTTATCTGCAACAAATTACCTGGATCTATATTTAACATGTTATTTATCATCTCTTGTCACAGAGCTTCTAGGACAACCTTTTTCTTTCCAGTCCAAACTGTATTTTCACATATTCTGCAGCTGGAACTCCAATGGAGGTCACTAAAACTGCCTTTGCATCTCTCCCCTGTACAAGTACTTATTTCTTTTCATGCCTAGTTAGTCTAAAGGTTCTTCAGTGGTGAGACGGCTGTATCTTGAGCCTCCTATACACCATCATTCTTGACAACACTTATAGCAGGTTGATAGCAGTGACCTCACACACTGGCAACCTACATCCTGGTTCTAGCATCTGCTCCAGCTGCCTATTGTCTTTCAGATATAGTTCAGTGGTGGAGTGGTTCAGCCAAAAAAATCATGCACTTTGGGTTAAAACTATGAAACTTAGCACACACAGAGATTGACCTACACTAAATAATTGTACATGGATATTTTTATTTTATGAAATATTTATTTAAAAGTGATGTTACAGGAATTCCTACTGCGGAAGACACTGTCACACCTAACTATTCTAGTTAGTATGTGAAGGAATTAAGGACCACAGAGTTCTGATTGCTAGATTAGGCTCGGTAATGTCACATCCCCTCTTCTCCTGAGAGGAAGGAAGTAGAGTTTGTTTCCTGTTCCTTCTCTCTCTCTCTCTCTCTCTCTCTCTCTCTCTCGCTGCACATGATGGAGGAAGACTGGCCTCAACATATGTATGTGCCTCAGATATGTGTCTGAGGATGCCGTTGCTATAGTTTTCAACTAAGAATATTTTACCTGTCATTGCTAAGGGCAATGCATGACTGTAAGTAAAGTATATTTTAAACTTACTTCAGTGTGTGGTCTGTTTCTCTGCAGGTGGGGTAAAGCGGGCCAGCTACCTCAAGGAGCTGGAATGTATTAAAAGAAGGTTTAAAAACCTATTCCTATGTGTCATTAAATCTGCCTAAAGGTGGGATTTAAGATTTGCTACTGGGGCTCTTTATGTGCAAGCCCTACATTTTTTTAAAAAAAAACAAGCACCAGCTGTTTTGTTTGCTAACCCACACGTGTGGGTCTGTAGAGGATTAAATATAATTAATATGTCCTCTTACTAATTCCCATCACATACAACATTATGAAATACGTTTTGTGTTTGTTTTCTTGTTTTGCATTTATTGTCTGGGAATATCCATTTTATATTTGTTATCTAATTCAGTTGGGACCTACCACTACCAGTGGGAACATTCTATTGATGCAGAGAATATTTGTTTATAAGGAAACGGTGTAAAATTAAAACTCATTTATTTTGAAACAGAAATAGACATGAGGATGAATCCATGTCAGGAAATGTTTAGGCATTATCACTGCATGCCATTCAGCAGTAATAGGTAGCAGTAATAGGACTATTGCTGGGTGGGAGGTGAATACCAGCTTTAGCCCACCCTTTACTGCACCTGCTCCTCTTCCTTTACCTGAAGATCTGCAACCTGTTGAGGAGCCAGAAGGCTGAGCCAGCTAGCCCTGACCTGGAGGGCAAGTGTAAGAATTTTGCTGTTTGCAGGGAGAAGCCTATTGTATGGTCCGTTGTTTGTGGATGGTAGCTATGTTTGCGGTGAGAGCACAAATGCAACTCGTGAATGTACAAAGTGTGATTCATGGTGTGCTTGGGTTGTTGCTCTTTTATGTTTTTATTGATTTGCTGTATTGTACTTTTTATTTGTATTTACTGCTGCTTTATTGTATTTTCTTTTGTATTAATCTGTTCACTCCTTTGGGGGCCCTGGCCAAAAAGTGGTATAAAAATAAACTGATGATGTCCATGGCAACTTTGATGCTTTTAACCCAAAGTGCACAATTTGGTCAAAAAAATCTGACTTAATTGCTTCACTACAGGAGTACAGTTTTGACCCGTAAAGCCAAAAAGATCTGATCACTATTTAGCTTAGGTTTAATATCTATAATTAACCTATATTAACCTTTCTTTCCATTATGGTGCATCCAAGCCCTGCTTTCCATGCTCCCCCTTCCATCTCTATGGTCAACCAAACAGAGCCTTTTGGTGGCACCACCTTTTGCTGTTCAGATGGCATCACTCCAATCCCAAGCTACTTTTCTGCTGTAAACCTGATGAACTGTGAGACTGACCGACTTTTGGTAGCTGTACATGAGCAGTGTGATGGCAAGTGTGTTTACTCAGAGGTACATCAATTTGGGACCACAGCTAAATTTGGAAATGCATTTAGTGGCCACAAGTAAGACATCCAATGATTGCCCTAAATACTGTAAAATGAAATAATTTACCTAACAATATCTCTGTCCAGAAAAGTCACATCAGCTGCTTCCTCAAAGTCTTCTTGAAAAGCTAGAAGCACAGAAACATATCCAAAGGAATACTGTTCAGTAGTCACAATCTGCTGGATACACTTTCTTACATGAGGTTATCTTAATTCCAGTAGTATCATCAAAATGCTAATCTCTTGATTTCTAAAGAATTACTTAGCAGTAATCACAGGATTATTTTGATTAGACTGCAGGATCCAAGGAAGTCCCTAGATGGAAAAAGTGGTGGTCCTAGTTGAAAGGAATTTACATAGGCACTTTCTGCTGCCTCACCATTGACTTTCCCCTGTGCTGATTTGTTGATATTTCTGCTCAGTGTGGGTCACTGCAATGTCAGAGCTTACTGGCAACTACATCCTGTCTGTTAAAGAGAATGTGGATATATTTGGTTTGGGGTAAAGGGGGAGGTCAGGTTAAAAGTTTGGCAAGCAGACTAATAAGCCACATTTCCTCCATGGGCCACTGAAATCCTGCCTTGAGAACTCCTACACAGCTCCTTTCTCCTCCCAGCTCCCCGCTGCTGGTTTCGGGCCATACGTTCCCATCTCCCATGTAACTTTGCCGTTTCCTAGGAGATGGCATGCTGCTAACCCCACACCTCATCTCCGATGCCTGTGTGACATCACCAGGTCAGCACAGCCATAAAACACTACAACTAAGGCACTGGAGTTATGGCTTGACTCATTGCAATATTAGCAAATCCTAAAGGACATGTGAACCGGACGGTGGACTGCGAGGTTTGCTTTTTCATTAGACTTGTTTTGATGAGAGCTAGACATAGTGTCATTGAATGCAGACATCCTTTTTTCAAAAAAAGAGTCCAGAAGCTACAGCAATAGCGGGCTTCACACAGGGCAAAAAGAGAACGACATTGCTTCAAGAATCAAACAGTGCTGTTTGCTGACACAAGCTGACCTTTTAGTTGCACCGTAACACCAAATGGGTTCTGAAGATATGTTTCATCCCGCAGCTTCTGTTTCAAGGCTGAACTGAACACAGAGAGTTCTGAAGCAAATCACAGCACAAACAGCTCAGCCCTGCCTGCGTATTTCACCTCAGAGAAGGAGAGAGGATCCTCCCATGAAAAGGTCCCATCCTTCTGGATTCGGCAGAGTTCAGCTCCCATTCACTTCCAAGCTCCTCCTACAGAGAGACAACATTCTACCTCTGCTGGCAGTTCGAACTACAGAAACGCCATAAATAAACTAGAGGCTCTTTTTATTGCATGCAATACTGCACACAGGTAAAGATGGAAGGGAAAGCTAACATAAGGCTATCGAAGTCTACTAGCCATAATGCCTGTATTCCACTTCCACTGTGGGAGGCAGTATGCCTCTGAATGCTAGTTGCTTGGAATAGGGAAGGGCAAATTTGCCAATTTCAGTTTCTCTCTTATTCTCATTTTTCCAATCTTAAGCTCAGTTCTCCACATGAATTTGCAAAATCTTCTTTTTAAAAGTGCCCATGAAAATTCATCAGTTTTCGTGAAAATTTCTCCTCCTGCACACATTATTCCTAGGCATTATTTTTGCAAGCAGGTTTCCCTAATATTAGGCATCTTTGTAGTTTTTTACTAAGATGCGATGATGCATATACTAGGGTAAAAGTGTTCATACAATGCATATTTTAATTCACACTCTACCCTAGTATACAGGGCCAGCCCCCATATCAGGTAAGGTGGTTGCCTCAGGTAGCAGCCTCAGGTGCCAGATCTAGCTGCTGCCACCACCAAACACTCCTCGGCAAGAGATTCCATTCTGTCGTGCTAGAAGCATAACAAACCAAATGTGGTACAAGCATTAGAACAAGCAGCCCCAGAACAGCAGCTCTTGATAAAAAAGATTTGTTCCCTTCCAGAGAAGCTTCTCACACTTCTAGGCCAGAATGAAGGCCTTGTCTCTCTGAGCCTGACGGTGTCAGCAGTCAGACCTGCAGGCTCTTCATCCAGTTTATGCTCCTCTGCTATTTGAACAGCTGGAGATGAGGTTGAATGAAATGGATTGTTTCCATATTTCTCTTTCCAAAGAAGCCATTTAAGAGAAACTCTTAACATTTTTGGACTGGTTTAATCTTGGATCGAGATAAAAAAAGGATACAAGCGCTGGGATTTTCCATGACAGAGATCCAACCAATCCCAAAACAAATTCCACCACTGTAGAAAGGTGGGTAGTCCTAGCTGACTTGCTACATTATCCATAACGTTCTTCTCAACTAATCTGCAAGCTCTCCTCTGTTTGAGAAACATGGAAACTTGTGGTATACATTCCATGAAGCATCAGGATGATAATATTATTACAGTGGTACCTCGGGTTAAGAACTTAATTCGTTCTGGAGGTCCGTTCTTAACCTGAAACTGTTCTTAATCTGAGGTACCACTTTAGCTAATGGGGCCTCCCGCTGCCGCCGCACGATTTCTGTTCTCATCCTGAAAGTTCTTAACCCGAGGTACTATTTCTGGGTTAGTGGAGTCTGTAAACTAAAACATCTGTAACCTGAAGCATCTGTAACCTGAGGTACCACTGTACTAGTTTGGTTATTATTAGATTTATTACCCTCCCTTCACCAGAAGGTTCTGGGGCAGGTTACAGCAATACAAAATACAGCGTTTAAAACCAATTTACAACCAGAGCAGGTCCTAAAAATATCCCTCTCAAGTGTCGAAGGGCAGAGAGGTGTACCTTCAGCGTATGAGGACAGCTGGACAATGAAGGTGCCGGAAGCACCTCTACGGGGAAGGACCTCTATCTGCATGTTATCCTACCTGTACTGATTCCTTTGTTGCACTTGCAGATATAAATAAATATATAGGAATATTGGAAGCTGCCTTATACTGAGCCCAATGGTTTGCCTATCTAGTTTAGTATTGTCTCTACAGTGAGTTGCAGTGGTTCTCCAGGAAGGAACCTTTCCCAAATCCTCCTGGAGATGCCAGGGATAGAACCTGGGATTTTCCTGCCTGCAAATCATGTGGTCCACCCCTTCCCTTAGGTAAAGGTAAAGGGACCCCTGACCATTAAGTCTAGTCATGGCCGACTCTGGGGTTACGACGCTCATCTCCCTTTATTGGCCGAGGGAGCCGGCGTACAGCTTCCAGGTCATGTGGCCAGCATGACTAAGCTGCTTCTGGCGAACCAGAGCAGCACATGGAAATGCCGTTTACCTTCCCGCCAGAGCAGTACCTATTTATCTACTTGCACTTTGACGTGCTTTCGAACTGCTAAGTTGGCAGGAGCAGGGACCGAGCAGTGGGAGCTCACCCCATCGCGGGGATTCGAACCACCGACCTTCTGATCAGCAAGCCCTAGGCTCTGTGGTTTAACCCGCAGCGCCACCCGTGTCCCACCCCTTCCCTTATCCAGGGCCAAATCCCCAAGGATGGGGAGAAATGTTACAGAAATTACAGAAATGTGAATTAGACTGGAAATTCTACAAAATGGTCCCTTCATGAATGATGACACAGCATAATCGTCACTGAAAAAATATTTTTAAAATAACTAAAATGTACAAAGCACCGTGCAACATTTAAAAATTAACAGCAGGCTTAAAATATTAAAAAGCCAACAAAGGCCTAGGCAATGCCTCACTAATCAGGAAAGAGGCCCCTGTTACTAATAAGAGTTCTTTGATATGGTACATTCTACAAGGAACTGACCACGGTCCGCAAAAGCTAAAACAAATGGTGCTGTAAGTGATGTCATAGCAGGGGTGCCATGCCAGCAATGGGGAGTTCCTGGCAGTTTCTGCTAGTAGTAGACCACCTCTGAAAATATCTGATTTTATTTTATTTTTTAAAAAATCCTCCTCACAAAGGAGCCCAGGGCAGCAAAAAAGTGGTAAAACAATTTAAAAAAAACAAAACATATTAACAACCATTCCAGCACAGATGCAGATCAGGAAAGATCTCCACTTAAAAGTTTTGTTGAAAGAGGAGGCAAGAGAACAGTGATGGTGCCTGCCTAATACTCAGTGGTAGGGAATTCCATAGGGTAGGTGCCACAACATTAATGGCCAATACCTACATACACTGTAAAGAACTGACTTGCAGCAGGGGTATTTAAGGGGTGGGATGATATTTCAGGTCCCAAGCTGTATAGGGCTAAATACACCAGAACCAGCACTTTGAACTTAACATGGTAGCTATTTTAAGCCTGCTGTTAATAACTTCTGTATTGGAATACGCACAGCTTAAATTGGTTTCAACTTGCAGCAAATATAGGCAACTAAATATCAAGTAGCCACGAGAGTAAACAACACCAAATATCGCTTTGAATATCATATGTAAATAAACAGTGAGAATAAAGAAGCAGCCAAAACTCCAAGTTTAAAACCAGGGTGCCCAACCTTCCAGAGCGTGAGGGCAGCTGTGGGCATCACAAGATACCCATCCCACAGATGAAAAGCAGGCGATACTCAGAACCCTCTCCCTAAAGCAGGCAAAACACACCCCCAAACAAGTAAAACACAAACAAACAAAACGAAAGTGTTGAATTGAAATCGTATGTATGTTTACTGTGTTCAGTGGGGCTTACTCTCATGTAAGTGTGCACAGAACTGCAGCATTAGAAACCCATGATACCTGCACTTAACACTTCCTTTTAATATCAAAGTTTTCTCCTCCCACTCGCTCACCCCCAATCCCTTTCCCTTTCCATTTCCCTCTGCCCTGCTGTGGTCGCAGATTAGCCATATTTCAGAGGAGGTCGTTCTCCTTACCTACAGAGTATTTTGGTCAAGGTTGCCACTTGGTATCTTTCCTCTCCCTCTGCTCTTTCTTCCTTTGCCAACAGAACTGCCAAAACAATAAAAAGAAGGGAGTCAACATCAATCTGACAAGTTGTCTCCTGCTACTCTGATGATAAAAATGATCTTCCTTACACTACACTTTCCTGAACTTGACATCTGTCCTAAATCTCAACTCATACATACTCCTCTTCCATTAATATGAGTCATCCTACAGATGTCCTTTTGCTACTCTTAAGAGTCACGTCAGAAACAATCATTGACTTATTGTCAACGGGCTCAGCCTACCATGTTAATGGTGCCTTCAAAACCTCTCTTTCACCAATCATCTTGTCCTCGACTCAGAAAATCACTATAAAATAACTTAACAATGTTCCTGGATGTGAAGAGCAGGGGGCAGGGGGCTTACATGCTTGCTGTTTTGCATGTAGGTGACTCAGGAGAAGGACAGAGAAATCTGCCCTACATAGAATTCCACTTTCCTAAAGAAAACGTTAAAAATCAGTGTAGTCTCATCTCTCTTATGCATCCACCCACTGTTTCTTCGATTGTATCTGCCACTCATTCTTACAAGGATTTATGCTGAAGCCCAACACTGTTCATGTAAAATATCAATAATCTCTGTTCATTCAGAGATTTATTTTTAAATTGTGTTGTTTAGCTGCTTTGTCGTTTGCTACCCTGGGCTCCTTTGGAATGTAGAGTGGGATAGAAATTTATTTACTTATTTACTATTCAAGGTGAATGTACATGTTGAAACCTCCCTATGGCTGGATCCACTCTCCTCCAGTAATGCTTCAGACCAGATACAGATTGTGTACACACACACCTGTAAAGCAAACTGGAAGCACATTTTCTGCCTCAAAGAATGCTGGGCACTGTAGTTTGTTAAGGGTTGCTGGGAATTGCATTTCTGTGATAAACTACAGTGCCCAGAATTCTTTGTGGAGGAGTGGAACGTGCTTCGGATGTGCTTTAGAAGGCATAGTGTATACACAGCTTTGCTCTGAAGGCACATGAAACCACCACCTTACCAAAGTTAGGCAGGTCTAGATCTGACCAGCATCTGGATGTGCAACTGCATGAGAACCACATGTATACTGCCTTGAGTTCCAAGACAGAAGAAAGGTGGAAGACAGGGAAATAAATAAAATTGAATGACAAAATCACGCATTTTACGTTGTAAATGGTCCTGTGATCCTTGGATGAAGGGCAGTATAGAAAATGATGATGATGATGATGATGATGATGATGATGATGATGATGATGATGATGATGGAAGAAGTTCTCACATCTGCACTGCTGGACCTCAACCTGCCGTTAAAAGGGGGGAGGGGATGATGCCCCTTCAGAGTTTCTATATTGAATTGAAAACATAAGGCACCCCTGCTCATAGAATCATAGAATCATAGAGTTGGAAGAGACCACAAGGGCCATCGAGTCCAACCCCCTGCCAAGCAGGAAACACCATCAGAGCACTCCTGACATATGGTTGTCAAGCCTCTGCTTAAAGACCTCCAAAGAAGGAGACTCCACCACACTCCTTGGCAGCAAATTCCACTGGCGAACAGCTCTTACTGTCAGAAAGTTCTTCCTAATGTTTAGGTGGAATCTTCTTTCTTGTAGTTTGGATCCATTGCTCCGTGTCCGCTTCTCTGGAACAGCAGAAAACAACCTTTCTCCCTCCTCTATGTGACATCCTTTTATATATTTGAACATGGCTATCATATCACCCCTTAACCTCCTCTTCTCCAGGCTAAACATGCCCAGCTCCCTTAGCCATTCCTCATAAGGCATCGTTTCCAGGCCTTTGACCATTTTGGTTGCCCTCCTCTGGACACGTTCCAGTTTGTCAGTGTCCTTCTTGAATTGTGGTGCCCAGAACTGGACACAGTACCCCAGGTGAGGTCTGACCAGAGCAGAATACAGTGGCACTATTACTTCCCTTGATCTAGATGCTATACTCCTATTGATGCAGCCCAGAACTGCATTGGCTTTTTTAGCTGCCGCGTCACACTGTTGGCTCATGTCAAGTTTGTGGTCAACCAAGACTCCTAGATCCTTTTCACATGTACCACATGTACTCAAAATTTGATTAAATATTTTTGCTAGAAGACCCCCCCCCAAAACCCAGCAGAAAGTGTTTTGCATCTTTTGTACCACCTGTGGTGGAATTCAGTATTATTCTATGACAAATGTTCCGTACGCACAAACACTGGACTTTGCCAGATGGAACTTCTCTCTTTCCCCTGCATAGTGTTTTGGAGGAGAGGGTTCTCCTGTTACCCTCCCAGGCCAGTTTGGGGGGGGGGGCACACAGGAGAAGAAAGGGGTAAAGCCGTGTTCTGGAAGCAGAAGTCCACTGATGGGATTCCTTAGGTGAGTCCTGCCCTGGGTTCAGCAAAATGTGGAGGGCTCCCAGAATGCAGCAGGGCTGGCTTACCACAGTCTGAAGTAACTAAAGTTAGGTGTATTATTTGTGAAGTGGCAGACATAACTATTTATAGAGCCCCTCCCCTTTAAAAAAAATTAGTCTGGACTCTACAATCCCTTAACTGCACCACAGCAGATGCCTCAGTGAGGTTCATAAAACAGTTTCTATTTAATCCAGTCCCTACAGTTAATTCCTAAACTTTGCACATTGGCCTAGCATGGTTGATGGTGACAAATAGGCCTCAGTCTCCATGTATGATGGTGTTTTAGTTCTCTGTCATATGACTATGAAAGCTATGGGTATATTTGAGAATGTGCCAGCTCTCTTAGGAGGTCTTTCTGCTCCCTTTGCTCTTCCTTCAGTGTCCTCCTAACTCTGCAGCTGTCAGGAAGCCACCAGAGCTTATGACCTGCTTCTCAAATATGGCCCCTTCCCTTTCTGGAACAGCCAGAATTGCCTTGGTTCTTCGGTGTGTCATGCTGTACCCACCACAAAGCTGGCATTTGTCAGAGCTGGCACGGGGGGGCTAACACTGTGACAAGCTAAGTGGGTCGATCAGCCCAACATGGAGCTGTTGTGGACAAGCCGCCACAAGCGCCGTAACTTTGCAGGCGAAACAGACAGCGACCTCAGCCATAATTAAAACTAATTATTCAAATGCACTGCGCTTTGTGGTGCGTTGCTCAGGAGCTCCCTGCGATGAGCATGTAGGCAGCAGGGCTGTTTTTCTTCATAAAAACTTATGAGGAGCACCGAACAGATTAACAGCTTTAATGACAAAAATTACTGCTTACAACACCGACTTCAAATCAAAGAACAATATCCGCAGACAGATATTTTCATGGTTTTCATAACAATTCATTATAGGTGGCACCGAGGGATTACATTTTTATTTCCCTTGTGTCATTTCTCTCAGACTCAGGTTCATTTCTCTTAATGAGGCAGCGGAAGATAAAGGGCAGTGATGGCTCTTCCAGTGCCGCTGCCGAGTGTGAGGAGTTTAGGGGCACGGTGATAACTGATACTCCAAAGGATGGCAGGGAGGAAGGAGGGGGGAGCGCGAGAGTGATGGGAGGAGATGCTCTCTCTGCCGTAATGAACTAAAATTAAGACATAAATTCTCCCACCTTTGTTCTGACCAGATCTAAGGCAGGGATTCAGCTTTTTTTTAAAAAAAATGAGGACTAGATCAGTAGCAAAATTATTAGCTAATTAATTGTAAAAGAAACAGAGAAGAAAGGGAAAGTGGTAGGGAGAGCAAAAAGAGTTCTCATTTACAAAGCCTTCCGGGGGGGGGACAACCCCCAAAACCCAACAACCCCAAATCAAAGGCTTCCAGGAGCTGAGGAAAAAAATAAGGACCATGTTATAGATAACGTACATTTTTATATATGTTAACTTAAGTCCTGCCAGCATCATACTTGACTACTTAGGTTGGCCTCAGAAGCTAGCCTGCAGGTCCCATTCCACCTGCACTTTCAGACTTGAGGCACTGAGGCAGGGATCACTTGATATAGAGCCTCTTCAATTGTACCACCCCAGGGAGACTCTCCTGGCTCCAACTCTGATACCTCTCGGAGACCAGATCAGCTCAGCCAACATAGTGCCCTCCTGATGGTGTTGGTGGACTACAACTCCCAACATCCTTAACCATTGGCTCTGTTGGCTAAGGTTGATAGGAACTGAAGTGCAGCAGTTTCTGGAGGGCACTATATCAGCTACTCCTGAATTAGGCCTTAAATATTCTATGTATAATCTGGCTATTGGCTTTTCTGCTACTCTTATTTTATGTTGTTTTTATGTGTTATTATTGTATTGTTGTTGTTTTGTGTTAGCTGCTGGGGAATCATTATACAGGCAGACAGATGGATAGACATGCATACTGATATAGGGAATTGGAACTGACTGTGAGAGTACATGTGACATATTTAGGAAGTTGTAGGCAGTGTGGATACAATATATAAGGATAGAGAATGTGATATAGGAGATTGGATTCTATACATGGGATGAAATATATAATATTTGCTGCTGTGTAACGTACAAAGGGGGACATGGGTGGCACTGTGGGTTAAACCACAGAGCCTAGGACTTGCTGATCAGAAAGTCAGTGGTTCGAATCCCCGTGACGGGGTGAGCTCCCGTTGCTCAGTCCCTGCTCCTGCCAACCTAGTAGTTTGAAAGCACCTCAAAATGCAAGTGGATAAATAGGTACCGCTCGGGCGGGAAGGTAAACGGCGTTTCCATGTGCTGCTCTGGTTCGCCAGAAGCAGCTTAGTCATGCTGGCCACATGACCCAGAAGCTGTACGCTGGCTCCCTCGGCCTATAGAGCGAGATGAGCGCCGCAACCCCAGAGTCGGTCACAACTGGACCTAATGGTCAGGGGTACCTTTACCTTTTAACATACAAAGGAGCTGTGAGATGCGATAAATATTCAGGATACCTATTTCAGCCCACTGTGATTTAGGTTGTTTTTAAGTGTCTGGAGAAAACCAGATGGAACAACCATATTTTGTCTTCCTGACCCAGGGACAATGCAGCTCACCTGGAGTGGTAACAGTAATCAATGAAGTACATCACTGCATGTGAAATCAGAATCAAATTCTAGTATATGCCTGAGGAAAGGACTATCAAAAACAAACCAGGTTTCCACAGGGCTTAGTCCTGGAATCCATTTTCATTTGTTTGTTTTTTAAGGAGCAGCCCTGGTGTGCATAAAATGATAGAGAGTATATCTGAGTGTAAGCCAAGTGCTTCTCCCTCAGTGCTAACTATCCACACCACAATTAACCAACCTCTCTCCCACACCCACCTATGTGATGGCTAAGGGCTTCTGGATCAGGCCTGCTTCTATTACAAATCAACGGCTGTCTAAAATAGACATGGCATCATGTTTAAGAGGTCCCTAAATTTTGTATGTTGCAATCTTTGGAGCATTTCAGTATGAAACACCCACAGTCAAGCAAGATGTTTTTCTGGCCCACCTTCATAACATTCAGCCTTTCAGTCAGTTAAATAACTTACCCAGGGGTAGCCAACCTCCTGGGTCAGGACATTGCCAGCACCTCACACATCAACACTGGTGAACACATGCTTGAGGTGGTAGACAATTTTGTCTACCTGGGTTCCACCATAACCAGCAGCCACTCCATCAAAGCCGACCTGGACAAGCGTATTGGCAAGGCAGCTACAGCAGTGGCTCGCCTCTCCAAAAGGGTATGGGAGAATGTGACGCTAACATCCAATACCAAGATGGAGGTCTACCAGGCTTGCGTGTTGGCTTCAGGCACCAGGTCTGTTGACAGACCAACTCTGCATTACAAAGAGGTCTGCAAATGCGGCATGAAGGCTGGCAACATAAACCCCGCCGTTTGGGAATCCCTTGCTGCAGTGCCTGGAGACAGGCAGTCAGATTGCGTATCCATAGCAGGGACCAGATGAGAAATGACCACTGGAAGGAGCGCAGAGAGAAGAAACGCCATGGTGCATCTGCAGCAGCACAACCAGACGCCTACATCTGCCCCAGCTGCAACAAAACATGCCTCTCCTCTATCGGTTTCTACAGCCATAGCAGGCGTTGCAACCTTCCAACAGTTTGACTTCACACTCAAAGGCACACTCCTCCATTGTCCCCTGAGACAGACAGATGCCAACAACAACAACAATTGTTGGATTCCAGCTCCCATCAGTCCCAGCCAGCATGACCAATGGCAAGGGGCGATTGGAGTAATAGACCAGCAACATTTGGAGGGCACCACGTCATTGACCATTCCTGAGTACTAAAACAAAAAGAGCCATTAAGCTCTGGTTGGAATGAAAACAAAATTAAACATCTCTCTTGAGGCCTTGCAGTCACATCAGGCCACTCCAGCCCTAGATGTTGCTGTTTCTCTTCCTTTTCCTTTCATTCAGTTTTTCATGATGACAGGCAGAATGGACTGTGAGATTTAATGATTGGCTTACTCTTACCACTTACATTCTGCATAATTTGTCTTGTGGCAGACAGATCTGTAGCCTTAAAAAAGGCAAGACTTCAGAAAGGCAAACAGTTAACCCTTCAATAGCACCTTCAATCCTTCTGGCACTATCAGGTAAAGAGATATGGATTTGTGCTGGGTAGTAAATTCACTCTTTGAATAGCTTCAATTCGTTACTAGGTATTTATTTCAGGAGTTTCAACCTTAATTTGATTGAGATGCAGGCAAAAGCTAGAAATGGAGATCCCACTTTGAAAATTTGTCCTTGGAAGTCTAAAGAAATTCTCTGTGCAATCTATATCTCATCAGATAGTGGGAGGCTAAGTGTTTCCACTGTTCCTGCCAGAAACCTGCGTTTGTCTTTCCTGGACAAAAGTTATTGCCACCCTGTAATCTCGTTCTGAAATACAGCACGTGGAGCCTACACTGAACCCAATTTACTCTGGCAGATGAATATAGCCAAGGTGGTGGTCTGAATGTTTGGCCTCAAGGCACAATCCAATTTTCAACTGTTTCAAAGCTATTATGTCAAAGGCTATTTGCATAAACATAACAATAGCTGTGGATCCAGGCTATGCGATTCAGGCACGGGAAAGCCTGCCCTCTGGTGCCTAATCTATTTATCACAAGAAAGAAAGAAAGAAAGAAAGAAAGAAAGAAAGAAAGAAAGAAAGAAAGAGAGCAACGGAACTATTTGGAACTGTAAACACTTCAACAGATAATGCACTTTCCCATAATCTGGTTAATTCCCCCTAGTACTGTACCACCAACATTAATTAAAGAATTTCGCTGCGCCCTCACCTGAATCCTCTGTTTGCAATCCCATGGTGAAGGCAGATACGCATTCTAAATATAGTGGCAGTTTTACTATATAAGACTACTCAGGATGGGTACAATCCTAAGCAATTTTACATGGAAGTAAAAAAAAAAATATAGGGCTTTACTTCCTGATAAATGTGATTAGAATTTGGCTGGTAAAACAGACCTATTCAGGTGTTCAATGCAGCTAGCGTGTGATCTTCTGAAGCAGGGAGCCTCCTGTGCTCATTGAGACTCCCCGTGCGATTTAGAATATTGCACAATCCCTGTTCTAATCTGCCCAGGGAATTTCCACAATTATAGGAGTAAGAGCCGGCTGGATCAGGCCAAAGGCCCTTGTAGTTGAACATCCTCTTCAGAGCAGCCAGCCAGATGGCTATGGGAAGCCTCCAACTCATGAAGGGCTGAAAAAAGAAGATCGGGACATGTTGCTGCAGGAGGGAGGGGGTGACAGGATGCCCCCACTCTTGTAGATACTGAATACCGGGAAAGGGCTTCTATGAGTCACGTATTATCTTTATATACCGTACCTCCTCACACAGATGCATTTAAACAAATACAGATAGTAGTTGCAATTGCATATATATTTACAGATGTGGGGTCCATTACATGCAAACATCTTTCTTGCATGGAGGCTGATAAAAACGCAAGTATGCAGTGCCAATTTAAGGAATTTGAATCGCTTTCTAAGTTTTCTCATGCTAGAGAAACAGATGTGATTATTCGGCTTATTACAAAAAGGTCTGTCATTCATTTGATGAGCTGACTTACAGTGTGGGAATCTATAATAAAGCTGTTTCCCTTCACAGAGCTGAAGATGTCTCAAGTCACTTCATCCCCAACCATATCCTTACTGACACCCTGCATTCATAATTTGCACATGCATTTATCGTATTTAGGTGCTGGGTCCAAATATTCCATTTCAGAGTATGGCTTCAGAAAAAGTGATGAGTATTTTTGTTTTATTTTTTAAAATGCCAGATTGAAAGACCTCCATTCTGGAAGAACTCAAAATGTGAATGGAAACCTTCCCAGTTCTGGTAATACTGGTTCCATCAGAAACGGAACCCTGGAGGAAAAAGTGAGTTCTGTGCAGTTGCAAAGCCAAACACACTTCCATTTGTCAAAAGTGTAATGTAACTAAAATTGCATTTGCTATGCTTAGAGTCCTGTGCGCTGTTAAATCTGCATCTGATTCATGAGACATAACTTGCCTAATTGTGAGCAAGATTAAAGCCAGAGGCAGGCAGGGGGCTGAGGGGTGGGAGGAACAATCAGCCAGTCAATCAATCAATCCCAGACAGATTCCTCACATCAAGTCATGTGACTCCTTAAACGAGAAGGGACTCATCTTTTCTTAGTACCCTGCTTTTCATTTGTTGTGCTCTCCAAGCCTTTGGGGTGAGAAATCCTAATCATCATCATCTTCTTCTTCTTCTTCTTCTTCTTCTTCTTCTTCTTCTTCTATCTTCTATCTTCTATCTTCTGTCTTCTTCTTTTTATTTCTTCTGTACAGCATGATTCTCCATGCATTCATACTAGCAGTTTGCCCTGCCATATAAAAGAGTGGGTGTATTTTTTCACACTTCCCTGACTTACGTTTCCTGTTCTTAAACTTGCATCAGATGTGTTATTGTGTTTTATTGTTTTTATAGGTTTTTAACAGTTCTAAGTATGTTCGTTTCTAACTGCAATTTTATTCACATAAATGCTTGGGCACCTTTAGGAGGGAGGAATATAAATTTAACGATTAAATAAAATGAAATAAATTACACTGCATTCCTAAACCTACTTGCTACGGTATGTCTTTTTGTGGTTTTATAATGTAAACCTCAGATGTTGTGCTCCACGGATGAAGGGTGATATATACCGTAAATGTAATAAATAATAACAGGAATAAGAAGAAGATTCATTTATTCCACGAATACCTGCTGAGGACCTAACAGTTACTGAATCCTAAAAGAGATAATATTAAGGAAGCTTCTGAAATAACTGAAGAGCATAATACCCAATGGATACCCAATGGAAGCTGCAAAAGGGGACCCAAGTTCTCTTCCTGAATTTTTCCTCTCTACCCCGTGAGTCGAATTCTGAAAGCTCATAGGCAGTGGGGGAATGGTCCTTCCAGCCTTTTTCACAATTCCCTCCAGTTAGCAAAACAGAGATGTGTAAATTCACTTCCCTCTCCAATCACCAATGAAGCGCTGTGTAACAACTTATAATGCATTTAACTGAAGGTGACCAATTTAAAAGTCATTCGACGTAGCTTTAGGCAGTCATCCTAAACTCATTTCCTTGGAATTTTCTATTGAAATCAATGGGACTTGTCTTCCTTGTCTACTTCAGCTCAAGGTGTCACTGGAAGTCCCTTCCAAAAAGGCAGCTTTTCTTTCCCACTGACATAAGGTGAAGGTAAAGGGACCCCTGACCTTTAGGTCCAGTCATGGCTGACTCTGGGGTTGCGGCGCTCATCTCGCTTTATTGGCCAAGGGTGTACAGCTTCCGGGTCATGTGGCCAGCATGACTAACCACTTCTGGTGAACCAGAGCAGCGCACATGGACGCCGTTTACCTTCCCTCGGAGTGGTACCTATTTATCTACTTGCACTTTAATGTGCTTTTGAACTGCTAGGTTGGCAGGAGCTGGGACCCAGCAACGGGAGCTCACCCCGTTGTGGGGATTTGAACCACAGACCTTCTGATCAGCAAGTCCTAGGCTCTGTGGTTTAACTCACAGCGCCACCCACTGACATAGCTAAAGCATATTCCTAGGACAGGTCAGTGGTACACAGAGGAGAATATCAATCCCATTTGTTACTGAGGCAGCTGAGGGCTAGAGGTACATGCATCTATATACCTTGTCTTTTCTTCCTAAATTGCAAGCATGTAGAGAAGGACAAATCCTGATGGGGAGCGCAGGAAGTGAAGAGGGGAGGCTGTCCTTACCCAGCAAGATTGGAACAACACCCCTTCCCTGTACAGCTAGGGAGCCTTAGGAGAAAAGTCTCCTAGCCATGTTTAGGGTGTGCGTTTTTCCAGCCATGCTTTGGGGAACAGCTGTAGCTCAGCAGTAGAGCATCTGTTTTGAAGTCAGAAGGTCTCAAGTTCAATCCCCAACATCTCCAGGTATGGCTGGGGGAGACTGTTGCCTGCAACCTTGGACAGCAGCTGTTGCCAGTAGTTAATACTAAGCTGGATGGAGCAATGTTTGATTGGGATAAGACAGCTTCCTATGTACTGCGGAAGGAAGAGATAACCCTCTCCTGCCCACCCACTGTGTTCGTTCTGAGGAGTATCGTTGCTTAGGTAGAAAAAAACAAGACCCACAGCTGTGCGCTACATTATCTAGTCTAGTCTGGCTAATGTTGTAAGGTTGTGCCCGCCCAAGAAATCAGGAAACTTTGAATTCTTCGGACAGAGCAAATAAAAGACTTCCTGCCTCTTCCTTCAAGATACTACATCAGTACAGATGTTCATTGGATCAGGACCATGTTTGTTTTTAGCTTTGAAAAATTCTGTATTTTTCATGCCTGCTTACATACTTTAATTGTCTAGTCCTTGGATTTTATAGGCTCGGGTTATATCGTTTGATAGAGATCAGGATGTTTTGAATGCCTTTCTGTTGCAATGATCCAGCCATAACGATCCAAGGAGAGATAAATAAAATAAGTAAACTGCAAAATCACTCTCACATTCCTACCATTGCAGCCAACAATGTTTTATATCTCAGTTCAGCAAAGATTTTGAGAATATGTTTAACTTCTTGGGCGCATGTTTTTTGTCCTGGAAATAAAGGTTTGAGCAGGTTACTGAATGGCTTTAATTTCCTAAGGAAGAGTTTTGTGGAATTCCAAAGATTCCAATCACCGCAGAGAAGAGTAGAAATCTGGCCTAAATAAATAGCTATGATCTTGGAATCACATTGCACAACCCACTAATGGCTTTGGCAGGGATTGTGGGTAGGGCAACAGGCTGCCAGAAGTGAGTTTCGGGGACCAAACTTTCGGGGACGAAAAGGCCAATTATATTACTACTGCAATTCTTGATAGACAAATAGATCCCTCTAATCCAGCCACAAGTGCAAGATTTATCACTAGGAGGTGCAGTACAAGTCTGTGCATATTTGCTCAGAATTAAGCACCACTGTTTGTAAATGGCCTTACTCCAGGACACATAGGACTGCAGCCTAAAAGTGAGCCACAGGCTGGGTTCATCACAGTAAACCACAGTTTAGCATGAGTACATAAGCCAAAGAGGGTCTAGGAATCAGACATTTCCCCCTTCCTGTTTCCTTTCCCTGCATGCCCAGAAAGAGGACTTTGGAAGCTTTGACTAACATTTTTAGTTAGCCAAACCTCTTCCTAGCCACGCGGGGATGTGGGGAGCAGAAGCACACAATTTGGAGGCATGTTGTAGGTCAGGCACATTGGACTAAACTATGATTTGGTGTGATATGTGATATGCAGCCACGGCCAAGGAGACTTAGCCTGCTTCACACATGTGCATATTTCACTTGGTCTTTTATTGCTGGATGCCTCGACACTGAGATACTCAAAGTGAACGTATGAACTATATTAAAATAATTATGTCTGAGTCAGGTAATATGAACATTGTACCTGTGGTACTTGTGAACATTGTACTTGTGGTAACTAACCTAACATATAGTTGTTGAGCTTTCGGGGGGGGGCAAAGTTGATTAATATTTTTTTTTCATTTTGCCCAAAGATCTTGCATTTTTTTGGCAAGATTGCAAAAGAAAAAAAGGGGAAGCCATTTTTGAGCTATTTTTGTGGGAAACTGGAAAAAACGGCACTGTTGACATGGGCTGCCATACGTCCGGATATTCCCCATACATTTTGCCGGACACTGCTAGAGACGTATGGCAAGCCTATTACTGTGGGAATTCCAGAGTCTTTGAACCAAAAAAGACCAGCAAAGGTGTATAACTAAACACACCTTTGAGAAAGCTGGACTTTGCAGAAAATCTCAGTGGATGCAGCAGTTTGATTGGTAAAATTAAACAAGGTATTACTTGGTGATACACAATAAGAGAAGAACATGGACGCATTGAATAGGTTGTGACCTAGATGCCAGCTTTGCCACTGACACCAATCAGTTATAATTTTTCAAGATTCCATCAAATGTAGTGCTACTATTTTATTTTTACGAATTGTTGTAAAAATCAAGACAGTTAAATACTTCTATGATTCCCCCCCATACCTCTGTTTACTAATCTGTATACTACTAATATCAGCTACTAAGAGTATCAATGTCCCATTGTGAAAGATCCCTACCGACTTAACGTCCAGAACTTACATGGTGTTTGTGAAGTCCTTTATGGTTCTAGGATGAAAGAATCTACAGGCACACAAAGTAGCATTGTTCATTATTGCTGTAATCAAGTCTGTTCACTGTAGCACTACTGTAAAATGCTAGCAGGCCTCCAGCTGGAGAGTGAAAAAGGGGGACAGACGACTAATTTCTCCCCTTTCACCCATCACTCTCAGATTAACAACTTTCCCTTGTTTGCTAGCACTCCCCTCACTTGCACCGTGTGCTGTTGCTGAATTCTTTGCAGATGCTAAACATTAGTAAAGCCTGCCATTCGGCATCCTGTTTTTCCAAACTCCTCCACGTTTCTCAGAGGCTTTATCAGAAAGGACATTCCTCTGAAACATTGCAGCAAGAGGAACTGACAGCTCTTCAAACCCCAGCTGAAATTCATTTATTTCCCACTGCTTCCTGCATTTACAAAGTTCATTAATGTTTCATCAGGAGGGACTGATTAAGAGTTTCAGCAGTCACGCAGAATGTGACCATTACAACGCTGCAGATACTGCAAACACACCTGCGTATTAGCATGCACCATAAAAAGTGCTCACATACATGTCAGCTATGTCAGGCAGTAGTCTGGTTTCCATCTAAATATCCAGGTCATCCTTTAGAATTTCCATTGTGGTGCACAGGGAAGATGCAATTCATTCAGAACCTATAGTTGCAGGGTTGGTAGTTTATTCGTGTGAGGGATGATAAGTAACAACAACTCTACAATGGGAATTTAGCATGAATGAGTTTCGTCTGTCCACAGTGATCAAGAGATACTACCTGAAATGCATAGGTGTCGTGCTGGAAGGAATCTGAAGGAGCAGGTGATTTTTTTCAGTCCAGTAGTGGCCAACCTTCCAATGGCAGCAACCCACAGATGGAACCAAAATTCACATGTCTGGATGCATGACATCTCTTATGCCTTCCTTTCCACTCCAGCACCAACTTCCCTTGGGGAAAAAGCATGTGCGGTAGCTTTTTACCAGCCTTAATTGCTGCTGAGAAGGAAAACCTTCACAAAGAGAGAATGGTTAGCTCCAGAGCCAGGCCAGTTTTGCTGCTTGAGCCAAACAAAACAGAAAATGCTACCTGTCACTGAAGCCCCACTCCCCGCCCCGCCCACTGAACCTGCCTCTCTCTCCTGCTACCTTTGGTGGGGGAGAAAAAGGAGGCCAGAAAGGGGCAGGTAGCAGCGGAGCAGCAACAGGATACGGTGGTGGCGAGTGATGTGGCACACTCCTTGGGGCGTGGATCTGCCCCCCCTCCCAACTGCCCCCAATCTGCTTCCTGGGTGGGCTGGCCCTGGTTAGCCCTTCCTTCTCCAGATGCAACCTCCACAAAGACTGACACTCTGTGATGCAACAATTGGACTATTGAATGCAGCCTTAAACTGGCATTAATAGAAGGCTGTTTTCTAGTGTAATTGCTGTACAGGTGGGTGATTTTTGGAGGAAAGGTGTGTGTGTGTGTGTGTGTGTGTGTGTGTGTGTGTGTGTGTCGTGCTGCACAGGGTTAACTCCACCCTCCCTTGCTGCAAAAAAGACTCCCATATCAAAATACCTGCCCACTTCCAGCATTTAGGCTCAAAAACAGCATAATGGTTTCAAGAATACCGGGGAATCGCCACTTACGCAGAGGGTTCTGTTCCCGGCCGCCACATGCATCACTGGGACATGCGCAGGTGGAGATTGCCCCATTCCACCCCCACCCCACCCACTTTCAGTGCCAAAAATGGCATGTGTGTGTGGCTGCATGCATCTCAAATGTGCGCAAGTGGAGAATTGCCTGTAATTGTTGTGGGACTGTGGAAGGGAGTCTCTGCGCTAGGTGTGGAGGCTCCACCCCTTCCTTTTCTCTTTCCTCTTCTATGAAGAAACTCTTTCTGGGACCTCACATTTAAATTCTTCCTTGGTCTCCTTGCTGGCCCTAGTAGGACCAACTTGACCAGTTAACCCTGGTGATCATTTGATGTCTACTGACTGGGTTGTTGTTTTTCTCTCCCCAAAATGACCCCTAAATTTTTGGATTTTATTGATATTGATGCTGTTTTATGCTGTTGTTAAGTCACATTTTAATCAATGTTTTATATTTGCTGTTAGCCACCCTGAGCTCAGTTTTTAAACCGGGAAGGGCAGGGTATAAATTATTATTATTATTAATTATTATTATTATTATTATTATTATTATTATTATTATTATTCTCTGAATATATTAGTTTAGCCTTTATCAATCTGGTGCCCTCCAGACATTTTGGAGCACAGCTCCAATCAGCTCTAGCCAGCATAGCTTTGAAGAGTATGAGTTCTTATGAAAATAATCTGAAGTCTGTCATATTATAATACAGGGCAGACATCAGACTAGGAACCCTGCATTACTAGGGGAGCTCAAATGATTTAAAACTGCAGTCCTGAGATCAAGCACCATTGAACATAATGAAATTAATTTCAAAGAAGCACGCATCAGAATGCCACTCAGTCAGAAGAACAGAAGAACAGCCCTGCTGGATGAAGCCAGTGGCCCATCTAGGCCACCATCCTGTTGGCCAGTGGCAAACCAGATACTGATGGGAATCCTGGAAGCAGGACCCAAGCTCAGGAGCCCTCTCTCCTCCAGCAACTATTATTCAGTTGCTGTGAATTGTGTTCTCCACCAATTTTAGTGCTAGCTGTCATCTTCCCCACTCGCCATGCTCTGGAACGATGCTAGGTGGAGGATGCAAAATGGTGGTCAGTCTAGCAACACAGATGATGCCCCTGCAAGCTGCAGCAGCAGCAAAAATATGAAGACTTCAAGGAAAAGGAAGAATGTGTGCTACTGTCACTGCAGATGGTGACCCTATCCACCCACAATCTGTTGGGAGAATGTTTCCTTCCCCTAGAGAAATTCAGTGTGATAATTTGTTCCCCCAGCTTCAATTAAATCAGGCATGCCCAAAGTCCATTTTGGGGGCCTAATCCAGCCCCTCCACCCCTTGTGGTAGTTTATTTATTGGGGTCAAATCCTTTAAAAAGCTCAACAACTTTGAGGTAAAATTGTAAAAAAAGGTCGGCCCTCACTCATGTTCACTTCATCAAATCTGGCCCTCTTTGGAAAAAGGTTGGGCACCCCTGAATTAAATGAATCATACCTATGCCCAAATGATGTACTATTAGGTACAAGATGTGATTGAAATCAAAACCATAAAATACCATGCTTCATCATTAAACCCACTTCAACCAATTTGAGACCACCTCCACCATCAACAAGGAAACAGAGAAAGTATATCAGCTATAGTACAGGGGACATAATAAAAATAATATGTGCTGATCCATTCATGCAGCTTTATAAAGCTAAGAAGCATGGCTCTGTGGTGAAGAAACTAGAAGTGCTTGAGTATCTTGGCTTTTAGTGTTATCAACTTTGTGCATTAATATGCTAATGGCAAAATAAGAAATGTGGAACTAATTCCATGTAATGTAAGACTATCCAAGTAGCGCCAAGACATGGCAGTATCAAAACAGACATGACTGCATTATTATATACATGACTGTATTATACTACAGCACTATGGAATATGTTGAGTTTAAATGGCTTAACAACAAGCTGCTCCAATGTAACAACATTGTGACGATGTAACAACTCCAAGTCCATATCTAATTTTCACACAGAGGCTGCTTAGCTTTACATTTATCTTTCTTCTCACTAAGGAGGGGGAAATTAGACAAGGCGGTGGTTGTTTGATTCTAGAAACAAAACAAGGCCATGCTTTCCTTTGTTGATTAGCCAAGGGAGCCTAAAAGAATGGTCCATATTTTTTCAAAACTTTTCCTTTCAAAAAAAAATTTTTTTTAATTAAACCATCTGGTGGTTGCCAACAACATTGTTTCAGCTCTGGTGGCAAGCTTTGTGTGTGTTTGATGTGTCGGCTGATGGAAACCACTTGTGATATAATCATGAAAGGCACTGGGCAGCTTGTTAGGCTGCCTTACACATTCAGTCTATGATCACACACTTGAGTACGGAGCTTTCTAGTTGGCTGCAGAGATAAGAAATATTATAAAGAGCCATGGTGTACTTGGATTTTCCCTGCTTGAGCGTGACAGAGTTCTTCCCAAACTCTCCTGGTGTTGGCATTGGAGCAAAGCTACACCAGATAATAAATTTTGCTGCTGCAGAGATAGCCTTGTGCCAGCAGCAGGCTGCTGCCAGTGCAGGATGGAAGTGGGTGGAACTGGGATGAGGTGGGGAAGAAGTAGGCCTTTGCTGGAATTCTAAACTTGGTCAGGGGTTAATCCACATCAATAGAGGTGTAATGTTATACTAAGGTTACCAGATTTTTTTCAATGAATCCGGGGACACTTCAACTTCAATGGATTTTGTATGGGGGCTGATTTGTAAATCCGGGGACTGTCCCCGGGAAACGGGGACGTCTGGTAACCTTATGTTATACTCCCCCCAAGAGATGGAACAAGTGAAGGCATTCCTCCTGATAAATCTCATCCCCATCTCCTTCCTGTCCACTCAATGGAGAATAGACTTCCAACTAACCCCTCAGGCAATCACTGCACATCATAAGAATGTAAGAACATGGCCCATCTAGTCTAGCATCCTTTTCTCACTGTGGCCACCCAGACACCCATGGGAAACCTTCAAGCAGGATCAGAGCACAAAATCAGGTCCCTTTGTGTGGTTTCCAGCAACTTGTACAGTGGTACCTCTGGTTACGAACTTAATTCGTTCTTAACCTGAAACTGTTCTTAACCTGAGGTACCACTTTAGCTAATGGGGCCTCCCACTGCCGCCACACCGCTGGCGTGCGATTTCTGTTCTCATCCTGAGGTAAAGTTCTTAACCTGAGGTACTACTTCCGGGTCAGCAGAGTCGGTAACCCGAAGTGTTTGTAGGCCAAGGTGTTTGTAACTCGAGGTACCGCTGTATTTAGAAGCATCTCTGCCTCCAACCATTTGGGCACAGCATAGTCATTGTGGCTAGTAGCACTGATGACCTTATCTTCCATGAATACAAGAGTTGTAGTGCACAGATTTCACATCAAGATACAGTACACAATGTGGAGTTCTGCCCAAGGACATGGAAAAATAATACAGTCTACTACCCATTTTTATTTACTGGGTAAGCAGTCTTAACCTAGCCCTCAACTCTGCACGCAAGCAGTTTCCAGGCTATTTTCTCTTATGAGGGCAGCTGCAGCTTCTGCAACAAATGCAACAGCTAATTAGAGTTTACCTCACACCTTTTCCTGTGACTCGGCCTCGGGGCAAGGAAAAGGCAAATGAAAGAACATAAAAGAGTTCTTTCCAAAGCCTAAGACTGCATTCACAGAGCAATAGATGACAATCTTCTGTTTATTTAATCTATATACGTATTTCATTAATTTCTAAACTGTCCTTCATCAAGTATTATCCCAGTGTGGTTTATAGCCCAAACACCAACAGAATTAAGAAAATGTCCAGCAATAATTAAAGCCAATATTAACATGTCTTCAGCGGCCTAAAGGGATGCAAACAGCAGAGTTTCTCTACAGCACAAAGGACAAGAGATCTAGTGAAAGTACTGGCTCAGTAATTGACTAGAATTCAATCTGCACTCAATTGAGTCCATCTAGTGGATTTTTAAAAATTCCTTACCCTTCAGACTGTGCTGTAAGTCACAAACTCTGAGTCACCGCCTGCTCACCTAGGGAGCAATTTCTCATTGCTAGAGGTGACCAGGGACTGACAAACCTGGCTGTGTGTCAGTCTTGTGTGGGAAGAATATAATTTATTTGGAATTTTTTTTCCTATAGATCCAGCCACCAAACAATTTTTTTCTATCCTCACCCCCCTGCAGACCCCACCAATTTGGGCAGCAGTGGCAAAAATGAAGATATGTAAAGAGACATAACACTGTTTTTCATCTGTTTGTTTGTTTAAAGCACTCCAGCCAGCCCAGTACCCTGATGGGAGATGCAAACTGCCCTTTCCTAGTTATCATGCTGATCATTTGATGAGCAGTTCCATATGAATCTCCCAAGGGGGCGCTGGCGCTGTCTCTGTCTCTCTCTCTCTCTGTCTCTGTCTCTCTGTGTGTGTGAGAGAGGGGGGGGGGTAAGCTATGTACAAATTTCTGCTCCCACCACTGACTTCTGAAGCTGAATACACATGACATTAACCACAATCCATAGGTCTCATGCAGCTTTTTGAGAAATACTCCAGTCTCAGTTTAGAACATATTGTTCCATGTCACCCCAATCTCTGAGTGGTGCGAGATTCCAGGGGTTCCAGGCGTGCTTACCAGGGTCTGAGTTTCCTTTTACAACAAAGAGGCATGGCGGAGACTGCGGTGTCTTTATTATATATGATATATTTACACACATATACAACCTGTGTCTACTAGGACATTTATGTTGTTGGCATCCATCTGTCTCAGGATATAATGGAGTGTACCTCCAAGAATGAAGTCAACCCACTGCCCTAGCAGCATTGAAGTGACTTCCCCAGGGTGCAAGGCTGGGCAGTGTGTATGGAGATCCTGGGCTGCCTAGATGACAAGACCCCCCCTCTCCGCCTCAATTTGTTGTTGTTTAGTCGTTTAGTCGTGTCCGACCCCATGGACCAGAGCACGCCAGGCACTCCTGCCTTCCACTGCCTCCCGCAGTTTGGTCAAACTCATGCTGGTAGCTTTGAGAACACTATCCAACCATCTCGTCCTCTGTCGTCCCCTTCTCCTTGTGCCCTCCATCTTTCCCAACATCAGGGTCTTTTCCAGGGAGTCTTCTCTTCTCATGAGGTGGCCATAGTATTGGAGCCTCAGCTTCACGATCTGGCCTTCCAGTGAGCACTCAGGGCTGATTTCTTTAAGAATTGAAGGTTTGATCTTCTTGCAGTCCGTGGGACTCTCAAGAGTCTCCTCCAACACCATAATTCAAAAGCATCAATTCTTCAGTGATCAGCCTTCTTTATAGTCCAGCTTTCACTTCCATACATCACTACTGGGAAAACCATAGCTTTTACTATACGGACCTTTGTTGGCAAGGTCATGTCTCTGCTTTTTAAGATGTTGTCTAGGTTAGTCATTGCTTTTCTCCCAAGAAGCAGGTGTCTCTTAATTTCGTGGCTGCTATCACCATCTGCAGTGATCATGGACTCAGCCTCAATAATGTGGTCCAAAAGAAAGCAGAGCAATACATTGGGCACCAGCCTAGCAGCAGGGGTTGCCAGAAGGAGGTATACAAGAGGCATAGGGTTTACTCCTTAGCCTTTTCTTCTCCCAAAGATATTCCACAAGGCAGCAGAGGTTTAGGATCAGAGTTTTCCTTCTCCTAGTTGGGCTACCTTCCCAGGTTGATGAACTCCATAGGCCCCTCACTTCCCTCTACAGCATGTGCAGAAACCACCTTCTTGACTGTTGGACCCACAACTGGTCTCGTCCACTCAATCTGCTAGAGCGTGCCTTCACATGCAGGGCAAGTACCTAACTCACTGAGGGTTTGGGACCCATTGGCTACCCTCACCTGGTTTAGCCAGTCAGTCGAAGCCGATCCTGGGCCACTGTCACATGCTGACAGCTTCTAAGAGCCACAGGTGAGACCTGAGTGCAGGGTGGGAACCAAAGGTGAACAAACTACCCCAGGAGGAATGTGATGTGTCCCCTACCAGAGGTACTACCCCTACCCTAGCACCTCATACATCCCAACATTTATGTCAAGCTCTGGAATCCCATTTTTAATTTTCACATATTATTATTTATTTCTGTCCCACTGTTTCCCCCCAAAACTTTGACCTTCAAGAGAGCTTACAGTCCATACAGATGCCAAAATTAAAAGTGCATATGAAACCAAATTAAGACTAGTGGGAAGTCACTGGCCACCTTGTGCTTCTTGATCCATGATATTAGTCGCAATGCCAGCAAGTGGCTACTGTTGCATCCAGCCTGGCAAGAGAGGAAGAGCCATCTGGGCAAACCTCTGCTAGGTTTTGCTGCTCTAGTGAGCCCAAAGGCGGCGACAGGAATACTAAGCTTAAGATGGCAGACTTTGGCACTGAAGTGTGTGTGTGATGAGACTAAGAGTCCAGAATTTCTGGACATCGTAAAGAATCTATTATCATTTCAGTCACTTTCAGCTACATTGGTTTCATTACCATCTGTCTTCATCCACTGATGCTTCAAGAATTAATACAAAGATGGAGAACGTTCCCCTCCCCCACCCTCTGAAGACAAGTCGTTGAATGCAGCCCTTCACGTCTATGATCCCACAGCACCGTAGGATGGGAAATAAGATAAGATCATTAGGTCCACTGAGTTGAAAATAAGGGTTCGTTTCTCAGTTGAGCAATAATTCTCTTTTCAAGGTGGGCGATATTTAAGCAATCATCCCTACAAAATTGGTCATTACCATTGGCTAATGACCGATTTGTCAGCTAATAGCCCAAGGTGAAGCCAAGGGCAG
Source organism: Podarcis bocagei (assembly GCF_964188305.1). Lineage (NCBI taxonomy): Eukaryota > Metazoa > Chordata > Lepidosauria > Squamata > Lacertidae > Podarcis > Podarcis bocagei. Next base: position 65,453,095 of record NC_138126.1, read on the forward strand.
CAAATGCTCTGGCAAACCACTCGCTGATGGCAGTGTGAACAGATTTCAAGGGCATCATTGCTATTATAAACCATGTTCATTGATTTACAACAACATTATTATGGGAGGGTTGGTTAAAAAGCAGGTGCAGTAAGCTGGAAAAATTAATGACTTCCCGCTGCTTCACAGCTGATTGTCCACCATACACAGTGGATCCTAGAGTAAAATGCCAAGTCTTGGGTCGTTTAGACTGGTAAACCAAGAAGCACAGGGGGAAACTGAACAGAAGAGGAAATGCAGCATATTGGAGTTAGTCTGTTTTTAAAAACCTTCACTCACAAAGTAAGCTCCACCCACCAGAGGCTTTCATTCCATAAGATATCACATACAACAAAGTGATGGTCCTTTTGCCTTTGTTCAAATTATCCATTTCAGATGTTCTCCTCCATAACTAAAAGCCATCATTACAGGCCTAGAATATATATTTTTTTACAGAACTACAAAGATGAACCAGTTTGCTGTACTGCCACATATCTGCTTCCCTGTCTAGTTCATTACTTGATGGGGGCAAGTGGGGGATAGAACAGAAAACCAGTAGTAAGCATATCCTCTGCTATATCCAAATCGATTGAGACAATTTGGTCCATAGTTAACTATCAGGCGTGCCAACTTTAGGGGGCCGAGGTTTCTTCGGCCCCTTCAGTATTTGTTGGAAGGGTAGTGCCTTAGCTACAGGGGGTCTAGCCAGGTTTTTTTGCCCCAGGTGAAGCCTCTAGAGGGGTGCTATTGAGGCTCCCAAGCCTCTGTGTGTGTGTGGATGTGTGGATGTGTGTCTGTGTGTGCTTGCTCATTATAATGAATTTTTACTATTTTGATTGCATTTAAATTTTGTGATATTGTTACACATCATCTCAATATGCCCACACAACAGGCAGTATATAAATATTTTTATTAATAAATAGTAACATTCAGATATATTCAAAGACATGATTAAAACTAAGCAGCAGCTTATGACACTTGTCAAACTTCTAAAACTGACCAGTTTCATATAAGGCTTCCAGTTCGTATTAAGACTTCATCTTTCAGTTTTCCTGTTACAGTTTTCCTGGTAGTAGACTTTGACAAATGGCCATGAGACCATTGGCCAATTCCTATATACTTTTTTTCCACAATGTTGTAAATTATTGTTGTTGTTGTCATAGAGGAAATTCAAACTCCATTCAAATTGTTTGCATTGGAATCACGGATTAGATTTCATCACGGCCATTTTTGTTTGAGTGTAAATAGGAACCATTCCAAGAAAAGTACAGGTTACAAGAGGCTATTTCTCCAGATTAGCATCACAACATGGCGTATCGGTATTTTGAGTGTTCTCAGGGGCCTCTTGCGAAGAATCCATCATCATGTCTCATGAAAAGTCCATCAGGAAGAGTATACAGAAAGAACATCAACAAAAAATGTAGACTTTACAACATTTAGTCTTTCCTCACTTGGCAGATTGATGTATTTTGGAAATCACTGCCATATTTAACACAGAGAGAAAAGAAGAAATATTTGAATCAAGGATGATTGCTTACATGACTACTTTTACGTATATAAGATATTTGCTGCAAATAACTCAGTTCTTTTTTTATACCAACTCTTCAAGCCAGAACCAAAAAAAAAAAAAAGCTCAGAACTGGAAAATCCTGGCCTGCAGCTCGCATGTTTGCTACCCCTGAAATAAATGAAGGAACCCAGTCTGAAAACTAATTAAATCCCACCATCTGTTCTCCAGACCACCAGATCCATAAAACCTTGTTGTGATACAGTAATGGTTCCTACAAGTGCAGGGCAAAAGTCAATGGCTATGAGATAGATGTCCATTATGTCAGCAGCTGATTGTTTATGACATAAAGAAGTGAAAAGAAATCTATGGCCTTAGCCTGAACTCAACATAATGTGAAGGAAGGCCAGTGAGGGAGCAAATGAGACCAATGAACTGCTGACAGGGAGGGAAACAAATGTTTCCTGTTGTAGTATTCTATAAACTAGGAGGTTGTTTCTAGGTGCATTCTACTGTTTTCTAGCCCACTGGACTGACCCGGTCTTGATCCTCAGTGGCTTTTCCTCATTCTGTGTGGAGCCTTGCCTGTTCTATGGTCTCATATTATACCTGAACCTTCCCAAGTGAGGATCGGTCTCCATGGACACAAAGCCAACCCAACTGAAGCAAAGTCAAGTGGACCCTCAACCCCTTTTTCTGAGATGCTTCAGGCACCAGCTCTTGATATTCTACATCTCCAAAATCTAAGTGGGTAGGCAGTATCTAAAACCATCTATCTGCAGTACCTGCTAACATTACAAGGTATTCAGCCAGCACTGCTCTTCTTTCAAGTGAGAGAGAGAGAGCACTGCATGTCACTAAGGAAAGTCTGCCTGAAGTCCAGATTCTTCAGAAACATTAGCTGGCATGGATCCCATCACCAGGGATGCTGTCGCTGCCTTTCAAGTTACTGGGATGAAACAACTTAAGCTACAACAGTGATTTCCAGGTCCTTCCTCCTTGGCCTGATACATGCTTTATATCCCTGTCTCTATAACTACAAGTCAGAAATCCATAGATCCACCAATCAAAAAAGGAGAAGGTGAGATGAATTGTGGGCAGGTGTGTTCCAAGGAAAGGTGCTCTGGCAACTGAAACAATACCTGCTGCTGTTGTGACCATCATCGGTACTTATTCTATTCTGGCATTCTGCTTTTGCTCTCCTCCTAGTTCTTTTCACCCAAGAGCAAAGCTACAATTAAGAGGGAAGCAGTAGATTAGTACCAACCACATGGTTCCCTTGCAGTGCTTATGTGACTGTTGAGCTGCAGGGAAGACAATGACTTGCATGGAATAATCAGTGGGTGGGAGAGGAGTACTTATCTTTTCCTTCCTTCTTAATTCTTCCCCACCCTTCTTTACTAAAACCTTTCTAATTGGTTTCTCCACCACCACCACCAGGTCACTTCTAACTGGGATTCAAAATTGAAGGTGAACTGGGATGTGTATGGAACAGACCTGTGAGGATTTGCTGTGAAGAATCAGTAGGCATGGGAGGGGCAAAGAACCTATTGACTGCCACCCAGATATTTTCCTTATGTGAATATCTGTTCCAAAATAACATTTATTTAAATGTATTTCTTTCCTGGGTCTTCATTGCTGAACAACTGTGACTAGCTCATTTTGATTCGCTTAGGCTATGATCTGATGTACCTGGGGGAAAGCTCTATTGAACACAGTGGGACTTTACTTCTGAGTAATGATGAATAGGATTGTGCCATTAATCAGACTCATTCTGGCCTTTCTACTGGACTGCCAGTTTAGGTTTGGAGGAAACAATATTTATTGCTAGATCTAACTATGCAAGGGTAATGTTCTAGCACTCAATAACCCTTAAAGAATTTACTGTTCCAATTAGGTTGTGAGGCAGGCCAGCTCTCCTGTCCCATACACATTCCTGTACTGTATACAAAAAGAATTCACCACGTGTCATTATGTATGGGTCAGTTCAGATGAAAGGTCTACTGAGTGCAAGAAGGCTTCTTCCCTCAAAAGTAGGATTGCTACCTCAGGGAACATTTTTGCATTTTTACTTAGAAGCAAGTTTCACTTTATTCAGTAGGGTTTTGTCCCTAGGATATCTGTTTAGGATTGCATCCTAAGAAAATGTCAGGGCATGAGAAAATTAAGTTTACATGATCACCACATGGTGATCTGCAGTAACCCCATAATGGGTTCCACATGGACTCTGGATTTGTAAAAAGACCAGCCATGCATAACTCTTGATGAACTGTGTTAAAAGTTCCTTGTAGTTCCACAGCTGATGTATTATATAAGAAATCATGAAAGAGTCACACTGAAAAACAAATTCATACAGAAATGAACATTGCTTATGTTATTCTGGACTGCCAAATTTAAGGATAGTGTTAGACTGTGTGCACTTTTCTAGCTGATTTGATGTGGGTTGTTTCCTGTTTTGAAGAATTTTGGTTGTTATGGACATACAGTTTAGTTTTTTTATATATAATTAACAAAGGGATATTGTAATTTTCCCCATGAGGTAACAGCAAAACAAAAACAAAAAAACAGCAAGCATGGTGGAAGATATTTACTGAAATCTAAAGCCATACAGAAAGAGTTGGGCTTAAGCCTTAAACTGGCCCTTGGTAGATTTTGCTCAGCCTATTACAGCTTATTACTATCATGCTCCTGATATTCTGATATAACCAAAAGTTTTGGCATGAATTAACATCAGCCAACAAATGGAATCTCAGTCTCAGTTACACACTATTTCGAAGGTCATCTGGTGTCCTGAGGTAGTTGCTCTTACTTCCCACTGACCTTGCATCTCCTAACACAAATCTCCAAACTGGGATGACTCCAAAAGAGACGGACTGTTTAACCAGAGATTTCAGGATGTATATTTTGCCTGTAAATACATATCAATCATAATAAGAATTCCAAGTGGACATTTCAACCCAGTAATTTTAATGGAAATGAGGCTCTAAATCTGTATTATCGTGCCAAGAAAAATGAAGCTATTTTCACATTTCAGTTACCTAATGGACTAGATACACATTTCCCTTTGTCTTGAGGAATGAGCTGCAAGCGACAGGCTTTGCCTTGGTTGTTAATGGTGTTAAATCCTATTGGCTAATTCATGGCAGTCTATGGTGAGGCCTGCATGAGGGCTTATTTGTTTGTTTATTTATTTATTTAAGAAATACGGTACCTAGCCCCCTGTTTATTGTAATAATCCAAAAGCAGCGGTACAATATAATAACACGACTCGTAAGAAAACCAAAGTTACATAAAACCTGGATCACCTAAAAATAATAATAACAAACAAATATGGCAAATGCTTTCTGCAGAACTGTCACACTCTGAGCAATGATTCAGTAATAGCTGCAGGCCAGGAGATCTACAGACATAAGCAGGGCCGGGCAGCCCACAAGGCAAGGTGAGATTACCGCCTCAGCGGCAGGATCCACAGGAGCAGCAGAACCAACCTCCAAGGAATGCATCACCTACTGTCACAGTGGCAGCCCTAGCTGCAACAAACTCCTTGGAAGCCTGATCCGCCATCTCAGCAGCACCCCAACAGTCTGCCTCTGAAGCAATTTCTTGTTGAATAGCAGCCACTGCTGGTCTCCTCTCAGCAGGAGGAAATTCTGGGAGCTATCCTTTGAGGTCTCTATGCCCACCCAGTATGATTCACAGTGGGCCCCTTTCCCACATGGATGCCATGGCCACTTGTCACTTCTTGTCACAGCCAAGTGCCACACCAACAGAAAGAGAGAAAGCACATTTGTGCACACTCCAGTTTTCTATGGATCCATCTGTGTAAACATTGGATCCTGTAGAATCAATCTGAGCTTTGAAAGGCATGTATAGATGAAAGAGAAAACAGGAAAGCGAGTCACTCTTCCAACTTCCTTCTTCATCTCTACGTTCTTTTCAGGAGGAGGAGGGAGGGACAGGTAACCACCCTCAACACCTGGGATGATTTGAGATGGCTGGCTCAGAGGTTTTGTATAGCTCACCTTCTAGAACCAGCAGGGTCTGTCATGCTAAATTAGCCCTTAGCCTTTCAGTTTGGTGTTGTTGTTCTGATGCTGTGTGGTTTGGTTTGGTTTGGTTTGGTTTGGTTTGGTTTGGTATCCATGCTCCTTTGTCCCTTCCCCTTCTTGCTATCATTTGGGTTTTGAAACCTGATTTATTTAACTTTACTTGAAGTTAAATATTTGTTGTGGGGTATTGCATGTGCTTAGTCAGCCCCAATCTTAAAGGTGATGCCCGACTATACAAATTCCACTCTCCTTTTTAACCCTGGAAACTTTGATCTCAGAGGCTGCATATGACAGCAGGCACCATATCTACGATTTTTACCCATAATCAAGTTGATGCTTGAACTGAAAACAGCAGAAACTCTGCCTGAACTGAAGCTGAAGCATCTGCTCACATCTGGGTGAGAATGGAAAGTGTGTTTGTAGGCAGGCCCCTGAGAATGATTGCATGAGGTGCTCTAAAACTGGCCCCATCCAACAAAGCTAATAAAGGGTGTCGACTGCAATTAAAGAGCTTTGACGAGGAAGGAAGACAATTGGAAACATAAATTCATTCTGTTGATCCGGCTGGCACTCCAGCAAACGTTTACTGCTTTTTATTCCTCCTTTCTCATGGAGCGCTTGTTTTAAAAAGAAAAATGGCAAAGAATTAACTGTAAGCTTGCAGTTTTATTGGGTTTGCTAGAATTTATTGTAGTGCCAGAAATTAATTTATGGATAATAGCAAGCTTGGGATCAGAAGGACCTTGATGTGAGAATGAAACAACAACAAAAAAATCTACCCTTGAAAATGTTCTAGCTGGGGGACGGGAGAGAAGACGAAGAAACAATGGCCTGTCAGTGCAATGGGCAAAAAAGGATAGCAAGTTTTGCATACAGCATTAGAAGAAGAAGAAGAAGAAGAAGAAGAAGAAGAAGAAGAAGAAGAAGAAGAAGAAGAAGAAGAAGAAGAAGAGTAGTAGTAGTAGTAGTAGTAGTAGTAGTAGTAGTAGTTTGGATTTGATATCCCGCCTTTCACTGCCTTTAAGGAGTTTCAAAGCGGCTAACATTCTCCTTTCCCTTCCTCCCCCACAACAAACACTCTGTGAGGTGAGTGGGGCTGAGAGACTTCAAGGAAGTGTGACTGGCCCAAGGTCACCCAGCAGCTGTATGTGGAGGAGCAGAGATGTGAACCCGGTTCCCCAGATTATGAGACTACCGCTCTTAACCACTACACCACACTGGCTCTAGAAATAAGTTTTGCCTATAATAAATTGGTAATGATTTAAATGTTACACTGCCGGATCCTAAAGCCTGTTAGACTTTGCCCTGTTGGCTGCTATAGACATGGTTGACTCTGAGCTTGTTTTTTTACTGTGTCTGGAGACTTTTTCAATAAATAACTTTCTGAAAGAAAACAGTTGGTTGCTCATTCTTCCTTTGCCTCTCTGGAGTTCCCAGGTTTTTGTGACAGTCAGAGATGAGATATCAATCCCACGTGATAACTGGCCCAAAACTTGGTGTATTTACTTGCACTTAATGGATTGCATCCACTGTCTGAGATGATCAAATGAAGAGACTAGTCCTGGTTAGCAACTTTCTTCTTTTCTCTCCCCTGAATTTCTTTTTTAGAGCCTAGATCTACACTCTCTGGTGCTCTTATTTGGTCAGTGGGCCAGCTTACTTTTCTTGCCGGAGAAACTCATTGAAGTTAATTCCAGAACTTAAGTCTGGAATGTGTGTGTGATGGCTTGTGAATATTTCAGACGTCTCCACTTCCATGAATACCCATGTCCCATCAGGAAAGAACATTCTAATTGCAGAGGGATTCTGAAGATTCTTATGATGCGGAATACAATATTGATCTGCAGTTGCTAACTTTGATGGATGCTTTACTGAGCTGCGAAACAGCAAGTTTATCTTGACCAGCAACATGGAGGCATTTCATATTGGATGTATGGATGCCAAGATGGTAGCACAGCATGTTCTCTTTAGGGACCTGACACTGCTGAAATAGGATGGTAATATATTTCAGGGGAAAGGTAATTTGTTCTTTATTTGAGCAAGCATCTGGTGTTTCTAATATTCAAAAATGCTGCACGTTGCCCTCAGTTTTTGAATAGAGGAATATATATCAAATTAAATAAATACATACTGGAATTTTACTTCTGTTTATCATTAAGGGATGCTATGTGCTAACTTTCAGAAGTTTTTTTTTTTAAAAAAAAATATATTGTAGAGTCTGTAAATGCCACTGAGGTTTTTGGCACAGAAAACAAAAGTTGCTTTGACTTGACGTGTTTGTGATGTCCTGTTCCTGCCAAACTCCTCCTTCCCATCTCAGTGTGAGCATAGTAGGGGTCCAGATCAGAAGAGAAACATTTTTATAGAGGAATGTTAGAATATGGAACAACCACTCCAGAAATAATCAGCACAAATGCTGCTGAAAGTCATTTGCTGAAGTAAGCTCTGCATTCCTGATTTGTGTATTCATAAAAACCTGGTAATTTCTTGAAGGTATGGGTTTGACTGATGAAACAATTGATGAAGGCATCTGACCCCTCAAAGGCTGTGTACACATTACTAGCTTAAACTGCTAATCCTTGTCATTATATATTTTACATGGCTGTTTATTTGTATATATTTTAAATTTTTATATATGGATGTTTAATGATGGCCTATACTTGTAATGCCTAAGAAAGGTCTGGCAAAGCAAGAAGGCTTAAAATGCAGCTGTGTCATTCTTTTTCTCAGTTCAGATTAAAGCTGGTTTCGGGGGAAATGAATTTGAATGTGGGTCTTTCTCACATCTAAATGGGAAATGTCCCATTGTACTATTGATTCTGTTTGAAAGAGGCAGCATGGTGTAATCTACCATTTAATTGTTCCCTATGTTACAGAGACCCAACTGGCCACAATTAACCGTTGGGCATTCAGTATGCTATGGGAAACTATTCCAACAGAGATTCAGCAGGTGCCCTCACTGCTGACTTTCAGATATTTCTTAAATATTGTTTTATTCTGAAAGCCTGTTCACTTATTTTTTTTCTTAGGATTAACCAGTCTTTTCTATAATTGCCTTTTGTGGTACTTTATGTTTTATTGTATGTGTATATATTGTTGTACACCACCTTGATATTTTACATGAGATGGTGCTATATAAATTTATATATATATATATATATATATATATATATATATATATATATATATATATTACACACACACACACAAAGAAAACTGATGGATATTGGTTTATGAGGCCTGATCAATGCCACACTTCCTCAGACCTTAAGTCAGAAAGGAAAAAGGGGGATGCACTTCTCTTTTTATAATCATAGAATCACAGAATGGTAGAATTGAAAGGGACCCTGAGGGTCATCTAGCCCAACCCCCTGCAATGCAGGAATCTCAACTAAAGCATCCATGACAGATGGCTATCCATCCACTGCCTTAAAAACCTCCAAGGAAGGGGAGTCCTCCACCTTCCAGGGCTGGCCATTCCACTGTCAAACAGTTCTTCATTCATATTCATAAAAATGTGGTGATGGTGAAGGTGATAAAATATACTTTACCACAATAATTAGGTACTTTTTGTGACCAAAATGCACATTGTTCTGAAGTAAAATTATTGTTTTACCAATGGAAATAATTGCCCAGGGCTGTCATCATATATTGGGGCTGGCCATGAATTTTAACTTGGATCTTCGAATTATCTTAACCTTCCAATGCCTTCCAGAAAATGTGAGGTAATACTTCATACGCCTTTACTGTAGGGCATTGTATTCCTTTCTGAGACCTTTTACATGCAAACGAACCAAACATGAAAAAAGAAGGAGGGCATATAATGGCTTTTAATGTAAGGCATTTCAGTGTAGTTATACATCTGTCAGAGTCATAAAGGAGTAATGGAGCAATCCTGCTTTTGCCCAGATGAATTTCCCATGACAGATGATACTGGCTCATCTTTTGTGCTAATGTTCGGACTCCCAGTATTTTCCTTTCACCAAAGCATGGGTAAAAAAAGCAAAAGAGCTCTTGTTTTCCTTGGGACATTTGTTTCCAATTTTGCAAACACCATGAATGCGGTTATTTTTATAGCCCTGTTATGAAAGCATGGCATTTGAGTCTTCATCTTGTAGTTAATTATAAATCATTTCAGAGCTGTGCTGCCCACAACAAAGTTCTCAGACCCTGAAACTGAATCATTTGTGATCGCTGCTCTCTCAGCCCCCTCCTCTCCCGTGCTGTCAGATCCTCTTGGAGGGAGGGAGAGGGCGTTATTTTAAGATGTTGTTATTGGCTTGGAAATACATAAAGTGTCAGTTCCAAAGTCCTTTTTTCCCAGAGCAAGATAAACTCCTTTGGATCATCCATCATTAGGCTTTTGCCTTACTTGACAGGACCCCACATTTAAATGCCTTTGCAGAACCATATCTGATGGATTATGGGAGGGTTGTCGTTTTTCATGAGGATGTATCATGAAAAGCCCCTTTCAGAAGCATTGGGCTTACTCCCAGGTTTGCTTCTTTTAACACTGAATAGCAACACTTCTTCTCCTCTCTCTCTCTCTCTCTCTCTCTCTTTTAAAAAAACCTCTACCTTGCTTGATCTTTACTGATTTAGGTAAAAAAAAAATATTTTTTTTTAATGATACATGAGGTTTCCCTTGCTCTGTTTAGCTGTTTCTTTTGTTTTTAACATTTATAGTTCAGCTCTTTTGAGGATTTTGCTGCTACATTAGGCTCACACGTGTTCTTCAAAGCAAATTAATAGGGTAAAAATTAAGGTGAAGAGATCGCATCAAGTTCCGCCAAAGGAAATTTGTTAAAGCTCTTTCCCACTTGCAACCTCCTTCACGTCAGCTCTGATTTGAGAGCTCTTACGCAAGTAAGGAATTCAGTCAGATTCTATTGCTTTTATTTTAAAACATGAAAATCCAGCTTTCCCTTAGAATTTTTTTAATCATTTAAAAAAAACACCAGCCAATCCAGTTCACTAGCATTGCTTGGAGTTGGGACAGGAAGGGGGAAATTAGGGGGGCAGGGGAGGCAACAGCAGTGGGCCCTACTAGGGGCCTTGAGCCCAAGGATACCAAGCACTGATGTCAGCCTTAAACATCAATGTAAAGCCATGCTACTCGACAAAATGTAGAACATTTAGCTTTGCATGATCATATAGATAATCATGGGGTTAAGGTTCTATATTAAGGTTAGACTGATCCTTGGGTCCCTCCAACTCTATGGTTCTATGATTTCCTGTGCAGTTTCCTTTCTCAACTACTTATAATTCAAACTCTGGGATACTGCTCCAAGAAACATTTACATGTGATAGGAAGATGAATGCCACACTACAAAGAAATGTTTGTAATACAGTGGTACCTCGGGTTAAGTACTTAATTTGTTCCGGAGGTCCGTACTTAACCTGAAACTGTTCTTAACCTAAAGCACCACTTTAGCTAATGGGGCCTCCTGCTGCTGCCATGCCGCCGGAACACGATTTCTGTTCTCATCCTGAAGCAAAGTTCTTAACCTGAAGCACTATTTCTGGGTTAGCGGAGTCTGTAACCTGAAGCATATGTAACCTGAGGTACCACTGTATATGGCAGAGAAGGTGAGGTCAGACTGAGACCAGACCCTTGACATGGAGGTTATGGCTCGGGCTTAGCACAATCCCCAGCAGGGGCATTGAATAAAATCCCTCACACTGATGCCTAAGATTCATCCAGTTTGCTGGCAGTTTGCCCTCAGAGCCAGAATCGTAACCTCAAGCCCCAAGTCAAGCTTTTGTAACCCTTTAATGCACCCTTTCATGATTATGTGGGAGAAAAGGAAGATGGAAAAGGTAGAAATCAGTCTGGTCAACAAAGGCATACCACATACTTTTAAAAAAACAGGATGGGAAATTATTCCCTGCACTTTCATTGACTGTATAATCCACCAGATCCCCAGCTCAAAACCAGGCACGACTCCACGGCAGTTTCCAACTCTTAGGTCACTGTTCTGTGCCATGGAAGTTTTACAGAATATTTTCATGGGAATGTGTTAAGCAGGCTCTACTGTGCAAACTACTTAGTCTTTTCTGACAGGAAACCCAGCAGTGCAGTTCAAAAGCTGGCAGGTTCCAAAAGGAGACATGCAGAGAAGCTAGGAGAGGGCTTCCCCATGGGATCTAGCTGGCCACTGTGAGAGTAGAATGCTGGAATAGATGGGCCACTGGTCTGATGCATCAGGGATCTTCTTACCTTGCTTTAAAAACAAACACAAGAAGCTATATGAAACCAATATAGTACACATTGGTACACATATGGCTCCAAAACAACATGAAACTAGTTCTGTGAGCCCCAGGAAACTTTAATGTTTTTCTCAAATAGCATTGCACACACAGACACACACCATTTCAAGCTGCTTTTGGAATTGATGGAAGTTTCCAATGTGATTTGTGATAGGGCATGGGAAGAAGAAGAAGAAGAAGAAGAAGAAGAAGAAGAAGAAGAAGAAGAAGAAGAAGAAGAAGAAGAAGAAAATTGAGGCAGTCCACCAGGCTCTTCTTTGGATCTCAGCCATAATTTAGATCATGAAATTTAACTAAGCGGAAAGGTATTCAGCCTATAAACCCTCAAATGGCATTAAGCTGCTTTCTGACTGCTACCCAATAATATGGCGATAAAACTCCTGAAACATCATTACAAGTTAGTGCTCTCAAAAGTAACATGCCTAGACAAAGCAACAATGACAAAGATTATCTGTGCAGGCACACTGTCATGGTGGGATCTGCAGTTACTGTCATTTGACACAAAATAGGAAAATGGACCCCCAGAGCTAAACTACACAAACAACAAAACTGCACAGCCAAGATAACTTTCATTCCTGCCAGTATTGTGGTTACAGAATAGCATATCTCCTATACCTGACAGTACACAGACCCACTTTATAGAGGAAGTGTGTAACATCACAGTGAAGCAGCAAAACACACCATTATTCTTTCCCAAATGCTGGAGGTTAGAAGATAGCTTAAGCCTGACAGTATCTGATCTAATTACATTTTTATTAGTGGGTTACCAAACTCGCAACATGAGCACACACACCTGTCCTGAACCCCTGGCCTACCTGGCAACAAGTCAGTATGCAAAGTCCAAATTCAAAGTCCAAGGATTGAACCATACAAGTGGAGTCCAAAGCCCAAAATCCAAAGTCCAAACATCAGGAAGCAAGGTTCAGGGTCAATCTAAGTAGCCAAGTCTGAAGTCCAGGATACAGTCCAGAGTCAAACCCGAAGCACAGTCCAGGCACATCCAATTCAACATGGGCGGTTGAGCAGACATAGCATCTCAGCTGTCTGGGAGGAGGGGTGCGATTCCTCAGCTCTGAACAGGTGAGGATCACAAGCCTCATCAAGCCCAGATGCTGCAATCAGCATGCAGAGTATAAAAGGGCAGCAGAGCTGATGTGTTTTGTCTGCTCAACTGCCCTAAACTGCTGGCTTGCTCCTGACAAGGGGTGGCTAGACTGTGGTCCTTCAGATGTTGTCAAACTCCAAGTCAACCCTAGCCAGCGTGCCAGATAGTTAGGGATTATGGGAGTTGTATCTATTGACATCTGGAAGGCTAAAGGTCAGCCACCCCTTCTTTAAGAGTTTCTGTATTAGCCTTAAGGAGACTAAATTTCCCACTATGCTCAGGGAGAAAGGAGCAGAAAATGCAAGAAAAAGATGAAAGCGAAAGAAAGGAGCTATAGAAAGAGGCACAATAATAAGGCAAAGTTTTGTATTCCAAGAACTACTTGGCATGTTCTCCTTGCAAAGCAGAAGTTACAATAACTGTATCTACTCTAACTTTCATTATGAGAGTTTAGAAACTTTTATTAGTTTAACTGAGATTCTAACGGAACTCCAGAGGTGCAAAAGCCCCTGCTTAGGCTATATATCTCTGACCGCACACAAACAGAAATTTTAGGGGGTTTTTTTCCTTTGGGATGACAGCGTTCAGAAACTCACTGATAGCTTTTGCTTTGGAACCCACAAAAACCCGAACCAGTTCTGAAGTTCCTTAGCTGCAGAACATGTGTGAGGATGCACAGACAAATGTCATTCTGCTTACGTGGTTGGTCATGACAGTAGTGCAAGGGCAGCTTTTGAACACATTTACCTGTACCTTGAAATCTAGCTCTGTATAAGAAAAAAGAATTCTATAAAACATGTGCCAGAAGGTTCCAAAATGTACCTGAACATAAATACAAAGAAGGTTGAATGTGTCGTTTTGTACTTTAGAGTCACTAAATGCTATCCCTGTGAAGATACTGTACCTTTGTGCTTCAATCCAGGTAAGCTCATGGAACAGAATTTTAAATAGGCAGGGAACTCAGAGGCAGGAATAACGTAGAAGATTTGCTTAACAGGAATTTAATTTGTTTTAAAAGCATAAATCTAAGCCAAAATGTACATAGCACCTACCTGAGTGATACTCCAAGACTGAACAATTCAGATTCAAACTCAGTACAGGTGCCATAGGGTGAGGAAATTTTTCCAGGCTGAGGGTCACAATCTTATCTGGTCAACCTTTTGAGGGCCATGTGGCAGTGGTAGATGAGATGAAGAAGAGTTTGGATTTGATATCCTACTTTATCACTACCCTAAGGAGTCTCAAAGCAGCTAACAATATCCTTTCCCTTCCTCCTCCACAACAAACACTCTGTGAGGTGAGTGAGGCTGAGAGACTTCAAGGAAGTGTCACTGGCCCAAGGTCACCCAGCAGCTGCATGTGGAGGAGAGGAGACGCAAACCCGGTTCCCCAGATTACAAGTCCACTGCTCCCAACCACTGCACCACACTGGCTCTCAGTGAGAGGCAGAAGTAAGCAAATAACAACAACAACAACAACAACAACAACAACAACAACAACAACAACAACAACAAATTTATTATTTATACCCAGCCCATCTGACTGGGTTTCCCCAGCCACTTTGGGCAGCTCCCAACAGAATATTAAAAACATGATCAAACATCAAGCATTAAAAACTTCCCTAAACAAATCAGTGGATAGGACTTTTACCTTTGTACACACCCCTCTCCATCTTCTGTCTAGGTCCGTGGTTCCCAACGTGGGGCACCCACCCCACTGGGGGCAATTTGATTTTTAAGGGGGCAATTTGAGAATGAGTTACAGTTAATGGCCTTTTAGGCTTCCTCCACATTTTGAATAACAAGAATTATATGTCACGGGGGGCGGGGTCAGTATTTTAGATATGCTTAGGTGGGGCATGGCCCCAAAACCACTGATCTAGGCAAACAAGTAACATTATCAGAATTCAAGGACACATTCTAGCCAGGAGAATGGGGTGCAAAGCAGAGCCAATGAGAGGTGTGGCCTGATGAGGGAAGGTCTGGCCTGGGATGTGGTCCAAGGACCAGCTAGAGAGTCCTGTAAGTTCACCTTTCACACACACACACGGTGAAAACAGGGCTGGCCAAATGTATTTTGTTGCCTGAGGCAGAACAGCAAATGGGGCCACTACCCACAAAAGCCAAGTTGCACAGTATCTAAGGCCAGACGAGTAATTTTGGCAACTGGTGACGGAAGGGCAATAGCCTTCACCTCTTGTCGCCCCCCCCCCCCAACAATTAGTATTCAAAGACATGTTGTCTCTGATCATGGAGGTAGCTGATGGCAGTCATGACTAGTAGTCAGTTGTCATCACTACATTTTGGGATACTGAATTCCATAATTTAGGTTTACACCATATGTAGTATTTCCTTGTTCTAGGGAGAAAAAAATTATCCCTGTCCTCTTTCTCACCATGCATAATTTTAAGCACCTCTATCATATCCTGCCCCCCTCACATTTTTAAACTAAAAGGCCCCAGACGTTGCTGAGAGGGGAAAGTGTCTAATTAAGACTAGCGTGGTCCTTATTTGTTCAGTACATGGTGGAAACACACCTGCTCCTGTTAAACAGAACTGCTGTGGCTTATGGAGGAGGAGAGAAGGTTTCTTTTTTAAAGTCATCAATCTCAATTTTAAGCACAGTAAAAGCCCAATTATATCCTAGAAGAGCAGCAACAGATAGTATATGCTAATTCAGTACCGTTGCAGCCAATTACACAAACTTCACAATATTTTTAAAACAATCAAATCTGTTCCTAATTAGCATGCAGTGGCAGTTTTATTTTTTATTTTTTTTAAACTCAATTAAATTAAGATATCTGTAGTGTGACCAAATTTTAAATAAACTTATCTGCAGAAGTGACAACTGCGTGTTTGCAACACGAACCTACCATCTACCAGACATGGGCAGGTGACAACAGGGGCAATTACATAGCAGTGGAGAAGAACTAGGAATTTGCATAGGAATCATGACAAAAGTGTGGAATATAGGCTCTGTTTTACACCATATCTCCTGAAAATTCCAGATTAAGAAGCATGTACATACTTCTTGTTAACTAGAATCATAGAATCATAGAATCATAGAATCATAGAGTTGGAAGAGACCACAAGGGCCATCGAGTCCAACCCCCTGCCAAGCAGGAAACACCATCAGAGCACTCCTGACATATGGTTGTCAAGCCTCTGCTTAAAGACCTCCAAAGTAGGAGACTCCACCACACTCCTTGGCAGCAAATTCCACTGTCAAACAGCTCTTACTGTCAGGAAGTTCTTCCTAATGCTTAGGTGGAATCTTCTTTCTTGTAGTTTGGATCCATTGCTCCGTGTCCGCTTCTCTGGAGCAGCAGAAAACAACCTTTCTCCCTCCTCTATGTGACATCCTTTTATATATTTGAACATGGCTATCATATCACCCCTTAACCTCCTCTTCTCCAGGCTAAACATGCCCAGCTCCCTTAGCCGTTCCTCATAAGGCATCGTTTCCAGACCTTTGACCATTTTGGTTGCCCTCCTCTGGACACGTTCCAGTTTGTCAGTGTCCTTCTTGAACTGTGGTGCCCAGAACTGGACACAGTACTCCAGGTGAGGTCTGACCAGAGCAGAATACAGTGGCACTATTACTTCTTTTGATCTAGATGCTATACTCCTATTGATGCAGCCCAGAATTGCATTGGCTTTTTTAGCTGCCGCGTCACACTGTTGGCTCATGTCAAGTTTGTGGTCAACCAAGACTCCTAGATCCTTTTCACATGTACTGCTCTCAAGCCAGGTGTCCCCCATCTTGTATTTGTGCCTCTCATTTTTTTTGCCCAAGTGCAATACTTTACATTTCTCCCTGTTAAAATTCATCTTGTTTGTTTTTGCCCAGTTCTCTAATCTGTCAAGGTCGTTTTGAAGTGTGATCCTGTCCTCTGGGGTGTTAGCCACCCCTCCCAGTTTGGTGTCATCTGCAAATTTGATCAGGATGCCCTTGAGTCCATCATCCAAGTCGTTGATAAAGATGTTGAATAAGACCGGGCCCAAGACAGAACCCTGTGGCACCCCACTAGTCACTCTTCTCCAGGATGAAGAGGAACCATTGATGAGCACCCTTTGGGTTCGGTCAGTCAGCCAGTTACAAATCCACTGAGTGGTAGCATAGTCAAGACCGCATTTTACCAGCTTCTTTACAAGAATATCATGGGGCACCTTGTTGAATGCCTTGCTGAAATCAAGGTAGGCTACATCCACTGCGTTCCCTTCATCTACCAGGCTTGTGCTGATGCAGAGTTATACATGCTGTTACGTACTGTTATTTCTGTTGTCTGGTCTTTGACCATAATAATGACTGATTGATTCATTGATTGATTGATGGTTCATTGGTCCTCTCTCTCCTCTTGTGCTCTTATTAGCTATTATGGCTTAGTGCTTTGATGGTGAACGAAGCACAGTCATTGGTCAGGGGTGATTTAAGTCATTGTAAGGGAAACAGATATGCCTAAAACTAATCTGCTCTCATATAAGATGGTTGCTTGATTGTTGCGGGTCCCTGTAAGAAGGAAAGGGGAATTAGAAGTAGACATTGAGATGTAGTCAGCTTCTGGTTAAAGACTGGAATGTTCTGAGATCAATAACAAAAGTCATAGATTCGAGAAGCAAGTTGGAAATGGAACAACGGAGTACATGGACATTAGATCTGATCTAGTAGGTGTCTTCTTATGCTCTTACACATGCATATCACAGGGCCTCTTCACATATTATGTGCTGGTACTCTCAAGTGAACCACCCCAGCTCCCCATATGTAATGCAAGCATTTGTCAACCCTTTTGTTGCAGTCATATATTGCATGCATGTAAATACACATTGACACGGGTGGCGCTGTGGGTTAAACCACAGAGCCTAGGACTTACTGATCAGAAGGTCAGCGGTTCGAATCCCCGTGATGGGGTGAGCTCCCATTGCTTGGTCCCTGCTCCTGCCAACCTAGCAGTTCGAAAGCACCTCAAAGTGCAAGTAGATAAATAGGTACCGCTCAGGTGGGAAGGTAAATGGCGTTTCCTTGCACTGCTCTGGTTCGCCAGAAGCGGCTTAGTCATGCTGGCCACATGACCCGGAAGCTGTATGCCGGCTCCCTTGGCCAATAAAGCAAGATGAGCGTACCTTTAAATACACATTGCTGTATCCTGAAGCCCATTTTCCTCTTTTCAGCCCTGCTAAAACGTCATTCTTTCTGTTGCTCTGCTCTACCTACTCATTCTGGGCTTGTCCACACTTCTGCTTTTCCCATGCCTGGAAAGCACAGGTCTGAGCAGTTTTGGCTTTGCCCTGCCACTTTCCCCCAGAAAACCTGCACTTTAATGATAAATCGGAACAAATGGCTATCTTCAGAAAACCCAACTGGAAAGCAATGGGGCAAACGGAGGTGTGGGAAAGCCCTCATTCTCTTCCATGTGTGACTTCCACTTCTGCCTCTTCCTGTTGTTTTTCATGATCTCCACGTGCAGAAACAGCACTCATTCCCCCTTGTCCATTTACTTCTAACAACCCTGCCTTATTTTCTCAATTCTATACTTCCCCTTATGCTTTGTTACCTTCTCCAGTACTAACAAGCTCCCTGCAGTGCGCCATCTTTTCTTCTTGCCCTCTGGTGCAAATTCTATGCAGGGTCAGATCTAAATGAAATCCAAGAACATAACGCAACACCAGCGCAAAGGAACTCCAGCTAAATACCATCTGTGTGCTCATGTAAGAGCCTTCTAAAGACTGTAATTTGGGTTAGCATCCAAAAATAAAAGGCTATTCTTTTTCCTGGAAGTATTTTGTTAATCCTTCTCAAAAAAAAAAAAAGTGTTTCTGTTTTATTTATTGTTCAGTTTTGGCAACCAACGTGTACCAGGAAGGTAATTTGCTCTAAAATTACAACAAATAATCCCAGGCTTTTACAAATTACCCACAACTTAATTCTGTCCATTGCACAGCATCAATAACAAAATTGATTATTACTGTTTTAGATCTTGATCCCTTGCATCATTAGATGTGAGATCTGCTTACAGCTGATATATTAGTATTGGTTTAGGGATAGGGAGGGATATGTTTCAGTGCAGGAGATGTACTAAGATTGTTATGTACTGAAGTTCTCACCCTGGGCCAGCAGGGGGATGGGATACTGTAGATAGTTATGCAAATAAGTGATCAAAAGTGACGTTCAGTGATTGGATAGTTTTAGAAAATTGTTACAGTTATGTTGTACTGGAGCTCTATATAAGCAGGCTGACTGATCCCTTCAGTTTAGTTTAGTTCTGTTCTGTTCTCTGAATAAACAAGAGCTGTTTGAAGAATCGCTGTGTCGTCTGATATGTTCACCCACAACTTAACAAAGATGACCCTATATCCCCAACAGGCTTCTTCAGGTTCCAATGTATTTTCTGATGCAACATATGAGCTTGTATGGAGCTTCTTGGGCACAGAAGATGTTTGGAGCAAGCAGCAGTGTGGTGTGCTGGAGGTGGTTGCCTCCTGGCAGGTGTATTGCTGTGACCTACTGAGTTGAAGAGGGGGCTAGGGTGGCAAGGAGGGAAGCGCAGGGCTAACACACCAGCAGGGCCAATCTGAACCACCCTCCCTGTTGCCTTGCCACTCCCCCTCTGGGTAACTAGCAGCAACTCACTTGCTGGGAGGTTCTGTAAGCATCTTCACCCTACCACATCATCCACTACTGATTGGAGATCTTCCCACCCCTTCTTCTAGGGCATGAGGAATTACCAGGGGCAAAACAATATACCAGACCTTGGAGGACAGAGTAGATAGTATGCAGCTAGAAGGACAAACGCTATGGCTTTTTAAGTAAGTTTCTGTGTATGTATTCACAAATAAAAAGTCACTAGGGGCGCATCCATACCGTACATAGCTTCCCGCAAAGAATCCTGCAAACTGTGGGTTTGGGGGGAATTGTAGGACGCTGGCAATTGCAAAGAGTAAAATATAGTTCCCAATATTCTTTGTTGGAAGCTATGTGCTTTAAATGGATGTTGTGGGTGCCTTGGGTCACAAGGCTGGCATTACCTTCTAGTGAATAGCTGTAATGGGGGGAGGGGGACACCAGGCAAACTTAACCATGAGTAAGGAGTCTCAGCCTTGCTGTCTACGTGACTCATCCAGAGGAGTGCTGCATCTGCTGCAAACAAGAGCATATGACACAAGATCAGGTTAAGTTAGCAGCAGGAGCCTGACTTTCCTGCTGAGAAAGGATCTATTTTAGCCGTGTTCAGGGAGCCAAATGGAGCAGTCAAAACAGATACAATGCCTCCTTCATCTGTATTTGGCAAAAGGGAGGTTTGGGATATTATTAGCTTCCGAAGATCCCCGCTGATGGAGAATTACCTCATTACTTTATATGCAGCACGTATAACCCTGCTTGGTTTCTCTGGGATCAGAATTCCTCCCTTGGATCAGATGTGAAGCACTTGCATGTGTGTGCCCCTTTTTGCCAAAAGCACATGTGTCGCGACATGTGAACCAAAAATGCAAAAGGTTGCTAGTGAGCCAGGTTCCACAGCTGGAGATGGACAGGTGCAAGGACACATGCTCTGAATCAGGGGTCAGCAACCTTTTTCAGCCATGGGCCGGTCCACCGTCCCTCAGACCATGTGGTGGGCCAGACTAAAAAAGGAACAAATTCTTCATCCCACAAATAACCCAGAGATGCATTTTAAATAAAAGGACACATTCTACTCATGTAAAAACACGCTGATTCCCAGACAGTCCGCGGGGCAGATTGAGAAGGTGATTGGACTGCATCTGGCCCCCGGACCTTAGGTTGCCTACCCCTTCTCTAAATCCATTTTTAAGACTCTACTGCCCTCAGCTCAGAAGGCCAGACAGTGAAGACACAATGAGGTCATTTTCCCCTGCTGCACCTCAAGCTTCATTTGCAAGGGGTTGTTCACATCAGAGAAAAGGGCGGAGATGCGTTCACCTGATGTGCATGACCACCCCCACCCCACCCAATGTTATTTGTGCATGCACAGTAATCTGTGCATAGGCAGCTGCCTCCTCAAATGTTCACATTACTGCTTGCTCCACATCTAGATTTCTGGTTGGATTGAAGCTGGATTGGGGAGGGGGGGAGAGATGCAACAAACAGCTGTATTTGTCAAGAAATTACAGGGTCGTTATGGATCCTGGCGCATGCATGAATGCAGCTTCAAAAACTAGTTTGTGGAATGCATTGGATGAAGAGTAAGCAGCAATATGAATATACTTCTGCAAACCTTGAGGTTCCCCAAAGCCTGTTGATATAGCTGGTATCTGTATGAGATTTGAAATAGTGTTTTTTTAAAAACCCATCTAATTGTTTTGATTGTTTTTATATATGCAACTGTTTTAACAGTTGTTATATGTGCAATTGTTTTATACTGCGTTGCGAAATCACTTCAAGATGCCTCGTGGGAAGTGATTCATAAACGAATAAACAACAACACCTTTAAGACACCAGGTTGAGCTATGGGCATGATCCAGTAAGGCACTCTTGAGATAACACTGATTTCATTGCAGACTGAAGCACACACCCTTTTAACATACTGGCACACTGAAATCGATTGGACTTTAAAGTGCTAAAGTCTGGCTGGGTTCTACCATGTGTTTACTGTGTGCGGCTGTTCAATATCTGTAGCCTTCAAAATCTCTGATACATTTTTAGCTGAGCCAGAGCTAAAAGATTATGCTCCTGCCAGCCAATCTGGGAGAAGCTGGAGCTTTAACAGACCTGGCTTTGTTCGAGCCAAATTACTGTTTTGTACAGTCATTTCTTCTGCAGCTTTTAAGCACAATGGAAACTGTTACGGTTGTTTTAGTGATTGGTGGAGTAAACCGTTTTGTATGTAGCAGCACCCGGTCAGTGAAACAAGCCATTGTTTTGCATTTGGCGCCATGTTCCAGTTGCTCCGCTAGATGTCAGCACAGAGCACAGATCCACAGCCTGGATTTGATTAACAGCTTCTTAATTCGCTCCACACTTTCTTGTGGCTGCTGACACATGCAGGACCGCTGTTCTCCTTTACCCTCTTCTGACTCCGGCTATGTTGAAGCCCAATTTATAACTCAGGTGCCTTCTGTGTGTCACTGGAGAAATGACAGTGGTGCTCTCTTGACAAGGTTCCTAGAACAAGAGATCTGCATGGCTGATTGACTCTGCAGTGGAGAGTAGAGTTAAATGTCTGCGGAATTCTCCAGTACACACTGGCTGCTAGGATACCGAAGAACTCCAGGTCAATAAACCACTGCTAGTAGCTCACAATCAACATTAATAATTTAGGTCTCGGCTATGCTTGCAGCCATTTTATCACCTTGCATTCTTCTAATGCCATGACTCTCTGGAAATGCCCCAGAATGCACCTCTCATTCAACACACAGTCTCCATTTTTCAAGCTCCTCAGATGTCTACAGTGACTAATCCCCTACCCTAACCTTATGGGTCATTTAAGGGCATGCAGACATGGATTTCACACACACACACACACACACACACACACACACACAGTTGAGCAGCTGCTTTAAAATGATTGTTGGTGTGAGGTGACCAAATGCTAGCTATGTTGGCAGACCTTGCAGCTTGGGTGAATTAGATTGGAATAATCACTTGCAGCTTACAGAGTTCAAAGGCTGTATTCATGCAGGAACTATTTATTTATTGGTTGGATGGAGATGAGAGAGAGCAGGCAACTTGTCTCAACAAGTTGGAAAAGACCAATAAACAAAATGGCTCAGTTTTTAGAGGTGGAGTTAATTTAGAGAGCTACAAACAAGTGCTAGCTGGATTGATAAGCAAACAATGCCCTCTGGTGGTTTAAAGTTACACATGCATTACTTATGAACTCAAGAGAAGGAAATTTATTTGCTTTTCTCCAACAAGCTATCCTTTCAGCACTTCTTTCAGGCCAGCATCCTCAAATGTTAAGTTTGGCATTGAGGGCAGGACCTATCCTTTGATCTTCTTCTGAGGTCCTCTTATGGGTCCCATTTGAGGGAGTTTGGAGGGCAGCAACAAGGAAGAGGGTCTTTACTCTTGTGGCTCCCCACTTGTTGAATGCTTTCCCCAGTGAGGTCTACCTGGCACCATCATTACCATCCTTTCAGCTTATCTCTCCCCCCAGGTATATGATGGATCACGGTAAATGTTCTGCTGTCTACGGCTGGGTCTTTTTATGGGTCATTATAAGTGTTGATTGTAAGGTATTGTTTCTGTTTTTATGCTGTACCTTTGGCTCTGAATCTTAGAAAGACTTAGACGCTGAATCTAAGCCATTTAGAGACCTTTTTTGTAGTAAGTGGCTAATAATTCAAATAAATTAATGGACCAAACCACAAAAAACACCTGCTATTCAGGAAGAGCATATCTGGGATAGCTCAGCAGGTCAAGCATGAGACTCTTAATCTCAGGGTCATGAGATTAAGAGATTAAGATTGAGTCCCATATTGAGCAAAAGATTCCTGCATTGCAAGACTAGAACCACTAGATGCCCCTTGTGGTCCCCTCCAACTCTACAATTCTGTGATTCTATGATTTAAAGTAAGGGGATAAATGTGAAGGAAAGTGTGTGCATTTGTGAGAGAGAAGGGGGGGGGGAGAAAGAACAGTCCCATTCCTTTTCTGAATTCCCAGGGGTCGAGGGAGCTGGTTTTTTTGCCAGCTATCTGACAAAATGCTTTGCATTCTAAAGGTCAGGTCTGGGATGACACCCAGGAGTAGCTACTAGGAGCATGTCATCCCTCTTTCTTTCTGCTCATGCCTGGGTGCCCAAGCCTGTCCTTCCTCCCCTATAACTGACATCCCAGCTCTTCCAGACACAGGAGAGACACTGCAAGAGTCCTAGTGTGAGCTGTCAACTTGAAAACAGTGCAAGTGACGCTGGGAGTGTATTGATGTGTATTAGCCCTTTTTACTCAAGGCCAGGCTGTACTTTTCACTCGGGGGACCCTCCCTTCCAGTAAGAATGTGATGTACAATGAAGAAGAAGCTTCACAACCCTGTGTTGTTATTTCGCACACACACACCCCACACCAAATATCCTTTTGTTCAGTACTTGGGGAAAGGCACTGTCAGTATGGCGTGCACAGTGAGAGCCGAGCGAGCAGAGATATATTTCTTAATACTACCAAGCAGTCTCCTCTGGAATGTGAGGGGGCTTTCCCCTCCCCTTCCAAGAGACCTCTCTACCCGCTTTCCAGCAGGCTATAATTCATGCAAGGAAACACCCGGAATTATTTAACTCTTTGCATTTCCGTGAGGGAATCCATTTTCCCCAGTGACCTGCTTTGACAATTCATCTATTAGCAGGTGTGAATCTGTCCCCAGCTTCCTCTCCTTTTCTTCCTCCCAGAAGCCCAAGGGAGCCACTGATCACTCTCTTAGCAGGAGGAAATGTGCTATCAGAGGCAAGGAGGCAGCAATAGACTCCTCCGGAAAATAAGGAATGTTTTGTTAAGGTTTCCCTCCCCCACCCCACCCTATCCACCCCTTTTAAACCAACAAAATGGTAAAACTTATATAAGTACAGGGGGTTGGGTGCCCTGACTGAAAAGCAAGGAAGGGCTTTTGCTTTTTGAGTGTGCTTCCTTTAACATGCTTGGGTGGAGCGCATGTTTTGATGGCATGGACTCAGGAAACCACCAGAATTTCACAAGAGGTTCAGGTTAGCAGACCCTGTTCAGGCTGCTTTTCATCCAGATTCGAGGCATTACTGAATGCGTTGGGAAAGAGATGGTTGGAGCACAAGCACTCGGTAGCGTCATTACGGACATTATGGGACTGGCTCCTGTGCCCTTAATAATACAGGTACAGAGTTGTAGTTTTAGGTCATTAGGACCATTAGGGCCATTGCTCTGTGATACAACACCTGTGCTCTAAGTTCCACACTGGTTGCTGATTTGTTACCAGACCAAGTTCAAGGTGCTGCTGTTAGTATCAGTTTACTTGCAAGATTTACCCCATGTGTGGCCATTCAGGTAGGTTTCTTCACTGCACTCTTTTCATTGCCTGCTAAAAGCATTTTTTGTTTAGACAAGCCTGGGGACGCGGGTAGCGCTGTGGGTTAAACCGCAGAGCCTAGGACTTGCTGATCAGAAGGTCGGCGGTTCAAATCTCCGCGACGAGGTGAGCTCCCGTTGCTCGGCCCCTGCTCCTGCCAACCTAGCAGTTCAAAAGCACGTCAAAGTGCAAGTAGATAAATAGGTACCGCCCTGGCGGAAAGGTAAACGGTGTTTCCGTGCGCTGCTCTGGTTTGCCAGAAGCGGCTTAGTCATGCTGGCCACATGACCCAGAAGCTGTCTGCGGACAAACGCCGGCTCCCTCGGCCTATAGAGCATGATGAGTGTGCAACCCCAGAATTGTCCGCGACTGGACCTAACGTTCAGGGGTACCTTTACCTTTTACTTAGATGTATAAAAAGTTGATTTGAGTTTTCAGTCTGTTGCGACTTTAACTTTTTCAAAGTCTTAAATTGTTGTTAATTCTTCTTACTTATCATTTGATGGTATAAATTTTATGAAATAAATGAATTAAGTGCATGCTTTGCATGCAAAGGATCATCAATTTAATCCCCAACATTTCTAGGTAGGGCTAGGAATCTCCCATCTTAACCTCTGGAGACCACTGTCAATCACCGTCAACAGTGCTGAGCTAGATAGACCAATGACCTCATTTTTTCTTATAATGACTTGGTCTAGGTCAGTTTCCTATGTAATTCTGTGAAATATTTCAAGCTCAGCTTCCTCCCTCACAGAGCTGAATGGTTTTTAAGTGAGGTGAGTGTACCTCACTCGCCAAGATTTCTAGATCACGGGCTCATAACTAACATATTTTCCAGCCATTCCTAGTTTGCTGAGGGCCTATTTCTATATTTAGGCCTCATCAACCAATAAGGAAGCAGGAAGTGCCAGCCAATCCGGACCTGTCAAAGAGACCAGAAAGAAAATGTTCAGAAATTAAAGGAAATTTTCCTCTGTGTAGGGGCCTTATGCTGTGTTATTTATTTTAGAAATTCCTTTCAACAGAAATCCCCAGGGCAGCTTGCATAAATGGAAATTTGATAACAACTGAAATATATGTAAAACACATCAACTCTATGAGAAGGAGGGGGCGAGTTTCTTGTAAGATAAATTTCTGTGCAGTGGCCTTATTTTACCAGTTTCAGTGTAGCTGAGGTTACGGTACTTCCTTTGCCTGTAACCTCATA
Source organism: Podarcis bocagei (assembly GCF_964188305.1). Classification (NCBI taxonomy): domain Eukaryota; kingdom Metazoa; phylum Chordata; class Lepidosauria; order Squamata; family Lacertidae; genus Podarcis; species Podarcis bocagei. Next base: position 65,479,236 of record NC_138126.1, read on the forward strand.
AGCACAGACTCAAAAAAAAAAAAAGTCTGGCACATGCTCAGTGAGCACATGACAGGGGAATGGCCAACCATGCTCCTGATGTCAGTTCAGTTGAAGCGTACATACAACTGTTTATAGAGCTTTCAAGCACAGGAATCCTGAATGCGCAGGTTTCTGGATCATATGTGTATTTGCACATTCAGTGGAATATAGTGATGCCAGGAGACTCATGGCCACAGCAGCATGTCAATATCAGCAGCTGACATTTAAAGCATATAGCTTTCCCCCAAAGAACCCTGGGAACTGTAGTTCACCCTTCACAGAGCTACCATTACCTGTCCCCAGGATTCTGCGGTGGAGTCTGTTATGTACTGAAGTTCTCACCCTGGGCCAGCAGGGGGATACTGTAGATAGTTATGCAAATAAGGAATTGAAAGTGACTTTCAGTGATTGGATAGTTTTAGAAAATTGTTACAGTTACGTTGTACTGGAGCTCTATATAAGCAGGCTGACTGAACCCTTCAGTTCAGTTCTGTTCTGGCCTGTGAATAAACAAGAGCTGTTTGAAGAATCGCTGTGTTGTCTGATATGTTCACCCACAACTTAACAGAGTCCATGTGCTTAAATGTATGGTGTGCATGCAGCCATGGTTTGGCTCAGCCCTCAAACTTTCATGGACTTTTTGAGGCTTTTTGTGTGAAGTGTGCTATAGTAGCATCAAAGCGTTTCCTAAAAGGCTGCACTGTCTCCAATCACACTGTATTTTACTTCTCATGCCACCTATGTACTAACCATTCCTCACCCCAAGAACTGAGAGACACTTCCACTGGTCTGCTGCATTGACATGAGGGTTGTGTGGCCCTTTGTGACATCTTTTTGGGGGTTTTTTTGTTGTTGTTTTTTTTGGTACACAAAATATATTTCACTAACCTTAGTGTAAATCTGTATGCACATTTTGTTCCAGAAGAGGAAGTTTGGGTCCCTTTTTTATATATATAAATAACCCCTTTCACTGTAGGCAGCAATAATAGGGCCTGATTTTTTTTAGAAACCCTGTTTAGCTTAGTGGGACTTACTTCTGAGTAAACATGCATTGCACTCCACATGATGTAGTTATTCACCTCAAGTTTCTCTCTTCTAGGTTAAATTTTAGAAGATTCTATCCATCTCTCTTTTTTTTTCTTATAATGACTTTTCCTTCATTATTCCAATTTGTCTTTTTCTCCTAATCCCCATTTGTCTTTACCTGAGGTTTTTTATATATATACAGAAAGAAAGCTTATTATTTCATGTGTTGCCAAAGAAGAACAATAGTCAGAAGAACGCAATATTATTTATGACTTCCAAAATCTTATGCTAACACCATCCTTTATTAAAAAAAAAAAAGTGTGTCCAAATGAATTGAGGCCAAGCGTGTATATAAATACCTGTTGGCAGGTTGGATTAATGTGGAATGTAGGCCAAAGGCACAGAGAAAGCAGAAACTTCCTAATTAAGGCTACAATCCTAAAGCACATTTACCTGGAAGTAAGCCTTAATGAACACAGTGGGTGGCACTGCATCTGAGAGAACCTGGAAAATAAGTGAGAAGGTCCAGTGATCACCATCCTTACCTAGGAAAATGGAGATAAGCGGGGTGGAGGCGGTTGAGAAGAGACAATGGCATTAATGGTGCAACCCCACTTAAATGGGTACAGAAGTGAAGCCTAAAATAGTGTGTGGGTTTTTCGTTTTTAAATTCTGTTGTTACATGCCACCCCAGTCTTGGCTGGCTCTTTTGTGGGCTATAGCAAGTATCAGAGATGATCACTGTACAGCCAGCCAGAAGCTTCTGCTCAGGTAAGATCACAGGCTACAGTGTGAACCTTCCGACATGAAATGCAGGATTCTGGCAAGCTGCACTTCTCTGCCAATTCCATCTTTCTTTATTACAGTACAATAATAATTCTTTGTCCAAAACCAAGCTGGGTACCAGAAATGTAGAGGTAGCTACCGCTCCACAGTTGTTCAATTGATTTTTCAGTCAGATTATTATTATTTTTTATTTTTACAAATACAAATGTCATACAGAGCTCCAAATCATAATTATTGGCATTCTTCATCAGTAACAGTAATTGAACAACAAACTCAGCAAGCTGTGGTAAGGCTCCTGTAAACGGTTTAATGGTTTATTATGACTCCAGGCTGCCAATCTATCTCTTTCTCTTCCTACTTGAGTCACTTTTATGTTTGCAGTCCACATGTAATGTGTTCTCCTTTTTTTTTTTGAAAACATATTTCCCCCCTCCTTTAACAAGCCTCCAAACCAGCAGGAACATGCTGCAAATGAGATACAGCATCTCAGTGTGGCCGTCCTAGGAAACACATATTCAATAAATATGCAAATCAATTCAGATATACATCTCTCCTCAGGTGGGAGAAGTTGTGTGAACACAGTCAAGTTTTAAATTGACTTTGCTGTTAAAAAGAATAACACTTTTTTAAAAAATGAGTTTAAGATGCATATGAGAGGAAATTAAGAACATAGGAATAGCCTGCTGGATTAGGCCAATGGCCTATCTAATCCAGCATCCTGATCTCACAGTGGCCAACCGGATGTCTGTGGGAAACCCAAAAGCAGTGCTAAGATGTATAAGACTGAATCAGGTAAATGCTGGAGATGCAAAGAGGTTGAGGGAACATTCTTTCACATGTGGTGGACTTGTAAAAGGGTAAAAGAGTACTGGGAAATAATCCACAATTAACTGAAAACAATGTTTAAAAGTACTCCCCCCCCAAAAAAAAAAACCAGAGTCCTTTTGGTTGGGGATAATTCAGACTGAAATTCCCAGGTGTCAAAAAAGGTTATTTATGTATGCTACAACTGCGGCTCGTGTTTTGCTAGCCCAAAAATGGAAAACGAGCAACGTCCTAACTAAAGAATGGCAACTTAAACTGACAGAATATGCGCAGCTTGCAGACTTAACATATAGAATAAGAGAATAAGAAGAACATACGCTTAGAGAGGATTGGAAAACATTTATTGAATATATGGGGGGTGTTAAGTTGTGGGTGAACATATCAGACGACACAGTGATTCTTCAAACAGCTCTTGTTTATTCAGAGAACAGAACAGAACTGAACTGAAGGACTCAGTCAGCCTGCTTATACAGAGCTCCAGTACAACGTTACTGTAGCAACTTTCTAAAACTATCCAATCACTGAACGTCACTTTCGATCCTTCATTTGCATAACTATCTACAGTATCCCCCTGCTGGCCCAGGGTGAGAACTTCAGTACATAACAGGGGGGAATTGTGTACACCGGAAAATGTTGGCAGCATTAAGATAAATTCAACACAACAATATAAATAAGTTTTGATGAATGCAATTGTGGAATGCTGAATGGTTTAGTTTTTTAAAAATATGCAGGGATTTATGAGATGCAAAATGAACCATGGAAAGAGAAGAAGGGAAGTCATTGATATTTTAAGGATGTTTAAATGAGTATCTTAAATTGTAAAACAGAAAAATTAATAAAATTAAATTTATATATAAAAGAAACCAAAAATCAGAACCCACATACAAGACACGTACACAACCCCCCTGTGGTTTACAGCAACTGGTATTCAGAAGCATTAGTGCCTCCTACCATGAAGGGAGAACATAGCCTTATCCTCCAAAAATTTGTCCAGTCCCCTTTTTAAAGCCATCCAAGGTGGTGGCCATCGCTGCCTTCTGTGGGAGGGATGGAACCAGAGATGTAAAATTTCCAGGAATTTTGAAGCCATGAGGAAAAAACGTTTTCCCCCTGTTTTTTCCTGGGGGGAAATGGAAATTTTGGAAAAATTGAAAAAAAAAGTTCAGGGTGGAGTAGTTTCACAAATTGCGTGAAACGCAGTGTATATAAAAGTATTATGCTTGCAGTAAAACAGGTAACCCTCCCCCTTTCCCCCCAAAAGCAACAAAAAAGCAAGAAACCATCAACATAAAAAATAATCAGATTTGCCCCTTAGCACCAACAGCAAATAAAGTTAAGATCCACCTCAATATTTAAGCTCCATAGAAGGTCTACCCTTTGAGTAGCGCTTTTTAAACAGAAGATGCAACATATACATGCAGTTTATTCTATCTCATTTTCTGAACTACTGCTATCATTCTCCATTTCTTCTTCTTCTTTGTCATTTTTCTCATGGACTTCTGAAAAAAACAGCTTTGGGGGAAAATGGGAAAAACCTGTTTCTCCCTGGGGTTTCCCAGGCCTTCCCATCTCTCCTTGAAGACAGCTGGGGCAAAGTGTAAGGCAAATTTTTTGCATGCCAGGCCCAGAAGTAACCAATATCCAGTTACTGAATAGTATGTTGCACTAAGGCTCAAACTCTGTTTGAAAGGAAAATGTGTGTGTGTGTGTGTGTGTGTGTGTGTGTGTGTGTTTAAAATTGAATTTGTTATTATAAACCGCATGATGGTAAGAGAGATTTCTAAACAGTTTACAATAATATACAACAGTACATTAAAATGATTGATAAAACACAGTTAAAAGCAGGTATTTAAGAGTACTCAAAAGATGATGAAAGTCAGCAGTAGTTAAAAGGAAGTAAATCGCATGCAGCTTCTGTGTTCAGTTGGGCTGGCCCTAACGAAAATGTTTTGAGCAGTTGCCGGAAAGAGTACAGTGAGAGCACCTGCCTGGTGTCAATCGGCAGGGAGCTCCAAAGTGTGGGTGCTGGAAGGCCTGAGGGAAAAAACAAAAGAATGGGGGGAGGGCACAAGTTTTTTTCTGTTTTTTTCCTAAGCCATTTTTTCCAGGAAAATTGGGGGGGGGGGGATAGTGTGTGGAATATGTTCTGGGGCGGGGGGGGAATGGCTTTGGGGGGAAATGGAAAAAAACTGTGGTTTTTTTCTTTTTTTTCAGGGGTTTTCCAGGCCGACCCATTTCTATATGGAACTTTGTGCTGCATGAAGAAGCGATTTCTTTTATCTATCTATCCTGAACAGGCATAGGCAAACTCCGGCCCTCCAGATGTTTGGGACTACAATTCCCATCATCCCTGACCACTGGTCCTGTTAGCTAGGGATGATGGGAATTGTAGTCCCAAACGTCTGGAGGGCCAGAGTTTGCCTATGCCTGATCCTGAATCTTCCAACCTTCAGCTTGACTGCATGTCCGCTGGTTCTGCTGTTATGAGAGAGGGAGGAAAACTCTTCCCCATCCACTTTCTCCATGCCATGCATAATTTTGTAAACTTGTATCGCCGAAGAAATTGCAGAATAAAAATTGAAATATTTGAGAGAAGGGTGAACGAGCGCAGGCTGAAATGTGAAGGTTGTGTTGCAAGAGAAGGGTGGAACGACAGATACATCGGAGCTATTGCTATAACTGTTGAGGAAGCAGGAGGGGCAGAAAGATAAGAGACTTGCTATGCCTCTTGATCAAACCAGTACAAGCTAGTAGAAGGATTGCCATATACGGATGTAAATGTCCCTTTGTTTCCCTTTGCTTCTAAATGTATAATTGTTTGTGCTGTTTTCATATCTGGTGTGCCCGCCCCACCTCAGTAGCTAGTTGAGATTCTGTCACACCAGCTAAATGTTCTGTTTTACTGACAATTGGTAACTGGATTTTATTGGCCATCCAGGCTGAACCCACAGGGTATTGGGTACTGAGCCCCAATATTTTCCAGAAACCATCATGTCACATCTTACTCCAGTGGCGTAGCGTGGGTTGTCAGCACCCGGGGCAAGGCAAGCAATTTGCGCCCCCTAACCCGTGGATTTGCGCCCCCTAACCCTAACCCCCAGATGTTGCGCCCAGTACAGCCGCCCCCCCTGCACCCCCCACGCTACGCCACTGCTAAGGGGACAAGGAACACGCGTGGGGTGGGTGGAGAAGGATGTGGCTAATAATGCAGGAGGGGGGTCTAAGGGGAAAAGGAGCTCGCATGGGGTGGGTGGAGAAGGAGCTTTTCGGAGAGCTGAGCGGGGAGGGGGGAGGGAAAGAGCACTGTTGCTTTAAAGGAGCCAACCGGACAGCAGCCACTTACAGCAGTGTAAGCAGCTCCTTTCCACTCCCGCTTTGCTCCTTCTCTCCCTCTTTGCTGCTTTACACAGCTAATGGTGAATCCCCTGCAACCCAAGTCCTGCTCAGCGGATCAGCTGAGACGCTGGGAGAATTGTAATTTCCCCCTGTCCCTCATCCCGTGCCCTCCTGTCCCCAGCAGCCTTTTAAAAAACTTTTTTACTGATTTTCACTGCGCTCGTGGCTCAGAGCCCTCCTGTTCCCTGCCGTCCCTCTGCAGCCTCATTGCTCCGTTTAGAGAGCGCACGGACCTTTGCAAGCTGAGGCTGCAGCAGCTGTTGCTGGCTACGTGGCGCTTTTTCCGGGTCCCTATGGCTCCCGTCTGTCCCTCCTCGCGTGTAAGCGGCTGCTGCCCGCTTTGCTGGCATGGCTCTCCTTCCCTCCCTCCTCCTCAGCTCCACCCCCTCCTCCTGGCTGTAAAGCAAGCATGAGTGCTCGCTCCACCTCCTCCTCCTCCCGGCTTTGCTGCTGCTGCTGCTGCTGCTGCGCGGCTCTTTTCCTCCACCGACGGCACGCTGCGCCTTGGAGAGGTTCCCGCTTCCTCGAGGGGGGCCGGCCAAACGCGCCCCCCAAAATGTTGACCCCCGGTGCGGCCGGCACCCCTGGCACCCCCCACGCTACGCCACTGTCTTACTCACCTTTCCTCAAAAAGTGACAAATGCTGCAACCATCACTCATAGTGTTGCTTCTTCAGCCCTTTGATCATTTTGGTTGCCCTTTTCTGAAACAAAAAAATTCTGAAGTTCTGTTATGGGGAAGAAAGAGAAAAACAAAACAGAGCCTGTCACTCTGTGCACTAAATACAAATACAAAGGCTAGTTTGCTAATGCAACATGTCTTGGGAGCTGGATGCCTGGCAGCAAACCACTGCTTGAAAAACATCCCGTTGCAGTTGCAGGAAGAAAATGGCCCTTCATTTTCTTACAGATGTATTGAAATGAAAAAAAAGGGAGGGGGAGAGATGGAAGGGCTGTGTTAGAGCATCTGTTTTGCAGATGGGTGAGTCCCTGTCATCTCTAGGAAGGGCTGGAAATATTCCCTGCCTGAATCAGTGTAGACAATATTAAGCTAGGAAATGGTCTGACTCAGTACAAGCAGCTTCCTATCTTCCAAGGAGCTCGGGTGATTTGATGGTGGATCCTCTATAACATACTATTCATAGGCAAGACATAAGGCTCTCAGTGTAAGCAAGGAAAAATATGAAACTGTGATTTTCTCTCCAGCATGGTTTTCTCCAAGAAAACTAGCTGCACAAACTATTTTCCACAGATGCAGGTAAACAACTTTTTAGGGTATTGATCATACAAAATCAATGTGGGTTCTTTCTCTCCCCCTGTCCTTTTTCCCATGACTAGTAGCTAATGCCTTTGCAGTTGTCAGTCACTGGACTGTGATGTGCAGTTCAAACAGCGTAGCTGGGAACAGACAGAACTCTCAGAGATGTGCTCCATCCTTTTCTTCACACACAATCACATAGGTAACCAGTATGTGACTGGACTGAAAAATAATCTACTTTCTAAGGGTGTTCCAATAACCCTATTTGTGCAGATTTCTCGGCAGCAGACTCATTTCCATATTTGCCGGTTGCTTTCCATGTTAATTGTACTCCATTTGAGGGTGAGAAGAAGAAGAAAAATATTCTCCTGGAGATTCCGAACCTGCTAGTGTATATGGCGTGTTGCCGGAGAGAACAGCTAAAACAATGAGCTGTAAGAATTCAACACGCCAATTATACATCTCAAAATTTTAAATCTGGATACACAGATAAGGTAGTTTGAGGAGGTGGGGAGAATAATCCTAACCCAGTGGTGTGCAGTCAGTGGACTAGGGGAACTAGGCTAGCCCTCTAAATGTTCCTCTGGTGTCTCCTTCCCAAAGCCCAGGAAGCTTCTGCCTGGTTCACACACACACGATGTCACCCCCCCCCCCAATTGCCCTCGCAAGCTGGTGCCTCTGGCCCTAACTGTTGCCCTACGAAAAGTTTCACCTCACGACACTGTCCTAACCTGAGGCTGGGTGTATCAAAATGGTGGAAGATGTCAAGCAGTTTCTTCCTTTTTATTCCCCTTTCCGCTACAGTAGCACTGGGCTTGCATCCCAAGGTATCTGGCCCATCTGTAAATTCATGGGGCGTCACGGAGCTGGGAAATGACCGGTGTTCCACTGCTTCCTGTTCAGTGGGTGGCTGAAACAATCAGATATGTGGAGTTCCACCAAGTCAACCTGAGTCGGACTCTCCTAACACTTTCTCCCTGGCTGCTGGTACATGGAAGAAAAGGGTCATATCTGGCCTGTTGTGATAGAGAACAACAAGCTCCCCTCCTAGCATTACAAGGGGACAGCAAGATGTTGCCCCCTCTGCTGCCCCCTCGCCTGCAGCTCTTTGTCAAGCCCTACCTGGGCTTCTTAGCTCTGAAACGCAGAGTGCACTTGACTAGCATTTTAAAACAGAACTATTATCTGGGAGGTATATATGAAGCCATAACAGTGACAAGTTGGTACAGAGCTGGGTGGAGCAAGGAGAAACCTGGACAAGTTATGCACATTTCCACTGTGCCTTGCTAACCGTACATGAGTATGTAGCTCAGTCACTCACAGGCACACACACGCACAAGCTCACCTCTGTCAGACAGCTGTTCTGTTTCTGTATCAGTTCTCTAATAATATATTCCCCTTGCAGTGGAATGCCATTGCCTCTGGCAAGGTATCCCTTTTACTGAGGAGAATGCAAAGCTCAAAAGCCTTTAGGTATGAAAAAGCAAGTATTCTACTGGTGCCTACAGCTAGTTGTGCCTTTGTGCCTTTTCTCAGTCGCTGAAGGTACATATTCCTTAAAGTTTTTGGTCAGTTCAACTCCATTCCATGGCAAGGGTGACTCATTACTGCTCAGCACCAGGCACACATGAATTTAGCATCCTGTAAAACTGTTCCTTTCCTGCCAATTCTCACCTGGTTTTCACAGTTCTGATAAGATTCAATACAGTCTCTGCTGACAGAATAGTTGTATGCTTCTTCACATTCACTCGCTGGATCATTGCCTTATTGTGGTGAGTGGGCTTGCACATTCCTATGATCATTGTGAGCAAAACTGTCGGGAGTCTCATACTCCCAGTAGGGTTACCCAAGGTGGTAAGGTCAAGGGGGAAGTGCTACACAAAGAATGATCCAAGAAGTCCTCAACAGCAGAACAGGTGGAAGATAACAAGCAGTATGTTACAATGGCTGTGAAGGCAGATGAAGGTTGCAGCAGATAAGAATCTACTGGCCATCGTGATAGTCATACCATCGGAACAGAGCCTTACTGCAAAGACTGCATGTTGGTCAGTATGGACTGATCTCCACACATAAAACATATTCACTCACAGGCATCTTCCAAAAACCCATCTCAAACCCAAACCCCAAAAGTCCCATGGCAATTGGCAAATGGTAACTTAATCTCCCCTATTGTTGCTGCCAACACCATGTGCATTTCTCATTATCTGACAAAATAATGGATTGTTAACAATACGGGTATGATGATGATGATGATAAATGACAAAATGTGCATTGTGTAACGCTTTGCTTCTCACAACAGTAAATGCTTGAGCACACACAATAGCACTTTAGTTCAGTAACAGACTGAAATGTGCACAAAACAGACACACACCCAAATTTTGATGCTATGGCTGAGAAATTAATAAAACAGTAAAATCACTGTGACAGAATATATACTAACACTGCTGCCAGCACAAAGCAAGCAGGTGTGTTTGTGTGAAACAGGCAAAGGTAATAATTTGATAATAATTAATAAGGCAAACTACGGCAGAGAAATTAATAAAATAATAAAATCACTCAAGACAGATGAAAGAAGACTGCAACCTGAACTTTCCAGTAACTATGTTAAATGGAAGGTGCAAGGGGCACCAACTAATTCTTATAAGAGCAAGCAAGCAACACTTACTCAAACAGAAATGCATACCATAGCAAGATTAAATCCAAAGGAACAAAGTAAACATGGCAGTTACAGTTTGGAAGAAAATGAGTGGGGTATAAAGAAGAGGCTGGGTTGGAAAGATGTGTGGTAAACAAAATCCTCCAACTCTTTAATGCTGCTGCTCCTCAGAAACAGAACAACATTCACAGAGCAAGAAGACCAAGACCAAGAGAATGTTTTATTTCTGTCAACATCCCTCCCCACAAAGCACTGAGACTGGAGAGCCTGGACAAATCATTCCCTCTTATTATCAGCCTGACCTGTTAGTCACAACACAGCAATCTCCACTCCTTCTCCTCACTCATTTGCTCAGTCCCCGCCCTGGTGTTTTCCATATACAGGAGGTTAAGTTTAGGGACTTTGGTTTCACTTTTTGCAGGTACCTGTTGGCAGCGTTTCTGTTTTGCAGAAACGCAAAACAAGTGCTTTGGCAGGTTCTGCTTTGACTTGAGGCACCTTGTACAGATTGTGCTTTGCCTTGGACAAGCTCAGAAAAGCCTCTGAAGCACCTTGCTTTGGCTCGGGATTTGGGATTCGTCTAAAGCTGCTGGACAACCCTAATAAATACCACTGGCAAGTAAAAGTGGGTGCAACTGAGTGACTTGAGGTAGGGGCAACAGTGCCAGCAGCAAGCAGCAGCATTGCCACAGCTCTGATGGCAGCAGGTTCAGGGTTGGAAAAGAAGTCCTGCTGAGACCCAGTCCTATGACAACCACCAATGCCAGCCCAGATTGCCTGCTAGGTTCCATACTTGCTGGTTTTTTTACATAGTTTCCAAAGGAAGCTGCTTCCTATCAGGTCCGACTCTGAGGTACTCTCTAACCAGAATCCCTGCAGGGCTTGAAGCTAACTGTACCCCCTGATAGGCCATCACCAGAAGTAGTACTTGGGCTATGTCTTGCGCAACTCTGAAGCTCTGCTTGCGCAACAGACCATGGGCATGCAACAAAACTTCTTCTCCCTTTCCTATCCCCTCCAGCCCCACCTCCCTGCAGACCCTTAAAATCAACTCCAGAGACTTGGGGGACCATCCAAAGCAGATTTTGGGGTGTGCAGGTGAGAAAATGGCATTCCTATTGCACAAACAGAATTCTGCTCACATAGTGCTGAATACAATTCCAACTGTAGCTTTCTTCTCCTGTGCTCCTGAGCTTTTGATCTGCACACTCCCCCCAGACAAGGGGGAGATTTCTTGAGTCAAGAGATGTGGACATGCTTAAAATGACAGCAAGGTTGCCCCCCCCCCCCTTTCAGGACAATTGTATTGCAGGAAACTTTGTTTTTCCTTGAACAAATTACATTGTTACTTACTTAGAACCAAAGGCACGGTGTAAAACCATGGGCCAACTATGGTGACATTTCAACAACCCCATTTCCAAATATTCTATTTCATTTATTTAATTAAAAATCCTATCTACACTACCATATGAGCATGTGGGTGGAACTAGATCATGAGAACTCATCATTGGGGCTTTCAAGCCATTTGTTTACCCTCGGCCTTTGTTGCTATTAGCCAGAAACAGCTGTTGGGTGCTATAGTGTATAGAGAAATTCAACTCTTTGAGTATATCACACACAGCAGCAACAGTCTCTGAAGGCTGAGCTATAAATGAAATAATATCCAGCTTTGTTTATTGTGCATGGCCAGGAGACTGATAAAGGATTTGTGTTCCCATACTTAAAGACATCTATTGTTCCAATCTTTTATTATTATCATTATTATTATTCTAGTCCCCAAAACAGGAACGGAAGGAGAGAATGCTTTGTTAAGCTGCCAGAAGACTGCCAAGTCCATGGAATCCAAAAGTCACCACAGAACTCATGGACTGCCCAATAGTGCCAAACCTTTCTGCTTACATCCAGGACTTGGCATCACTGATAGTGCTGTAAAATTTCCAGCAAAACCCTGTGGAAAAAGACCAGCCAACCAACTTGGAGGTCAAACCATGCAACTTATGGTTCTTTTTTAAAAAAAAAAAATCAGAGTTAAGGAGTGATATCCAATTATAGTCATACTCAAAGAAGACCTAGTGAAATTAATACTTATTTCAATGTGTCTACAGTAAGCACCATTAAGTCTGCATCCAACCCAATGAGGCTTAGTTGACACCTTAAGACAAACAAAACTTACGGCATAAGCTTTTGTGGACCAGCATCTACTTCATCAAATGGATTCTGGCCCAGGAAAAACTAGACCTCCCCCACACCCCTTCTAGTATTTGTGAGTTTTGTTTTTAGTCTGTTGTTACCTTGACTTTCCATATGTCACTGATTATTGTTAGTTTTTCTTAGTGATACTTTTATTGTTTTAACTTTTTTTGTAAACTGCTTTGAGGTTTTCTTAAAAACAATCAAGCGGTGTATAAATTTTATGAAATAACTAAAGTAAATAAGTATTCACAGTGCCACAAGACACTCTTTTTTTTCTACAACTGACTAAAATGGCCATCTCTCTGCAAATTGTTTCCAGTTTTAGTTATCCATATATTCAAAGTAAGATGGCATACTTACAAATGTGCAGCAGTTTCAATTTTCTCGGTACATAGTGCATTTTGGGATGCCACCTGTACTGTTAATTGTGAATAATGGCTCGAATAACTTTGTGTACTCCATACACTAACCCCAATCCACAGCATGCTACTACCTTTATTAGGACACCAAACAAAATGTCACAGAGTGGCAATGTTGCAGGCTTCCAAGGATTATTTAATAGATTTGTAAACCACTTTTCAAAAGAAACAAAATCACCAAGAGGTTTACAAATAAGTACCAAAACACAATCAATAAAATAAAACAATAAAAATAAATTATATTGGTTCACAACAATGAACTGGAAAGAATCCCACTTATTTTCTGAGCCAATCTGTCACAAACAGGGAGGGATTTCTGCTAATATATCGTACCATTAGCTCTTCCAGGCCAAAGTCTTCTTCACCAGGTTCCACATTATGTTTTGATATTATTTTAGTGCAATTCTGACAAAATTCAATATTATTTTAGTATAATTCTACCAAAGTCATACTTTTCTACTTTGCATTCAGAATTCACTATCAACCCAGGAGTATGATGGACTCTGAACTCCTCTGGCAAGCACCTAAATAAACTATTTAACTCAACTCAAACAACATATCATACAGAATTCCATTATTCTTTCCCCTGGTGTATTTAAAAAAAAACTGAATCAGCCTGGGCAAGCTGAAACTTGAAGCAGAGGAGGGGTGTGTGGAATGAAGCAACTTAAAACCTTTTTTCTTCAACTCAAAATCCTTCCCAAGCCATTTTTTTATTTTTATATTCTGTGACTGAAAGATATGAGTTCTCTAAATCTTCCCCATTGCCTTCCTCTAAAATATGAAAAAAAGCAGCCTGGGGAGTGTAATTTAATGACTGCAGAAGAAAGAGTTGCCAACTTCTTCTGTCCCAGATGCTGCCTGCCCCAGGACGATTCATGCTTTAAAGAAAATAAATAGAGGAAAGGATCACAGGAAAGCAATGTAATCTGAAGTTTCAGATTTGGCTGTAAGCCAGGGGTAGGCAACTTAAGGCCCAGGGGCCAGATGCGGCCCAATCGCCTTCTAAATCTGGCCCGCGGATGGTCCGGGAATCAGCGTGTTTTTACATGAGTAGAATGTGTCCTTTTATTTAAAATGCATCTCTGGGTTATTTGTGGGGCATAGGAAATCATTCATTCCCCCCCCCCCCAAAAAAAATAGTCTGGCCCCCCACAAGGTCTGAGGGACAGTGGACCGGCCCACGGCTGAAAAAGGTTGCTGACCCCTGTAAGCCAATACCCACTTCTATGGAAGTAAGTCATCGAACACAATGGGCTTTACTCCTGAGTAGACATGTCAAGGACCACAACATTAATCCCTTAAAATCAACTAGCTGGTACAAACATGCACCACCACCACCAAAAATCTGAGTTTTCCTATGCAATTTATGCAAACAGTGGCTGAAAGGCTTAGTCAGGATTACAACAAGGTAATTTGAGGGGTTCCTTTAAATGACATTTGAATGATATGTTTGTGCTTCAGCGCAGCTCCAAATGGCTCAGCACTTCTGATGGATTCACTGAGGTTTTGTGGGGAAGTACATGTCAATGACAGCAAGCCCTCAGTGTTAAAAGCCAAATAGCTTTTGAAAGATCTGATTGCCAAATGCTTCCCTTTTTATTGGCTGTGTGCTTAATCCCATGGATGGCTTCACTGGATGTACAACCATAAGTGAGTTCTGTCCCAGGGGTGAGGTCCATTTGGCGACTTAAGTGCAGTCTCTTGTCGTGATGGATTTTTCCACAAATGTACGTTTTTCAAGTTTGCATGTCTTTTGTCAATACCTCAGCTCTCTGAGGGACAGGACGTCAACTTCCTACACTCTTATGACTGACTGTTACTAAAAACCCGTCTGCAGTGGCTCTCTGAAGCCTGTTTGATGGGGAAAGGTTTCTGACAACTCCTGCCTCTCTAGAGTTCATACCTTGCTGATCCTCTTCTTATTTTATTCCTTCTTCTCGATAACAAAACCTTTTATTCCAGGTAGCACCATTTATCATCACTTCCCCCCGCCCCCTCCCAATGCCCCAGTGTACCAAAAGAGATGTGCAGCAAATAGGTTCCCCATCAGAAAACTCTGGCAAACCAAGTAGTTTAAGAGATTAACATTTTCCCCTCGAGGTCTCGAATCTTGGAGGCGGAAGGCTTGCATTAACTCCATGCCAGCATGAGAAGTAACAAAACCCTTTCTTTTTGAGGGGGCCAGGGAATTAAGCCTATTACAAAATCGTCGGGACTGCTGCTGGCTTATGAGCAGAAAGGCCGTGACATTTCTTCAGTTGGTATGATTTTTTGTTGTATATGTCTTCTGGCAAGGCAAACCTTGCAATTATGCTAGACAAAAAAGGCTAGGCTGAGCATCATTTTGCTCCATTAAAACAAAAACACTCTGGAACGAAGGCAGCGGGCTGCAGGAATCCAACTACGAAAGCATTTTAAGTAGATCCATCAGCATAAAATCAATTGCATTAAAACATACACTCTCACCAGTTTTCTTCAGGCAGTAATTCACTCAAATTTTGTAGTTCTCCATCACTCCAGAACCTTAAATATTCAAAGCACCTTGCCCTGGGTATTCAGATAATATTCAGATAATCAGAACTCCATAACATTGGCAGTATTAATGACTTTAACATTGCCATGCCATGCTTGCCCTTTAATACATGTTTTGGACAAAAAGGGAACGAGTGTTTCTGTCGGGCATTTCACACTGGAAGAATGTGGTGTTAGTTCAATGTATTAGCAATATGGAAATCTAGTCAGGTATGGCTGTGCAGATTCTGAATCCGTATAGATTTAGTAATGGGTGGGTGAGGGCCAATAAACCTGAATCTGAATCCTGACAAGAGGAGGCCATATGGGGTAGGTGGTTCCTCTGTCCAGGAATTAGGTGTACATTCTGCTCTGGGTAGGATTCACTTGAAGGAATGGTTATGTAGCCTGGGACTACTCCTAGATCCAGCATTATCTCAATGAAAAGGAACAAGGTTTTCCAGCTTCAGATGGTATGCCGGCTATGACCATACCCGGATAGGCAATAGCCCTGTCACAGTGGTCCATGCTCTAGTAAACTCCCATTGGGATCATTTTAGTGCATTAGACAGGGAGCTGCCCTTGAAGACTCCTGCAGAATGCTGCTGCCAGAATTTTGACAGGAGCAGCCAGAAGAGATCAATATTACACCAACTTCCAAACACTAATGGCTACCTATTTGCTTCTGAGACCAATTCAAGGTACAACTTGGGGCTAATATATCTGATAATCTTCCTTTCCCTATATCAGTATGCCTGTACTATATGATTGGCGTTCCACTTCACATCCACTTTTAGGGGAGACTCATTCAGTGTTAACATGGAATAAAGCCTTCTTTGTAGCAGAGCACTGTTTGTGGAATACCCTCCTGCTACAGGTATGTGTGATGGGTGCTGACACTGTTGTCATTTTGCTGCCAGCTGCAGATTTACCCATTGACTCAAGCTTTACACATTTTCAACAACAGCTCAGTTTCAAATTTTCAACAACAGCTTAACCTCAAGGTTCAAGCCCCACACTGGGCAAAAGATTCCTGTTTTGCAGGGGGTTGCAGCAGATGACCCTTGTGGTCCCTTCGAACTCTATACAGTCATACTTTGAAAGTCAAACAGAATCTGTTCCGGAAGTCCATTCGACTTCAGAAACGTTCGCCTTCCAAAACGCGGCTTCTGATTTGCTGCAGGAAGTTCCTGCAGCCAATTGAAAGCTGTGGAAGCCCCGTTGGACATTTGGCTTCCAAAAGAATGTTTGAAAACCAGAACACTTTGGGAGCCTGAACGTTTGACTCCCAAGGCTTTTGATTGCCTTTGTTTGCATGTGTTTACATGTGTTTTAAGAACTAGTTTTGTTTGTTAACATTTCTTTTATGTTGTTTCCTGTCCTGGTATCAGTACAAGTGAAGGCCAAATTATAGATTTTATAAATAAATAAATGCCAACTATTTGAAGATGCTGCTTGAAATGTCAGTACAGTACTGACTGAAAAACCCAAAGTGAGTCTGGTTGAATATAGATGACCATTTACCTCACGGGTAATGTATCACTGTAATGTAACCACTTGGTAAGCTAGTCTCCACAATGTCCTGCCAAGTGGCTCAGAGAATTTTACCACATGTGTTATCGTGCACTATAGCAGGAAGGTGGTAGAAGAAAGGAAATAGCAAAAAATTATCTTCATAATTTGGCAAGATGTTACAGGGGCTCAAAACAGATGCACATTCCCCATGAATCAACTTACCACGGTGGTTCTCCTGTTGAATTCTACTATAGATACCACATATAACATATGGTATGCACATTTAACACAATGGAACTTCCTTCTTAGTAAACATAAGCATGGTTTCACTGCTCTTTACACACCACATTATTTTAATGTAGCACTGCACAAAAAAAGCAGGCATGCAAATCTGGTGACTCGGTTAAATTGTGCAGTCTGAAAATAAACTGGTGGTTTAATTCACACTTTTAAATGAAACCTCAGTTTGACCTTAGCTATGAAACTACTAGTGACCTTATGCTTCTCATCAGTCCCTCCTTTGCTTTTAAATAATAATATTGACTTGAACTTGTTTGCGGTTGGTGCTAATAGGGTCAAATCAATTTAAGTGCAACACTTAATATATTCCATAGGCAGATATTTTACCAGTGCATTGAACTGTCATAGTAAGCTGTGACCCCCCCCACACACTTATACACTTTTCCTTATTTAAAAAGAACTATACTCTTTCTTATTTCTTTTCATGATACCTCATTCCAACACAACTTGCACTGCTATTAGTTAAGATGTCAATTCAGTTTCACACCAGTCAAGTCTTATTCCATTGGTTCCAAATAAGCTATTTATGCCTTTGAAAGGCTTCTTACATCATGCAGAAATTATACATATACTCATGCATACTACATAGACTTGACAGAAGGACGCTGCCTGGATGATCATCAATCGCATAGCATTAAGTCTCATGAAGGAATTTGCCTTTCCCCTTTTTTTGCTGCGTTGCATGACTGACAACACATACTCTTCACCTTCCTTTGTCCCATTACTGCACCCATGCACAGTAACTAGTCTTAAATATACCGTACTTACACCGTGAGTATGGCTGCTTTTCAGTTACAGCTCTTTTTTCTTACAGTTTCTAGAAAATTTCTCTGACCCACAGACAGAGATCATTTCTACCCTTCTGTAACCATTTCAGTGTTAATGTTAATATTTATTTTAATCACAGAACAGCACACAGCAGGTCGTTTTGTTGTGCAAACGGAAATGCTTGTGCCAATGGAATGACTGGAAGAGTGTGATGTTGAATATGACCCTTTTATATTTACAAAATGATCACTCAACCACAGAGTGTCAACAACCAGTGCCGAGTGTGGTATAATTGCATTTGTTACCAAAGGCATATTCAATACCATTGCAAAAAGTGTACAGTGGTACCTTGGGTTACATACGCTTCAGGTTACAGACTCTGCTAACCCAGAAATAGTGCTTCAGGTTAAGAACTTTGCTTCAGGATGAGAACAGAAATCGGGTCCGGCGGCACGGCGGCAGCAGGAGGCCCCATTAGCTAAAGCGGTGCTTCAGGTTAAGAACAGTTTCAGGTTAAGAACGGATCTCTGGAACGAATTAAGTACTTAACGCGAGGTACCACTGTATTTAAAAATGGTCCTCTAGATCCCAGTCTGCTAATCGGGTCCCTACCATGCACTCCTCTGCAAATTTTCACTGATCAATTCCCCTCTGCTAGGGCCTTTACTCATGCAACGCTCTCTCAACTTTAGTTACCATGACGCAAGAGCCAAAGGCTGCATTCTAGAAATGTTCTCCCCTAAAATCCAGTCCCTTGCATCTTGTTTTTTTAAAGTTGGCTTTTTAAAATATTGTTGCTTATTTCTGTTTTTGGTAGTCATTTATTTTATTATTTTATTTAGTGCATTTGTACTAAAGGGCTCCCAGAGCGGTTTATACAGTCCAAAGAAATCAGAACCTCCAAATATGCTTGCCTTCCCCACACAAAATGACACAAAAGGGAAAGGGAGCAGGGAGGGAAGTAAACAATAGTAACAGTGAACAAATAGGTCACTTCCGTCCCCCTACCTTCAAACCCCCCCCCCTAAAAAAAAGAAAAATACTTCTGGCCCTGGTTGCATCTGATTTAAGTTCAGGGTTGTTTGTAGGTCTGTAACAGAATACTATCTCTCTTAATCTATGTGTGTGTGTGTTTTTATAGTTGTTGCTGTGGTGATGTATGTGTTCTATACAACTATGCTATACATACACACTAAAGCACCCAGACACAGAAGGGGAGGCAAGGCTGAACCGGGAAGCAAACAAGGAAGTGATATGCAGTTGTATCACTTACATAAACTCAAGCCTGAGTTACTTATTGTAGGGCATGGGATCCAGGAGCTTATTCCAAATGTTTGCATTGCTATATTTCCTTAATCACCTGTAATGATGAGGTTAGGATCTACATGCAACACACTTTTTAGAGAATGCCTCCTCTCCCTCCATGCCTCATTGCAAACGCCCAGATTGACCAAAGGTGCCCTCTTTCAAGCACTATCCTTAAACCACATCTGGACAGCTCCCATCTAGTTATGGGGTTCCTTTTCAGTCAAAGGCTGAGCATTTGTAGGGGGAGGGAGTGTTGAGATACTATCTGTTTATGCTGACTTGAATATTAGGGTTAAATGAGCAGAAATGTGCAGTTTGAGCTGCATTCTAATTGATTTTTTTCCTGTTTTATAAGGGACAATGTAGTTTTTCATCATTACTAACCCAGTCGTTACCTTCAGAGGTACCTAGTAAAACCTACCCAAACTTCTTTCCCACCACACCCATCCTTAATTATTTTAAAGAACGGTGAGAGCTTCGGAGACCAGATACGCAAGCCAAGACTTGAACATTCAGTGATGTTGCAAGATATTCCTTAGCCTTCAGTGTGCTCAGTATGAGTGTCAGGAGGGCTGTTATGTGGGATGAAGTAGTTAAGGCACATCATGATCAGCAATTATCATGAATGAAAAAGAGCATGAGGGGGAGGGGGAAATCTCAAAATCAACTCTATGAACACACGCTTATGCAACTCTAGCAGGTAAATCCCATACATTAAACCGGGAAATATACAAAGAGATCCATGATGACTCCCTGGTTCTCCTTTGAAAAAGTTTGAGGAATAATATGAGGTATAAAAAGATGAAGTCATGTTTGGACGAGAAACTTAGGTAGAGAAAGGATTTATGAGTATGAACTCTGCACTGTTCATTATATCATAAGAGAGTAGTTATAAAAACTGCTTAGTACTCCTGAATAGCTGTGTAATAGCTGAAGACAAATCATGCAATGTGTTGTTGTCAAGTAGGATGAGCCAATATTCTCTTGAGATAGTTTTAATGCCTGAGTCCCCATAGCCTTCCCTTCCATTTGTTTGCGATTTCATGAGAAGAAAATGAGGCTGTGCATGTACAGCATATATGATCCTGACAATGCCCAGGTTTTAATCTCTGGTTTTCTTCTGGAACTCGCTTATTTAGATTTTCTTGAAACCGTTTCTTGAGTAGCCTAGTGCCTTTTGAAGTTCAGCACACCCATAGTTTGCTTCTCCCTTCCACCCATCTCTAACATGTGCCACCATCAATTTCACCCTCTTCCTTCTCCTCCTTCTTGCATTGCTTGAACCAATCAATGTTATGCTTTAGCTTTAAGGACCA
This sequence comes from Podarcis bocagei, assembly GCF_964188305.1. NCBI lineage: Eukaryota > Metazoa > Chordata > Lepidosauria > Squamata > Lacertidae > Podarcis > Podarcis bocagei. Next base: position 65,499,536 of record NC_138126.1, read on the forward strand.
GGATTCTGATTTGTAGTGATCTTTGTGACCATCACATTTCTCATCTGATAGTCGCAGCAAGGGGAAATGTTTAAAAAACTTCCAAAATAAAGTCACAGTCCACCAAAGTTATGGAAGTGCAATTTAAATGTTGACAGAAAGAGACTACATAAGGAATGGAGGAGGATAACCCCCCTCACTTTTCTATCAAGTTTTATTTACCTACCTCTATTCCCCCTGAATTGCTCCCAGTTCACATCTAGTGTGAAATGAAATAATAGATGCTAACCCTATGTACTATGAAAATGAATAAATAGTTGCTCTGAATCCCAGAAATATTTGTATTCTCAGTTTAACACTGATTAGTTGGGGGCATTCTGGAACTTGACTCATCCGGCATTATTGAAATCCAACACGAGAAGTGTGAATCCTTTGGGAACAAAGATAGTTTCAGTGTTACAAACTAGCTATATTAGTGCCATTGTAAATACTAACACAGCTCTCTAATATATGCATTGCAGCTGTGAACATCATTTCCTTGATAGCGTTATGACTACCTCAAGTAGTTTTTCACATTCTTCTTTTTTCTTGGTATCAATCCAGACAAAATGTTGAAGAACAGGGAAAGGCCAACTGAAATAGCTTAGAGAAATAGTGAAAACACAATAAATGAAACTTTTTAGGCTGATACTCTGCTTACTAAAATAAAAAAATTTAAAGCTGAAAATTGCCTATAAAAGGCACAAATAGGGACCCTCTTCAAATATGTTCCCTGAAGTGCCATCAGTCTTTAAATACAACTTCAGAAACGTGCCTGTCACATCTCCATTGCTAAAGATATGGGAGGTGACTGGTTGGTGAAGTGATGACATTTCATATAATGTTTTGAACCTTCTCTAGCTCAATCTTTGGTAGAGATCATCACTCACAAAGAACACCCTACCTGGCTTGGCCAATTCATAAGCATATAATTTCAGGTTACCTCTGCTTATATAGAATCAGCAATATGTGGTCTGCATACATGGTACCATTTCCCAGTTATGGATGGTTTGTGAGCATCTGTAATGATGAGAGAAATAGTCCCCATGCGCCACAACTATTACACATGCAGCACATAACTAAACTATGAAACTCATTCCCAGAGGAGCCAGTGATGGCCACCAGCTTGGATGGCTGCAAAAGAGGATTAGAAATGAAGGATAAGGCTATATATGGCTACTATCCACGATGGTTATACTCTGCCTCCAGTTAGAGGCTCAATGCTTCTGAATATCAGTCGCTGGAAAGCAATGAAAGACAGAGTGGTCTTGTGCTCCCATCCTATTGCAGGTTTCCTGCAGGTTGCCCACTGTTTGAGAACAGAATGCTGGACTCAATATGCCAACTGGCCTGATCCAGCTCCTCTTACATTTGTTGCACAACTCCTGGTTTTTCTAGATTGTCATCATTGTGGTTGCTGCAATTTTATGCCTCAATAGAGACAAATCATGAGTTTTTAGAATTGAGATTCTAGCTAGCATGACTGCAGCAGAGAACTTCACATAATTAACTATTCTCCTTATTATTATTATTAAAGATTATTCTCCTTTTTTCTCGCACTGGTTTGTACAGGACAAACGTTGGCCTAAAGAAGCTCGGCTTCTTCTCTGCAGAAGCCTCCTCCACCGTTTCTTCTCCTCTTCCAGTAAATCCAACTGAAGCCTAGAGCAAGATCCCAAAAAGAAACAACTTCAATTCCCAGCAAGCCATGCGGAGGGGACCGCCCTCTAAGAAGCTTCTCCCCGGACTACATCTCCCAGCATGCTGCGCGGCGGAATCCCTCTGCCTCTCTCTCAACGAGGCCCGGCGTTCCCGGCCGCCTTTCGGCTGGACTTCTTGTCCCAGCAGGCCTTGCGGCCCAGCGCTGCCGGTTTCCGGGGGGCAGGACCGATCGCTTCTCTCTCTCTCGCCGTCTCTGTGCCGTTGGCGAAGCTGAGGTGGTGCTGCGAGGCGAGACAGGCCTGGCGCTGCCGCGGCGGAGAAGCAGCTAGCCGGACTCCTGCCGGAGGAGGAGGAGGAGACCTGGGACGCGCTACTAGGGGCCTAGGCCGGGAGGGGAAGCTCTCCGCGCCGCCACGACGACGACGACGACGACGGCCAAGATGCTCAATATGTGGAAAGTCCGGGAGCTGGTGGACAAGGCGTGAGTATTATGGGGTGTCGGGAGGGGGGCATCTGTGTGTCTTGTCTGGCTGCCCCTCAGCCCGCGCGCCCCCACTCTTACTAAACTCTTACTACGCCCTTACTCCTCGATCGCGTCCCGTTGATCCAGTTCCCTTCCCATTATCCTCCGTCTGCCCAGCCACGTTTTCTGTAACGTCCACCTTTGCTCCCACCCCGAATTAGGGTCTCACCGTCTAGCCCTCCTGCGCACCCTCCCCGTCCCGGGTCCTTCTCAGGATCCCTCCCGTGCTGCCCCCTGCGCCTGCTCTGCCCTCCTCCTGGCCCTCTTTTGCAGTTTGTCGTTCTCGCCGAAACTTCTTACGTTTCACTTGGCTGTAACTGATACATGTACCTGCCGGTGCTCACGACCTGGTCTTTCCCTTCCAGTAGGATCTCGACCTCTTTGTAGTTGACTCTCCCCACAAGAGAGATATTTTTGCTACTTATTGGGGATCTTGGCCCTTTGACTCCCCATCGAACTTAACGTCTCTACTAGGGCCCATATGCTTTCAGTTTTTCCTTTTCCTTCCGAGGATCTCTTTCTTCCTTTCGCAGCACCACACTCCTCTTAAGCCGTAACACTTGCTGAACAAGTCATATTCAACCTTCGGTGGAAGCGCATGACTGTCTGAGCCTGCCCTTGCTGATTTGGAGCAACCTCTGAACTTCCATCGGCATTTGGAATAGTGGCAGTGCCTATTCCCATTTTTAGAAATAGCTAGGCTACCTAAACTATTCTACTCCCCCCACCCCCTCACCAAGTCTTAGTGAAGTGGTGGAGGAAACGGAACTTCATGCAGGAAGTAAAAACTTGGTATTTCAGCTAGGGTAGTGTTGGTGAGGCGGGGGGTTACTACATGTACCAGGTACCATTTTGAGATCATGGCATTCCTTTAAATTAACTTGTTTCAAGCACAACAGCCATAGTAAGTCTCAAAACTGCCAGTAAAAAAAATGGGGGCTGGGCAGTCACACAATATTTTGCACCACCCTTGCTTGTGGGCAGGGAGCAACACACATGCTCACTCCGCCTAAAAGTGCAGCTCTTGTGTAATGCTTCTCAAAACATGATATTGTTAATGTAATTCTCAAGAACGCTAACTTTCAGGAACTGTCTTTTAATCAATGTTAGAAAGGGCAAAAGAAGTATGCCTTGAATTCTTCCTGCTATCAGCACCTTGCACTATCTTGTGAAACGCCCAGCGGAAACTTCTGTAGAGTCAAAAGGAAAGCTTACTTTTAGAGACCTCTGTGAAGAGAACATTTGCTAAATAAACTTCCATATATGTAATGGCACTTTGTGAACTTTTGGTGGTTACAGTGTTCATCGTGAATGTTGATATTTAAAGAGACTATATACAGTGTTTTAATCCATCAAAATATGTTGGTGCTTTAATAATTGTGATTTACAGGTACTTCTCTGCAGTGAAAACATTACAAGACAGTTGCTGTGTTATCTATCACAAAAGAAAGAAGCCTTGGTTTCATAGTAATTGAGTAGAGGAATGTGTGAAACAGAGCATTTAACATTTCTATACACACAGTTACATTGATAGTGGGATACTGTGAGTGTTTTCAAATTTAGTAATTTACTTTGACATACATCTCTTAGGTAATATTGGAGAATATATATCACAGGTTTGATTTCTGTTCCTGTCTTAGTTTGTATTTACAGGTTTGCAAATATGTTGTAAATGAAGGTAAGATGCTGTTGTCTGCTGTTGGCATATAGCAGCGTTGCAGTACCTATAGGTGTCCAGATGTAGTTGGACTCCAACTCCCATCAGCCTCTGCCACTAGACAGCAACCAGAGTTTATAGGATATGGAATTCAGCAACATTTGGGGGGCTAAGTTCCTCATCCTACCTATAATAGGACTACTGAATCACAGATGGGGGAAAGAATTGCCCCTCCAAAAATAACACTCTGAAATCCAAGACACAATGCATACCAGTGCACCAAAAGCTTCATAAAAAAAGTTTTCAGAAGACATGTGATTGGGATTTGGGTCACTTTTCAGAAAGTAATGCCTGTAACACTGTTTAAGACAGCTCAGAGTAGCTCTCTGCTGTTGTATAAAAAGAACCCTATGCTAACTTCAGGGCAGAACGTAGGTAACATTTGTTCAAAGAATAGCATCAGTTCTAAGTGAAGACAACAGTGCTTTCATGTACATCAATCTTGGCTTTAAAAGGCTTGCTTATTTTTAGACCTACCCTGACCTTGAAACCACATAGAGCATCTGACGTATATTACTGAATTCTTCTATAAGTTCACAGAAACCATGAAGCTGAAAATATATTGATTGAGAAATGATCTCAGTATACCCATGATTCCCCCATGTGTTAAATATTTGTTGCAAAGTTCGATATCTGAATTGACACGGTCGGTTACATATTTCACAACAACTGGGCTTAACTGATGGTGTAGTCACTGTGTCATTTTCAGCCTCCCCAAGTGCACCAGCCCCCCCAAACGTAGGTTGTTTTCATACACCAGCAAATGGACCCAGATTATTTCCCTGCCCCCTGGCACTGCAATTTGCAGCTTGCTTGTCTGTCTTGAGACCCAACAGATCCTTGGTTTTCCCAGCTCTGCCCCCTTCCCACCCTTGAAAGCTGTTTTAGAGCTTTATGCTGGCTACTGCTGGTGTGGATACTGCCCGCTTGGACTTTCAGTGAGCGGAGCAGGGACCACTTTAGATACATCCACCTCAGCCAAACTTTCTCCAGTGTGATAGATTAGAGACTTGGGGTTGCTGTTTCCAATTTCCTTTGGCTCTCTTGCATTATCAGCATTATTTATCAAGACATTGGTTCACATACTCTTGTGCTCAGCACTGTACAAATGCCTAACAAAAACTTCCTACCCCAACTGGCTTGCAGGTTATGGCAGTTAGTTAAGTGTTTGTCAATTGTTGCTCCCACCAGGAGCCCCTATATTTGTTTATAGGATATCTCTCTCCTTTCAGCATAAATTATCTTAAAATGGCTTATGCAAATTATCATAAAAACAATAAAATTCCATATCAAAATTAAATGCCAGTAAAGGCAACAAACAGAGGACATAAAAAACCCACCTAATAAAGGGATATTAAATATAACTAAAAACATGGCAGAACAGGGCAGTCTGAGTCTCTTGTCTAAAAAGATAACTGACCACCAGGCAAATATGCTGAGAAGAAAGTTCTACAATATGACTGCCTTCACAGAAAAAAACAACTCCTCACTGGTTGCTACCCACCTAAACTCTGAAGATGGGGTACCTGCTGAAGGATCTCGATGTAATTTTCTCATTTCATGGGCCAGCTTGCATGGGAGTTGGCAATGTTTCATGTAAAGATGATTTAAGAAAGGGGCAAAAACTTCTGTTTGTGTGCTTGTTGCTTATTTTCCCCCTCTGCTTTTAGGCTTAAGGGAATGCTTTATCTTCTCATTCCCCTCTGTTTGGCATAATTCCTGTATGAATTCTGACTAAAAGTTCTTACTGTTGATATATCTTAATTCCTTGAGGCTGCAATCCTGTTCATACTTCCATGTGATTATGTCCATTAAACACAGGGCTTGTAAAACTTGTTGCTCAAGGTGATGCTTGGTTTTAATACTAGAGAGTTGAGTAGAACTCAGTGTGGAGGAAAAAAAACAGTGAAAGAAAAGATTATGCTTGCCACAGGAAGGTAAGGAGTAGTTTGGGGCTCCAACCAACCAGCTTATGTAGCTCTGTTGCTATATATAGTCAAGAGGATTTTGTATCTTTCATTTTATCCCTTCTGCTTCCAATGGAGGAGCTCACATACAGAGGAGTTTAGAAATAATTCATCATGGAAATAGTGCCACATACCACAAGAGCTATACAAGAATTCCTCTAGTGTGTCGATTTTTAGAGTGAGGTACTGTCTGCCTGAAGATGTAATTGCTGCTTGCAGCCCTCTCATCTGAGTGTACTTGTCTTTTCTGGGCTAAATTACAGTCTTTCAAGTTAATTTTAAACTTGTAACATTTGAACAAACATAACCTTTGATTTTTATGAGCCTGAAGCAGCTTTTATTAACTGGGTGAAATTGCACATCGGCAAGTAACGAATAACACTGAGAAACATTTATCCTAAGCTAAGCAGAGTTTAGTCAAGTTGATAACTTAAATCTTTCTAACCTATTTGATCAAGAATGATCCGGGTACTGCATGGTGGTTGATTCATGTGACAGCTCCCATATTGAATACTACTTGACTGATTTCATAGTAGATTCTTTTGGTGTGACTTCACCGTTAACTGTGTTGAAGAATGATAGTTTCTTTCTTCCCCCACCTCTGTGCACTCCAGTTCTACACTTTGGTTGCACAGTTATAGTTAGTATTTTGTAATGTGCGTGTTTAGAATTTCCTCCTTTTTAGATGTTGAGCAAGATACTGAATCATGCTGTCTTCCCTTAACGTAAAGTATTGTGCATACAGATTTGGGAAGAAAACAACCCACCTGTTGTTAAGCCTTTTATCTTTTAAAAAGGGATTCCATGGTTCATTTTACAGAAATCAGAGTGGGGGTGGGATGCTTCACTTTCTGTGATAAACTCTTCCTCAAATATATTTCACCTACCTGAGTTTGTATATTTAATAGATGGCATTTAGTCCATGCAGCTAATGAGTATTAGAATGTGGGTGGTGGTTCAAAATTCACTTTGTGAAAGTTCTTTTAATGTTCTGTTATTGGTTTTCAATATATAATTACAACGAGAGATGAGAACGAGTAAAAATTTAAAAGTGCCTGTTGATTTAGTTTGACAGGATTACTCATCCATATGTAATATCTTTGATAAACTCTGTTTGTCAAAGTTCAAAGAATATGTTAAGCCATGATAATGTGATACTTAACCCTAAACCATCACTGTTATTTTTTAAAAAAATCAATCTTGTTGAGTTTAGTTAGATCAAGAAAAATAAGCTCGTTGCTTATGTTGAGTCTAATTATTTTATAAGGCATCTCTTTCTCTAACTTGTACACAGTTCTATAACCTGTTACATTTGTGACTTTAACAAAGAAGAATGAACTCTAGTATTATCTGTCTGAGAGTGACCTATGGTGAACTATTCCAACCTTCAAAATAAAAAAAATTCCTTCCTTTTTTATTTTGACTATGGCAGACCAACACGGCTACCTATCTGTAACTATTCCAACCTTGTATTTAAGCACTTGCCTGGTAGCCCTGGGCAACCAGGAGTTCCATGTAGATGGAGAGTGGATCAGGTATTCCGTCTCTCCTCAGCAACAAGCAACAAAACCTTTCAGACCATAAATTCCTAGTCCAGTGGGTTGCTACTGGAGGGATGGAGTTCTCTGTGCCTCCTCTGCCAGCCCCCATCACGCTAATAAAATTTCTTGTAGGCGAGTAAATTTTGTGGGCTTGTTTATAAAGCTGAACTATTCATTGTCATGGTGAGAACAATAACTTTGAAACACAACGAGAAATAATTTTGTTAAGGGTCTCAGGGAGACCTAGTGTTATAGAACAGCCTTCTTCAAACTAGTGACCTACATAAGTTTTTGACCATAAATTCCCTCAGCCTCAGTCAGTGCAACATATAAGGCTGCCCTATGCACCAGGTTGGGTAAGGCTATGATAGGGTGATATTGTGGCAGTAGGCTATAAGAGTAATGTTCATCAGCAGTTCAGCTAAATCATATGCAAGGTGCATGAGTCCAGCTCAACTTTTTCATGTCGGTTTCAGCTGAGTGCTGTGAATTGTCAGGTCCATATGACTACACTGTAGTTGTAGCTGCCTTGGCTTCTGCACTGGCTGAAAAGACTTTAAGGTGGGATGGCTAGCCTGTAACCTTCCTGATGTTTTGGGAAGTTTTTAATGTCTGATGTTTTATCTCATCTGAAAGATGAGAAGTTTCTGCTTAGCAACAAACTATATGTTTCCAGTTTTACCATCAAACTGTGGTTTTGCCATTACAGTGGTACCTCGGGTTACAAACAGTCCTGCTTACAAACACTTCAGGTTACGAACTCCACAAACCCAGAAGTATGTGTCTCGGTGGCTGGGGTATAAATTATTATTGTGATTATTGTTGTTGTTGTTGTTCACATCAGCCACAACCAGCATGGCCAACAATCACAGATGCAGGGAATTTTAGTCCAGTAACATCTGGAGGACCACAGGCTTGCCACCCCAGCTTACAGATTTTACCTGGCTCACCTCTCGCATGCCCCTTTCCTGTCTGTTTCTTTGGAGTTGAGTGGTATGAAAGTATCAGGATGGCTTTAACACCTTATTTTTGTGATTGTAAGTTGCTTTAAGCCGCTTTTAATACTGTGTTTTAATGTTGTAACCTGCCCTAGTATCTTATGGTAACAGTACTTTATTTAGTTCTGATATCTTCTCTGGTCAGATAGGGTTTGCAGGTTTTTGAAGCAGTGGGTGCATTCAGATGTAATGGCAAACCATTACATGAGCACACACTAGCTTTCAGACTCCCATCTTTCCCTAACACTTATGGATACAGTGGTACCTTGGGTTACGAACTTATTTCGTTCCGGAAGTCCATTCTTAACCCGAAGCATTCTTAACCTGAGGCGCGCATTCCCTACATAGGCCTCCTGCGCCCTGGAAGCAGATTACGTTCATATCCTGTGTCAAAGTTCGCAACCCGGGACACCTACTTCTAGGTTTGTGGAGTTCATAACCCAAAGCGTTTGTAAGCAGGACTGTTTGTAACCCGAGGTACCACAGTAATGGCAAAACCACAGTTTGATGGTAAACTGGAAACATATAGTTTGTTGCTAAGCAGAAACTTCTCATCTTTCAGTTATTGTGGAACTCCAAGTTTGACTTGAGTCAGATAAAATGAGGAAATGCACTATAAGCACTGGTGGCTATATTATATTACTTCATATTTCTATAAAAGCATAGGCTGTTTTTTGATACATAGGTACCTAGCAGTGGTGGGGCTCCTAGCACTGCAGCACATAATTGCACTGCTATGTTGTTGGTAACAACTTGGAGCTGCTTGCCAAGCTGTTGCAATGAGACAGGTAATGATTTTCAGCTGGTATAGGGTCCTTGTTCCAAATGGAGAAATAATTTTAAATCCACATACAACTTAGACTGAAGTAAAAAAAAACAATGTTGTGAGCATTCTGTAGAAAAGTGTAGAATGGCCTTTGGATATTAGCAGAGGGGGGTTGATCCTGTAACCAGTCACTCATTTCCTAGTATGATCATGTCTAACGCAAAAGAACAGTTTGGGGGGATCCATCTTCTTAGAGAGCAGGCATAGGCAAACTCGGCCCTCCAGATGTTTTGGGATTACAACTCCCATCATCCCTAGCTAGCAGGACCAGTGGTCAGGGATGATGGGAGTTGTAGTCCCAAAACATCTGGAGGGCCGAGTTTGCCTATGCCTCTCTTTGAATGTGTGATCCCAACAGAGATGTAGATGGATTTGTGGGGACTTGGTAGATCTGATGCCCTCCCTCTTTGCATTAAGACATCATTCTACAACACGTATGGAAGTTGGGGCTTGTATTGAACAAAGTCATCCCATTAGTGCAAGGACTTCATATGCCTGTCTCAGATCTGTTCTGAGGGTCCCCCCAACCCCCTGGAACAGATCTGGGGATATGTGGGAAGAGGAGAGGTGCAGGCATATGTCCTTGTGCTAATAGAACACCTTGGTTGGATACAACCCCTGGAATCTAGATACTTATGGTATACTGGTTTATCTTGGATAGGAGGAACTCAAGAGTCTTTCCCAGGTACTCTTAAATGCTATCTCTGCATGCCACCTCCACCCTTGACCTTTTCATGTTTCACTGCTGCTAACACTGCTGACACTGCTGCTAAATACAGGGATGTAACAGCACTTCATGAAGTAGCATGTGGCTGCAGTTTCTGAAGGGGTATTATTGTGACTTTTAAAAAACATTTTGCATTACAGTTTCTCAAGATGCTGTCTACCAGTTCAAGTAGATTGCATATCTTGGTTTTCACTAAAATAGTTTTAAAACTTGCGGACGTTGAAAAAGTCACTTGGTGGAGAAGGTAAAGTGCTTAGAAAATGAACTCTGTATCCTTTGTGCTAGAGTGCACTGGCATGCTCAGATATAGCAAGGTTCATTGCTTTAGCCACAACAGGGTTTTTAATGGTTGAAATGGGAGAGTCTTGGTACAATGGAAACAAATGATTGTTCTTCCTCCAGTATCATTTGTTTCCAAAATACAAACATACAGTGTAATCTCCAGACCATTGTTGTGAAGCAGATTTGTAAAGGCCTGGGAAAAACCAAGGAACTTCAGGGAGGAATGTTATTTTCTCTTTGTCTTCTGACGGCTGAAATGGAAAACCCTGACATTTTGGGGAAATAGGTGAAAACTCATACATTTATTTTTCTTTAAGGGTGCTAAATGAAATTACCTTTTAAGCAATGTTTGGAAACAGTTGTTAGTCATTTTATACTGCTGCATTTGATTAGATTACAAAGCCCTGGTGTTGGCAAAGTGCTTCCAAACCAGAAGGGCAATCTGTGAGTCTTCCAGGCATATTGTTCCTGTACCATGGTTGTAAAGCCTTTTGTGCAGCACAGCTTCTAACCCTTACATGCCACTTGCTTCCTCTATCTTCTGCATCAAGTGAAAAAATTGATGAGCATTTTAAAATATGTGTATGTGCGTACAGGAACATAAAATCACACAAGGGATAGATGTACATGTGAAAAGAATATTCAAAGCTGCCATTTTCTGAGTCCATGAAGCTTAGCTTGAAGTTTCAAGATAAGACGTCATGGATCTTTCAGATGCTTATTTCTCTACAAATTATAATCAACTTGAGTTATGTTAGTATTTACAAGAATATATTATTTACTTGGATGAGTCAGGATATAAATAAATATGAGCTGAAGATAGCTAATTTTGTCTCCAGTTACCATGACACACGCTGTATATGATAATGATGTACTATTGGCTCACAATCTAATGAAGTTTAACTGACTATACAGATTTATTGCTACAGTGGTGCCTCGCAAGACGAAATTAATCCGTTCCGCGAGTCTCTTCGTCTTGCGGTTTTTTCGTCTTGCGAAGCACGGCTATTAGCAGCTATTAACAGCTTAGCGGCTTTAAGAAAAAGGAAACAAACTCGCAAGAACTCGCAAGACGTTTCGTCTTGCGAAGCAAGCCCATAGGGAAATTCGTCTTGCGGAACGACTCAAAAAACGGAAAACTCTTTCGTCTTGCGCGTTTTTCGTCTTGCGAGGTACCACTGTACTTCATAATTACATTATAGCAACATTCTTTTATTTTCTATGTTTTCTTGCTTAAAAACCCCAACTGCCTCCTTTAGGCATGCTGGAACCCTGACATGTTGTAAGAAGGCATTGACCACTTACCTGTCCCCACTGGCCTTTCTAATGAGCCAGGAAGGACTCTGGCACTCATGTGGTGGTTTTCACATTTCCAAAGTTCATGCCCACATCCTCAGGCTATACATACTGTTTTCAAACCCAGATTATAATAAATTTAGAGCACAGAAAATGAAGGTTTCCAAATGGCAAAATGAAGATATGTTTGGATTGCAATTCTGCGACCTACATGGAAGCAGGTTTCATTGAATTTGCAGGGGCTAATTTCCGAGTAGGCATGTACAGACTAGCATTAGTCTGTATTCAACAGTGGCAGGTTTAGTTGTATCCAGTGTTGTTGCTCAGCTGATGGTAAGGTCAGTAGAATGGGGAAGGAAGCCATTTTCAGTGTCCCCACACTGCAGCCCACCCCGCTTTAAAATCTGCTCCAGAGGTTTGAAGTCTCTCGAAATCAGATTTATGGAGGACATGGGGGCTGCAGAGGTGGGGTAGAATTGTTGACATTTGCCGCCTCTGTGTTTTGCTGACAGAAGCCTTACCATCAGCTGAGTGACACAGCTGAATGCAACTCATAGAATGCAGCGGTTGATCGAGCTGTCTTGAGCAGCAAGTGTATTTGTTTCAATAAAACAAAATAAAACAAAGACTTCTATTTTTGCAAGAGTGCCAAAATTAATTTTGCACTTAAAAAGTACCTAGTGTTTTGTCTGTACACATACAGACAAACACACACATATGCATGTATTGTACATATGATTGTATATTATCTCCTTCCTGCCCTCCTGGAAGAGTCTCTTTTTTAAACAAAACCTGGAAATGGGTTATTCAGAACTTCTGGACATGAAGTAGTGAAGAGTCATACATATTTGACACCATACTATTCATGAATACTGAGAAGACTGAGATTCACTAAATCAGTAGTGGGTTTAAGTTTTACTTAACAGTCTCACTTTTTCTTTACATTTCCTCATATTATGGGCTGTATATGCTTGTACTTTTTCTTGTAATCATGTCTCTCTTATTTCAGTCACCTATTACTAACTACCGTTGTTGTTTGGTTCATGTTGATAGCGGCTCATAAATTACTTGTTGATGACTACAACTATGAGGATACCCAGCTTTCTTCCAGGAACATTGAGAAGCCAGTTTTACTTGTCCCTCTAGCCTCATTTCCATTTACTTCTGGGCCATAATCAAATTTATTTCAATGGTCTCTTCTTTGGTGATCACTTGTAGCTGAGTAAGATTGTCTTTAATGAATATGGTCTTAGCAGTTTGTCCAAAAGTGACTGTGGAGGCCAATTCTGGATCCACACGTCCTTCCACATTGGGGACATAGGTTTCTGGGTGGGAGTTGATCATGGTGAGGATTTGCCAAACGTGCCTTCCTCTTAGCTTGTTTCTCCCTTTCATCCGGAATTCGTGCTTCTTCAAAATCCGTGATGCCTTTGGTGAAGGCTGTTCTCCAACTGGAGTGCTCACAGGCCAGTGTTTCCCAGTTGTTCGCATTTATACTACATTTTTTTAAGATTTGCCCTGAGAGCGTCTTTAAACCTCTGTTGTTGTCCTCTGGCATTACACTTACCATTCTTAAGTTGGGAATAGAGTAGTTGCTTTGGAAGATGATAATCAGGCATCCGAACAACATGGCCAGATCAACAAAGTTGATGTTGAATAATCATTGCGTCAACACTCATGATCTTTGCTTCGTCCAGTACACTGGCATTGGTTTGCCTGTCTTCCCAGGTGATATGTAAAAAATTTCAGAGACACTGTTATGAAATCTTTCGAGGAGTTAGAGATGGCTTTTATAAGTAGTCTATGTTTCACAAGTGTACAGTAAAGTTGGGAGTACAATGGTAATAGCAGTTTGGTTATAGTGACCCTGCAATAGAGGGTCACTGCATTACAAACTGTTAGGTTGTCACCCCAATAGTAAGAGAGGATGTAAGTTTGCAGTATTTCAAAATATTTTCTTCATTCAGATTTTCTTTTGAGAGCGGGTGTCTTTGAGTTGTCTGCATGGTATTATGAGCTATTCAGTGAGTAGGTTCTACTTCTTGGCCTAGAAACAGCATATATAAAGGTTATGATGAGTGATCTGTCAGATTACATTATTCAGCTGATGATAAAATTACAGCCTCATATTTATCTCCTGCTATTTAACCTACCTGAAAACTTCCTTTTTAGAGGGTCATCTAACATTACTTGGTATTCAAGATTTATTTGGGTCAACATAAGACATCAATCTTAAAGCAAGGGGACAGTTTGATCATGGTATTTAAGCGGCATTTAACCCTCCGCTGTGTGAGCTAACCTCTCCAGCTGCTGATAATGCTGAGGAACAATGACCTATTTTGGTGCTTTCAAAAAAACAACAAAAACCACCAAACAAACAATGGTGCATTTACATGCAAAGTGTTGATAGTTCTCCTGCCTAGTTGTGTCTGCTTAGCTTTCCTGTGAGAGAAGGAACTTAGTGAGGTCTCTATAAAGAGATTTTTAAAACATGGTAGACAATGCATGCATATAAAATAAGAATGTCTATCAGGTTGTTTTCACAGGCAGTATTTTTCTCAATGTCCTTGTATCTGGAAGCTCAGTGAAGTATTCACTACCAAGGAGAACACTGATCTAGATAACATGTTGGAAACTGCAGTTTAGTTAGTGCTTCTTTGGAGAAACACTTCTGTCTAAAAATTAAGTGTGTACACCTTGAATCTGCCACTAAGACAAGAGGCTTTAAAAGGTGGGTGTGTAACAATGTTTCTTGTGCTTCTTAAATCATCCCTCTAATTATATTCTCAATGCAACCTAGACATCTCTTTGCTTCTATCTGCCAGGCTTCTGCGTGCATGGCTTTTACCATGTGGCCTTTTAGCTCCTGTTCAGGTCCTCCTCCCTTTAGTGCCACTTCTCTGCTGCACATACGCAGGCTTTATTTGTAAATCATTGTCCCTTTTTTGTAAATTCAAATATTATTATTTATTAATGTTTGGGTCTCCTTTTACATGTGTCTCAATGTGATTTCCATATGTCTTGATATGATTTGCAAACATATAATAAGTATAATAAAAACAACTAAATTCTGTTTTTAAAAAAATACAAAAAGCAATCAAAGTTGAACACCTAAGGCCACAACTTTTCCATCCATCTGTCACAATAAAAATGTATTGTGTTTCAAGAAAGTACAAATGGGGAGCACCTGTCATGTCTCAGTAGGGATGTTGTTCCACAAACAGGGACATTCACACTGAAAGCATTCCTATGAGCTACTGTGGTGGAGGCTTCAGAATTTTTAAGTCTTTAAGGAAAAACCCTCCTACAGAAAGCAGTAATATTCTGGGCATATACTGGTTAGGGTGGTCTCTCAGATACCTGCTTCTTCTAGAGTTTCCTAGCCTAAATCAATAATCAGAGTCCAAAGATGAACTTCAACTGCAGTCTCCATCATAGCTAATCCAGTGGCACTAGATCAGGAGTTACCAATTTTTTTGGACCAGTAGACACATCTAAAATTTTGAGAGGGTGCTTTGGGCACCTGTAGTAAAATAGCTGCTGTGTGGTGGGGCGGGGGGGGGGGCATAACACAAAATAGCTATTTTGGGGAAGCATGGCATAACACAAAACCACCTTATGCATGCCATGGTTAGTCAGCTATGTCCTGTTGGTCCTGATTGTGGAGATCACAGAGTATTTATTTTACACACTGAGGGGTGCAGTTGCGGCCTATTGGCAACAAAGAGCATTCCTCAGTACCAGGAAAAATACTCAACACTACATTTTCACACTACATTCACATTTCTCAGAAATTGCTTAGAAGGTCGCTGCACATTTTGTCCCATCACCTTCTTCCCAGGAGGACTACACTTGAAACTTTTATTTGTATACCACCCTTCCCGGCTGAGACTGGGCTCAGGGTGGCTAACATCAAATATATAACATTGGTATAAAATCAAACAATAATTAAATTACCTCCTAAAAACAAGTCAGGATCAAATTAAAATCTAATTAGATGGCTATCCACAGGATTAGGGTTGGGAACAGTAAATGTTCATCAGGCCCAACTGTTTAGGCTGTTCTTATATGGGCCTGTGAGAATGCTGGGAGGCCTCTTTCATACCAGTTCTTATACAAAAAGAGAAGGGGAGTCAGGCTGAGCCCTGACCAAAGGCCTGGCGGACAAATCCATCTTACAGGCCCTGCGGAAAGATGTATTGGTGACCTCTGCATTACATGATTGGGTGGACTTTCAGTGATTTTTATCAAATGCCGCTTTTGAATAAAATGATGAATGTGGATCATGTTGATTATATGCAGGCCTTAATTTGATCCAACTTCCTTTGTAGCTTAACACCAAACTTTATTTTGAGTGACAGCATGTATGCTATAGATAGGTTAAATGATGAAGATGAATGAGTTGAGTATAGTTTTTTGCCTCACTGCTAAGAACCAACAAGTAGTCCTACTATGGATTGTGCATTCATATTAAATTTCCATTATGGTTAACTTGCATATTTTTAATACTAGCTAAGTGAGCGCTTAAAGTGATAACAAGCCTCGTCTGAATACTGTGCCATGATCCCTGCTTATCTCTTGGCTCCTGTATAGCAGAAGTAACACAGCTATGCTGATTTTTCTAGCCATGGAATTGCTGTTTTCCCGTGCAAGGAGAAAAGCAGCAAACTCTGCAGAAAATTGTTATTAAAGTGGGACTGGGCATAGTCAGTTTCAGGAAACCTACCCTTGGGTGCCTTCTGGTGAAATACATCATCATCTGGGAACAGGTGACGTCTGAGGAAAGATCATTAGTTTATGAAAATCTTGATATGGGATTATCAGATAGAAGGATCATAATGCTTGTGGCTGGTTTTAAAATGTTGTGCAAAACACTTAATCAATATACATTCAAGAAGTCGTATCATCTAGTTCTATCAGTCAGACCTTTTTGTGACCCACTAAGCTGAATGCTGCCCTCCTACGATTTCTTGTGATCTGCCAAATCCTGTCCCAGAACAGTGGCAAAACCAGATTTGACAAGGATCTGGCACTCAGAAGTTATGTATTCCTACTGTTAAGTGTTCTGGGAATAACCAAGAAAAAGAGAGATTGAACTCACTGGGTGGTCACGTGGCATTAAGATTGCGTCAGAGCCATGGTTAAACTTTCCTGAACCAGGAAACTGTTAATTCCTTCAAGTCATGTGGCCTTCTGCTGTGTATTGTAAGCAAGGCAGTGCACATGAGTAAGGCATTTAGCCACAGACTCGTTACTAGTCATACCTTTCCAACATACTTTCTGATTTCTAATCAAGGTTGTTTTTCCTTTCAGCAGCTAACTTCTATGCAATCACTGAAGTTGTCTAAATTAAAGCTAAATAGTTTGACTTCTTCATGAAGGCTATTAGCTGAAATTAAAGGGCAGCATGGGTTGTGGAGTTAGTGAAAAGCACTAGCTGTTAAGTTTAGATGAATTGGTATGTGGCAGCATGAGCCTCTTTGTTCACTTTAAGTGAAGATGTTAAAGGGGTAGCATTAATTCTCCCTGGCCCTTTATTGAAGAATAAGCTTCATTATTGAGGTGAGAGAGTAGAATTTTTCATGGTCTGCTTCTCCCTGTAGTTTTTGGTAACTGCATGATGATGGTTTTATGCGGCCAACAGTGAACGCCTCTGAATTGCTTTGTACTGCCTTAACATTTCTTACGTACATCAAGGGGAGAATAAATCCCTCCACTTTTTGCTTGGGGCCCGTTTAAGAAACCAGTCATCTGTTCCAGGCCTCTGGACTTCACGCATTTAATTTGACAGGTGAGAGTAAGAATAGTGGCGATGCTGATAGTAATGGCCTAACAGGACAGCATAAAACCACTGTGGCGGTATGTGTAAGGTGACATTAAAGGCCATCTGCTTGAAGTAATCATTGAAGTAAAGGGAGTCTAGCAACACGCCTTTAACGTGCAGAACCATTTTCAAATTTGCTGTTAAAACCCGGTCTTCTTTATATCTTATATTTTGAGTTTACTAACTCAGAATTGGTAAAATACCAATGCATGTTTCAATTAAATAGACAGTTTGACTTTATTTTCACATGAAACCACTCTACTGAAAGTTAATACTCTTCTTTAATTTCAGAGCCTCCGCCTCCTTTGCTATGGTACTCTGGCTTATTAATATATCACTTGAGTCTTAAGTTTTCCTCCAGCTTTTTTTCAGATTAGTGTGCAGTACTGGTAAATGGTTAACATTTCTTTGTTCATGTTACTTCACGAGTCCTCTGTACATTGGGACTTCCAAAAAACTGAGCGGCCCTAAAACCACATACTACCCTAGAGGGTGTTTCAATATTATGGCTATGTTCTTATGTTCCATCTTACAGCATAAAATATGTTTCACATTGTAGGCAAGGGAGAGATTGACTAGTCGGCGTATTTCTTCATTTGACTAATGAATACATTGGTGAATGAAAGGGAGCATTTAAAAGTGAAACATTCCTTCAAGTTCAACACAAGTTGAAATAACAGCTGGATAAGGAAGAAACTCTAGCAATGCTCCCCAGACATGCTATGCAGGTTATATTTTTTTACTGGTATATATTGATTATATATCATGCTGACAATTATTTCTTCTTCAAGTATCTTCCAAAAAAAGTGATAGCTGTGATCATGTGCAAATGTCTACAAATGCACCCATGAGTTTGCTGCTTCCCCACTTCCTGAAAACATCCCCAAACATCTGAACATGGAATAGTTCTTGAGAGCTTTCCAGAGGACCTGCCTCTTCATCCTTTTGGAGGATGTTGATGTAATGAGGCTAGTTGCTAGTGGATGTATTGTCTGTTACGTTGCTGTAAATGCAAGGACTTTTTATAGTAATGGTTATTATGATTCTGATTTGTTGTACAGAACTGTTGGAGTGATTTCACAATATAGAAGATTACTGTTACAAGAAGTGTACTGAATTTATCTTATCACGCTGATAGTGTATTGACTAGCTAGTGGGTCTAGCTGAAAAGGTTAGATACATGTAGAATTTGGAAACTAGGCAAGCTTGCACTAAAAACAGGCTACCATCTGGTAGGTTATTTTTTCATGAATTTGCTTGGTTGACTGTTGAATGAAAAACATGCCAAGTGAAACTGTCACAAGCTGTCATTCTAGGACTCTTGTGGTTGTTTAAGCATCTAGTGCAACCAGTTTTACAAATGCTATCTGAAAGAGGAGGAGACTTACATTGTTCTGATGATAAGGAGGGTGTTGCCTCCTAAAGAAAACAACTTTGCAAATGCCTATTGATGGAGGCTTGTGTAGCAGGCTTAGTTGTATTTGTAGCTAGTTGAAATAATAAAAGGATTTGGATTGAAATTCATGACTTCCTGAAAATGCAGCCACTGGTATAGTTACTGCAGAGCAAATGTGAACCTGTATCTTACCCTGAACAGCTCATTGCACTGCTTTTTGGTAAGCATTTTATAATACAGAATTTTTACTAACAAATTAAAAATTGCATTATTAATAAGATGTAAGATAAAAATTATGTATTGCCATAGCAGCAAGGTAAGTGCCTTTTTTTGGACAATAAAAAGGGCAAAGTTTATCTCAAAGATCAGAACATACAGTACAGTCGTACCTCGGCTCCCGAATGCCTTGGGAGTAGAACGTTCCATCTCCTGAACAATCAAAAACTGGAAGTGAAACATTCTTTTGGAAACCAAACGTCCAACAGGACTTCTGATTGGCTGCAGGAGCTTCCAGCAGCCAATCAGAACCCGCACTTTGGAAGTCGAACGGTCTTCCAGAACGGATTCTGTTCAACATCCAAGGTACAACTGTATACAAAAGATACCACAAATTGAAGGAAGGGAAGATTATATTGTATATACTTCCAAAACTGATGAACTAAAAACCAGTTTTCTATACTCTAGACATATCTAAGAAATGGAATCCAGGGCAAAGCTTTGCATTTCTGTACTCCTAGTTTCCATGTTTAGAGGAAGAGCTGAATCTGGCTAAAAATAGCAGGCCTGCCCCTTGCTGTGCCTGAGGACATGTCTTCACTGAATATAAAGGCAGGGAGTCAGGTAGAGAATGGGCATTGGGTATCATCTAAAACTGGTCCACTCTCCATCACCTGATGTCCCGTGATGTCAGAGAATTCAAATTTCAACATGGGAACAGGCACAGGCTCATTTTTTATCTTAGTGCTGCACTCTTGACAGTGCTTTGACTGGAGATAAGCCTCTTCTGCCTTTTACCAAGCACTTCTGATCTTAGTGCTGTGGTTAGAGAGAAGAGAAATGCTGTGAACAGACAGAGGCTTATCTTCCTTAGCACTGTGGCACTTAGCACTAAGATTGGAGATAAGAGATCCCTTAGCTCTGATTTTAGCACTTAGTTCTTACATCAGTAATAGATCTCTGTGCTTGACATTGTATAACATCAGGTGATTGAAAGGTGGCTGTAGTTTGCACAAAAATGTCTTGCAGCCCAAATTAAGAGGCCTGGTGGACGTTATTAGTGCCATGGACTGGAGGTTCACATCCCTGGCTTGGAGAATTGCCCGAAACTCTGCATCCTACTCTTTCCTATTAAAAGATGGGTCCTTCACTACTATAGGGACACGGGTGGCACTGTGGTCTAAACCACAGAGTGTAGGGCTTGCCAATCAGAAGGTCGGCAGTTTGAATCCCCATGACAGGGTGAGCTCCCATTGTTCAGTCCCTGCTCCTGCCAACCTAGCAGTTCGAAAGCACATCAAAGTGCAAGTAGATCAATAGGTACCACTCCGGCGGGAAGGTAAACAGTGTTTCCGTGCACTGCTCTGGTTCGCCAGAAGCTGCTTGGTCACGCTGGCCACATGACCTGGATGCTGTCTGTGGACAAACACCAGCTCCCTTGGCCAGTAAAGCGAGATGAGCGCCACAACCCCAGAGTCGTCCGCGACTGGACTTAACCGTCAAGGGTCCCTTTACCTTTACCTAGCTACTATAGGCTGCTTTTACACACCAGAGCCAAAATGGCTACTGAAGAATGAATAAATTTAGGACCAGTCAGCACCCTGGATAGTTCTGATTAAGGATGTGCCGTATCGCCTGCAGTTGCTGGTAGTAGTTGATAGCAGAAGCATTTTCCTTTTTTTGTGTTTCCCTTTTTGGAAACACAGTTGAGTGAAGGTCCCTACTGGCAGAACGGGGCGGAAGGTAATGCTCAGTGATTTCCCCCTTCTTCTTTTGCAGCCCCCACTGTCATTTGCTTTGTTGTTCTGTATGGTTCCCAACCCCCCAAAGCTGATTTTTGGAGGGCACAGGGAGCTGATGGTGAAAAGAGGAGTACAGTGGAACCTCGAGTTGTGGACGTAATCCATCCCGGAGGCACGTCTGCAACTCAAAGCATCCGCATCCAGAAGCGCCACATCTGTGCACATACACGGTGCAATTTAGCGCTTCTGCGCATGCGCAAGTGGTGAAACCCAGAAGTAACCGTTCTGGTACTTCCAGGTTGCTATGGGACGCAACTTGAAAAGACGTAACCTGAAGCGGACGCAACATGAGGTATGACTGTAGGTGAAAATCTAGTCACCCTCCCAGCTCACAACCAGAAGTAGTATCCCATTCGCAGGGACTTAGGATCCATTTCATAGATTCTACTCTGGCAAGCAAATAGCCTGTTACCTTTAATAAAAGCTAGAAGACTTTAATTTTAACCTTGGGGCCCTACAAAAAAGAGCTTACGCTTGCCAATTATAACTCTGCTTTTCATATTTAAAGCAAGTGTTTCAAGCGGTTTGCCATCTCTCTCTCTTACGTTAACAGTCTCTTTGTCCTTAATTAGATTGGAGAGTGGAAAAGCTAAATTACGGTCATCATAATAGTGTAAGAAGCTCTAGTTATTAAGTGTCATTTGGCAAGAATTTCAGTAGTTCTGCTATGTTTGAATGATTAGTTACTACCTAAAAGCAGAAAAATCTCTATTCAAATCACATCTGAAATCACTGCCATCTTCTGTTCTTCTAGCTCCACCCCTCTGCCTTTTATGAGCTCCACCTCCATGTTTGCTGCAGTTACTCTTCCCCTACACATTTCGTGCACTTTGTTTTATTGGAGATGCGAGTGGGCATGCATGTAGCTGTTTCCATAATGGGCAGAGCCAGAAGAATCTGATGGCTCTTGTAGATAAAATTTTAACGTTGATCATGAAAAATATGTTGTTGGTGTATTATGCCAGGATATTAGTATGCAGTTTACAGTATACCTCCCTTGTCTAGAATTGTGCTACCAATTTTTAGAAGTAAAAAAGGAAAATGAAGGGCTGTATATTTAGTAGATGATTGCTCTTGGGTAGTAATTCTCAGTGACACTTTTTTAAATTTCTAAGGCTAGTTTGAGTAGTTATTTTGAAACCAACTGGATGCCTGTTCTGTATACTTGGAGACTTAAAAAGAAGGGGGACTGGATAACAACTCCTGTCAATGGAAAAGCATCTATTCCTACCAACCTTCTCTGGTATTAAGATCAGCAAGAAGAGGCTCTCTTGGTAGTTCTGCCACTGTGGAATTGGTGGCCCAGGAGAGGGGTATAGAAACCTCCAAATGGTGGAACTGCTCTCCTTGGATTGGGGTATTACTTAGGGGGGGGTTGTTGCTTTTATTCTTTTTTTGTATTTTTATTTTGATTCTTATGGTTTATGTGGCAATTCTTCCGTTTGGTTGTGTACTTTGTTGTTTTGTTTATTGTTTTTGACTACTTTTGTTATGTTTGTAGTTATGTAATTATTTATATGGTGTAAGCCACCTTGAGCAAGCTTTAAACTTTGGGAAGGCAGCATACAAAGACTTAAGCAGCTTAATATACTTTGAATATATAAAAATGAAGGCTAGAGAAGTGATAAAACAGGGTTGAGAATAGTGGTGATCCCTAGATATGGAGGTGGGGAAATAATTGATATTCACATGGCAGGATGTTGGAGAATTTCTAGAGCAGACATGCAGACCATGGAAGAGAACTAGCTGCACTTGAGTTTTTAATGGTACTTGTTAAAAATTCATCACTGTTCAGGAAGTTATGTGAGGATTATGCAGCTTGCAAATACTAGGAAAACTACCCTGGAAACAGTGTTAGAAACAGATATGAAAGCTTGGAACTAAATGGCGCCTTAAACCTAGGTTATGGGCATAGAGCTTAGAAACTGCTCTCGCATTAATGAAATTCCCTGTCGCAAAATGCTCCTAGAACAATGGGAGTTTCGAACACTGCCTGGAAACTAACATGGGTGCTAAAAAAAAAATGAAGTCCTGTCTGAAGGGGCAGTCTTTGGTGAATAAGAACATTCACATATAAAAGCCACCCTTTGAAATTTCCGTTCTGGTCAGAAGTGGGAACATAATGGTATTGAAAAATGTCTGATGCTAATGCCTTACTAAAATTTAATCTGGTTAGGAGCCGTACCAGTGCTTTAGGTAAGAAGGATTAATGTATAGTTGATTTCATAAGCACTGAAGTGTTGCAAATATACAATGAAATTCAGCTCTAAATTCCCCATCCACTAGCTCAACAGATTGAGTTAACTTTAAAAGATTGAAGTCAAGTCCTGTGATGCTCAAGGTTTTGGAATTGTTATTTTCTCTCTCTCTCTCTCTCTCTCTCTCTCTCTCTCTCTCTCTCTCTCTCTACCTCCAAAGGCTGGAATTGCTGGTGTTGTGAAGTGATGTCTCCTGTATTTTAATCATTCAGCTAATACTATCCCTCCACAATATTTTTACTTTCATAACTTTACTTGGCATGCTCTGTTACTAGTAATCTGGCAGTAGGGCTTAATCACATGGTCTTGATCTCCTTAGCATAGCTTGGTGTAAGCTCTAATGGAACACTACCAAGGAAGCCCATTACCAGGCATCAAAAGGCCAGTATCCTCATCATTTAAGATTGTCCATTGAACAACATTGTATGAAGATGAGGTACACCTTACTGTACGTTTTTGTGTGGAGCAGCAAACTTTGTAAAAGTGTTCATGCCAGTTTCTTTTTTGTCAAACACTTAAGTGTTTCTGGGTCTCCTACTTTTCTGTAAATATAATGCAATTAGGGTATGGAGTTCAAGACACTTAATGTATAGGGCTTTGTTAGCATTACTAGAAGCGAGACGGGGGTGGGGGGGAGTTGCATTATATCCTCATCCTATAACAGGCACACTACTGTTCAGAGTTACAGATAGATCATACTATTGTTTTATGTTTGCTTGTTTTTGCTAAACATAGTTTTAGCAAGCCCCAATTTTCCTGAATTTCGACATAATGAAGAATTGTGCTTTAATGTTAAGTTTGAGAGTAGACAGCATGGTTTCCCATTCTGTCAGAACCAAGTTGCTAGCTTTAGTCTTGCATTTATCACACAATGATTATCAATGTTGTCTGTACAAATCCAAAATAGAAGATATGATTGTTATCTTCTATACTCTTCTATACACGGAAAGACATAACAGAAGGTCAGCGGGTGGAGCTTCTTTGTGGCTCCTTGGCACTCTCATGGCTAGATGTTTTAAAAGGCTGAATTTCTGTAATCTAATTTGGTTGCAGAATTCAGCTTTCCTCAGTGCATAGGCTTACTTTGGGGTCCTCTCTCACTCTCTCTCCCTCCTTCTCTTTAATTGCTGAGTACACATTGCAAAGGGCACATAGACAGGGTACAGCCTACCTGATCAGAACCCCTTCACTAGGCCAGTAATGTGAAGTGTATGCTTTAAAACCCAGTGTCCCACTTTCTTGCAAGTTACTACAGACTCGGTGTGGGCCCATGGCTATGAAAAGGTTCTGCTGCAATGAATCGCTTAGTCTCTGAGGTGCCACAGGATCTCTTGCTTTTTTTAAAAAAAATTGTTAGTTCACCTGATGCAGAATGCTCCACAAGAGTATGCCTTGAAACATAATTCATGGTGTACTTAAGGTTAAAATGACAAAAACAGTGAATGAGAAGATACAGGCTTGAAAGGCAAAGAATTAAAGGAGCTAAAGTGCTAAAAGGACAAAGTTCACATTCTTGTCCTATGTTCATTCTCTATTCATTGGTGAAAATGACCTACAATGGATAGGAAAGATCAATCTGATGGGATTTTTCCCCTCCGCCAAATAACTTTTAAAACCTTACCAGCAGGAGGCAACTTCCTCCCTTACAATACAGGAAGCGAGCCCTTTGTGGCCTTTAAAGAGCTCTGCCAAAAAAATAATAGCTTTAATCAAAGGGCTATCTAAAAGACCTCACCTTCATATTTAATCTTTCAAACTTCTCTAAACCATTCTGATAAATGTGGAAGCTCTGAGAGACTGGTTTCATAACCTGAACACTCAGCTTGAAAGGGAAGCTCTTCATTAACAACGAAGAGTTTCTAGCGCTGTGGGCTGAGACCAGAATGAAACCTATGATCTCAGTTTTCAGCTGTTCTGAAAGCTTAGAAAGAGGGGTTCTGAATAATGGGCTATCTTGTTTTCTTGGTACTTTTTTTAAATCACAAAAAGTTGTGAGGAGCAGGAAATAGCTTTTATAGTTCCTTCCTCCCCCAAGCCATAACTCAGTTGTAGACATCAGGATGTTTTTCTTGGCTTATCTCTTTCATTTCAGTTTGTCTTGCACATCTGTCACATAAATTATTGAACCTTTACTTCCAAAGATGGAAATAGAAAACATGATTCTTACAGTGCTGGTCTGAAATTGGCATTGTTGGCCAGAAGAGATCATTGTTGGTGTTTTGGTGCTTGTAGAATGGTCTGGTATTTCTTGGCTTCGTAGCAAGCAGATGGAGAAATGTTTCACAGCACGCTTACTAGGAAGCCTTTTTGGAGATTTAGGAATAACATTAAAAATCCAAGTTGCAGGCTTCTCGGTGTTGCTGAAGGGTGAGTTCACACATATGCACTTACTGGGTTTTTATTCCTCTGTACAATTCCTACACAGCAGAAACACAAGGAGAAACTCAGTGGCTGCCGTGTAAACATAAAAGTAAGCCATACTTTGTTTTAACCATGCAAACACACTGTGTCTTGTTTTTCCAGAGTTTGGGTGGTTTTCCAGCTGCTCTTGCCTCATGTCTTTGTAGTTCGACAAGTATCTGGGATGCAGTTGCCAAACGAACAATAGTTAAACAAGACTGCTGGTTTTAGACATAACACCAAACCACAGCAATAGCAAACCATGATTTGTAAGCTAACAACAAAACATGGCTTTGCACGTTCCATAGTTCCATAAACCATAGTCAAGCTAAATCATGGCTAAGCATTAAGTACATACCAGATCATTCTCTGCCTCCCTTTTTTGGCCAGGCTCTGCCCTTTATCTTTTTTCTAATCGTGTTCCTCCTCGTGAGATGTCAAATTTGGAATAGGGGAGAAGCCTGTGGATCTTTCCCATAGTTGTGTTTTGCTTCGGAGTTATTTGGAGGACATCGGCAGCCCCACTACATGTGTGGGGATAAACCCTTTCCCTGCTGACCAGTTCCATACTTAGAGCCGGGATGGTAGTAAGGATTTCTTGTTGCAGCTGGACTACTAAGTCCCTGAGAAACAGCCACTTGAACCTGAAGAAGGGTGATGATCTTCCTTTCAGTAGTGCTGGGTTTCCTTTCCAAAGGGCAATTGAACAGTCATCATAGCATATGGCATTGAAGACTGCTGCTCTAGCGCTTGTCACAATCCCCAGATCAGATCAGCTCACTTCACTAGTGATGCCAGAAAAAGAGAGACATTCCTGGAGCAACCAGGTGCAGGAAGATAAGCTATAAGAGGACTCAGGCCTCTCTCTGATTAAACAGGTTCATGCTTCATACGTGAATGCAGCAGACACATTGATGATGCCCCCATGATGTTATTGTGTCTCAAAGTTAAATTAAAAATCTGAATGCAGATGGAAGACATAGATGTTACTATCCAGTGAAAATGCTTCCGGGCCATGTTTTTCCCCCCTGGTTTTGTTAGTCTTAACATGCACGCACGCGCACACACACACACACACACACTCCTTCATTAACATTATTTAAAAAGAAACGAAGCAGAAATGTATCTGTACATGTATGTGTATCTGCTGTTTTGTGGATATATTTGTTAGGAATGGTTTCTGACACCTTTAATGATTTTATTTGTTGATTTACAGCCTTAACTTGTGTGCATAATCTTTTGGGTGTGAGCTTCCCCGGGAAAGGGCAATGTGAACATCTTAAATTTTTGAGTGACTGGTCAATTTGTTCTTACTCTCTGGCAGAAGTGGTGCCATGGCAATCAGTTCATAAGAGATGGAATACAGCTAAACGACACAACTTTCCTTCTTTGTCAATGTTAATGTTTCTCACATGGTTTGCTGGCCTCTAGTGGCTTATGAACAGTGCTGGGGTTCTTGAGCCCAAGTTTCTCGTGTTACTGATTAAATGCTCTGTTGAAGACATTTCAGGCTCAGCTGGAGAAGCATTACATAAGTTATTTTTATAGCAAATGAAAAAATATTTCTGGAAAACTGCTTATAATAAGACTCTTATTGACAGACACAGCTAATTCAGAAGAACTTGGGTGGGAGGATAGCAACACCATCCATGCATATAAACTAGTCTATGGCTGCGATACACCATCTAAAATCAGGTTTTCTTATCCCTGTAAGAAGGATAAACTTTAAGCCATTAAATGTTTTTAAAAGACTATAGGGATATACCCCTTTTCACCCCATGCAGCTATACATTACACAACCAAAAATAAAAATGTATGTGTCTACATAGAGCAAGGGAGGGTAGATTTCAGGCTTGCTGCATCCACTTTGTTTTTTAATAGAGCAGAGAGATCCACCAACTGGGCCAGGTAGACAACATTACTTAGAATTAAAGAATTCTGTAACATGTTTTATGTACTCAACCTGTTAAAAATGCAATTACTATTTTCTCTTTTTAGTCTTCACCATTTGCAACTCATAGCACAACAAACCGAAAAATACTGAAATATAAGCACACACTTCAACTATAAATGTTGCCTACAATCCAAGGTAGCAAAAGATACTCAAAATATATTCCAGAAGCTGTTAATTCTTCATGCAGCCTTTTTATAAAAAGAATGAAGACTAACAAAAAAACGACTCTATAGTCACTGTGTTCAGTGAGACTTGCTTCTAGACTAGAGACACATGCTTAGGATTACAGCCTCAGTTTCAAGATTTCCACTAGATTTCTGACAGTCATCCTGAGCTAACAGAACAAGATTTGGGGAACATTGTACAAGTTTGGATGTTGCTTGGATGCAATGAGTGTTAACTATATATTTATTTTGCACATGGATGAACAAGATTTGAGCAAATCTGCGACACTTCAGAAGCAATAATTTTTCATTGCAGATGTCATATACTTGTTGCCTATATTTTCCAAGCATGCACAATACCATAATTGCTTTTTTGTATACCTTGGACAATAAAAAGCTTAACTGTAACCCTGCTTCCCACTTCCGCTGCTTGTTTCCCTGACTGATTTAGAGGTTATATTTAAAGAGACAGTGGATTGGATTCAGACAAATTTACCCGATACTCTGCTGAAAGGAGAGGATTTTTACCCAACCCATTCTTAATCTGCATGCTCTCTAAAGATTCCCCAGAGAGAATGGGGATTCTCTGGAACTGTAGGGTAGGTTTGACCTCTGCTGGAGCAAAGTCCTAACACAAATAAAGGGAGCCCTTCTATTAATTGGAGGGCAACTCTGGATAAGTGAGCTTTGTTTGTTTGCTTATATGGAATATTTTTTAAAAACCGCCTTAAGGACACTGTCCTTTAAAGTGATTGGATTGTACAGTATTTGTATTCACATGCGTGTTGAAAGAGGCTTGCCTCAAGTGCACTTCGGCAGTTGAGATCATTCTTTAAAAGAGCCTTCCCTATCCAAATCCTATATGTGGAGTATGCACACACTTTAAGAGAGACTACATACGTGAGTCTTCAGGGGAAGCCCTATTACCCAGAACAGTGTATGCTCGCAGGCTTCATTGTCAAAACTTTCACCTCACAGTGAAAAACATCAGAAAGAACTTTGACCATATACCGGACTCCCATGAGAGGTGGTGGTCTCTCCTCCTTTGGAGGCTTCTCTGCAGATATTGGATGACCCTCAGGTCCCTTCCAACTCTGATTCTATGAAATATTACATAGCCACCCAAGCTGGCAAGAACTAGACATTCCGAGCACATGAATCAAGTGGCTTTGATGGAAAATGTACATGTGACTCTGGGAAACTGGGCTGCCTAGGGCTTCTTCGAGAGGAAGACTGGGATATAAATCCATTAAACAAATAAAATACTCTTACTTTAAATACTGGTGTTTGAGTTAGGTTGGTTACTCCAAATTAGCTACTCTACTTAGCAAGTTTTCAACTAAATAGCAGGGCACTCTTGTTTACCAGAGTTCTGTTCATAAACTTGGCACAAATTATCTTTGTGGTCTTGTCAGCTTTTTCATATATTACACAGAAGCAGGCAAAGGAGATTCAAGAGTAGCATACAAATTCTGGGTAACTAATTTGCCCGCTGCACTTGGTTTTACAGAACCCATTTCATGTAGGTCTCACAAAAGAAGAAGCTGAAAATAAGGATTAAAACTAGTTTAAACTTCTGCTTTCTTTTATAACTACATACCACATTGGTTTTGCCGAAGTAGTAATGGGGTTAGAAATGAGTTTCATCTAGTTTTATTCATGTGGACTTTTTTTTAATGGTTCGTGACAAATATTCTAATTGCTCAGGTTTTAAAATAACAGGCTGGTCCCTGCCAGACAGTGTCTTGGATTATAGCAGGCTTTAAGCATAATGTGCTCAGTCCATTTGTCAATCCAGCTATTGTGTAGTCCATTGCAAAGAATTCTGTCTATGAAGTCCAGCAAGATTCCTTGGAAGAGGCCCAGGATAAACTAACCAGAGAGGCCCTCCCCCCTGGTGTCTGAAAGTGTCCTCAGATATCAAATTTATATCAATCACAGGAAGTCTTGGCAATCAAACCAGTCACTTTCCCCCCTCACATCTGGAAGTAAAAAAAAAAATAGCCGCTCTAAAGGTCACAGGCATCATGGGTAGGGCATGGATTGAGGGCCATAGAAAACATGGGAAAGGAAGAATAAAACTAGATTTCCACCTTTTTTGAAATAGTTATTTTTAAATGACCTGGAACATAGCCAAACTACACAACCTTCCCCCCGCCCCTTGGTTTACGTTTGGTGCTGAATGAAATGCGGCTGAAGATTTTGTTCTGGAATGCTACATCTCTTTTGAGGGGTTATTAGTACTTTTCCCTGTTTTGCTGGGAATAATATTTTTATAGCAGGATGGATTCAGAGATAGAGTGTGCTGCCTTACTTAGTGCTGTTTATAACTAGTAGTTTTAGGTTGTGTGTTGTTCTAACTTCCCCCAATCTGCTCTTTTAACTTCCTCACAGATTGCTTTACTCCTGAACTTTTTAATCACTCCTAACTGAACTGATATGGGTGCCTGTTAATGGCTGTTTGTGGCTTTTCTTTCCTGCATGACTTGCAATCTTGAGCATTTAACCTAGAAAAATGTAGGAAACACTTCATCTTAGTCTTTTCCTCCAGCCCTTCAAACAAGAGCTTGGGGAAGGTTGTAAAAACAGAACCTTTCCCATTTGATCCACAGGTATTCCTTACATTGGACAAAGAAACTAGTGCGCTGAAAGCTATAAAACCTCAGATGCCTGTCTTGAAAACCAGTTCCATATGAATGGAAATTAAAAATAGCATTAGGTTAATATGGGTCTCTACTAAAAGGGGAACACAGAACCATAGCCATGAACTGTGTGTTTTGGTGGGATGATAGTAAAGTGAATAAATAGTTCTAATTGCAGCCATACAGATCTGTTTTGACACACATTCTGGTGCAAATAATGGTTTTCATTTGTTGACTGACTTAATTCAAACATGCAGGTTACCTGTTCTTCAGGCATGAAATAGATAAAATTGAATTTTAGCTTTTGGCTTCAAGGATTTCTGGCTGTTAAAATTATTAAGTTCTCTTAAAAAATCAAGTTCTTTTGCTGCTTATCATTACAATCCAGTCTTACAAAGCATATTAAAATATCAATAAAATTAAACTAAATGATAGTGTCAGGAAATTAGGTCTTAAACATCAGTAGACCAATCCTAATAAAACAGTCCTAGAATAATAACAACAGAGACCACTGCAGTAAAAATATCTCATATTTCTTCCTAGTGTCTGTGTGTTGGGGGGGGGGCGCGTTGGCAGATTTCACTTTGGAATGTTTTCTGTAAACTTGACGCTATCACCAAAGTGAATTGTCTTCACTGTCCTGCAACTATTTTAATCTCTCACAGGAGGAACTCTATCCATTACATTCCTAGCTTATTTTAACATGGGGTATGTGAAGTACTGGCGGAGCAACATACATTTGCTAATCAGTGCAGGGCTGAGAAGCTGTGAAGCCCTTCCTAGGTTAAAAAATGTACTTTGATGCAGGAATAGAAACTTAATAGATAGCTGTTCGCTGCTGCTGCGGTTTAATGATTGCATTTTCCTGCAACTGCCAGGAATTGGACAGCATTTGGTACAATTTGAAGACAAAAAAATTCAAGGGCAATCCCGTGTAAACTACAGTGCAATAGTGTCCCCCATCTATAAAGACATGGATATCTGTAAAAAGTACCTTGTTCTTCTGAAAGGGACTTGACTAGATACTGGGTGTTCCTGAATAAAACTTATTACTGGCCCACAGCCGGCATCAAAGTGGTTCATGAGGATCATAAAAGTGAACTTAGGGGCATTTTCTGCCAGCAAACATAGCTAACGTTAACATATTCATAATCTTTTCCCAGAGCCACTGAATTTGTCCCGCCATCCTGCTTGGATTCACTCTCCATGTTGGCATCTGGTGTGTCAAACACAATTGATATCATCCCCATAGCACCAGGCATCCAGGAGCAGCGATAGTTCCATGAGGATTCCTTGCTACAAACCGGCCCAAACCACGTCTAATGCACACGCTGCATTCTTTTCCCATTTTGGATTTCATTTTAAATTTTGTCCACTGAAAATAGTTTTAAGACTTCACTTAAAACCACAACGAGGTGCCTGCCTACCAGATCCCGAAATAAAAATGGAGCATTAGTATCAAAAGTTGCTGAAAAATCCAGAAATACCAATACCAGGCCCAAAACTAGCCTGAAGCTTTATTAAAATAGATGGAGGAGGGTCTGGAGGTGTGAGCCACAACTTCCTGCTAAATCATAAGTTGAAGAATGGAAAACTTGGCAGGATTGAAAACTTGGAGACTGGCCAATAATTGCTAAGGTCTTCTAGGTATACCCTGTATCAACTGAAATTTCAAGATCAGTAGCAAAAGGTTCTTAAATATAGCTTAGCAATTTCTTTGGACACTGGTGGAAGCTTCATTGAAGCCTCTGCCTCTGGGTGGGAGAATCCATGAAAACTCTCTTCAGCATATTTTTTCATAGCGTAGTATAAATAGCTGTATACTCTGCAGAGTCTCTTTCCCCTTGTCCATCACACGTGTCTATAAAGGGCACATTATATACGAAGAAGCTTAAAGAGGACTAGGGAAAGCGTATTATATACAACACTGCATGCATTCCTGTGTGCAATGTAAATGGAAAAAATATTGCCACTTTCCCAGTAGCAAGGCTATCTGAAAGTACATCTCAGTTTCTTGCCAGTTTTTAGTGTAGAGGAATAAATGTGCTCGTTTCTTCCTTTCCGAGTTGGGTGATGTCTCTTATTTCAGACTCAGCGGCTCCAAAGTGACCCTGATTTTGAAATTCTCATGTGGCAATTCTCTCCCTTTCACTCTCCTAGTTGCCTACTCTGTGCAGCATAATATTTTGTGGGGACAAATCTGCCATCCCATGTGTGTTTGCAAATTTTAAAGGCATATTAATTAGCCATGTTTTTTTTTAAGGATTGATGTGGAAATACAAGAAAAAGAAAAGGCTTAGTATTGGCCATAAGGTACTACATGTAGTTGATACTAAACTATGGGTGGGCAAACTAAGGCCCGGGGACTGGATCCGGCCCAATCGCCTTCTCAATCTGGCCCGCGGGTGGTCCGGGAATCAGCGTGTTTTTACATGAGTAGAATGTGTCCTTTTATTTAAAATGCATCTCTGGGTTATTTGTGGGGTGTAGGAATTCATTCATTTCTCCCCCCCCCCCAAAAAAAAAGTCTGGCCCGCTACAAGGTTTGCTGACCCCTGTACTAAACTTTCATTTTTGGTTCCTGCATTCATTTATTAATCCTTGTAGATGGTATTTAAAACCGTCCTTAGGTGAAGACAGGAGTTTGTATGGATTTTGCCCATGTTGTCCTGCCTTTTTTCAGGCTGTGATACTTGGTGCCTCTACTTCAGTTCTTTTAATTTTGTTGGCAACTGCTACAATATGACCTATTGTTTCGTTTTCACCATAGGGTTGTTTCATTTGATTCAGTTCTAGGTGTGTGGCAAATGGCTGTAGCGTGCATGTGTTTATGTGTACAAGCAAAGTAACAATGGCCAGTCTTCAGTGGTTCGGTTTTACTTTTAATTTGTCCATCAGCCATATTTTATTGGAATGGTTCCAAGTCTAATGCAATCCTTAGTCTCTAAGCTATATTCTGGAAGGCTAATGGAATAGTAAAACCTTCTTAAAGATAGTTAAATGTGTTGCGGTGTCCTCAGGGTAGCTTCTCCACTAAAGATGTTTTCTTTCCCACCCTGTAGAGGTATCTCATTAAGGTACCCACTAGTGTCATTATTAAGTTTTCATGTGTTTCTCAGTTTTGATGCTAATCTTTATGCATGTGTTTAATTCTGTTTTTGCAGCACCAATGTGGTCATGAATTATTCAGAAATCGAGTCTAAGGTTCGAGAAGCAACCAACGATGATCCGTGGGGACCTTCAGGGCAACTCATGGGAGAGATTGCCAAGTAAGTGATAATTTGACTCAGCAGTGAAGGAAGGTACATCTTTATGCAGAAATACATGTAAGAATTGTTCCTGCTTCACCACTTCTGAAGAATAAATGAGATGGAGAGATCAGTATTAATGGTACTTGGAATGATGGCCACAAGCAACTGTTTATTAAAACCTATTTCCACAAAGCACTGTAACTTGTAGGAGATAAGATTTCCTTCGGGTAGGGGTCTAGCAAAGCATTTTTCAGAAATACAAAATTAGGAAGTTGGTGCTGCTTCGTAAATGCTTTCTCAAGAAGGGCAAATGAATGGCATGATGGGCTAAGATAACAAGGAACTTCTAGTTCTTCATTATTTCCGTTGCTGGGGGGGGGGGAGAACTTATCAGCATTGCTAATCTAGTGAGTAATTCTGTATATGAAATACTTCTGTACAAATGTCGGTAGCTCTGTATTTGGGAATGAAGCTCTAATTTAGAGCAAGTCTGCCACCTGCTGTCAAATGCAGGTCCTAGCAGACCTTTCCTGAAAACAGCTAATTCCTCCTTTTGCCTTTCTTTTGTTTTTAGGGCTACCTTTATGTATGAACAGTTTCCAGAACTTATGAACATGCTTTGGACACGAATGCTGAAAGACAACAAAAAGAACTGGCGGAGAGTTTATAAAGTATGTATATAAAATTACTTTTTATGAGCTTCTTCAAGGTTTAATTTTGTTCTAAATATGGCACTTACTTGAATGTTTTAATTTTACAACAGTGCCCTATTGTAATTAACTCAGTTTGTGCTATCATTAACATAATATCCATGCTAAATTTCACAGGTTTCTGGATCCTTTGTGTGCAGTTAGTACAAGCTTGATTTTAATCAAGTTGATTATTCCTGTGTATGTTTTTAGAGGAGAATTCTCTGTTGAAAAACAAGGATTTTCTCTTGGTTTTTCTCTACAAAGACTCTTTAATGAATGCCTTCTAGCAATTTTTATTTTTATTAATGTTTTAAATACTGAATAGAGGATTGTCTGTAATTTGATCTTTTAAAACTGGGAAATAACCCTTTTACTGGCCTACTAGTGAGACCCTCATTTTGATATTTGTCTTGAATGTCTCTTTTGCAACTCAATTTACATTTGAAGCAATCTGGAAATGAACACATACATTTACCAGCAATACATTTCACACATTATACTGGACTCCCCCCAATGCACAACTTTGCTAATTACATTTTATCTTGTAACTAACTGAAGAGAAAGCCAGTTACTTGTTCACCATAAAGTATTTGTTCCCTTGTGTTCTTTCAGCTGCATTTGCAATTAAATTCAGCATATGCATCATGATACATTTTTTCTGTTTCCTATAGTATTGAAAAGAGCCTTAAGACTTAAAATATTGTACACTGTATTTAATTCTCAGGCAAGGTTACCCCCACCCGTAGGTTTTACCTTATAGTAATTGTTTTCCCTGCAGCATAATATAAATTAACTTTTAATGCTATCATACATAGGATTTAACATTCTTATGGATACTGGTTTCAGATCATTGACATTTATAAACATGCATCTATTGGCATCCAAATGACTTATTTATGTATGATTTCAAAATCAAGGGAAAGCCTGGAAATTGCAAGAAGTTCACAAAATTAAAATACTTTTCAACTTTATTTTTGTTTTGAAGTTTGTTTAAATTTACCTGAAAATAGTGAGTTTCATACATCAACACATTTCCTGCAGAAAGCTACATAGATAAATTGCCATAAAAATGCTTTTAAATGGAAAAACACTTGGGAATAAGGCAATTGCAAAAAAAGAGAGACACAAAAGAAAATTGTTTCATTCTGTAGAGTTCAGGGTGTTTTTTTTCTTTCCTCCTCCTTCTTCTTAAATTGCCTTAACCATAATTTCCCCCTCCTGGAGAACATTCTTCAGGCAAATAACTTATGATTTAATGTTCTACATTTTTTGTCTTAGTGAGTAAATGCAGTTTTAAATCTGTACACTGTATTATGAGTGGTTCTTGCTTTAAGGAGCCACAATCTTCAAGGTGGCTTATTTAAATGGGAACAAATCCTGCTTTTGTTTACTAATTTTTGTGCATTTAGGCTTTTCTTTTTATTGCAGTTAAAAATACTGATGGCTTTTGTTCATGCAATAATAAGGTGCTTTGTATTTTTATAGTCTCTGCTGCTCCTATCTTACCTCATAAGGAATGGATCAGAGCGTGTTGTTACAAGTGCCAGAGAACACATTTATGATTTGCGATCCCTGGAAAATTACCACTTTGTAGGTGAGCGATAGAAAAATCTTATAAGCAAATTAAAACAGTAGTTGGAGTTGTCAGTCACCTGAACCAGCTTAGAAGCTTCCCTGCTCTAATTAGAATGTGACTGTTGCCGGTTGTGTGAAGAGTGCAGAATTCAAGACGTGGGACCCTAGAGTATTAATTAGTGAAGACAAGAACTTGCAGAAAAGACTGGCTAATAACAACAGAACCAACACAACATGAGTGTTCGGGTTTATATTAAAATATGCACTAGAGACTGGTCCCCTGTGGTGTGTGTAAAGGAATAGCTTTAATCATATGGGAAGAAAAGGTTAGAGCTCCAAAACATACACATCTGTTTGAAGCTGGGGGTTTTCCCCCTCCCACCAAATAATATTTACAGTGGAAAGGCAGCAAGGCCAGTGTGTGTTCTGAATAAGAAAGAGGCTTAGAGAAGTGAAGCAAATTTTAGTTTGTAGTGCACTCGGCCTGACAGCATTTTTAAAATACAGTTTTGAAGCAAGACAGAAATATAGCAATTAGTATTTTGAAGAAAAACTGCCTTCCCAAAAAGGTTGAGAGAGGAGGTTGCTTTAAATGGGTTAAAATTGGCAGAAGATGTGTTTCTGTTTTTGAATTTTTTTTAACTAATATTTTTAGTAGATCAGTAGCATTTAAGAAGCTTTCTCAGTTGACATTGTTTTCAAATGCTATCCCTTAGATTAAGATGAAATTTTGGTTATAAAAAACTGTACTGTTCACTCATTACAGAGAATTGCTTTGGAATACCATAACCTTAAAATATTTTGTGTTCTTTTTATATCTATTTTTTTTTCAGGGTACTTAATGCTTGAGGTTAACTGCTTCTACTAAATTGCTTCTTTTTTATATACGCTCACACAGATGAGAATGGCAAAGACCAAGGTATAAATATACGTCAGAAGGTGAAAGAAATGGTAGAATTTGCCCAGGACGATGATAGACTTCGTGAAGAGAGGAAAAAGGCAAAGAAAAACAAAGATAAATACATTGGGGTTTCTTCAGACAGTGTTGGAGGATTCAGATACAGTGAGTACAGCACTGTAATCAGTAGTTGGCATATTGCAACGTTAGCTTGGTTTTGTGGATATGCTATAATAAATATATGTTCTTTAAAAAATATATGAGTGCCGTCACCAATCTACATAGGTGTCATTATCTGAAGGAAGTAGACCTGCATATGGCTGAGCAGCGAGGGGAGATTAGCAAATTAAATTAACAGCCTTTCCTTCAGATTGTAGAAGATGGAGAAAAGGGGAAGCAGGACTGCCCTATCAGCTTTACTGAGAGACTAGCTCCTTCCAGCTCCTCTCTATGAACTGTTTGCACCAAAACGGGTCCTTACTGGAACTTTGCAACGTTAAGAAGCAGTGCGTGGGTTTATGTTTTTCCTCCTTTCGCCCAATCTGATTCTTTTTGTGTTGTGTCTTTTTGGATTATCAGCCCAAGGGCAGGGGCTGTCTTGCTTTTATTGCTCTGAAAGCTTTTTCAGTGAGGAGGGAAGTAAAAAAGTTACACACAGAGAGAAGTAACCTTAGTTCATAACATAGAGGAGACGGTAAGTACCTATTTTTCCGTGTACAAGACACCCCTATGTATAAGACGACCCCAATTTTTTTGAACCCAAAATTAAATCAGTATTTTTAGGTTGCCAAAGTTGTTCAGCTTTGGGGGGGCAATAGCACTCAAGGTTGTTGATCGCCCCGCCAAAAAACCGTGTATGAGGCAACCCCCCCATTTTTGAGTCAAAAAATGGAAGGGAAAAATCGTCTTATACACAGAAAAATACAGTATATACTGGAAGAGGTTTGCATTAAGATTCCTTACAAAATCCCTACAGTTGGCAAGATAAGGATAAGCTTATTGGATTCTCTGGCAACGCAGATTGTTTGTATACAAACAGTGATTAGCTTCGGACTCTCCTAACAGTTGCTACTGCTGTCAAGTGTTTTGGACTGCAAACAAAGCTGTCTTCTCCCACCCCACTCTACTCAAGGGACCACTTCTCCATTATGCTCTCCTATGTGGCTCAGATGTCTCTGCGAATAAGACAATTACGTAGGCAAGCTGGCCATGTGGATCTTTCCTATTTGTTGTTGTGACACATATGCACATACACATACTTTGTAGCACATGGGGTTGCACCAGGGGGAATACTTTTTTCAGGGCAAAGTGTGGGGAGGGGGAGTGTAAAAGGGTCTAGAATTATTCAGCGTTGTGTGTGGAACAATATTGATCTCGAAACGGCAGATAATGTTTGTCTAACATTATAAGGCAACACTTTTGAACTAGTTTCCCCTGAGGCCTGATTCTTATATTTACCATTGCAGCATGAGAGCTGCCTCTGTGTGGGCCAGACCCATCTCCAAAAAGCTCATGCTCCAACCACAATGAACCAGAGTGACAGATTATGTTGAAAGTCTTTGGCTGTGGGAAGAAGAACCCATTGGAATCCTTCCTTATCTTGTAAAAACCCAATATAGCATATTTGAATAGAGTATTTGAGTTACAGGTGTCTGTCTGTCTGCTAGCCAGAAGTTGTGGGGATCTCCTCCCTGCAGTGAACTCCATCTCTTACAGAACAACTCGGTCCTTTCAAGGTAGCTGACCTGTAGAAGCTTGCTTATGCATATTCTGGGTTATACAACACATATTGCAATCCCATTTCTCTATAGGACTCTGATGCCATGGTACAGTGGGGGGAAATGCATAGAAATGTAAATGCATAGAAATTTTAGAAATGCATAGAAATTTAAAATCTACAATGGAATGTTTAAACAACAGGAAACCCAAAACGATAATAATAATAAATAATAAATTATTATTTATACCCCGCCCATCTAGCTGGGTTTCCCCAGCCACTCTGGGCGGCTTCCAACCAAATATTAAAAACAATACAGCATCAGACTTTAGAAACTTCCCTAAACAGGGCCGCCTTCAGTTGTCTTTGAGAAGTAAAATAGTTGTTTATTGCCTTGACATCTGCTGGGAGGGCATTCCACAGGGCAGGTGCCACTACCAAGAAGGCCCTCTGCCTAGTTCCCTGTAACCTCACTTATCGCAGTGAGGGAACCGCCAGAAGATCCTCAGCGCTGGACCTCAGTGTCTGGGCTGGATAATGGGATGGAGATGCTCCTTCAGGCGGACAGGACTGAGGCCTTGCACCTGGGATAAATTTGAGCAGAGTAAGGCTGTTCAGCTAGTTGAAAATACAATAATTTCAAATAGCTGGGCAAATAAAACGTCTTAAACTGGAACTATAAAGGATACAGAGGGGGACTGAGACTTGACGTGCCACCTCAGAAGCATCCCTCTCTTTCGTACATGCATAATATCATTCTTCTATAAAGGGAACATAGCTTGGGGATGTCCTGCTGTTGGGCTTTTCTTGGGCATCTGGTTGGCCACTGTGAGAAGAGGATGACAGACTAGATGGGTCACTGGCTTGCGCCAGGAACTTCTTATATTCTACCATGCATAAAGAGGTTTCCCACTTATGTGAATGGCATAGCCTTGCACCTGGGATTCCTAATGTGCTTTGAAGCAGCTGGGTTGTGGCTTGCTCATGTATATAAACTAGAGTGGGGTTTGCATATGTGTTATCAGGGTGAACTCACTGTATGCACCATCACGGTTAGGAGGACGATACTCCTGATTTGAGTGGGTCACACTGTGCAGGATAGTCCTCCTAAGAAGTTAGGTAGGTGGATGTCATGAATCAAATTGGCTCAGATAATGGGAGCATTAACACAGAAGGTGAAACAGAGAATCATAGAGTTGGAAAGGACCGCAAGAGTCATCTAGTCCAACCCCTGCAATGCAGGAATCTTTTTGTCCGGTGTGGGGTTCAAACACACAGCCCTAAGGTTAAGAGTCTCATTCTCTACCGACTGAGATATCTCACTAAGATGCCCAATCTGTATTTACTGTATTTTTCGCACCATAACACGCACCTTGTTTTAGAGGGGGGAGAACAAGAAAAAAAAATCTCCCCCTCTCTGCCCAGCGCCCCTTCAGTGAAGCGGCAGGAGGCGCTGCACAGAGAGGGGGAGAATTTCCCCCCTCTTGTTTTCCCGCTCTAAAACAAGGTGCCGTTTAAGGTGCGTTCAGGCGGCTACCTTGGAAGCCTGGAGAGCGAGAGGGGTCGGTGTGCACTGACCCCTCTCGCTCTCCAGGCTTCAGGTTCCTTTCGACCTGCTCTTTGCGGCTGGTGGGGGGAAGCCCACCACCAGCCCCAAAGAGCAGGTCAGGGAGCAGCAGAGAGGCTGCTGCCATAGTCGCGCGTCACCTCTCCAGCTGGGAGAGGAGCGCAGGGCTATGGCTTCTTTAGCCCCGCACGCGCTCTCCTAGCTGGAGAGGTGGCACTCGGCTAAAGAGGCTCCTGCCATAGCCGCGCGTCACCTCTCCAGCTGGGAGAGGGTCGCGGGGCTATGGCGTCTTCGCTCCATAGGACGCACACACATTTCCCCTTCATTTTTGAAGGGGAAAAAGTGCGTCCTATACAGCAGAAAATACGGTATGTGTCTGTAATATTCCTTTAGAATATTTGGTAGGCTAAGCCTCAGTTTTATTTAGGAATTCGATTAATGCTGGAGGCTTTGTAATTAGATAGTTTTAAAGCTTCAATATATTGGCTCTTATGGTACTTTTTAATAAAATGTGCACACAGAAGATAAATGGAAGATTAAAATTCGTTATGGAATTCATAGAATCATAGAATTTTAGAGTTGGAAAGGGTCCCGAGGGTCATCTAGTCCAGCTCTCTGTGGTGCAGGAATCATGCTAAGCTTTGCAAATGTGCTAGCAGTTTTATTGCTGCACCAGTTGAGACACTGTTTTAAGACAATTGAACAATGCTGCCGTCTCATACTCTTAGTTAGCAGCTAGTTGGGGATACTTGGTTCTCGGCATTGTGAAGCAAATTTTGTTTAGGTGGTAATTTTTTGGTGGCGATACAATGTTGAGAAATTAAAGAGTCCCTAGTAACGCATAAGGGGATAAGATGCTTCATTTTCCTTAATAGATTTAAAGAGCCTTTAAAATTGGTGATTGAGGCTAGACATATTGCCAGCTGTTTTCACACTTGTCTTGCAGGGTTTGGTACAACCTTCTGTATTCATGAGGTTTTGAAACATATACAGTCTCTGAAAGGTTTCCAGTTTTCTACGGCAGGCTGGCTAGAAAACAAATCAGGTTCATTTCTCACAAGTTGCTCATAAAACCAGGGTTCATTTCTTTAGGTGAGGGAAGCCTTTTAGCCTGCTCTTACAATGTCTGGTCTTATTCTGGAGTTCGATGCCTTGCCTTACAATTCGTCAACATCTTTT
Source organism: Podarcis bocagei (assembly GCF_964188305.1). NCBI lineage: Eukaryota > Metazoa > Chordata > Lepidosauria > Squamata > Lacertidae > Podarcis > Podarcis bocagei. The sequence continues at coordinate 65,540,628 of NC_138126.1, forward strand.
GAGTACATTTTGGACCAATTAACTGTTGGCATAACATGCTTACTCTTGGTAATAATATTGCTGCAGCATCATGAAAGTTTCTGTTTGCTTTGAAAACTGTTAAAGGTCTGTTGACAAGAATTAGTGGCATTTTTGGTTAAATCTCCCCTCACCCTTTTTAAAAAAATTACTATCTACCTATATTATTTAGATGAAAGATATGATACTGAGCCGAAGTCCAAGTGGGATGAAGAATGGGATAAAAACAAAGGCGGATTTCCATTCAGTGATAAGTTAGGTGAGCTGGGTGATAAAATCGGGAGCACAATTGATGACACCATCAGCAAGTTCCGGAGGAAAGACAGAGAGGATTCTCCAGAAAGATGCAGGTACTTACTTATTTTTACATTGTTTTACATTGTTGCTGTATTGATTGTCCTTTTCATAACCTCTTTTTAGCTTTTGCCAGTTTCTTTCCTGTAATTGTGGGATAAGTTTGAAATCCTGAAAATGTTGGCTTTCATCTTTTAAGCGCTATAGTCCTTATAGCTATGGAAGAATAAGCTGAAAACATATGGGCTGGCTTCCCCGTGTGGTTTAAGCGTCTAAAAAAGGAATGGGTACCAGCGTGTATCAGGCTGTGATTTCTTCACTTAGCATTGTGCCACCTCTTCTTCAGGGCCCCATGCTGTTCTATAAATTAAATTTAAGCACACTCATAGCTTGGAAATTGGTAGACCGTTATCTAAACGAGAGGGTTCCTTCTGCCCATGGAAGAGCCTTTGACTTACAAAGGAATGGAGCAAGACATGTTTTGCCTGTTTATCCCTGCAAGTCCCTGCACCTCCTCCCATGTAGTTAGAGAGGGTCCCCCAACCATCTGCTATACATTAGGAGGAGTAAGAGGGAAATCAGCAAAAATAATCTTCCCTCCTTCCGTCAGTGTGAGCATTCCATGAGTACAATTCTGCATATGGAATTTTTACGGTAGATCCCACCCCTTTGTGCCCTAGAACACTTATTTTAGCCAATGAGAATAATAGTTAAGCACATGGTTGTAATTTTTTGTGTGTGAATTTTTATGTTCATAGCCTTGTAGGTTTTGTAGCACAGAATTTAAGATTTCCTTCTTGTAGGTAATTTGTTGGGAAAATCTAGTCTTTCAGTGGCCAAAGTACCAAGAAGAAATTTTGCTGAAAGCAGTGAAAATCTGGCTCTCTGAGTCAGCTAGAAGATCTGCAGCCTCCCTGGTAATCCAAGTTTTTAAGATGTCCAAGAGACCCTATAAATCATGAGAAATAGGCTTTAGTTTGGATTCTGTTGTCCTTCTATCTCTTTTACATGTGCATACCTCTACAGTTGGCACCATTATTTCAGTAATATGGGGTGTGACCATTCCTTGCAGGCGGGCAGCTAAACATAAAGCAGGCAATATAGAACAATTTGAAGTGGACAACACATTACATGAGACATCCCAAATCTATGTAGCCCACAACAATTGTAACTGCCTTCTGTAAAAATTGTTGAAGGAGTTTGCTATCCTACAATTGTAAGGCTAATCAGGGCCCTATTGAATAGTTTATTAAAATTCCAATCATCTTGGCTTTCATTTAAAAAAAAAATCACTTTCAGATTGTTGTGTTTAGAAAAATGGCAAAAACTCTGGTGAAGTTTTCCGTAGAGAAGCTGTATGTTCTAACCCAGAAAGAGGCAATGCTTTCATTTGTCTCAACTGTAGTAGGGGTCTAATTTTGTCGCTAGCAGTGAAATGGAGTGAAGGAGTATCTTGGGTTTTTTAGATTATTAAGAGTGTATGAAGGAAAATAGCTACCTTTTTTGTTTTGATTGTGTCCAAGTCATAAAAGTTGAAAGATAGAACATTTTGCTACTTTCTCTTAGCCTAAAGAAATGGCTGCTTACTTTTCAGCTAACCTTTTCATAAAGTACAGTGGACACTTGTTTATGAGATCATTTAATGCCCTCTACATTAAAAGGAAAACATTTTGGAGGTTTTGCCTGCTGTGCAAACTCCAATAGTTGATCTGTTCAACAAGTGGATTGAACTTTATCGTCAGTAGATCAAACTGATACTTAATAGTTTCTGATACTGCTGTGGAAGCCTTTACACAAATCTCATCTGGATGAGATTAAAGCAGTAGGAGCTTTCATATATTTAATATTTTTCACAACAGCATGTTGGAAGAATAAAAAATTCATTAAGGTGCTAAAGTTGTACTTCTTTCCAGTGGTTTTTTTTTTTCTTTTTCTTTTGAAAGGTGAATTGATCTTGAGAGGGGAGTTTAGCAGTGTATTAAATGTTAAACCAGATGTATCAAATCAGACTAAATCTACAATATATTCCACTCTGTTCTGAATCTTTATATGATGTGTGGAGATTTTTAAATGGCAACACACACTATTATTTGGGCCCTTTTTCCTGTTTCCATGGCTATATTTTTGTTTCTCTAACAAAATATAAGAGACAGTGTATTTTCATTTTACATGGAAATTTTAGGAATATATTCTCACATGATGGATGTTTTTAGCCTTTATTTACTATAGCAGGGTATAGTACAAAGTGTGGGAGTAGAAATAACTCCTCTTGTCTTCACTTCCCTCCCTCTCCACCCACAGAAAAAATGAACTTCATTCAGTTGAACATTTATTCAACATAATCTGAGAAAATTTTAACTATGTTTTGTAAGCATTGTGCTTTTTTTAAAAAAGAACAAATTATAAAAGAAAATCAAGTTTTGAAAGAGCGCACAATTGATTTTTCTAAAGGATTTAAGAATGAAGAAAAATATGAGTGTATAAACTTACTCTTTAGCAGTACAGCGGTGCCTCGCAAGACGAAATTAATTCGTTCCGCAAGTTTTTTCTTCTTGCGAGTTTTTCGTCTTGCGAAGCACAGTTTCCCATAGGAATGCATTGAAAATCAATTAATGCGTTCCTATGGAAACCGCTTGCCAGGCTGGGGGTGCGGTGAAGGGCTTTTCTCCCCACCGCAAGCCTTCAGGACAGGTACGGGAACAGAGGGGAAGGGGCGCAGCGCTTCTCCTCTGTTCCCGGGGCTTGCGGTGGGAGGAGGGTTTTTCCTCCCCACCGCCAACATTCAGAACAGCATTCTGAATGTTGGCGGTGGGAAGGAAAACCCTCCTCCCACCGCAAGTCTTCAGGACAGCCATCCGAAGGCTGGCGTGGGGAGAAGGGCTTTCCGCCCCACCGCCAGCCTTCGGAGGAGCCTTCCGAAGGCTGGCGCGGGGAGAAGGGCTTTTCTCCCCACCGTCAGCCTTCGGAGGAGCCTTCCGAAGGCTGGCGTGGGGAGAAGGGCTTTCCGCCCCACTGCCAGCCTTCGGAGGAGCCTTCCGAAGGCTGGCGCGGGGAGAAGGGCTTTTCTCCCCACCGTCAGCCTTCGGAGGAGCCTTCCGAAGGCTGGCGTGGGGAGAAGGGCTTTCCGCCCCACCGCCAGCCTTCGGAGGAGCCTTCCGAAGGCTGGCGCGGGGAGAAGGGCTTTTCTCCCCACCGCCACCCTTCGGAGGAGCCTTCCAAAGGCTGGCGCGGGGAGAAGGGCTTTCCGCCCCACCGCCAGCCTTCGGAGGAGGTCCGAGGACAGTGGGGAAGAAGCGCTGCGTTTCCCCGCTGTCCCGGAGATTTCCCTATGGGCTTTCGTCTTGCGAAGGAAGCCCATAGGGAAATTCGTTTTGCGAAGCGCCTCCAAAACGGAAAACCCTTTCGTCTAGCGGGTTTTCCGTCTTGCGAGGCATTCGTCTTGCGGGGCACCACTGTATTGTAGGAAATAACCTCTAGGGAGTACCTAATCTCAGGCTAACAACCCACCACACAGTTTGCTAGGAAAAAACAGGGCAGACTAGAGAGATTCTAAGCACTGGAAAATGAGACAGAAGCTGGGGGAGTGCACTAAAGAGGAGCGAACAACAGCAGCTCTTCAAAATTCCAAGGATTATGACTGCTTGGTGTTCAAACAACTCATCAGTCATAGCTCTGACTTCATTCATTGGCTAAAAACATTGAAAAGTGGGAGCAGCCAGGCTGACTCTTCTCACAGAAATAACTTAGAAGCATCCTTGTACATTTTCCTTCACAATTTTCTTTCTAGAGATTTTATTTTTTTAATGGCAACTCGGAGCTGGCTCTGGGACTGGTACATCAGTACCCATCTCTCAGTGATCCCAGCTCTGCCTTTGGAAGTTGGGGTATTGGTGACTAGAGGCAGGGCCTTTTCAGTGATGGCATCCTAGCATTGAAATACCCTCAGTTGCTCACTGTTGATCTAGGTGCAGGTCAAGTCTGTTTTATTAGCATGATATTTTAATGAATGCCAATTTTAGGGGTTTGGGGGCTATCTGCTTTTAATTTTCTTCTCTTTTCATATCAGTATTGTATTGGTTGTATTTGGTAATGATTTGATTATGTCATTAATTTGCTTTCATATGACTTCATACTCTGCCTTGGGAAAGATTTCTGAATTTACAGATGGGACAGGAATGAATAAGTAAAACCATTACATGGGCAGCAAACCCAGAAACACTTGTTCCGTTATTTCTTCACCTCATTGGGGCGTGCGTTTCTGCGCAAACCCTCTTGAAAGGAAGAGAGTGTGCTCTGCAGCAGTGCTTGGCGAATTTATTCCCTCTACACTTGGTTGGGGCTGTTAGGCCCCCTTATTACTTTGCATCTGTAATCTCTGTTGGAATAGAAAATGAAATGCTGGGTATTTATGTTCACTGATCTTAATGAATTAAATGACCTTTGCTGGCAAGCAGATAATATGCTGAGATGCAGTGGGAGGCATAACTAAGTAATAATAATAATGGGCAAAGCCTGAGCCATTGTTAGTGGAGAACAAAGGCTACCCCACAGAGCATACTGCAGTTTGTGTTACCTCCATGCTGACAACAAGACAGCCTTTCTGAAATTAGGTGACTCAGTGCTCTATTGCTTATTGAAACAGAGAAACCTTTCACAGTTATATTTCAAGTTACATTTGCATGTGTTATTCAACAGTGCATCTTGCCCTGTACCAATTGCATACCTTAATAATGAAAAACATCATACAATGTAAAAACTGTTTACCTTCCAAATAAAAGTACAGCTGTGGGTAACTTAATTTTGCTGGAGGCTTAACCTGCCCCTCGCTGAAAACACTGGTCAAGTAATGACTTTTCAAAACAATTTATAAAGTTGTGTATACGTAGGCCGAATGCAGTTTTAAGGCTCGTTCCTTGAAAACTATGATATACAAATCAGAAATCTGCCTCTGGTATGAATTTCCAAATTCCATTTCTTTGTTGGCCTCAACCATAGTATCTCTGCCAATACTAGCCTGGGTTCCTTCCTATCCTAACCATGGTTTCAAGTGCGTTTGCAAACCCTGCTTAAGTTGGCATTAGCCTTAAAATTAGTTGCTGTTGATGTAAATGTATTGCTAAATCATGATGAAGGCTGATGACAGAAAGGAAAAGGAATTGCACTGGAAGGTGGAAGATAAAGCCTGTTCTTCAGCTTGCAGGCCATGGTTTTGCAAGAAGCTGCTATCTGTGTCAGCTGTATGGAGGCAGACTTTGTGAGGTCTGCACAAACTTTATGAATATTGTAAATAGATAAATCTACACAGTTATTTATTTATTTATTTATTTATTTATTTACAATATTTGTAAATTCTGTGTAGACCTCACAAACATAAGAATGTTACACCAATAAGCATTGCTTTTTTAAAAACGTAACGACAGAATGGATAAGACAACTTGTTTGTGGGGGGGGGGACCCACTCTCATGGGGCAAGCTGGATCTGTTGGTGACAGATTTGGGAGGTGGGCAGGGAGATACCACAGTGGGAGCCGGATGAAGACAGCCCCTCAAGCTTCTTTATTGTTCACCCTATTCAGGGCAAGATTTAGTCTATATTAATATAATACAGACTTTTGAAATTGCCCCTTCCTGATCCCCAATTTACTAGGATCTTATGCTGCTTCCAAAGAAAAGGTTAGGCTTTAAAATTTTGTGGAAAGGAAATTCTAAAGCAGGGTATGACTTCCAAGCAGATTTTGTGCAGTATACAAAGCAGGTATAGGATAGCTGCACAAAGGATATGTAATTGTAGAGTCCCATGATTATGAGGACATACATATTTACTGTGTCATTGTCCAAAAGAGAATGAGACTTCTCACCAGATACAATTGGTAGAGACTGTTTTTGCGCAATGCTTCAGCTGATATCAGTTGATCAGCCTTTCCAGTTGGAGTGTGGGGAATTGGCAGTGTGGCCCAATGATCCAAACAAAGTCTTTGCCATCTCAGTGAAGAAGTAGCATTTATAGTGTAATATTGTGTAGTGAAGCTTAATGAGCACTCCCCCCCCCCATAATTCTCTAATTGAGAAAGCAAGCTTGGCTAGTAATGGTGCAAAGTCCAAAGCAGTCACAAAATGGGTGGTAGGCTTGGGAAACCTTGAAACAACATCTTTTATAACTGGAATGGGGAACTTCTGGCTCAGGGACTGAATACAATCTTCACCACTACCCCTGTTTCTCCCCAGCCGTACCTTCTTCCCCAGCCCATAGTCCCTCTCTGAGTTATCCCCCCTCACCATCCCTGCCCCATATACCCCTGAAATACTTTTGCCTGACTGGAATGTATCATTGAACAGCAATAATGCCTTTTGCTTTCCTAGATAGTGGATGGAGAAATTGGGGTGGATCCTATACATGGGCTATGAGTAGAAATATCTTATTTGAGCCAGGCTGGATTCTAGTCTTCTGTATAAAGATAAGAACCACCACCATTGCTCCACCCACTTTTGCCTACCACAGACTTGCTTGTTTAGAAAATCTCTGCTTAAATATTTTCTTGACTTAAATTCCCTCTAAAAGATGTTGATGACCAGATAGCTTTGCTAGCTACCTTTTCAAGTTCTTTTGTCCCCCTTTTGGTCTGTAATATGGTTTTTGTTGTTTCCTCCCTTCACAGTGATAGCGATGAGGAAAAGAGATCTAGAAAAGCTAAATCGCCTAAAGGAGAATTCAAAGATGAGGAGGAGACAGTGACCACAAAACACATCCATATTACACAAGCCACAGAGACCACCACCACCAGACACAAGCGCACAGCAAACCCTTCCAAAACCATTGACCTGGGAGCAGCTGCACATTACACAGGGGACAAAGGAAGTCCAGACCAGAATGCTTACACTCCGCAATCTACAGCAAAGGTAGGAGGGGAAAGAAGGCACAACTGTACCTTTGAATTTGCATTTTTCCTAATCAAGTACTGTTTTCATTAAAGGTAATAAATCTGGAGTCTTCCAAGTGTGCCATAGGGAGTAATTCACTGAAAGCACTGGAACTGCATTTGGGTTAAGCAGTTGCTCCTCATCTCATGTGATTTAGGCATATAGAACAAGCTCAGACCAAAGAATGACGCAGCACCTAGGTTGATACTGGTTTTGACAGTCTCCAGGGTGTTTGAATCCCAAGCTGTGAAGGGCTTCAAAGGTAAGAAACTATCTGGTAACTAGGGCAGGTTGCTGTAAAATAGGTTTAAGTATGTTTGGCCTTCCAACAGCTTTCAACACGCAGAAATAAGCATTCAGCACTAGTTGGAACTTCTTAGTCAGTCTCAAGGGAAGCTCCATGTAGAGCTTGTTTACCTGTACAGGCAACTCTCAATTTATGTGGGGGTTACATTCCAAGGCACCACACGTTTAATTGAAATCACGTATATTTGAAATGCCATTGAAAAGGCCTGCAGATGCCCCATCTGCCCCGCCCCCTTTTGGGACGTTTTTGGTTCACTTTCAGGTTCAGTGCCATGTGCGTGTGGTCGCGCACACATATCAGATGTGCCTAAAATAGTTGCTGCCTGTAGGTGATCCTGGAAGTTGCAAACATGATCAGCATGACTAGATGTCCCCTCTCCAGAAGCAGAAGAATCACCTTGCTTCTGGCACCTATTTAACCAGGAGTAAAGGCAGAGGGACCTAGGCATTCCATTAGGTTTCTAACTTCAGAAGACAGGGAAACTACTGAATCATCTGTCACAGGAAGGACCCACCTACGATGGAGCACTGTGATTACCTACCAGTCCAGGATTTGGCGTTTTTCGCTTGCTTTGTGTACTGTGAGCATCCTTCTTCCCAACTTTCTGGAAAGAGTAGCTTAGCCTCTCATCATCCTTTCCTACTTTCATCTTTTCCTCCTCCATAGCAGGAAAGAGAAGTGGAGGCTTCCTTGGCTGCTGCTTGGACAAAGGTACTCTCAAAACCACCAAGTATCACCAAGCTTGCCTGGGGCTGGAACCTAGCCAGGCTAAAATTGTGGACGCCTGTGTTAGGGTTACTTCCATTTTGTATTGTAATCCAGGTTGTAATCCAACACAAGTCTGTATATAATAGAAGTATAATGTAGACTGAATGTAATCCAGGTTGAGCATTCCACCTCTTCAGTTCAGTTGGAAGTTTTTATTTGTTATAAAGTAGAGAAATGAGATAAAATCTGTTGCCACACCTTTGCAAGCATTCTCAGGAAGTGGAAGGATCACTTAATGTCTGAAGACCAGGGGAATCAGAAGTCATTGTTTGATGGAATCTGTCAAGCTCAAAATTGCAGGGAGATTGAAGACATGAAGTGAACAGATGGGCAGTTTTAAAAACTCCCATGTCAGCCTCAGGGAAGCTAGAATACTAGAGATTGTATCTATATTACATAGGTAAGTACACTAAGACCATAATGTGAAAGCATGTTTTACTTCTGCCGTAATGCAGTGGGGTTTTTTTCTTGCCCACATAGATGGAGAGAAAGAGGATGCATATTACTTTTCTGGCACTGCCATGTATGTACTAAAAGTGATGCCACTTAGGAAGGAAGTCAGGAAACAATGAAGAAAAACTATAGTGTTCCCTTTCCACTGCAACTATTTAAATTAGCCCAATTGTAAAAACAGCACTTTGACAGCTCTGATGTTTAAACTTAGTGAAGCTATAATCAGATGGTACAAATTTTAAGTATTCCCTAAATTAAAGACCATATGGCAGTACACTCATCCACCAGCAAGCAGATCCTTTACATCTAAATTGTGCAGTTAATGTATGCATCTAGTGTGCCCAAAGTATCTCTGTTCAATAACTTATTTTGAAGATGCCCTCAGAAAAGTCAAGGATCTTTGTATAAGAATTTCACTTTAAGAAGAGAGAAAGCTTAAACATTCGAACAAAAAGGCATGAAAAATATGTGATCTAGAAATGAAAGTTCTATTTAATTTGTGTAGTTGGTTTTTTTTATTTGTATTTTGTTCTGTTGGAAGCAACTGTGTGGGTACAAATGTTTTAAATAAACAGAATTTTTTAAGCCCTCTGCCTTGCTTATCGGGCTTTGGAAAGGAGGCATGAGGGCTCTGGGAGCATGTCGGGGCCCTTTAATGACCTTCTCAGAGCCCAATAAGCAAGGTCTGTTTTGGAGAGGTAGGAGTGATTGCAGGGGTTGGGGCTCTGGGGGTTCCTGACTTTATGCAATTTTGCCTTTGCGGGAGGACCTCCAAAACTGAACCCTTGCATGCGTGGCCAGCCCACTGTATTACTATATTCTGAAATGTTCAATTCTGGGTCTGCCCTGTCCTTTAAAGCCATACCTAGACATGTACTTTGCTACCAATTTATTTGGCATAGGGCAAGGAAGAAGAACTTAACTATGTAGGGTTGCACATGTCTAGAGGTTGTGCTTTAAACTGGATCTCTTTGCCTGTTTGTGCACTGTTTGTATGCCTCATGTTTTGGCCTGGGCAGACATTGTGCCTGTGTTCTAGTTATTGCATGTGTAGTGGCTGGGGGCCCAGGATCAAAGAGATGCTGGTGCGCTGCGGCATAGGTAAGTTCACCTTCTCCAAGTGTCATGTTTCAGTTGCGCCCCAAGTTCAGAATCTGCTGCACATGCTTGCTGCTTAGATGGGACAAATCTTGTTCTCCAGAGCTCCCAGAATTCATTAAATCCACAAGTGCATTTACAGTGCAGTCCTATACATGTTGGCTGAGAAGGAAGCCTTGCTATTTTCAATGGTTGCTATTTCCTAGGCATGTGTGTATTGGATTGCAACCTGAAGTTTGGTATTGCATCCTTCCCCTCTTGTTATCCTGGACTTTTTTTTTTGCTTCCAATTATTTTCCCCATCCGCCCAAGAATGAGAGTCTTCAACAAGTGTACTGGACGGAACTTCTTAAAAGCAAATTAAAGTGAGCCCTGTGTCTACATAATCGCTAATGTTGTAATGAGGAAGTTTTCTAGAAACCCCCAGGTGCATAGAGTTTACCATAGATGTACTTGTCTTTGTGCCAAGGTTTATAGTCTATTAAATTTACATGGTGCTCCAGGAAAAGCAACTTTTCATCCATTGCCTTCCTTTGTGAATGTGTACAAAAATCTAGGATTTAGTCATAAATGATAAAGTGCACCCATGCAGCAAGATAATATTGTGATTTTTAATGCATGGATTTTGTTGGTAAATACATTTCCTTCCTTGTAGCAGAAGAAGAAACCACACTACCTCTACTTTGTGACAGAAATTTCTTAAATTATGCATTTCTGGTATCTAGCATTTTGCTAATTTTATCAAAGAAGCAGAACCTAAAATATACCTTCCACCTTTGGTATAACAGTCACTTTATTCCAATTTCCCTAAAAAAGAAGATGGGCCTACTTGGGGTAGGGTGCTGTTTTTAACCATAGTTGCTTGGAAGTAATTACTTCAGGAAATGAAGAAGTTACTTCCAATTAAATATATTCATGTTTGGGATGCTGAGTTCAAATCTCAAAGTCAGCTCTGAATTTCTTTGGTGCCTTTAGACATCACACTCCTAATATCAGCCTTTCATTTTAATTGGAATAATCCCAGAGGTAAGGCAGTAATAACCAGAGGATTAAAAACTATTGTAAAGCACAAAGAAGGCTATACAAATTTAGTTATAAGCAGAAAGATATCAAGCTTTAAAATTCTAGGCAGCTTACAATTGACCAAATGATGTTTCTAGTATTTTGAATATCTCAAAATGAAATTTTAAGGCATGTTAGCAAAACTATAAAGGTGGGAAATATTTTAAGAAATGGTTCAGCCTTTGCTATGCTTAATAGTTATATGGAATGGGTGTGTTTTCTAAAAAATATTTTTGCACCTCTCCTCACATTGTCTGATGGGAGATAACAGCTTAGAATCCTTGTTATCAAGTTGCACAATAATAACTTCCTTTATATTCTTCAGTTTTGTAATTCTCTTAATATAAGTTGATTTCCAGTAACAACCAATGTTTGATGCTACACAGATCTATTTTTCTCTGTGTTACTCCAGTTTTCCAATTTCTTGCCACAAACAGTCCTCGTTCAGTTGCCCTAAAACACACACACACCTTTGCATATTCATAACCATATTCCTTAAAACAGTTCAATTGTGCTTGTCCTTAGGTTCCTGGCAGCAAGTCATCCGGTGACCTGGTCGATCTTTTGTTCGATGGTACTGATCAATCAGTCCCAACAGGTAAAATGTATTTCTGTGTTCTGTTTGAGCAGTAGCTTGTGAGTCTAGTACATTTTAATTCTGCTGAAATCAAACGTATGCATTAGGAAGCTAAGGGAAACTGTATCAGTCAGTTAAATGTAGAGCTGCATATTTATTCATAGAACCACATGCAAATTACCATATTGTATAGATTAATAATAACCATAGCACCTTAGAAAGATTCACAGCTAAGTCAGTTTGTCAGGAACTCTGGTGGCTGAAATGCAATGTTATTCATAATTAATTTTAAAAGCATGTAATCCAGTCAGATTTCAACACTTCTCGTGTTACACATGGACAGAGAGGCAGTGGTGAGAGTAGCTGACTTACAAGTCACATCTAATGTGTACAGCAAAAGTGACCTTATTACTTCTTATTTTTGTTTCCTGCCCATTGACTCCTGGGTGACCTCAGAAATAACTATGTTTCTTGGTCACTTCAAAACTGTTCAATTCATTCACTCCATTGTAGGCGACTAGTGAAACTGAGGCTTCAGTAAAGTAAATGTTACTTTCTATAATGGAGTGCATGTTTGGTATATTTAAAAAAACCAATAACAATGAATAGCCATATCAGGACAAAGTAAGGAAGATTGTCTCTGGCTGGCATGAAATATTAAGATGGTTCTATTTACATATCTTCACTGCTGCTGGCATGATTGTAGAATCATCAATCTTATATTAGGTGGCTGGATGTTGATAGCTGCAGTTATAATCCACATTACCTGTGAGCAAATTAAGAAGAGGATTAAGAGCTGTGTAACTGAAACAATGCTTTCTCTTGAAGGAAGAATTTCTCAACAGATTCAGCACGCAGCATTAATGTTGTTAGTGGAAAGATTATTTTCCACCCCTTTTCATCCCCCATTTACAGTACCATGAGCTTCTGAAAAGGTGTGGCTGTACTTTTGGGCTTTGTGAACTGTCATGATTCTGCCACAATTTGTTATTCCTATACAATTTTTCAACATGGGGCTGGTTCCATAGACGTGCTCCCGCAAGGAGACCTTCCTGCCATATTCTTCCAACAGCAGCCCCCTGCATCCACTAAAAAGATTCTCCAGTGGGACAGGGGGTGCTCTGGAACAATGTGGGATAATAAGGGGGGGGGGGGATTAAATGAAATTGAAGCACCTTGTGCAAACAGGTCCCATGACCCACATACAGCTGGCGTTTCGGCAACCTTTCGTGAGCCTTGCACAAACATCTTAGTGTGAATGCTTCTCTGGGTGCAGCAAGTATATACATGATTGGCTAATGATTGGCTAAATCTGGAACTTCTACTACGTATTAAACCCAAGCAACATTTCAAACAGTTGCAACCATTTTTTTGCCCCCAGGATTACTATTATTTTATTATTATTTTGTCCTGTGTATACTAATTACATAGTGATAATAAAATGAAATATCTCCTCATAAGCAGGACTTTAGGCCACAGTTCTTAAGCTTTATTCTTTTGCCCCCTGCCAGTCCCTGCTTTTGAAGGGTTCCTTAGAAAATGCAAGCAGCACATTGAAAACTTTGCAGAGGCACGGGAATTATTCTCCTGTCAGTATACTGGAGAATGAGAGTCAGCATTATATCCTTGTACTTCGTATGATTTTGGATTCTGAATTCTTGTGAGTAGGTGTATTTTAAATGGCAGCAAATGTGACTGGAAGCTGTCCATATTAAGAAATACATATATCTGTACTGTTTTTTGGATGAGGCCATGGCCTTGGGCTAGGGCAATAAAAGTTTCTGGTGATTGTATAGAAACTTAAGGAGTCTCTTTGCTGGGTCTTTGTTACTAGGCATTGAGATTCCTTCCCCAGCAAATATCTCTTCAGTTTGTCTACCGTAATTTTTTTACTGGGTTTTTAACACACATGAACAGTGCTCAATCCCTCCACTTTCCTAAAGTTGTGTTTTCATGCAGGAATGGTGTCAACTTCTTTAAGTTCTTGAACTCAATCTTCTTAGAAACATTCTACTTTTAGCTTTAATTCTGTTTTTCTCTACCATCTGGTTTCGTAGTTCCCTTTAAAACCTGATCATAACACAATGTAGACAGACATTGCTTCTTTTTTGGCATATGGAGTATTCTACAGTGATAGAATATTTGGAGTACAATATTTTTCCTTTATGGTTCACTGAAACTGTTTCTGTTAAGCTTTGTAGCAAGAGCCATTGCATACATGACCCATACCTCTCTACTACCATGGGCTCCCACTGATTTGAAGCACTCACTGAAGTCCTGCTAACCTTATAGGCACAGAGCCATCCCTGTGGCTAAAGAAAAGCATGGGTTAGGGTTAGGGTTCTAGACCACACACAATGGGTTAGGGTTAGGATTCTAGACACATCTGCAGCTGTGTGGGAAACACTTTAATCTAAGTGGCTCCTATGCAGCTCAGCATTGTATTTGATCTTGCTTGCATTGATGCTGTATTACTTGCCTTTCGCACCGCCTCTTACGTAAATGGAGTGTTAATGGGCAGATTGTTCAGTCCTCATAATATTGACAACAGCAGGTGTACACATGTATTTGGTCTTACAAATAAATACAGACAGAGGAGCATTTCTTACAACACTTGAAACATGTCTGGATATAATAAAATGGTCTACTCTCATTCCAGTTATCTACAGGTAGATCATCTATTATAAATAATGTTGATATTCCCCTTGTTCTCCATAAATCTAAAGTTGATGCAACAACTTAAACAGATTGAGAATCCCAAGAGGAAAATAGGTTGGGGTTTTCAAGCTCCTGTTTTTATTGCACTCCCTTACAACTTCCTAAAAAGTATCTCCTGAAAGTCAAAGGATTTATGGGGTAGGATTCAGTGTGACTTGAATATGCCCCCACCCTCAAGCAGTTTTCCAGTTGTGTATGGAGCTCTTTGGATCTCAGCCGCGGCCAGTATCCCATAATTTGAAGGAGTGCTCAACTATTAATTTAAATCTCTATCTGGAAAAACCCTCATCTTACAGACTGTTGCTGTGAGAACAGAACTTGCTCATCTTTCTTTTGAGAAATCTTTTCTGGATTTGCCATTTGACTGCCAATTATTTTGCTTTCACTCCTTTAGTGGAAGTTAAGCTTACCCGCTCTTTCCACATCAGCATTTAGAAGATGTCCTAGAGATGAGACACATTACCAGCTGGCCACCACAAATAGCATCTTCTGCTGCCCTAAGGAGACAGATGGAAGGAGTTAATTTATAACGACAGCTCTCACTTGGGAGTCTTTGAGGCTAGCTAATGATGTTGTGAAGATTAGCACTGTCCTTCCTAAGGAGGTCACTTTCCCTAACCCATGTGCTACTTGCTGTAAAGAGCATGGCTTCATTAGCTTGTGCCACGCACAAAATAGCAAAGGGGCCGCAATAGGCATTGATCTCTTTTGTAAAGATAGGGGCATGGAAATCTCATGTTTTTGTGGAGGTGCTTGCCAAGCAACTAGTCCACACCAAGACAATGGGAAGCATTTTTTCCCCCAAGAAGGGGGCTAAATACCTTGAGCAATGCCTAATACAAATCTCCATCATTTAATAGAGGATTGAAAAAGAAAATGAAACAACTTTGTGCAGTGCTTCATATGGAAATAGTAGTTGTTAGCTCACCCTGTTGCACAACTATCAACACCAGGTGGCTGTGCTGGCACTGCATCCTAAGTAACCATCTTCATAGACTTGCTGTTAGCTTTGAAGAAACGTTCTGTGTTTTCTGAGGAAGCAACTAGATAGAGCATGGGACCACCAAAATATGTGCAGAAGCAGATTAATTCCCAAATGATTTCACCTGATTTTTTACTGGCTTAAGCATTTGCCATACTATTGTTACTTTTAAATTGACTATTTGGTATCATTTACCTGTATTGTCTAAATTAGCACTGCTAGTTCAAATAACCATGGTCTTGAAATTTGTAATCATTTAAGTATGCTAGTGTTTACGGACAAGACATGTGCACGTGGTTGCATATGCCATGCAATGCTATGTAAATACTGCTTGTTTCCATCTTCTGGATAGCACAAATGTATTGTACATCCTCAAGCTGCTTAGATAAAAGTGATGCTTATCTTTGCATAAAACTCCATCACAGTTTCCTATAATGATTTAAGATCTATACTGGTAAATGCCCAATCTGTCTGTCTTTTGGATATGCTCTACAACATAATTCACCTATTATAAGACTTTAGGAGGGTCTTGTTACTACATATCTCCTATTTGATAACATATCTGTGTACGTTCTGAAGGGAGATGCTCCTATCTGAAAATGAAGTATGACGTCCTAATAATTGACTAAAATAAAATAGCATTAAAAAGAAATACAAGTACACATGTATTAGAAAGGGAATTGTTCCTTTTATTACTGCCAGCCATTTATTAAAAAGGCGATGGTTCTAGTTTAATTAACCGAGTTGAGAGCAGCAGATGGAGCAGAATGTCTTGCAGCGATAAGACAATTCAGAAATGGCACCAGATGTTGGAAGCTGTCCCTGGTGGTGTTTGAGTGCAACACAGATGTTACAGTCCCACCTGGCTAGTTTCTAAGCACTGCAGGCTAAGCAGCTGTGATGTAACCCATATAATGTACGCAAACACTAAAAGCAGAATAATTGAGCTGCTGGTACTCCTTGGAAGGGTGTGACTGCTCAGAGGTGAAATCTTTTAAGGACAAACAGCAACAGCTAAGGCCATCACTTTTTCGGTACTTTCAGAGGAGGAAACTGTCAACTAGAAGCCTAAAGCCCTTTATTAAAGATATGGTGGCAGAGAGTTGCTTCACCTAAACATTTTCCTTCACAGAAAAAATATATATCTGCAGAAAGTGCCTATTTTTTGTATGTATTTCTCTCAGAGGGCCAATTAATGTCCACAGTTTTAAAAATTTGAATGGGGGCTTTCCTTTTAGGGATAATAGCTTGGGAGGAACTAGCATTTCTGATTAAATGAAGCCCTCCTTGTGTACAGCATTCCCATTCCTGCTCAGAAATCCCCACCTGTGGCAATCATCCTATTTAGTTTGGCCCTCAAACTTGACATAAGGAGATGTACAGAACAATGACCAGTGCAGAGGCTGTGAATCTTTACTATTTTGATAAAAAATGTGTAGGAAAGAATAGTAAAGATACTATATTTTGTAGTAAATAAATCATTAGTATCTACAACTGGGACTTTCAATGTTCTTATTCTGAAAAGAAAGCAAACTTATTAAAAAATGAATACCAGTGCAGGTTTTATGCATTAAAACCTTGAATCTGAAATCCTGTGCAAGTCATTCCTGCTTTCAGTCTCACAAGATTTAACATGTAAGGAGGCCTTTTTAAATTTTTCATTCTATGCAGCATAATAAGCAAACAAAGGCATTTCTCCAATAAAAGACTTGTTCTGTTTCTTACATCTAGTACCTGAGTTAGAATTGCATTAATCTTTACTGTGTGATATTTCTTCCAAGCCTGCACTGGTTCTTCACCAGTTTTGCGTTCCATGCAACCTTGGTAAATTATTACTGAAATTACGAAGTTGAATATAGACCACTTGCATTGATGTACAAGTGGTGGGATATAACTGAACCATAAAAGCAGGCATAATTCGATTTGACAGTTTTGTTTGTGTACAAAAAAGAAGGAAAGAAAGACTTCAGCCATGTATATGCCTTGTGACATTTTGTTTTGATTGGACTATCACCCTTCTGAATCAATCTTCATTTAACGCATGATCGTTCGTGGTGCTCTCTTCCATGCTTGTGCATGCCAGAATAGTGAAAAAACTGAGGGTGGAAACTCCCTACAAACTAGTCAAAGGAAAGCACAAGAGTACGATTGCATACACAACCAGGTTTTGTTCCTGCAGCCCGGTTTGCAGAATTTCCACATATTTCAGTTTTTGTACCATGACAACCATCCTTGTATAACAGCCATCAGTGGTAAAATATCTTGTATTGAGAGATAGACTTTGACTTGAGAACTGTGTCCTTAAGTACTTTGAGCTTCAATACGCTTGATGGATTGAACCGTTTCCCAGAACTGTATATCTTGACTCCACGTACAATATATTTAAATATAAAATTTAATATTTGATGTGAACTACTGGAGTGGGGCTGTTTTCACTAATTTACAACAAATCCTTTGATTGGTTGTAGGTGGAGCCACTGACCCCTTCGGAGGGTTTGCGGACTTTAGCTCTGCTGCCGCCGCCTCTGCCTCAGCAGGCTGCCCCCCATTACAAGGTACAGTGCCAAGGGAGTGGAACAGAAAGCTGACCTCTCAAATTTTGGTCTCTTGCTACTTGAAAGTGTCTTCTCTTCCAGAATAGATTAAATTCTATGTCGAGTTCTCATTTTAAAGGTGCTAGATTCTGCCGCTTTGTATTGTGATACAGTTTCATTTTATTATGACTTATTCTCTATTCGGGGCAGAAGGATTAATTATTTGGGAAATGAGCTTTTCCTTTGACCCTTCGCCCAGGGGTGGCTTACCTTTTCCAGCTCAAGGGCCACGTCAAGGGTTTGCTACAGCTTTGAGGATTGCATAGATCATGTGCCCTTGGACACACACACTTGCAAAATCCACCCAGGTGAAGGAGGGGGATGAGCAGCATACATATGCACACCCCTAGTAGAGAGGATGCGCACACACACAAATGAAATAATTGCTCTGGAATGATTTTTACAAGCACCAAAATGAATTTAAATGAATTAATACAGCAGTAATGATCATTACTTTGTCTCCCCTCACAAACACCTTTAACATTAATTGAAGCTAACTGAAATACTGGGCTGGAATGATTTTCACAGGTACCAAGAATGAATTCCAATTAATACTGAGTAATAGCTATTGCTATAGTATAGTATGTTGTGTACTCCATCCCCTTTTACCTGTAATGGTAACCTTTTATGTAATCTGCAATAAGCCTCTTAAGAATTGTATTCCACATTTTATATTAAAGTACTCTCTTGGAAGAAGGCTAGAATTGACCCAAGAAACATTTAGAATTCGACAATAGATGCTGTGCGTAAGGCAGGATTGCTACATGTCCAGGGAGGGGACTGTTAATTTGTGTGTACTGATTTATTTAAGTTCCACACAAACTAAAAATTGTCCACTGGGGAGAAAAAAAAACTTCACAGTAAGAGCTCCTTGTAGGGGTGAGGAAGCTTATACAAATGTTATGATTGGCCCTAAATTACTGCCTTTTGTTGTATTCTTGCCACACTGCTATAATAATTGCTGTTACCCAAATTACTTTTTAAAAGACCCAATGAATTAATGTGAATTAAGATAGCTGGTCAACAGAGCTGGGATTGTTCAAAGAGTTTTGAACCAAGCAGTAGTTGAAACAATTGTTCTACCACAAAGCATATTGCATAGAAGAAGGTGTGATGTTTCTTGCAGCCATCAGTAATAAAATGCATTGTATTGAGGGATAGGATTTGGCTTGAGAACTGTGCCCTTAAATACTTTAAGCTTTAATAATGTTCTGCCTTGATTTTACAGGTTATTGAAAATTTAGGTTTGTGGTGCTCAAATCCTATTATGCTAATAATGCAGTCTAAGCTTGATAATACTCCTTTATCAGTGTTAATATGATTAATCTCCACCAATCACCTTTATGCAAGCAGCCAGCAATGATTAATCATTCTTGAGCAATAAAGCCCCCCCCCCCCGAAATCTTTTGTTGATTAATCATCTTTGGTAAAGTTCCCCGAAGAGTGGCATCAAATGCCTCTGTCTTCTCCCCCTTTCCTTTATTTGTGTTTGGATATGAGCATCCCGTAACTGGAGAATCAGCATTTACTTATCCATCAGGAGTACTTGTAAGTGTGCTTAAATTTTTAATAGGCAGTACTAATTGAAATATTCCCAATAAAGTCCCTTTTGTAAGGGAGATCAAAGCAAAATGTTTCATTGTGGCCCCAAGCTAATGAATTCTAGCCCAGCACTTGCGTTAAAGTGGATTGTAGTGCACAGATAAGCGATGGATGTACTTTTCCCTCCCTGCCCTTCCTTACTTAAATTTTAATCCACCTGTGGAGGAGAAATTAATTAAAACAAGGGTTTTATACCCAGGCGAACAGGGACTATTACGAATTATTGACATGAAATGTAAATTATTGCAACCTTTTTAAGATTAGGTGAGTTAGATTCTAAGTAATAGGCAGGTTTGTAGATCACTAATTCCTAGCTGGCTGTACAGACCAGATTATTCTGAAATCAGCAGGGTCTCTCATCTCTCAGACCTGTCAGGTGAACATTGATTTAAAATTGTGAATGCTTTCTTTTCCGTCTGCACTGATGAGGCCTAACAGTTAAATGTAAATTGCAAGTTGTTCAACTGTGTGAAAACCAGAGCTAGCATGTGTGCCCCTATGTGCCTTTGTCTGTGCATCAGGCTACAATAGTAAGATCTACGTAACTGTTGTGCTTCCTGTGCATCAGGCTACAATAGTAAGATCTACGTAACTGTTGTGCTTCAAAACTGAAATATTCATCGGTGGCTAGCAATTGATAATCATACCAAAGGCTCATTCACTTTAAAAGCCAAACATCTATTTCCTCGTGATCTTTACATCTTGAAGCTTCACTCACAAGTTTATTACAGTAAAATGTGTATTTTTAAAATAGGTAAAGACAGGCAGACTGCTGTTAAAAGAACTAAATGTCTTGCAGCTCTCTATGCACGTGCTGTACAAAGATTTGAGAGCATGTGTGAGCTTTGAATGCATATTTATCAAAGCTCCCATAGAGCGCTAAATAAATACTACACAATGCTGTTAACAAGCACAACAGAGGTGAGATAAACACCCTGAGGCAACTGAATTTGAAAGCCCATTATTTTATTGGTATCCCACTTAGCTGTACCGGTTTAATAACTGTATACAGCAAGTAATGTATATGTAATCAGATGAGTTTGAACAAATTGCTGTTTTTATGACTTCTTACGACTGTGAGACCAGCCTTG
Organism: Podarcis bocagei; assembly: GCF_964188305.1. Lineage (NCBI taxonomy): Eukaryota > Metazoa > Chordata > Lepidosauria > Squamata > Lacertidae > Podarcis > Podarcis bocagei. The sequence goes on from NC_138126.1 coordinate 65,561,110, forward strand.
TTCACAGTGATTGATTCAAAACATCAATGAGTTAATGTTTGCAGCTTTGCTTAAGGCTCCCAATTTTGAGCTACTGGCAATTTAGATACTGAACTTCTGCTATGCTTCAGGTGTCTCTTATGCCTGCCACATTCTTATGTGTTGAAAGTGGATCCTGCAGATTTGCCTGTTAGGAAATCTATGTCCCACTCATGTGGACTCCACAGGTGGCACATAACCAGCCATACTTTAGCACTGGTGTGGCTGTTTCATTCTTATGTGCCCCCCCCCCTTTGCTATCCTGTTAAAATTGTTGGAATATTCATGAGGGGGAGTAATGTCCAGATGGAGATCCTACCTGCAGATGTTAATCTGGATGGACATACATCGGCTCTCATTTGTTTCACTTCATGGAATGTGGCATTTGCTCTGTGCTTTTCATAAAGACTCTTACCTTTCTTTTCCCTCCCCAGGTACAACTGCAAGTGGGAATGGAGAGTTTGGCGACTGGAGTGCCTTCAACCAAACCTCTCCAAGCCCTGCTGCTTCAGCTGGAGAGCTCTTTGGTGGCTCTGCTCAGCCAGCTGTTGAGCTCTTTGGTGGCTCTACTCAGCAGAGCCTTGGCCAGCCTCCAGCTGCTTCAAATCCTTCTGACCTCTTTGATTTGATGGGTACCTCCCAAGCCACTATGACCTCTTCCCAAAGCATGAATTTATCTATGATGGGTTCCAGCACTGTCAGCATCAATCTGCCTATGTCAAGGTCACAGGTATGGTGCTGTTCTGCAGTCCCTTGACTACTGTTTACTCAACGGATAGTTTTGACACACACTTAACTTAAAGCATCTTTTCTGTAGCTCTGAAAGTGTTTTCTTGTCTTTTTGCTTCACTGGCCCCTCTTTTCTTCAAGATTCAAGTAAATTGAGAGAGGAAACGTCTAAAGCAATCTAAGAGTTGTAGAACATAAGGAAGACTTCAAACTTGTGACACTTTGATTGTACCAAGGGGGGTGAGGGTGGGCAGTGCCACCTGTTTCTGACAAACTGGCTCACGTATAGTTTTACCCAGTTTAAGTGTAGTTGACTATTTAAAACAAGTCTTTGGACTTGGAAAACTTAGCAACTAGTTGATCAGGTATGGTCTGAAGTCGCATGAGGCCACTAACCCACTGAAATAAAGCAAGTAAGGGTCTGGTCAGTGCAAGACCTCATGGAAATTACTTGTGTGGGTTCCATGATGGAAGAAAGGAGGAATATATTGTAAATGTAAGAAGAAAACTAATTTTCCAAAGCATCTAAAATAGAAGGATGGTTCAGAGAAAGTATTTTAGGTAAGGGGGGGGAGCAAGGCACTTCTGAATTACCACTCTTGGCACAGTTCCAGAAGACTACCAGATGATAGGTAAAGTACTTAAAGAGATGCTCTTGAGAATTTTATGAGCATGAACTTCAACTTTCTTCAGTTCTCTTAGGAGAACATAAATGTCCATCTGTTTCTCTTTATGAAGACTGGATGAACTCCTCTCTCTGATAAATTATAGCTGTAAAATACTGTGTTGGCAATTCGTAGCATAACTCTAAAGATCTCTTTTTTTCTTTCTTTAATGCTTCTAGCCTTTGCACGGTGTTAACCCAATGATACAGAAGCCTAATCCGCTTTATAATATGGGCACAGAGATGGTCCCCAAAAATGTAGGCAAAACCCTGCCATCCACTTGGTCAGACCCTAGTGTAAATATCAGTTTGGACAATTTAGTTCCTGGTATGCAGCCTTCCAAGCCCCAGCAACCATCACTCAACACAATGATTCAGCAACAAAGTAAGTAATACAATTCTTGCTGTGCATGTATTTCAATGAGGTCACTCTTCACAACATATTCTTGATCAAAGTGTGGGTGGGTGGGTCTTAAAAAAACCCAGAACGCTAGACTTCCTCAGCACCTATAAATTCTCTCTTTTTTGTGACCAGAGTATATTATCTGCAACTTCGTAGCCTTCTACTATTTAAAAACTCTCTTGATTGAGTATGCACAACTTTTGATTCATTGGGTTCTGCCTTTTGTTTTTGCGATCCCAGAGAGCATGTGGCTGGTGAGCCCAACCATTTTCAGCTTGATGGATCACAAACTATATTGGCCTGCTTGTGCTTTGAATTTTCCTCACCCTGATCTAATGATATAGTGCAGCCTTTAAAAGCTTTTTGTGGTGTCTCCTCCCAAACTCTTGGAACTGGCAGCCCCCAAGCAGTGAAAGGGGATTCCTGTTCAACAGAATTTTCATTTCCTTCTCCCTTTCCCCCAGTTTCTGAACAAGGTACTAGCAAAGTTGTGCTTAAAAAGATCTAATGTAGAGGGAATACACTATATTTGTGGGTCCCTGAGCATATCTAGACAAAGCATGGTTTGGCCATGGAGAAAGAAGAGAATTGGAGGAAGGGGAACTATGACAACTAGGATTTGTGCTGGACTTCAGTTGTCAGGCATATAGAAATATGTTGGATGATGCCTTTAAGGATCAGCTTTGTTTTTAATATACAGCCAATACGTTAAATAAGGGTGGGGTGGGAATATACTTGCATTTTCTTTGAATGATAGAAATAACATTAAAAAATCACCTTAACATTTAAAACTTCATTTCTGCCCCACAGATATGCAACAACCGATGAATGTGGTGTCTCAGAATTTTGCAACCATGAGCCTCAACTCACCACCCAGCATGATGCCTGCTCGACCTCCTGCAAACCCATTGATGGGCGGGCCTGTTCCTGTGGGAATGGGAATGCCCGCTGTGATGACTGGCACGATCGGGATGGCTTCCATGGGAGGCACACCTATGATGAACCAGGGCATGATGGGAATGAATGTGAACATGGCAATGCCAACTTCTGGAATGGGTTTGTCGGGCATGGGCATTACTAATATAGCTGTGGCATCCTCCATGACTCCCGGAACTGTGCAACCTAAGCAAGATGCCTTTGCAAATTTTGCAAATTTTAGCAAATAAAGATTGTAAACCAATCAGATTGAATGAAGGATTTTAGCTGCACAAATAAAGCTGGGATAAGGGTTGAAAATGCTGATCAAATGCTTTCTCTTTTTCTTTTATTGCTTACTTTAAAGGAGCCCATCTAAAGAACCCAAAGGTCATTTTGTAAACTCCCAACCTACTTTTGTTCAAGTTTTGGTGAAGAAAACGTCCTCCACCGAGTGATATGGTTGATATTGCAATCACTAGGCCTTGTTTTTTAACAAGAGAATTAAAAGCCTTTCTTAGATGGCAGAACCAGTTTTAACTTTGAAACTTGTGGAAACTCTGGAATTTAGGGGCTGGGTATATCTGTGTGAATCTAATTTTATACTTGATTTCTTTTCCCCCCTCCTGGAATCTATTTATCATAATTGGATCCGTTCCTTTTCCTACCACTGAGTCAAATTTGAAGTCAAAGTATGCTGATCAATTTTTTATAAGAATATATATATATTTTTGTCCAAAAAAAAAATGACTTACATATGTGATTATGGCTAATTCAAAGGGACCTGGAATGTATATATACTTTTGCTACTCTTCCAGCAACACTGCTATACTATCCAAATTTTTATTATAGACCTCTTTAAGCAATTTGCTGATGAATAGGGTGGGACGGGTGGGGTTTTCCTACCTCTTTCTGCTCTAATACGCAATGCAGAACTGGTAGAAACTTCATTCAGACTGCTGTATGGTTTCCTTTCAGAGAACTCTAGAGAATATATATATATGGTTGGGTTTTGGTTTGGGTGGTTTTTCTGCAGCCATACTCCAGTGAAAAGTGGCAGCCCCCCTTGGGGTCTCTGGGGTCACTGTTTACATCACTGACAGTCAAAATGCAAGAATTTTTTTTCTTGCAACACAAAAAAAGAGAAACAGCATCTTTAAATTAAGAAAGAACACCTCTAAACTTTTTGTTAATCCAACAGCATTGGATTCTAAATTTTATACATTTGGTGACTTCACTTGTTTTATGTAAATATGGCCTTAGCAATTGCGGAATCCAATAGAATGGGATTAAATAAATATATATAAATGAATAAATAAATATATAGATTATTATTATTATTATTAAAGGAAACCTGTAGCAGTCAGATTTTATGAATTAATGAAAATAAAGGAAATGAAAGAATAAATTAAAGGCTTTTCCTGCTATGATTCTGCATTTAGGTTCAAACACAGATCATGATTTTTAGTCTGGGATGCAGAGGTTCAGTTTATATTCACAGAGCCAGGGCTGCTACTGAGAATGAGTACTATATTCTAGGTATGAAACTTTATTGGCTCCCCTTTCTTATGTTGGAATTTTTTTATTATTATTAAATTGATAAAACTTTATTTCCATTGTATTCATAATGTTCTGTTATACATAACATTAAAGTGTTCATTAAAAACAATGTTGGGGCTGCTTCTCCTTTCATTCCATTTGACATTTCATGAGAGCAGTTGGGGGGGAGAAATAATTATAATTTGGGCAAAGTAATTTTTATAAATAATTTAAAATTGTTTAATGACTTTTTATCTCCCGCCTTCCCTATCTGACTCTACTGTTAGGAATTAAAAATGAAGCAGCGCAGATATCTTGACCCACTCCAGCCTTGCTAATGCTCCATCTACAACATTTCTAATTAGGCAGAAATTCATGTACTTCAGCTAAGTGGTAATGAAAAGTGATTCATTTGCTGAATAAGAGATGAGAGTGAGTGTAATTAGCTGACTGCGGTTTTTAATCTTTCAACAATTCAATGTGTTTAAATTAGTTTCAAAGAATAGAGCTTTCAAGTGTTGTTACATCAAAGTAATCAAGACAAGCTTTACTGGCTGTGCGGGACAGATCGCCTTCTCTTCAGCTCCAGTTTTGAAACCCTTGAACTTTTTGTGGGAATTGTCTTCATAAGTTTGTCTTGTGACAGATGTTGAGAAGCAAAAAAAAAAATAAAATAAAATAAAATAAAAATGAACCTACAAAACTGCAGGAGGTGGGAGCAAACCGGTTTTCGGGGGGAACGGAGAAGTTGTCAAACCTGTTTTTAAAACCTCGTTCTACTGTTATGATGTCAAGGCACCAAAGTCCAATAATGTATTCTCAATACAATACAATGAAAGGCTGGGATGTGCCTCTTCAGGCTTTAATGCTTCAAAAAGCAAGTTGGAACAAAGTAGTGTTGAAACTGGACTAGATTTACTTCTTTAGGAAATGTTAGGAAACTCTTCAAGTATTTTGGTAGTAGTTCTGCGCTGAGATTGAATCCTATTGCTTTCCAAAGGGGTCCAGGCAGTAACAGTGACACATTCAAAGCAGGCATAAAAAACATTGAAAACCTGTGCCTCTTAAACCTGGCCACAAAGTGCTAGGGCATACGGTAACTTGTGTTTGCTTGTGAAAAATGTATTGTCAAACTTTCAAGGAAAGGGACAGCCATAAAAGTGGATACTCCTGAAGCTTGCTTCTCTACATAATCGTGTTAAATTCAATCAACCACTATGGATGGTAGTATCAAGAGTATTCACCTTGGTGTGCAGATCTCACAAATTGCCCCAAAATAAACAATTGCTCAGAGGAAAAAGAAATGGCAGATAGTTGCAAAGCAACCTGCAGAGGCTTGGCAGTCTTACAGGCTCACATTGGGATGTCATGGGACTTGCAGGTAAAAAATAAGAAAAGATTGTACAAAGAAGGCAACAGGGCCCACATTCATCAGGTACTTGGTATGTTTCAGATTTAAAGTTTCCACCCAAAATAGATGAGTGTGTTGTATGCAACTTAAGCATTATGCTTGGGTCTTCTTGTAAGGCTGTCCTTCAGAATGCATTTACCATGCCATCGCAGAACACTAGGACCTAGCAAAGGCATAAACGGCACAGGTGCACGCTTGCTGATAACCTTAGCACTCAGTGTGTTCTACAAAACAGAAACTGCATCTGAAACCACTAAACAAGAGTATTTATGGCAGCATCTGTTTCATCTCGATCCATCAGCAAAGAGGAGCTTGACACTTCTGGTGGAGAGGAGGAGGGCAGGAGGGATTTATCAATGAAGTTTTTGCATAATGTAAGCAGGCATCCTGCACTCAAGGTGATATCAACAATAAATGTAACCAGCGCTTAAAACCGTTTGTATTCTCCCAGGTCTCGGGTTTCCAGAGATGTGTATTCCAGGACACTTTATCTTACCTAGGTATTCAGTGCAGCAACCGTCATCCTATAGTGCAGAGGTTTTCAATCTTTTTGAGTCCATCGCTCCTTTGACCAACTACCATCTTTCTGTATCACGCTGAGGGGCTCAGGAGCCCAGTTGCCTGCGACCACTCACCCTTTTTTGAACACCCTCCCTTGTAGAGTGTTCCCTCAGCCTCTTCTCTCCTTGGGAGTCCTCCAGGTAGCTGCTGCTGTCCCTGGTTTCTGAGCTGCCCCCACCCCAAAGAGAGGTGCCATCTAGAGGCACCATTTGCCTGCAGAGCTTATAGCCAGGGCTGCAGCTGTGCAAGCCTTTTGGAGGCAGAGACACAAGAGGGCAGCAGAGGAGGGAAGGAAGGAAAGAGGGACAGAGGCCAGTGTTGCCCACTGCACCCCTGACCATCATTCAAGGCATCCCAGGGGGCCACGGCACACTGATTGAAAACTACTGCTATATAGTGGACTCACGCTCTGAGTCTAGATCCTTATGTAGCCCAAACAGCACCATCCAAACATTAGCAGGCATGGAAGGATCTCAATGTGTGCAGGAGTAGGTTTTTTTGTTTGTTAAACAAAAACTTTAAATGGGTGGTTGGGGAACAAAAAAATCGCTTAATGAGGATTTAACATGTTCATTTGTCACAAAATGCTTGAATAGGGACCAGAGGGAGGTGCAATGGAATGAAGTATCTTGGAAAATAGTGTTGCTGGGTGGCTAGAACTGTCAAAAGGTCCTTGCCACAGGTTCACTTGCAAGTCCATACTAGGCTGCTTCTTGGCTATGCTTAATATTATAGCTTATTTCTGGAATTTACAAAATATCTGAGGAGGTTTTAAAGAAAGTTTGACTTGCATTTGATCCCCAACAACATTTGGAAAAGCAATAGTCCTTTCAGCTTTCTGCAACATTCCAATAGAAGCCACCTGGTTGTGTCACGCTTCCCTGAAATAGCTTGTGTACTAGGCTCTTGGCTTCTCACTCCAAAGCTGCATCTTACTTTCCCAAAAGTGAAACCCACTTTCTATCCACAGTAGCAAGTTGAAATTCTGCACGCAGTGGAACACAGATTGAGGTGTGTGTGTGTGTAGGTAGAATATGAAATGTAATAAAAGTTTTGATTTAGAATGTTCTCAAATTGCTGTTTTTTAGTTACAAATTACTTTGGAAGGCGATTTTTCTTCTCTCGTTTTAATTTGTATTCCAATAGTTATTGTCAGGGGTTCAGGAGCAGAGGCAAGGGCAAGGGAGGAAACAGAGAGCGAGGGGGAGGAGGCAGAAGAAAAGATGAGTGATGACGACGACCCGAGATCTCCGAGTCTTTCCAGTGAATCAGAAGATTCACAGAAAGGAGCACCAGTGGTCAGGGCAAGGGGGGAGCCTAGGGGGACACCCCAGGAAGATAGAGCCAGAGGGGACTCAGAGGAGAGCAGTTGGAAATCGGGACCAGCGTCACAGCCAGAGAGCAGGGAAGAGGAAGAGCGCCAGAGATCAAGCGCTGGCAGCTCGCAACAGGGGGGAGGGCACGAGTCAGGAGTGGCCACACCTCCATCGGGGAGCGAAGAAACGGTCAGACGGAAAGTGGAAGGTTGGGCGCGCGCGCCAAGTTCAAATGCACAGGAAAGTGACGCAGTAGGCAGCCAGGAAAGGGAGCCAGGTCCTAAAGCCCGGCGCAAGGAGACAGGGAGTTCCGGGGGGTCGGCGTCAGAAGAATCCCGGAAGGAAGAGACCCCGGGGGGCAGAGGGACCCAGAGGAGAGCAGTCAGGCGGAAAAGGTGGAGCAGGGCTAGGATATTAAGTTGGTGCACAAGGGGCGGAGACTCAGACGGAGCTTCGCCGATCTAGCCATTAGACGTAGAGTTGCACGCAGCAGCTTGGGAATGGAAACCGTAACTCAATAAAGACTTTTACTTAATGACCGCTGGCTAGCGTGATCCTCTGTGAGCTAGGATCTTGAAGCAGCTCTGACAGTTATTATGGTTGCAATCTTGTGCCTGTTTGCCTGGGAATAAGTTCCACCAAACCCACTTAGACGACTGACTTAGGGCTCAATTGGCATTCAACTGGGCTATGAATTTTCAGCTGTCAAATTGGTAAGACTATGATACTCTTGACACTTATGAAAGGAAGGGGGAATGCAAAAGCGTTCAAATGTGTTTCCTTTACTTTTTCACTAACTAGACTCTGATGAGCATCAGGAATATTCTTTTCTTCTCAAGTGGGTGGGAGGGACCTTCCAAGGAAGAGGAGGGCAGCTGCCAGGAAGAAACTCCTCCCTCATTCCCATTCCCACAATTTTGTAATCCTTTTGACACCACCCATTGGCCAAAGGAACAAGAGCCATGAACTGCTATTCCACAAGAAAACCAACAAGTGAAGATCAGCCTGACCTGTACTGGGCAAACACTGGTGTCTGTATCAAACATGGCCATTTTATGTGTCACTTTATGACGAGTTCTGACAAGGCTTTATATGATGATAATGCATGGAATGGAGTCCTATGTCTTGAAACACCAATGCAGAAAAATGGCTCTGGAAAATGAAAATTCCCAGTTAAAGCTGCCCTTAGCCAGTGCTTGTGTAAAGCTGGAGCAAAACAACCACGTAAGGTAAGAAATTGTGATTACAAGTAATTCTTAAAAAGAGAATCTCATGATTGGTTGTATATCTGTGTGATAAGGTTTTACTTATGCAAGAGAATCCAGCTACGTAACCATGTTCATGCATTTCAGTCCCATGATTTTCTGGTCACTAGGTATTGGGGCCCGTCTATCCTTTAGAGCTTTTACATCCCCACTTCAACTGAGCCATCTTGGCTCCAAACCAGTGATTTGTTGCCTGCTTGGGTGGGGGAAATAAAAACCATGAATGGGGAAGGGCAAAGCTGTAGCTGCAGGAAGCAATTCCTCTGATGGCAGCTGTTATATCGGCAAAGTTCTTGGATTTCTACTTCCCCATTCAAGTTGAAGGTTTGGTTGTTGTTGAAAAGGGACTTAGCACTGCTCAAATGTGTGGGAAATTCACTGTATGAAACAAATAATTACAAAGGAGCCATGAATACCTCTCACCCAGTTACAGCACAGACCTGTACCGTGTATATTGCTCCTGCATGTACCATAACCTCCCATAGGCATGCTAGAATTTCTCTTTGCATTTCCCCCCAAACTTCAAGTCCAATATTCAATGGCAACAGCAGAGATTGAATGCAAATTGCCTACTTTTGTTTCTCTAGGCTATTGCGGGTAAGGCTTCCACCCCATAGTTTTGAGAATCTGTGCTATCTCTGACCTCGGCCCATAATGTACAACTCAGCTGCCAATTTAGGTGAGTTCTTCTAGTAGATACAATTACACAAAGGAGTCTAAAATTCTGTAGTGTTTCATTTTAAAGTATTGGATGGCTTTCTTAAATAAGTCCCCAGGGTTTTTATGACTCAAATCATAAAAAGGGGCAAAAGAATGACTGGGTGCCATAAGGTACCAGTTTAGTAATTAACTAGCTCTTTTAATAGGCCTGAATTACTTTGTTTCATGATAAGGGGCTTTTTTAAAAAAGAAAGAAAAGCACACACACATTCTAAGACAAAGCTACATTCGACATCTGGGAACCTCTGAACAGCTGGCTACCTAATGAATATGCATCTGTTTAAGAGGCTGTGGTCCATTAATAAACCAATAGATATAAAACAGAAACAATCTTCGTCAGCTTCAAAAGAGATTGGATGCAATGTGCTGTGAAGTGTCACTGTCACATTGAATTGGGCTGGTGAGGTTAACAGTCAACTGTTTGGTACCCGTGCCTTTGTCTCTGCAAACAGAACTCCCATTTTCCTTCCATCGGGAAGCATAGGCAGCGCTGGCAAGAGTATTTGTTTCGTTTTGTTCCCTTTTCGTTTTCTGGTGCCCAGCTGCATGCTGGGCGCCAGTATCCTTTCAAGTTGGCATCTCCCCGTTCCTTTGCGCCACTAAAAGAGTGCTCTCTACATTCTACAAAACCAGCTTATTTTAACAATGCAAATTAGCAAAAAAAAGAGCCTAGTATTCCACCACACAAATAAATAAACTGGTAGACAGGTAGTGGTTGCAATAAAACATGCTGATGTGAAAGAGAACAGATTTCACATTTAAAGCCCTTCCTGGAAATGTTCACAGGGGCAAAGAAATGCATTTAATTCCTATTGTGGTATAAAACAATTCGATTCAACAGCTACACAGCAAAGTCTGATTGCTGAAGCCAGCATAATGCATATTAATCTACCATGAGAAGAGTGTGCTGGATGCAATACATATATTTCTGCTTTCTTTCCAGATTCCAAGCCAGTAAGATTTCAGATGAAACCTGTTATCCAGTACTGCAACTTTCTTCATCTGTGTCCCTGCAGATGTTGTTGGACTATAGCTCCCATCAGAGCCATTCAGCATCACCACTAGTCAGGAAGTATGGGAGTTGTAGTCCTAAAAACATCTGGAAGGCCACCAGGCGAGGGGAGACTGTGCTACTGTTTTCAAAAAGCAGTGCTATGTATTGGGGGGTGGCCAAAAGATAAAACTAGGATCTGCTGGTGGTTAGCAGTAGATTGGCTGGGCTTTCATATTTAGAATGGTTTAACAAATTGTTTAGCGGCAGCAACACACACACCCGCCCCCCAATCTTGCTTTGGATGCTGAAATGAAGACAATGAGCAGTGGAGAATCAGGTTTTTGTGTGAACATGCTAAAGAAGATGCTAGGTGGGAGAGCATTCCACAGATGGGAAGCCACAATTGAAAAGGCTCTCACCCTTGACACCAGCCTCCCTCAAAGAGGGGATCTTGAGGAGGTCTTCCAAAGATGATCTAAGGGTTTAGGTAAGGCAAGGCTTGCAGTTCAGCTGTGAGCTGATGTTATTTGCATCTGTCTTCCATAATTACTGAGATTTTTTTTTTACTTTTTGCAAATACAGAACAGATAAAGTGTTTAGATCTTTCTTTAATTCCACCCAAAGCGTTTTGGGAAAATGGAAGGTGAAACTTGACTGGAGTTACTAAGAATTAAATGTCTGCATGTGTTTTAATGGGGAAATAGCTTTGTGTTTGTGTCAAGTGTTTGGTGATTGTGTGTCACTGACTGGAATGCAACCCCAGATAGTTTTCCATGGTGATAGTACAGTCCTTTGCCTTGGATATTTTTAAGCAAAGGTTGGATGGCCGTCTGCCATGGAGACTTGGACTAGATGACCCTCAGGGTCCCTTCAAACTCTAAAATTCAATGATTCTATGATATGCTTCCCCATCCCTGGGGCCTTCCTTGGCCCATTTTTATTCCCTTCCATTAGAAATACAGATTTGGAACTATGCCTGGTGGGGGAAACAATGTAGGGGGAGGGGTATGGAGGTGGAATGGTTGGCTGGGGAACCTCTCCTGTTGCTTCATTGGGCTTCCATTACAGAGAAGGTTGTAATAAAAGAGGTGAATATATTTGGCCCAAGTGATGCAAAGCTGTTGTTGCGTTTTAAAAAATCTTGGTTTAGCTTAGTTGCCAAATTTTGGCTGCTAACAGCCTGGCATTTTAGTAGATGATTGATTTGATGTTTTCCTCTTTGTTGTAATGTTCCCAAGGAAATATGCATGGGCCCATCTTTAATGGCTTTTAAAAGATCCTCGAAAACTTTCCTATTTCAATCGCATAGTGCTGTTCTTTTAACTTTTCTTCTTGCTGCCTATGAATCAGGAGGTTGCTGTAATTTTACTGAAAGATTGCCTCCTTGCATATACTTACCCAAACCTTATGATCCTCTTCAAAGGCTTTGCTCTATGAGCCACCACCAAATGAGGCGAGGCGAGGCAGGTGGCTGCTAGAAAAAAGGGCTTTCTCTGTGGTAGCACCCCAGTAGTTGAAGAAGAGTTTCCTGGCACCTTATTTATTTATTTAGAGCATTTGTACTCCTCTCTCCAGACCAAAAGGCTCCAGAGTGACTTACATACAATTAATTAAGGCAGTCCCCTGCCTGTAGGCTTACAATCTAAAGAAATATGGCACGCAAGGAAAAATGGTCAGGGAGGGAAGAGGGAATGGTCTTTTCAGTGCAGATGAAGAGCATTTTGTTCACCCACACCTATTAAAATTGTCCTATAAGACAAAGCCTAGGCTCTCATTGTTTTACTGTGGTTCTAAATAAACCTTATGCTCTTGTAGCATAGGCTAAGTTGTACTTCCTTATGTTCTGTCTCTTAGGGGACATTTTATGTTGCTTTTATTAATCTTTTGCATTATTAGAATCATAGAATCACAGAGTTTGAAGGGACCCCAAGGGTCATCTAGTCCAACCCCCTTCAATGCAGGAATCCTGCCCACAGCTATCCCTGAGTGGGCTCAAACCACCAGCCTTCTGGTTAACAGCCAAACACACTGGCCCTTTGTGCCACAGATTATATTTTTCATTATATGAGGTTTGTTGTATGATGTCTAGGGATGGTATTGAACTTCAGCAATTTGTATTTAATACAAATAATAGCACCTGATTATTATTTTTTAATGAAAAAAATGCTTGTGAATTGTCTTGGGAGGTTTGTGTCCTGAAATGTAGTTAAGAAATCCCGTTTGACAAGTAGTAAACCAATATGATATTTTAATGTGCCCCAAGCCTGAGGTGAAAGAATTGGACTAGGAATTGAAATAATGTGCTAGTGATGTGAAAAGTATGGATGCCTCTAAGTCAGCCTAACTCTGGGGGGTACAATGCCCCCTGGTTTCAAAACTGCAGGTATTATGTAGTGCACTATGAATACTTGTACAAGCCCTGAGGCTGCATGTGTTCCTGCTTGTTTCTGATTTTTGCTGAAATCCGCACAGTGTCACAAAGCTATTATCATACATAAGTAAATATGTTATGTTAAATCAAAGAAAAGCTGTGCTTTTGGCAGTGTTTCTTGAAATTTGTAAAGCTTTAACCACCCCGCCCCCATGAATTGCTTATTATAACTTGAAAAGAATTTGCCCGGTTTTTCCAAACAAATGGACTAAAATCTTTGAAACCCCACAATAGAAATATGCTGCATTTTGCAGTTGCCACAGAACTCATCTTATTTGAATTAACTTTTGGACACAGCAAACATATCAACCTTTAGTCTCTGTAATGGGCAAAACAATGGGTTGTTTGTATGTTAGTCCTAGTCAAAATAGACTCATTGGAGTTTAGAGGCTTAAGTTAGTCATGCTAGTAATTTCAGTAGATGTATTATGACTAACGTTGGATACAACCCAATGTCATCAGAAATGGGTGAGGGCAACATTCTGATTATCAGTTCAGATCCCATTTAATCAATCAGCTGAATCTAGATGGCACTCTAGCAAACAATTAAAGAAGGATAGAAAACAACAGTTATATAATTTATATACAATGCTCTGAAATGCTCAAAGTGCTTCACATAACGTCACAATCCTTACAACTGTCAGGAAAGCTGTGACAGTGGGCTGTGTTCAATGCTGTCATTCAGCTGGTGGTCAGGCATCTTTCAGCCGAGGAACCCTCCAGATCAGATTTGGGGGCTGCAGGGTGATGGGAAGATTGCTAAAAATGGCTTCCATCTTGTTCTGCTGATGGAAGTCTTACCATCAGCTGAGTGACACCATTAGATACAACCCAATATTATCCTAATATAGATGAAAGCAGGGCAGTTGAGGCTTAGATAAAGAGTTTCTGTTCACTGCCATACCCCCTCTCTCACGACACACCATCTGCTGTTACATTCAAATGGGCAACATGTGGTTTGCTTTCCTCCTCCTAATCAGAATTGTAAACGGTGGTTTGCTGGTTCAGATGTAATGGCATCTGAATATTGGCCTGCTGAAGTGTATTTCCTCTTGGTGGTGGTGGGGGGAATTGTGCAAGATGCACCCCCCCAAGGCCATGTAATGAATGTATTATGGGACAGATGGCATTCAGACCTGAGGTCTGAATCGCCTAAGGTCCAGGACTTGCCTAAGATCGAGGACAAAGTGCCCCCTTTTGGAAATTCCCCCCAGATATCAATTCCACCTTTGAAATTCCAGTAGTATCCCAGAAAATCCGGACTTATAGCAGCCCTAACAAAACGCTACATGAATAACACACAGAACAAGACACTGACTTCATTTCTGTGTTTTTAAAAGTCTCCTATTTCCCCAAAGTAGCTTTGTTCAAAGGCCATGTCTAAGATTCCAGCATCAGACGTGTTGAAGAAAAGTGAGAGAAAAACAAAATTATGCAGCAGAAAACCTATTACATATGCACAGAAAATAGTACAGTGCTTACTTTAGTTTGACAATATGTACATTTTCTAAAAAGGAAACAAGTGTTGGAAAAAGGTATGGTCCCAATATGTCCTGCATAGGTTTAAAATTGTGTTCTACCCTAGGTTTACTAAGGGCTGCTTACCAGGAAATGTTGAGGATTAAGTAATACTTAGGAAAAGGAATCCCCTTTTCTAAGACGTTATTGGTATACGCAGCATTTGAAACTACCTTCACTTGTGGTGAAAACTTTGAGTTCTTTATAGCAAAAGGAAGCCATACATGTTGGAGAAGTAATGAATAAACTGTGATTTTTCTAATCCTGATCAAGGATTACAGTGGTGCCCCGCAAGACGAATGCCTCGCAAGACGAAAAACTCGCTAGACGAAAGGGTTTTTCGGTTTTGCGTTGCTTCGCTAGACGAATTTCCCTATGGGCTTGCTTCGCAAGACGAAAACGTCTTGCGCTTTTTTTAAAAGCCGCTTGAAGAGGCACAGTTGCGACGGACCATGCTTCGCAAGACGAAAAACATCGCAAGATGAAAAGACTCGTGGAACGAATTCTTTTTGTCTTGTGAGGCACCACTGTATCTGGATGAGGACCAGCAATTAGTTCATTTGAGGACAGAGGGTAGAGTCTGCTGCAATAAAATTCTCTGTGTAGACCTTGTTACCTTCAGAAGAAGAATAAAAAGATTTGAGGGTTTTTTAAAAGGGGGGTGTCTGATGTGTCAGGCAACTTCACTCTACATACCCTAGCAGATTTCAGTACTTCATAGACAGGTGGAACCCTGAGCAAATCCGTTTCCATAGATGAAAAGAAATTATTAGGGAGAAAGGTGCCCTTTAAGAAATGATGTCCCCAAGCCACATAGGTGGTTACAGGGAAGCTGCAGTTTTTAGCCATGGTAGCTGTTATGTACTGAAGTTCTCACCCTGGGCCAGCAGGGGGATACTGTAGATAGTTATGCAAATGAAGGATTGAAAGTGACGTTCAGTGATTGGATAGTTTGTATGCAAATGAAGGATCGAAAGTGACTTTCAGTGATTGGATAGTTTTAGAAAGTTGCAACAGTTATGTTGTTCTGGAGCTCTATATAAGCAGGTTGACTGAGCTCCTCAGTTCAGTTCTGTTATGGCCTTTGAATAAACAAGAGCTGTTTGAAGAATCGCTGTGTTGTCTGATATGTTCGCCCACAACTTAACAATAGCCAAATGGAACCTCCATGTTGAGAGGAAATGTATCTCTCAACTGAAATTATGTTTGTCCTCATATCTGCTCATAGGCTCTCCTGTGACTGCTGGCTGGCCGCTGTTAGAAGCAGGATCCTGCCTAGACAAAACTTTTATTTGAACCAATAAGGTATGAGGGGATATTAGAAACTACTGGTCTCTCTGGCTGTTCTGCAATAGATTATAAAGGGCTTCTCACTCTCAATAGTTCACCAACAGTAGCAACAAAATGACTTTTCCTGCCAAAATTAGGCTGATGAAATGAAGAAAGACTTGTGCTTGAAGGGACAGTGAGCTCAGTGCACTTCTGGTATGGGAAAACAAACTCCTAGTCTCAGATTCTGCCCAGCGGTACCCTGCTCTTTCATGCTAATCATATCTATTTTGCACCTGGCTCTCATTGGCTTTCTGTTTTAAATATTTACAAGCCATCTTTTAGGGTCAAAATCCTCCCAAGGCAGCTTCCCCTAACATCGCAATACATTTAAAAACCAGAAATAAGCAGCGGTAAAATGAATAAGTAACAGTAACTAATGACAATATTCAAAATGGTAAAACCCAGTAAAATGCTAGAATCACCAAAGTCGTCAAAGATAAAACAGCAGCAAAAGCAGAGTGGTTCGAATAGTTCTAGTAAAAAACTAACCAGCCCAACAAGGCTGCCCACCCCCGTGATGGCAAAGAACAGATTCATGCATGGTCCTGGTGGACTACCACCCAGGCATTTCACATCATATAGCCTCCCAACCATCTTGAGCAATCCCACATGCAACGCATTGCAGCAATCAATCCTTGAGGTCACCATGGCATGAATGATAGTTCCCAAGTCCATGTTCTCCCAAGAGGAAG
The DNA here is from genome assembly GCF_964188305.1 of Podarcis bocagei. Lineage (NCBI taxonomy): Eukaryota > Metazoa > Chordata > Lepidosauria > Squamata > Lacertidae > Podarcis > Podarcis bocagei. The sequence goes on from NC_138126.1 coordinate 65,577,618, forward strand.
GAAGGCAGAGATGGCAAATCATTTTTGAAAGCTAGAAAGTGCTTCTGGTTGCTAGCACTGTGTGTGCTTTCCAAGAACATTTGCAAACTGATCACTAGCCCTATGCTTCCATTTACCAGGAACCCTAGATTACTCTTATGACTTGAGCCAATCTTCCTCTTCATCCAGGAGCCTCTGAATCTCGCACCTGAGTGACTATTCCTATCCAGTGGTGAAGCCTCTGGACACAGCAGTTGCAATTTGGGGTTATGGTTTTTTTTGGGGGGTGCTTTCCTCCCTATAAATGGTTTATTAATGATAGCATCTTAATGATCTGTTTAAAATAAATAAACCATTGACGCCATTTCAAAGGTATTTTGTGAGGCTCAGCTGATATTAAAATAGCACCAACCTTATGTGCTTTTTCAGCAAGTGACCTAATTAGTTAATAAAGTAATTGAATATTAAAAAGGATGTTGCAAGTGATTAAAATTTAAGAGCCTTCAGAACATTATTAAAGCTATAAATCATACATCACTGTTTTAATTTGCATAGCTACGGAATTACTAATGGTCCCACATGCATATGGTACTTGGCAATTAGTCTTTTCTACAAAATGTTGGTGATGGCAGGGTGGGTTACCAAAAACCTCGTGTGTCTGGGTGTATACTAATTTCTGGTTTCAACACATAGCCTGAGATGGGGGGAGCTTTTCATGGGCAAATGAACTTTAGCTTCTTTTCTGTGCCTGAATGAAACAGCTCCAGCTACTCCAGGATTGCCTATTGTTCTCTGAGCAGTCTTGACAGTGATATTCTTCACCACCACAGCTAATAGCAAGGAGGAGTGGGCGCGGGAGGGGGGGATTTCCATTTCTGCTTTGAGCAGGGCCAGTTGAAACCTGACGTAACTTTCTTCACTTAGGATGTGTGGTTGGATTTCCAGAGACGGCACTTGCAGTGGGTGAAGAGCAATCAGTGCCATTTGCTGTGTGCTGACTACTTCTTTTCATGCCACTTTATTTAGCTGGAGTTCTTATTGCCCTTAACGCAATTACAGCTTATGAAATCCCCGAGTTAAGAGGCTGACTTCCAGCAGCCATTGTTTCCTGCCAGCTCCTTCTACATCACAAGATGGTCTCGCAGAACATACTCCAGAATATTATACTACCTGCTTTTCACTTAAATTGGCGTATCAACCTTAACTTTGATTCACAAAGAAAACAATAGAAAACAGCAATCTAGGCAAAGTTAGCATGTCTGCTCCACCAGTAACCACGACTTATTTATTTACTGAAAGCATTTAAGAAATTAGATCTAGTTCTAAGGGCCTTGTGGCGGTTCCCTCACTGCAAGAAGTGAAATTACAGGGAACCAGCCAGAGGGCTTCTCAGTAGTGGCACCCACCGTGTGGAACGCCCTCCCATCAGATGTGAAGGAAATAAACAACTATACAACTTTTAGAAGACATCTGAAGACAGGCAGCCCTATATAGGGAAGTTTTTAATGTGTAATCTTTTATGTTTTCATATGTGTTGGAAGATGATGAGTGGCTGAGGCAAGATGGGTGGGATATTGTTGTTGTTGTTCCTTTCCTTAATGAGCTAATGTCAGCTAACAAAATAGTCAATGGTCAGGGCTGATGGGTGCTGTTGTCCAAAACATCTGAGGAGGCTCAACACATGTTTATCGTTAATGGCAGAGTGAAGCAGTGCACCTCTAGGTTGTCTCAGAGTTGCATAGACGCCTCTGTCTATACTTTAGCAGTAAAGTTGTTTTTGTTAGCCAGTATGACCTTTATGATAGGCAAGCCTATCCAGACAGATAAATGTTGATAAGTCTTTACGGTTAAAATTAATTATTTTTAAAATGCTTTTAATTGTTTTTAAATGTTTTCACCAATGATTTAAATATTTCTTGTAAGCTGCTTAGAGGTTTTATTATAATCATTTTGTTCAATAATAAATAAAATAAATTATACTGATTGAAGAACCAGCCTCGGTATCATCCAGCAGAGCTCTGTGCGAAACAAAGATGCCATTTCCACCAACTCAGCAGAAGATTGCCTTAATATTTTATTGACAATTGCATGCAATTATATTATCAACCCACTATGGGATGGTGGTTTTGTTTTGTTTTCTCAATAGATGCACGTCCTTTTGAAGTCTTTATTGAGGCCAAGTGCGGCAACCTGTTGAATTCTCTCTTTGAGAAACTGCTGACTGAAAACCCATACACTAGCTTTTGTAACAAAAACTGGAGCTTTGTTTGTTAGCTGATGGTGGGTGATAAAGGCAGAGCTGAGAGTGAAACTGGTTCCTAGAGAATGATTCACACTCTGCTACCCACTACAATTCAATGCAATGAGGCACTTGAAGACCTGTTTTAAGGAGTTGAAATTTTAATTAAATAGCGTTCTAATGGAAGAGGCAAACTCTGAGCATCTTCACTCCAATGAAGGCTGACAAGCTCTATGCCGTTTTTGAAACAAATTAATTCCCACTGTTTCATTGCGTAAGGAAATCATTGGGCAAGAAGTTCAGACAAAAATCCGCACACATGAATTGGCTAAGAGCTCATAATATCAGGCAAAATTAGTATTCAAAGCTGTCAGTTTCCATATAACTCAGACAGCAATCCTATATTCACTTACCTTGGAGTAAGTCCCATTGAACTCACTGCCACTTCCATAACACTATTGGATTGTATGGACAGTATTCACAGCCTCTGTCTTTTTCAAAACAAGGAAAATTCATTTCCAAGAGATGGGCTTGCAGTAGCACCAACTGGTTTCAAGGCAACTATGTGTGCACGCTTCATTTTACTGACAAGGGGAAGTTTCTGTGATGTCTAACTGGTCCTCATTGGATTGGAGTTTGTGGTGGTATCAGAACATACCCCCAATTTTGCAGCCACATTGAATAAAAATATGTTGCGAGAGAAATATGCATCTAACATGTCACGTTGCATTTGGGCTTCAGTGGAGAGGATAGAAAACCCCAGGAAAATTAGGGAAAGGAATACACACAATTCTGTGTTGCAATCACACATACAGGTCCTATCCAAATATCCGATATTGTTCTCAGCTTCTAACCCTCTGCAGCTTGAGGAAGGGGGATATTTTTGTGTGTGGAAGAAAAGTGTTACCCCCTTTCCCCAAAGTGTCATGGGCCCTATCCAAACCAGCTGCCTCTGTTCCTGCAAAGCGACTTCTAAGCAAATTAAAACATGTCAGGTTATCTGATCACATGTCTCTCACATTGCATCTGATTTTGCCCTCAACAAACCATTCCAAGGCACAGATAGCTCTGTAGGTAGTACTGCAAGGTGCACCAGAGTGACATTCCTATTTGTGGCAGATGTGCGCCATACATATATGCCATAAAATATATTGCGCCACGGCAGCAAGACGAAGGCTGGTTCTGCATGATTCTGGTGAAACATTTCAAGGAACTGCTCGTGTGCCCCTCAAGGTATATAAATCTAAATAATCATAATCATAAAAATAAATCAGTCTGATGCAATGAGTGGGAATGGAATAGGGTATCCAAAGTGCCCCCTTAACTTGAAAAATCCAAGGTTTTGGCTGAAATGTTTGCAAAAGGCTATTCTAGTTAGCAATTTGCATAATGACTTAGAGCTGATATGCACTCGCCTGGGCTCTGTTCAAAGAGCCTCTGATGGAAACATTTGCTTCTTAAGATATAAAACTAAAGGACACACATTGGTGTGTGTGTGTTCAAAGCTAATTAAACTATGTTACTTTATTTTAAAATTACCTGTGTCAAATCAAGCAGGAAAAGCAGCTCTTTCATCCAAAACTCCTCCAAGATTCTCTTTCTACTTTAAATTGGGCTCTTGGCTGAAACAAACATATGCACCTACTGCTCTTCCCTCTACTTTGCCAGCCTTCTGTATAGACTGTAGTGAAAGAGGCTGATGTCATTTTTGCCAGCTGAGCAGAACACAAATTCTCTTTAAACTATTGCCACCTAGCGGACAGTAGTAATGAGTACAGCAAGAATAATTTTGGAGGGACTAGCAAAAAAAGTTTAAGGCCTTTTCTTTTCCTTGAAGAATGTTTGAAGAGATGGGTTTTTGGTTTTGATGTATACGAAATAAGAGCTGACAATGGCAGCATTTAATATTGTGATACCTTTTATCCAACAGCATGGCTTTATCCTACTAACAAAGACTGAGAACAGGCTAGCATGATGACTAGCTTGTCTTCAGCATAGGACACATTCTACTGAGTCTGATGTGACAAATCTGGTTGGCGCTATCAAGGGAAGCAAAAGAAGAGGCATTTATCAAGTCAACAATAGAAAATCCTTATTTTGGATAGGAGAAGCTTGTTTTCAGTAAGTATCTATGAAGATAGTTATTTTCGATCAAAATAGTCTGGGCTTCCAGGTATTTTACAAGAACTGTATTTGATAAAGGTGGACTTTTAGCATCATTCTGAGGCTCTTTTTCTTCTTTTGCTTTCCCTGAGGTTTGGTGCTCCCCACCCTTTGCTTAACAGAATAATCAAACACATTCGTTTCAAGTAATATAATGAGACAGAACTGAGCAACCTGCTTCTTCTAGGAAATGCGGTCAGGCACAGTCCCATCCGCTGAGTTACAAACACCTCATTCCCACTGAAATGGTAAAGTTGCGAAAGGGCTATACTATTTGTGTGGCTATACCACTTGCATCTCCCTTATACATAAAACACAAAACCCCAATTCATTCCTGTACGTAGAAAACTAGGTAGGGCTAGAACCCTTTTGCCGTAACATGTCATTAGGTAAAGAGAAATCTTTGTGCTGAGGGAATGTTCTCCTTAGTGCTACATTGAATACATCCCATAATATTTGTATACATATTTCTCAGACACTTTTCTATACAAGAGTATGCAAAGTTTTTAAAAAAATTCCCCAAATCAGCATAAGTTTACTGATGAAGTAAAATGGTAAAACAACAACAACACATTGTTAATAGATTGTGCTGCTTGCTAACGGGCAACAGGAAGAATATTTCAGAGGGTTCAGCAAAGAACATTAAAGTGCTTTTGTGAAAAACACCGAAGATAAAGGGATGTAAGCGTAGCAAAAGAGATAACGGCTTTTAAAAACAAGGCTTCATTTCCATCTGGAAGCAACAAGGGAAAAAAGCAAGGGTTTTTCTGCCTGCTTGGTCTTTTTGACTTGACTTGTCCTTTGTCCTCACATTTTGCTATCACAGGAACTATTCCGACTCTAACTTGGGTTACTTTATTTATAGGTTTTCTATACACAAGCACAAAAGTCCCAAGCGGAAAAGGCAAGCCACCTCCTCCTACTGCATGCTTGGCATATGACTGGGTCTGGCGCCCCTTTCCACCATCTCCTATCACAGTGGCGTAACTTCAGCAGAAGGATGCAAAGATATTCTAGTTCCTCACATGCCTATGAGCATCCTTTCACTGCCCCTTTTATTATTGTGGAGGGGTGCCTCTCACACATTAGCTTTTCCCCTTATCTACGTCACATTCCTTCATTTCCTAACCCTTTATTACTGCGGCCACTGTGTATCTGAATGCCATCTGTTTTCTACCTCAGTTTAAGCACCACTGGCCATGGTTAGGAGTAGGACAAAACAGCAGAGAGGTCCAACCATGAGGTAAAAAAACAACAAGTCAATTATATTAGTAAAATGTAAATAGTGATATTTGTAGGTATGCCTGGTTCCTTAACCAGCTTCACTTCCTTAGAATTGCTTTAAATAAGCATGTTTACACTGTATGGTTACTGTCACTTTAAATGAAATAGCAAATACAACATAGGATTCCTTTAGTAATCGTGTGAGCTTGGTCCTACCTGTATTCAAACCCAAAGCTAATTTTCCCGATGCCCCTCTTCCTCATCAACTGAGCACACTTGCAGTCTTCATTCAAGTCCATGAACACTTCCCTGTTGAGTCTCTCAAGTTTTTTTCAGGACTTCTGCAGCCTTCTCCGCCCCCCCCCCCCGCCCAGAAACTGTTGTTACCTCAGTTTCTCCATAATGCTGTTGATTCTTGGAGGCAGAACTCTCCTGAATGCTGCCTCTCTTCCCCGCCATTCTTCTTCCACAGCTCTAGCCAGTGATTTCAGCTCTCAGGTTTCACAAGTCACTCCGAGGCTCTCCTTAAGTCCCCAGGTGTCCACTGTGTGAGTCAACTTCCAGCAGATGAACAATAACCACACACACTTTCCCCCGTCCCTTTTTGACCAGATCCCAGCCTTTTATGCTCTCAGAAGGCCCCCACCTACCCCCAGCTAATAATTTCAATTTGGGTGGAATTCTGCAGCCTTACTGGCCTACAGCCAACCAACTAAAATTGATCAGATTCTGATACCTTGGCTCCAGTACGTGGGCCATATCCCCCAGTTGGACACATTGCAATAACTGCTGCTCAGCCCCCCTGCAGATACATGGCATCTCCCGGCATAAACTCATCATGACAGTTCAGTTAAACTTCTACATTAACTATGAATAAATCCATTTATATACACCCCCCCCCCAAATGAACATTTTTCACCTCAGATCAGAAGGGGATCTCACAAATACGCACCTCTGAAATGCAGAAGCACACCCTTTCCAATTCTGCAATCAATAAACAACTCACAACCATAAAGGAATAGCTTAACCTTAGCAGTGGAGTCTATTTTTGCTAAGATTCCTCCTCCCCTTCAAAAAATAAAAATAAGAAAATGTCCAGCCTTTGGCCTCAAGGTGATTGTATTCTCCTGCTGTGGGGTGATGGTGGATGGTTTTAAGGCAACTGCTGTTTTTATCAGCTTCTCAGCAGCTTATTTTGGATTGTTTTTCTGCAATAACCTACAACGTAATAAACCAAGTGTGTAAATATTCCTGGCATCAAAATTGTCAGTATATAAATTGTGCCATATATAAATTGTCCTAATAGTTAACCTGAAAGAAATAACTCTGAAGCAGTCTATGTTACATCAATATATTTATTGCCTTAGAGGTTGAACTCTTTTGTATACAGAAATCTAAATCCATCAAGCAAAAATAAATAAATAAACTGTACATTCATTTTTAGGTTCGTAGCAGCAATTTCTTCTCAGAAATAAAACAGGAAGACAGATTAAACAGCTTGCATGTTCCTTCCAGTCCGAAGTACTCTGGTGGGTACTTGCAACTAAACCGGGGTTTAGTTCAGAGTATTTTTGTGTGTATTATATGCCATATATCTATCCGTTCTGATCTGTTGAGTTGCAAAGCTAGAGAGCTAATGCCTGACAAAAAGGATGTGCAATAGGTATTTTTACTGTATTATTTTTTACATTTTACATTATACAAAAAATGCAAACGTTACCCCTTTATTTACAAATGAGAACAGTCTCAGAGGGAAAATAGACACCGAAAGCAAAGGCATAGAAGAATCAAACCCAGTGATTGAGGCTAAAAGTATACCTCCACTACAAATTTAAATCAATTTTGAGCCTGCTATGGTTTTTAAGCAAGGAACCTTGTGAACTGAAGTTCACTTTGAACTATGAAGTCACCAAACTACAGTTCCCAAGGTTCAGTGGGGAGACCAGGCCACTTAAACCAATTTGTAATGTAGTTCAGGTTCACTTATCTAAGCTTTAAACGCTGAGGCCGGGAATGTATCAGTACAGCAGTCAGCTGAAGAAATTCCTAACAATGCCAAGAGAGGTGGGACAAGTATTTCTGGTTGTTTGTTTCTCAGCCTAAAACTGATCTTACCAAGGAGATAATACTAGGATACAGCTGCACTTTGCTCTGAAGTAGTGAAAATCAAACATAATTGCGAAAGGAGCCTGGAGCGGCTTTCAGGGTCCCCCCCCCCTTCTCCTGAGGGAAAGCTTCAATCTTCTGAGAGAAAAGGGAAGAAACAGACTAGCTATGTTTGTACACAACCTGATCAAACTACTTTTCACTCTAAACGAATACAAGTCTGACAGAGTCTCAGGTGTACTAATCCTATTCCTTGTTGTGAAGCTAATAAAGCAGGCATCCAGAAACATGATAAGCCTTTTTCTCTTTCATGACAGGCTTTCACCTCTGACAGCCAAGAGCAATAGCTCTTTTCAGAGACATCTAAAAAGGGCTTGTATACATCAAGAGACAAGTTATTCACATTACTCCTCCACTAAAGTAGGCCTCTGACATCCATTTTGAGGAAGAGCTTCAACAAGGCACTGGTGTATTCCTAGTGCTGAATAGAAATGTAATTCTCTGCATCTTCATCCCCAACAGGAATTCTGTTGCAAACTGGGAAAACAGAATTAAAATATGTTTCTACCACTCCCAGAGTATGATTTGAGCTGCGTGGAATGAGTAATGAGTTTTGACACATAGCAGATTCTTACTGATGGAAGTGTAAATAGGCACTATTGAACTCATATTGAGACAAAAATTGTCAAAGCAATATAGGAATTATTTTCTCTCTCTGGGTATTTTCTCTCTTTACACAAAAATTCCCCCAATGGCAGCAAGTCTGCAGCAGGAAAAAGTTCGGCTTTGAGACCTCCATTCTCCCTGCCAATAACATAGTTGCAACCTTCAGAGCCGCACATACCTGCATTTGCAGGTTTGCCAACTCTTCACAAAAGTTGAAAAGCAAGGGAAAGGCTCAGTACATGTAATTTTCTTGCCGCAGTGATGGAACAAACACCACCTGCCGCACAGTAACCGAGGGTTTAAATACCGAAACCTCTACATGGAAGTCTAAAAAAACAACCACTTTGCATATTTGTGGTAGTGTTCTACAGCTGAACATTTGTCACATCACTGGTATGGAAATGCTACAAACACCTGGGTGACTCACACATGGGTACAGAGTTTTCAAATGTCATACTTGCTAAGTAAAATGTGGCCACACAGACCTTTTTGGTTTTGATTCTCCATAACTTGCTGTTTTCTTCTTTTTAATTGTTGGATTGAATTGGAGAGTTGTGTGTTTCATATCAATCAGGCAAGAAACTAACAGAAAAATCTGGAAGAAGAAAGCTGATGAAGAATATGAAAACGTCCCCCTTTCCAGACATTCGTGCCTTACTCATCAGGTCTATATAGTGGCTTTGTCTCAAATTTATGAAGTTACTATCTTTGGAAAGTGGGGGCACTTTACGTTTGACATCTACACTTTGCAACTTTAGAAACCAAGTGGCAAGACAGGATAGGAATTCTAGTGAGAAACTCAATTTCTTGCCAATAAATAAATAAATAAATCCATCCTGAGTTAATTTGCAAGGTGTGGGAAGAATAGTAAGATAGGCAGATATGCTTCCATAAGTACTACTTATACAAGGTGAATTGCAACTCCAAAACAACAGCTTGGAAATTAAGCTTAGCACCTTTGATCTAGAGGCTTCAAGTAACAATAGAAAACGTGCAAGTCAGTAAGAGTCCGAAGATATTTTTAAGAATTCAAAAGAGAGTCTTGTGAAATAGACAGTGGATATGGCACCACAGACAAAGTTGTGAAAAGGATTCTGGAAGACAAAAGCAGCAGCAATTTAAACACTGAAGCATGAGGTAGTAAACTTACAGTGGCAGACTTATGAAAGCATTTGGCATTCCAAAGAATATGGATAAAGACCGGTGAAGGGAAAGATCATTCAGGAAAAAGCAAAAAACAAAATTTGATGGTCCACTTAAATTTGTATTTGGGAGCCTAACCTTAGCGAAGTAGAATGTGAAAGGGCAGGCATCTCAAGAACAGACATATGAAGCCTACCCACCCCCCAAAATAGAAAATGTGGGATATATATATAGGGAGAGGTGTCTAGGTGAACTTTTTAAGTTAAAAGAAAACTCTCTGGAGCACAGAGTCAAGAAACTGTACTTTGAGGAGAAAAGAGCCACAGAGGAAGAATCAAGAACAGACACAAAACTCGTTAAATCCAGCCACAAGAATCTCTTAGGATCATTTTTGTGATAGCCTTTGCAGCCAAAGGTGACTGGGAAAAGTCAAACTGGAAAGGGCAAAAGGTAGGCTGCTAAGGGAATTCAGAAACTAGTATTTCATGTCCCTGGGTTTCTTTTTGAAGCAAGGAGGGCGAAAGAGTGAAAAACATGTTTGTGACATGCATTTTAAATTGCAGCATGGCAAAGAATAACCAGGGGAAAATATAACATCATCCAAGACATTTTGCATATCCCATTCCCACTCAATGGGGAAGCTACACATCAGGTCAAGAAGTTATGCTAAACATAGCAAATGGCGGGTGAACTCCAAGTTTGGCCCCTTTCCTTTCCTAGCTCTTGTACCTTTCTTTCAGTCTGTCATCTTGAGCTGTACTAGGTTGACAATAAAATGGCTAATTCCTTGAACCTCACAATACTCAGGGCAGAACTTCACACAGTGGATCATTCCATGCTTCTTTTTCACAGAATTTGAAGCAAGCGGGCTGGGGGGCACAACCCTTTCTCCTCATGCTGTTTTCTCCACTGAAGATTGCTTTACTCTCCACTGAGGAAAGCTTTGGGACTCCCCAGGAAAAACAACATGAACAAAAAGGGTTAAGAAGCCCCTCTTCTCCACACTGGCCTTACTTTTCAAACTTCAGCCTCAGTTTTCGGGGGTGAGCATGACATTCAGAGCTCCTCCAAATTGGGACTACTTCACCAAATATTTTCTGAAGGGGAATAATTCAACAGAGGATTTGGGAGAGGGCTCATCATTAGCAGCAGCAGATTTCCTTCCTTCCTTCCTTCCTTCCTTTTTACAAAAAGATCCTGTGAATCCCACATGATGCCATGACTCTGCAAATTTCAAGGCACTGAGTGGGGGGGAAATGGTTGCCTCCAAACACAAAAGTTGGAACAATCACCTGCCCTCCCCACCTTGAAACTTAGGAGAGCCTACCCAGCCCATTTTGCAGCCCACAACTCGGCTGGAGAAATAAGAGGAAAGAAACTGAGCTCCACCCATGAATATTTTTTTTAAGCCTGAAAAAATTATAATCACAAACTACATGCAATTGTCTCAGGGTTACTATCAATGGTGGAAAACGCCAATCATTAGAAGATTGCTAGGCTATTCTAGAAAATCAGAACTGACTGACAAAATGTAACCTATATGTTTTGAGTTAGAAATCTGTATTTTTGAGCTTAATAATTCTACAGAGACTTTTAAAATGCCTCCCAATACAATAGTGATTGCATTCCAACACAAGCTATGGCAGCAAAGTCCAGCTATTGGAGTGCTACATACACACACTCACTGTAAACAGAGGGCACTATTATACAGCACCGTAAAATCTCTCTTGGCAGACACTTTATATATATGTATTGTTACAACATGTTGCACAGCTTCTTCTGATGATTACTGAATCATAAGGGGGGAAACAGTTAATAATACTGATTTTCTAAATAATCACCATGCATACTTTTCAGTAGTCTTAAAACATGCTTCTCAGGAACAATCAAACTAGCATTAGAGGCATGTCATTCAGAACCTAGAAGCAATCAGGACTACGCTTGCAGGTATCACAAGCAAATTATTCTCTTCAATCACCATCAGGGAAATCAGCCACTTCTATAATGTATAACTGTGCCTAAGCATAAAACACCATCTTCTCTATTTTAAGCAACTTATGTACATCGCCTTAAGTCTTTACCGCTGCAACACACAAATGGATGAAATGAACAATAAAAAAAAACCTGGATTGCAATTTCTGGGTTGTTCCAACCCATTTTACAATACATACATTTAGACAAGCTCCAGGTAGAGAAGTTACATAGTTAGCTACATTCACTGTTTGCTGGTGGCGCGGGGTGGGTGGGTGGGGAAGCAGGGGAAGATGGTTTTAAGAGCATAGGCTGTGTAAATACTGAAGAAAAGGCCAAATACTGCCTTTGATCACAAATGAGTTAGAGAGAAAAGGCATCCCATCAGCAAATAACCACTTGATTCAGTTTCCATTCCCTTTTTGTTCAAGACACAATCTTGGACACCAGAGGGCACCGTGATTCAACTCTGGAATACCTCCCCACCCATGCATGCTATTAGGAGGAGGGAGAGATGAGATCCAAACAAGTCCATACCTAAAGCCATTCCTCCTTTTCACACGCTCTGAATTCCATTGCCATTTTTTATAAACGTGCTTTTCCATGATTTCAAATTACTAGCATTCCACAATGAAGTACCAAGGTCAATGGCATACTCTGCTTCTTTTGCAGCCACGTAGAAAAACAGAGCTACTTTTAGACCACATGGGTTTTTAATATACAGCAATACTTGCCCCACAAATTCTGGAAGTTGCACAGTTCAAGGACTTAGGAGATCTGTCTCTTTGTGGAGGCAGCAGCTTCCTTGGCCAAATTTTAGTCCAAACAAGCTGGTAGCTGGCTCAAGACGCTCCTGCCTTCTTCCCTTTTAGTCAGAGGAAGAGAAGAAGTTACAAAACAATTCACAAAGTAGCATGCAGCTGCCACCACTGTTCATGCTGCTGGCTGAGTAATGGCAATCAGATCAATGGGCTAGATGAACAAGCAAGACATTCTCCCCCCGAATAAAAATCTGGTTTATGTGCCGTGTGAAAACTTGCTGGTAATCCACTTTGGGCCTCCGCTTTTTCCGTGATCGACCTCTTGTGCCACCTGCACTTGTCCCTTCTGTTTGGGAGATTCTGCCAGACAGCTCAATCTCTTTCCCATAAGTTCGAGGCAGGCTAGAGCTCCGTGTCCTCTCTTTGCTCGAGCGCTTCTTTGCCCCTCGTTCTTCTGACCTCCTCCGACCTGACTCAGATTTCCACCGAAGTGTCCTAGGATCACATGGAAGAGCTGGCAGATCAGCAGCCATCTTTGAAACGTCCTTTTTAACCAGGGACTCTTGCAGCTTGAGTCTGTCGAACAGCTACAGGGGGTGGGAGGAAACAAATATGTCATGAAAGCTGTCATCTCATTCTGTAATCTGAAAGCATATGGCCCACCATGGAGGGCCAAGCTAGAGAGCGGGTGTTTTTTGCAAGAGGAAAAATACACAGCAATGCTTTTCATGTACAGTACTTTCTGTTGGCTGGATAATACAAGCTGTAAGCACTCTAATGCTAAGGAGATTACTTATTTGGCAGTTATGGAGTTATCCAGCTTCCACGTTTTCTGTGTGCATGACTAACGCACCTCACGCATGTACACATAGCAGATTTGGCTTTGTGACAAATGCCACTGCCATGACTTTGTACTGCTCTGTTAAATCCTGGGGCTAAAGCAATAGATCAATCTGATTTGAGCTGTAACCCCTCTGGGACAAGGACTGCATCATTTCAGTCTGTTGTGTGAATAGAGCCTAGTTCATTGCTGGTGCTGAATAAATGTTAAACAGTAAGCGGTACTAGTGGATACATTTTGCTGGATAAATCTGCTGACCACTGGTCATGAAGAGCAATGGCTAATGGAGAACTCACACATGCATGCTCATCATTTTAGGAAGCTGCCCATGTGAAAAGGCTATCAAGGGCATAACCATAGACAGAAGTTTCCTCTCCCTTTAACAGTGTTTCCCAAGGAAGCAGGCTGCAAAGCAACAAGTCCTAAGCCTTCAAGAACATGTATAACAGTTGCAAGGGGGGGGGGGGAATACACTGTCTGCCACCTATAACTGAAGCTTGCAAAACACATCCAGTATCAAATGTTTTTAATTATGTTTTGTATATATTTATAGTTTGCTTTTATTGCGTTCCATATGTTGTAAGCCACCTTGTTAACATTTTATGAAAGAGTGGGTTAATGTTGCCAAGCGCGCCAAAAGATAAAGGTTTTGGAAAAAGAAATCTCTACCCTTGGCCAGCAACTTTATAAGTTCTTTACAAGGTAAGGGCTGGAAAGTGGGAACGGGGCCCACTTTTGCTGCTCTATCTATTTACCTAACATTAAGAAATGAGCTAGCGCTACAGCTTAACCTTAAGTCTGTTTTGAAATAAAATACACCCTTAGTATGTGGGAAATTTAGCTTATAGGCTTAACTTTAGTGTACTTGCACCAGCCAACTACAAGGCTGGCCCAAGACATTTTGCTGTCTGAGGCAAAGAACAAGATGGTGTGTCCCCCCGCCCCAATCGCATGTACAGAATCCAGCTGGAATGGAAATTAGCAGGCTAGCTTGGGTAGGCCATGGTGTGGCACACACAACTCTCCCTTCCAACACCTTGCCACCATTCTCTTCTCCTCCATATCTGCTGCCTCACTCTGGCTACTCTGGCAACCTAAAAGCAACAAGACAGGCCAATAATTTGATTACAACACTTTATACAGCTACAAAATTGTATCTTCATTCAGAGTCAAGTGGCATACAATATATACAAGGTAACACCAACTAATGTGACTGCAGATAATTTCCCAAAGTAGAGGATTTTTTCAATGATGTATCAAACCGAGAACGATTCAAGCTTGAGGCAACATGCCTTCCAAAATAAGTATAAAGTCCCAACCACAGCACGGATGCGCCTGGTTAGATCCAAGACTTATTCATATATTTAGCAGTGAACACGCTGAAAGAAGTTGATGCTCCAGAGGCAGTAGCAGGACTGTCCTTCCTGGATAACCGACTGTTATCTTTCTTCCTCAGCAAATAAGAGGTCCGAGAGGGTACATAGGTTACAATGGTTCAGCTTTCACTACTAATTAGTGACTTTGAATAAAGATACAATTTAGTAGCTATATAAAGTGTTGTAATCAAATTATTAGCCTGTCGTGTTGCTTTCAGGTTGCCAGATTTTTCTGTTTGCAACACAGGGGATCTTTGCTGTCACTCTGGCTGGCCCAGAACAACAGACAAGCAGGAGAATGGCTACTTACCCTGGTGAGAGTCAACTGTGGCTCTACATAGAAAGCTTTACCCAGCACAGGTTTTCGATACGTCTCATCTACGTCTGTCAGGGCCTAGGGCAAGGGAAGCAGAAAGAAAATATCAAGGCAGGCTGTGGCTGTACATGGCATTTTTGTAATGTAACTTTTAAGGCCTGGGTGCAGAGAATTAGGAATTAGCATTATCCAGCTTACACATTACTCCAATAATTTAATCCTTTCCGGGTTGTTGTTTTTTTATAAAGACACTGCTTACAATTATATTTTTTTAAAAGAAAAACGGAAGCAAGCACAAATTTAAACAGGATACCTGCAGAATTACAATTACAAAATGTTTGCACATTTCTTTTCATCTTCTCCTTAGCCCTTTTCAGAAGTGCTCTGCATGCCTGACTGCCCCACCCCTAATATCCCCAGGGGCACCACGCTTCCAAGTTCCCGGGTTCAGTACAAGAGGAGTCTGTGCACATAGACTTCTCCATATGAACGAAAGCACTATGCATTGGGGCTCCTCCTTTTGAACTTCTGCCAAAGATGAAGAGGTTGGGGGGGGGGCTGTGTTAAAGGGCGTAGCCACTTGCCTCTTGCCCTTCCCTATTCTTCTTAAGGTCCAGTCAGTTTGGTTAGGATTCTGGCCTGGTGATGCAAATAAAACTTTTTCTCTGATTCTGTATCAAGTTTTGTGCTTACACTTGCAGCTAGCACTCTAGACTGCACATTCAGATCGTGTCTTAATTCTGACTCGTCAGCATCCAGTTTGAACTAAACTAAAAAGCCCTTGCAGAGTTAGCATAACACGGAAGGAACCTTAACAAAAAGATGACAAACTGCTGTGCATGTGGGAGAGAGGTCAAGAGAATGATGGGGGGGGGGGGGGCTTAATGCCAGACGACTTGGGGTTCCAGTGAAACAGATGACTACTAGGGCTTTTGTTGCATATTTTAGGGAGATTTCTGCTTTCACCCATACATTTTCAAAGACATTTTATGCATGTCTTTCACTTAGCAACCATAACATGTAACAAGAAAGTAAAGGAGGTGGGAAAGATCTTGCGGGGGGGGGGGGATGGGGGGCTTAAACAAGAGAGGGAAGGAGGAAGGTAAGTAAGTGAGAACAACCTAATACAATTAGCTCAGCTTGTGTTAACCGAAGACAAGACTCTGAAGAAACACTCCCTGGTCAACAGGGTGCAGGACTGTTCCACTGATGAAGCCTTGCCTTGAACTGACCAGATAAGAGCCAAGACTCACTTTTACCTGAAAACTAGAGGATCGTCCTTACCCCTATGCTGAACATGCCATCTGGTTGAAGTAACCCTTTGCCAATTGGTAATTAGCTGTAAAATCATAGAAAGGGGGTGACAATCCTTACCATATTCCAGAACTTGTCAAATGCAACCAAGAACCCACTGCAGACTCCACGAAGTCCTTTGAAAGTTCGGACGTGGACGTTGACTTTTACACCATCACGCACGCATCGGTGAAGCTCCCCAAGCGGACTGCCTTCGTGAACTAGAATAAATGTAAACTGCCATTACTTTTTACTGAAACAAATGCCATGGAGAATAAAACAAAACTATTCACTGTTAAAATAAAAAAATTCCTTCCTGTAGCACCTTAAAGACCAACTAAGTTTTTTATTTTAACTATGGCAGACCAACACGGCTACCCATCTGTAACTATTCACTGTTTTAACTCAAAGCATTACAGTGAACTCTGCTTAGGGAAAATGTCACAAATTTATACACTCATACCAAGTATCCACTCAGCTGCAATGCCTTAACTAGATTCCTGTACAGCAGGATTAGGAAAGCTTTAGCCCTCCCATTATCCTCAGCCATTAGCCATCCTGGCTGAGTCTGATGGAAGTTGAGAGTCCAACCACATCTGAAGGGTCATAGGTTCCCCATCCTTACTCTAGTCTACAACCTGCTTTGGGGAAGATCTAAGAAACAAATTTGCCCTGTTTGCACCAATACTACTTTTCACTTTTGCCATGATATAACAAGTTAGTCTTTAAAGTGACATGTCTGAATGCAGTTAAGGAATAACAAATTTAGCTACGCTTTATAACACTACTGAAGACTTCAGTTTTCTTATGTCATAGTAACAACATACAGTGGTACCTCGGGTTACAAACACTTCGGGTTACAAACTCTGCTAACCCAAAAGTAGTTGCTCTGGGTTGTGAACTCTGCCCCAGGATGAGAATGGAAATTGCGCGCTGGCAGCGGGAGGCCCCATTAGCGAAAGCGCGCCTCAGGTTAAGAACGGTTTCGGGTTACAAATGGACCTCCAAAACGAATTAAGTTCGTAAACTGAGGTACCACTGTATAAGCAAAATTGGTCAACCTCACCTAGCTATTAAGATTTACAACCCACAAAATCCCAGTAAGTAATATAAAGTGGAACTCAGGCTTATTTAAATCAGAACCAGTGTCTGCAAGGTCAGTCTTGTCTTATTCTGAACACTGAGCTCCATGGGCTCAAAGCGTAAGACTTGCAGAAAATGACCAAGGTTTCACAACTCTTGCACATATCAGTTTGTTCCTTAGTCCTGTGTGTTTTCGGGAATGCTTATCTGTGGAAAATTTTGCTAATAAAGCACTCTGATCCTGTCCTAATGGCACTGAATGGCCTATTCAACCTCTTATCAATCATATCCAGCTGGCATAGTTCCCTAACCCTATCACCACCAAATACAAAGAGATGCTTCTACACTCTGATGATGAATTCTCCAGAGGAGGAAAAACCCTGTGTTAGATTTGTCTCTGCAGCGCATAACCATTCTGTGAACATCAAAAACTATTATGCTCTGCATGTAGCTATTATTTTTCTGTGGCTTAAAAGCAATGCAGATGCATTGTCAATCATTTGTGCAGTCTAGGAGGCCATAATTACCTCCCTAATAGTTCAAAATGGATTTTTCCCCAATGTAAAGTATGTGTTTAATACCCAAATTCTAAAGGATAATTAAAAGGCTACTGGGGGTTGTCACCATACAACATAAATATTTTTAGTAGATAATCACTGCCTCTGTAACAAAGTGCCAATCATCAGCATGGTTCCAGTGGCTTAATTTATACAAGAAAATGATCTGTACCCCATAGTTTGATGGGCAACTATAAGCACACTTAGTAGTCACTTGCCTTAATGGGACTACAAGACCGGCAACAAAAACGTATCAGAACATGTTTAAAAGAGCTGCAGTGGCTACTGGTCTATTTCTGGATTCAGTTTAAAATGTTGACTTTTAACCTTTAAAGCCCTAAACAGTCTGGGAGCCTGGGACCTGGCCATCTAAATAATGGCATTCTTTAAAATCAGCCTCAAAGGCCCTTCTCCATGGACATCTGTCTTTGGAGGGTAAGTGACTGGCTACAAGGGGGAAGGTCTTTTCAGTGGTAACACCCAAATTTTGGTCACCCCCGCTAGACAAATATGCAAACGCATCAGGTCAAGTTCATCCTGCTTTCGTCTCTTTTAAATGCCTGTTATTTTAATGGCTTCGCCTGGTGTTTTTTATGGCTTTTTGTGATGCTTTCATAGTTAGCTTAAATGTGTGTGTGTGTGTATAAGCGGCAGTAAGGTATGAAAAATGCCTTCTAAGTAAAACACACAGAGAGAGAGAGATTCAAATAATCCTAAATAGAAAGCAAAAAAACATGTTAGTACTACAGTCGTACCTTGGTTTTCGAACAGCTTAGTGCTCCAACGTTTTGGCTCCCAAACACCACAAACCTGGAAGTGACTGTTCCGGTCTGCGAATTATTTTTGGAAGCCAAACATCCAATGGGGCTTCCATGGCTTTCAACTGAGTACAGAAAGCCACAGCTTGGTTTTTGAATGTTTTCAGAAGTCAAATGGACTTCCGGAACGGATTCCGTTTGAGAACCAAGGTACGAATGTATTCCATGAACTCTTGCGCAAACAATAGGAGTCTGCACCCACTGCAGGACCAACATGGTTCAGGGTGTTAAATTACAGCTCAAGAAACATAGGGAGGACACAAGCCATATAAAAGTCTTAAGAGGAGTTCACACAAACACAATAGCTCCTCTAGATTGTGGATAATTTTTATTGTCAAACACTCTTCTGCTGTGTCAAGAACAGCCCTCCCATGAGTGGAACAAACTTTCTGCATCTCTGTATCCAAGCCATTCACACATAAGCCAGTGTAGTAACAACGTAGCTTATCTAGCATTCTTCGTCTTGCACACCAAATCTTCTGGATAAGCAAACTATGTAAATGTGAATGCCAGACATGTAAACATAAAAGCCAGATATCCAACAGAGTGGGACAGTACTAATGCCTTATTTATGCTTACAACAAGGCAAAAAACCCTGACTATAAAAAAATTAAATGATGACGCTGACAGCTCTGATTATAGCCTGTTACAAACTGGCATGCATACTGGACTTGTCCTCACAAAATATCAACTCAAAACTAATGTTTCCATTAGTAAGTGAAATTGATCAACAGAGTGACCCTGAAAGATGGCAAGATAGGAAGCAGGGTAGCCAACATGGTGCTCACTCCATATGCTTAGGGCTACAATTTCCACCATTCCTGATGACTGACCAAGGCTGGAGCTAATGGGAACTGTAGCCTTAAACATCTGGCGGGAACCACGTTGGCTACTCCTGGATTTAGGATCTTTACAAATATTACAGCCCTTTTGGGATATAAACAGTATCAGTTTCCCTGCTCCAGCAATCCCCATCCAGGTGCTAAGGTTAGGATCACTTTACAGCATGGAGCTAGGTCATAGGATTGCAGATCTTCACTCCATATCCCTTATGGCTCCTCTAAGCAGCGTAGAGACCCACTACCCACAGCATGACGACTGAGCCCCAAGCAACAATGGCTTCTAAACTTTATGTGCCAGGGAATAATTACTCACCATAGGAAGACCCTTTCTGGCACTATCGCTTTCTGGTTCTCCAGCTCTATCCATGTGCTGTAAAGACTTTTGGGGAGCTGAAGAATCAGCATAATCTCTTCTCTATCTTAACAGCTAAACAGCTATATTTTTATGCATGGGAGAGACCACACTATTATTTGGGTTCTTCAATCATTCTTTGGTCTTTCACAAAAGCAGAGAAAAAACCGGTAATTGTTATTCAAGGCTTAAAAACAAGAAAGGAATTTAAGATCTCTTCCCATGCAGATTATGTAGCTTTATCAGTCTTGGAGCCTGTGAAGTTTCAGGGTTTTATTAAGGTTTATTAACTCTGTAATGCTTCCAGCTACAGAATCAATGAATCCAAATCAGACTTTTTGCAGCTTAACGAAGGATCAGAAAGAGGCTGAGTACAAGAATTCTGTGATATTCTATAGTCTGAGTTTAAGAAGCTACAACTAATCTTGGTACTTTCTTGGTAAATCCTTTTTTTAATTAGTAATCAACTGATTACTGGGGTTTTTTATCAGTAATCAACAAAATTAAATATGATTTTCAGAAAAGGGGCACATGTATTTTCTGGCTAGGAAGGATTGCCTCTACCAAACAACCTATATGTATCTATCGCCAATCATACTGGAGAAAACAAAAGCAAAATAAAGAAGTAACACGTCCTTTAAATAGCATGGCTAGATCCATGGGCATCAATGAGTTAAGTCTGCATAAAATAAGCTCTGCATGGATAGCAATTCAGTGACCCAATAGTAGATTGCTGTAACATAAACTGGCATGAAGACTACAGGTAAACCTATCTTGTACGTTGAAAAGCTTGGGCAGATGCTCCACTCAAACAACTATAGAAGGTCAATATTTTGTCAGGATAACGCCAATGCAGACAGCATGTGGTCAATGCTGCTGCCCATGGTTATATATGCTCAGTTTATTATTTACTTGTTGGATATGGAAACAGAACACATATTTGTTCCTAAAACCATCTACTTTAAAAGCAAGTGGCTAGCAATCCAATGTCAGTTAGGAAAGAAGATTAGAGGTTTTATGGTACAACAACATCTGGGCCACATACCAAGTCAGCATGTAAGAAAACCTTAAAGACAATGGAAATTTGTAATTTAAGGCCAAACTACATTAGACTGTTGTAAAATGTCTTTGGGGGGTGGGTGGAATAGGCTGTATGCCTGAGAGAGGATAAAATAACAACTTGAAAAAAACTCCTCTCTCCTCTTTTTGTTCACAAAGTCTCTCTGCTGAAACAACAAGCCTTCTGTATGTGGAGGAACACAACTGCATACAACCCTATATACTGCTTTTTGGCCCTAAGGTTCCCAAAGCAGTGAACATAGTTATCACTTTACATTTGGTTAGGAATCACCATCTATTTGCAACTTAAGTGCAATTTACTAGCCAACCTTTTCAACTCTTTAGCCTGAAAAATGGAAACTCATCGCATCAATAACAAACAACACTGTACTTGTTCAATTAAGACTTGAGATCTAATTACTGTATTAAGATGCATGTAAGCTTTATTTCTGACAGTCTTTTGGCTCTCAGTACGGGTATTCCAAACCATAATGGAAATCACGATCCCACTGAAATAAGTGGGAGCTTTGCAAAAGGATTTCGTGCATAATCTCAGAACAATCATCATCACACTTCAAGCTGTGATTCACTTGCCTATCATCATGTTATCACGAGTCGCTGCACTATATTTATAACCCTAGGACGGATAGTTAAGAACCTAGATTATAACAATGTAAAGGACATACCGTTGTTATAACTAGCGGGACATATTGTTGTTTTATCTAGGACAGTGGCATTTTTCAGAAGCAAAAGAGCCTTTTCTCAAAGGCTAGTCTCTCCTTGAATCGATACTGTAAGTAGAAAAT
This sequence comes from Podarcis bocagei, assembly GCF_964188305.1. Lineage (NCBI taxonomy): Eukaryota > Metazoa > Chordata > Lepidosauria > Squamata > Lacertidae > Podarcis > Podarcis bocagei. Next base: position 65,599,213 of record NC_138126.1, read on the forward strand.
AAGCAAGAGGAGTGAGGGATAACCAACAGACCCCCTGTCTGCCACCAAATGCAGGGCTTCTGCTTTGTATTATACATGTCAAGCCACTGAATGTGGAAAAAAAACCATGTGCTTGATATGGGGGCACAGCAAGCTGCAGAAAGTACCTGACTGGTTACATCTCCCAGCAGGAGACTTGTGTCTTCACTTCATGCTGTCTCTGAGCTGAGGCCCTTAGGATGCAGTCACTCTTGCTTTGCAACTAAACAGAGTACCTGACCTTTGATGTCTAAATCAACCTGTCCAGTACGCAACCTCCTGGGGGCCACCTGCCAGCAGTAGGTGGGGCCAGAAGCAAAAGTGGGTGGAGGAATGAATCTGAGTATTACCTTTGTGCTATACAACACACCCTTCTCTCTTACACCCAGGCAAGCAGGAAGCATTATAGAAGTTCAACGACACAGCCAAACCAATGAAAAACATCCAAGGAGGATGTGAAGCAGAGCTATTGAGGGGTGTATCAGAGGAGAGCCCAGAGGGCCTGGCAGAAAGGTCTAGAGGGCCGTATAGGCCACTGGACCTGAGCTTTCCATCCCTGCTCTGACCAGTACCAGGCCTAATATCCACCATGGACAACATCCCTAAGGCAATACACCTCAACATTTCATGCATCCCAATACCCTTAGCAACTGTTCTTGTCCCAAGGCCGTGGAAAGTTCTCTCACCCTTGTTACTCAACAATACGGTTATGCAGACACGTATTTCAAAATGTTCCTTGCATGTTGTTACTCAACCTGAGGGAATATACTGAACTAAATGTCCACACGTCCAGTTATGAACAACATTTATGACCCATTTTCAATCAGCCTAATGTCAATTACATTTAAGCCAGCATGGTGTGGTGGTTACATTGTTTGAGGGGATCCAGCTTCATATTCCCCTTCAGCTATGAGGCTCCCTGCATGACCTTGGCCCAGTTAGTCACTATCTCTCAGGGTTGTTTCAAGAATAAAATAGGGAGTACAGCCACATGCACCATCTTGTGATCCTCGGAGGAAAGGCAGGATATAAATGTAGTATATGAGCAAGTAAATTCCACATCAGACCAAGAGGTCATATTTCCTTACACCAATAATCTTAACATGTTTTTACACCTTAATCTCTTATCAAAGCACCTACCTTCCCCCACATTGCAGAGCTTCTCCAGAATTCCCTCTTTATTCAGTTCTCCCTCTTGCCCACACCCATGATCTCTTGCCTCAAAATATATCCTATTTTTATCACTCCAAACACTTCACCCCCTCTCTACAGCCTACACACACCCAAATCAAGAAAACACATTCTTCCCACAATGAACCCACAAACTTTTTTTATCTATGGCCTCACACAGATGGAGTTTTAATTGTGCCTTTTGAAAATAGCAATGTCTTTTAGACCCCCCCTCCCTTTTTGGCCAGTTTCAATGCAGGTGGTCTTTCGTATATTGCAGGTCGTTTTGAGTTACTATGCCTAAAAAAGCAACCAATGAATTTAATAAGAAAATAATCACAACAACAACAAATACCCAGCCAGAACTCCGGAATGCACATGTGTTTTAAAACGTATGTTTCACAACACCAAATGGTGTCTTTTTAAATACTGCAATAGCAGCACAGGCTAGTGCCAACTAACACATAAAGAAATCAGCGTGCTATGCAGATTTTTATTTCTGCGGTTTTGCCTGTATGTACACAGTGCCGTGTGCCAAGACCATGCAACACGTACACATGTGGGTCTAAGCCAAGCCAACACATGGGGGACGTGGTGCATCACAGTGCACATGGGCCACAGGCGTGTGTACTTGTCACATCCATAAAACTGTAAAATGCTACCAGCCAGTGGCCCATTTTCAACGTCGAGGCTCCATCCCCGGAATGCCTTTTCCAGTCACAAGAAAGGGCTGCCTCTGAGCATACGCAGAGTGCATTTCCCTCCCTTGTCGACCAGCGACTTATAGAAGTTCACAGCATATACTCTTCAGAAACAAGCCGGCCCAGCTCTCCTTACCGGGCATCCTGGTGAGCACGTTGCGAGGCGCCCTCCTGCCCCGCTGCTGCCTGGCCCGCTCGGCCTCTTCTCGCTCGGGCTCCTTGGCCACCATGAGGCTGCGGAGACGCTGGATGCGCTCGGGGTCGGCGGGGGCCCGGGCGCCTCGGCTCCGGGCGCGGGTCCCCGCAGGGCGGCTGCCGCGGCCGGCGGCCCCTCGCTGACGTCCCGGAGCGCGGAGCAGGCCGCGCTGGAAGCTCTCGTACTCGGCCAGGTTGTTGAAGTGCGGCGCGGCCGGGTAAGGCAGCGGCGTGCGCTCCGAGTAGAGCGCCAGCAGAGGGTCGAAGCGCGGCGAACTCACGTCCAGGCGCCCGGGGCTGGGCGAGCGCTCCGAGCTGCTGCGGCCGCCCGAGCGGCGGCGGCGCCGGCGCCTGGGCCCGGCGCCGGCCTCCTCCGCCTCCTCCATGACTCCCTGGCCCTGCGGGGAAGGGATCCGCCCGCAGCTCCTCGCTGTCGCCGCTAAGGGCCGCCCCAGCACCACAGGCGTCTTCCCGCCTTTCTTAGCGCCGCTTGGCGCTCTCGGAAGACAGCCAGGAGCGAGATTCCCAGCACCTGCGCTGGGGCTAGCGACCGCCTTTGGGCTTTTCATCCATCGGCTGCCCTAGGAAGTCGTAGCTGCAGCCGGTTGCCGCTTGTCCCCCACCGTGCTGGCCGACGCAGGAAACATTATTCCCTCGCTTCTCGCTCCTTACTCGGCGTTAGTTAATCCGAAATAACGCCCGACATCCCATCGCGCGTTTAATACTTCCTGCAGTGTCCATGATTCCCATAGAAAAGCTGCATTGGCTGGGCGGATTTGCACGGTTCTCTCTGCAGATCTTCCTCAGAAGTGGCGTTTAATGCCTATGCAATAATATATGGCAAGTCTTACGTTGTGCGAAAAAAAATTGCGCTAACATTTCTTAGAATCCGCAGTGAGCCCAAGTGAAGTGCCCAGAAGCGGAAAATCGCACTTCGAACGCGGCGTTGCTGCTCAAGAGTAGCAGGATTTCAAGGTGGCGCCTAACCAAGTTCATATGAAATAATCTTAAATACGAGCTGCTACAGGATACTCTTTTGTCGCTTATAGCAACCATTCTATTTGCAGAGGTGGAAAACAATGGGACCTCTTCTATATAATTCATAGTCAAGAGATTGACAAAATTCAGGGAGCCATCTGGCACACCCACGCCTGGCATTTAAAAGTGTATATGGTATGTTAAGAATAGCAGGTATTTAACACCTACGTTTTCTATTTTTAAAGCATTATTTCATTTCATTTTTTAAATAAAAGGGTCGATTCATATATTGAAGGATATCAACTGGAGGTAGGGGGGTGGGGGTGGGCATCACCTTGTTGAAGCTAAGCAGACCCTCAGGGAATCAAACATACACCACCCTGAGTTCCGTGATGTAAGAAAGGTGGCATATAAAACTAAGAAAAGGAAATAAAATACTTGCACTGGTCAAGGATCCTGTGTGAACAGCAGGTCATGAGCCCCAATACCACACTGAAACCTCAGCCAGTATTTCATTTATTTTTATGACAACTTTGCTATGTTTGTAATTATGTAAATCTTTTCATATTGTAAGCTGCCTTGAGCATTGTTTTAACTGTGGAAAGGCAGCATACAAATAAAATGATGATTGGTTGGTTGGACACAAGATGAATGGTGGGAGGAACCAGCTGGGCAACCACCAAGGGAGGAAGGAGGAATGGTCAGAACTCAGGCAGTGGTGGTGGGATAGTAAGTGGTCATGGAGGAGGAGAAACTAGGAAGATGAGGAGTCAGAAGCTGATGGGGTAACAGAGCTCAGTGAGCTGGGAGAGTCTGTGTCAGAGAGAAGTCAAGAATCAGCGGCAGAAGCTGAAGCTGGCAAGTGGGAGGAGGGTCAAGAGGCAGAGGTGAGTCAGGCTAGTGAAGAGTCACAGTTGTCTCTCCCTCCTGCTGCAGCAAGCTCCATCCACCCTTACTACCAGAACCAGGAGAGGGATAAAACGGGTGGAGCAAAGATAGGCTGCACGCAGACAGTCTCACGATTGCTTGCAAGAAGCCAGAGAGGAAGAGACAGACAGCTGTGGAGAGATGGGGATTTTTAGTCTCAGCAACTGATTCAGGGCATGAGCTGCTGTGCTCATTAGGCCTGAAACCCAGCCAGGTCTATGAAGATCTTATTTCTCTAGTAAAGAGTTAACTCCAGTGTTGAACTGTGATTTACTGATGGGCGTGCTTCGTGACAGCCAGACATTTGTTGATTGATTTGGAGCAGAGAGCATACTACAGGATTGTGGAAGCTACTTTGTGTTTTACTAGTACCCTGCAATCAACCAAATGGGGTACAGTACAAAATATATACATTAGAATTAAAGGATAGATTGCCTCTGCATAGCTACTGAGTACAGTAGGAGCATCAGAATTCAGCTGAGTTTCGGGTCCTTCACTCAAATCTGTTCCTGAGTACCTCAAACTCTCTTCATTTCAGCTTTCTAAATTAGCGATTTAGGGGAAGGTTATTGTTGTATACATTAATTGGGAGTTGGACTTCCTGGATCAAACCACCCAGATACTCTGCCCACCCATGATGGAGAGAAAGTAGAACATGGAAGCCTTGAAGTCAAAGATCTATTTGCATGTTTGCAAGGATATTTGTATGTATGATAGGCAGCAGAGTGCACCAGTGATAGAGAATTGACTTATATGATTCCTATACAAGAGAATTATTCCATAAATCAATGCAAAATTTTATTAACATTACAGCAATAATTTAAACACATATTGCTTGGAAGGTTGTTTTTCTTAATGATTAACCTAACTATAGCAATGAAGATGTCCACCATTTTAGATAAATTGGTTGATTATTATCTCTTTTTCAAAGAGGCTTTAAGGGATAATGCAGGAAAGGCAGAGAGTGAGGAATGGAATGACATTAACAAAATATTCCACATAAAATCCTTTTGTCATTATCTCCCAGCATGTATCATTCCAGTCTCTGCATAGTCAGAGAAAGTATCACATACGCTCCAACTCCCCCCCCCCCCACCTCGGAACAGGTCTTATTACTTCACAGGTCCGGCACAAAGAAGGCAGAAGCGCAACACAAACTTTTTTTTGAAGAGTAAAGAACTTCCAGTAAGTTGATTGCCACAATTCTCAACAGCAGGAACTGGATAGTTTCTCAGGCAGCAGAAAATTGAGAGCATGACCTACAAACATATCCTGTTGTGATGCCCCCCCTTATTCAATAAGTTTATTATTCCAGTTTGGTCACCCGAGACCTTCTCTAATAATCAGTAAAGCAGCAAGGAGAGAGTCCAAACAATAAATGTATGATTACGGAGGGAAATTATGTTTCCATAGCTTTCAAAAAAGCCATAACTAATTTACACTTGAGAGAAGACTTCCTAATTAGTTTCAGCCATTTGCTAGGGTATTTTGTTTATCACTCATATAATCCAGAGACATTAGCAACTAGGATAATTTGTAACTTGGCTCCCTGATGATAGAACTTAATTTGAAGCAGGAGTTTAAATGTTTTCAGTTTTAAATGGGCAGCTCAAAATCTCATGGGACTTGTACCAGTAGAGTGCCTTTGAGGGCCATAGCCTAAATTAAAGGCATTCCTTTTCAAGTAAAAAGTTTATCAACCTGACAATGATATTATTGTAAGGCACCTCAACATTTTGATGGGAAAACATACACATCTATGAAACTATAAAAATGAATACAAGCACTACATGGCTTCTTAAGTGCACCACACAAGTTTACTGAAATATCCATCCTGGGCCAGTCACCTATCCGTCTCCCATGGTCCTTGCAGGAGTAAACTGTATGGAGTATTTCACACCAACATCCAGATGGCAAATGTCAGCTATCATCAGCTAGGATTTCAGGATACTGGTCCCAAAACTGATCCCCAATGATATCACAGTGCAAAGCAACTACTGTAGTCCTTGGCCGGGTCACTTCAACTTCCTTCTCTTCCGTTTCCTCTGGAATTTTAATTTTCTTTTTAATGGCTTGATTTACCTATAAAAACAGGTGACAGATTAATGTAGAATCGCAGAACTGAAGTAGGCTAGAAGGCAATTCCAGTTTCATTTCTTTTAAAACTATAATATGAGACAACTCTCAAATTAGAATCATCACTAGTAAAGTTCTGGTCTTTCAGTGGCAGATGTGCTCCTATTGAACCTTCACTACTTAAAATTTGAGGAGTGAAGTTACCAGAGGAATTATTCTTTTCACTGAAGACCAGAATATTTCTAGGCTTAAGGTTTGAACAGTGGTAATGTTATAAAAGCAAACACACCTGGAAAATCAGCACACATATGACTGTCAAAAACCACTTACCTCCCAAGTACGGTAAGTATTTTATTTAACAGTTTGTAAAATGCATTACACACAAATAGCTATCTGTCAAAATTATATTACCTTTTGCCACAGTAGAACAGTTCCTTTTCTATACAGCAATGATTCGTTATTGTAGTTAATGCTGAACTGAGAAAATAAAATCTCATTCTTGTCACTTGCAACTGTTCCCTAAGGATAAAGAGAAAATATTTTTTTTCTTATAAAAACACCACCACACAGGCATATGAAAACACTGACTCCTCTCCATCTAGATCTGAGCACTGTATTTGGAGACAGAATGGAGTATACACAACCCACCAGTCCCCTTTTCTGCTCTCAATTAGACAAACAGCTAATCCTTATTTGTTCCACCTGGTTTTTAAACTTTGAAAAGTGTTATATTCATACTAATATGGAGACAGGAAGATAAAGCTATTGGATATAGTTTTTTAAAAAAATCTAACCCAGGGGTCAGCAACCTTTTTCAGCCGTGGGCCGGTCCACCATTCTTCAGACCATGTGGTGGACCAAATGATATTTGTGGGGGTGGGGGAATGAACGAATTCCTATGCTCCACAAATAACCCAGAGATGCATTTTAAATAAAAGGGCACATTCTACTCAAATAAAAACACACTGATTCCCGGACTGCCTGCAGGCCAGATTGAGAGGATGATTGGGCCGCATCCGGCCCCCAGGTAACCTATTCTCTCTCTCTCTCTCTCTCTCTCTCTCTCTCTCTCTCTCACACACACACACACACACACACACACTTACACTATGATAACTGTGTCACTTACAAACCCCTTCAACCTCATCCAGACTCCCAATTCTCATTGCCCACAACACTTGTGTAATTTGAATGCCTGCACATGATGCTGGCATTAAAACCTCAAGCATGAGTGAACATACTACTTAGCATAATCTTGAAAGAAGAGTTTCATACTTGTAGTCGCTTTTGGGCTTGTACAGGTGTCAAGCCACCTCTCTGCACAAGAGTCCAAAATACTGTATTGTAGAGATTATTTATGTGGCCTGCAGGAATGAAATAACAAACATCAGACTACATTGGGAAGCACATTGAACAAGCTTTCTGCCACAGAAGTAGTTACTGAAGGACTTGTATACTAATATATGAACATAAAAAAATTCCTTCCAGTAGCACCTTAGAGACCAACTAAGTTTGTCATTGGTATGAGCTTTCGTGTGCATGCACACTACGGCAGACCAACACGGCTACCTACCTGTAACTATTATATGAATATGATATTGTAAAAATAGTAGTATGTCTTTTTATCTAAGTCCAGTATTTTGGTTCAGTATTTATCAGTGTTCCATATATTATTATCCTACCAACAGTTCCTGTGACATGTTTTTAAAATAGATAAAATTTCCTGCTATGCAGTTTTTTTGTCACATCAAACATGAGGGTTTCTGTAGACCATCCAGCCAATCTAAAACTACTGCTATCCATTTCATGGAAACACTACTCAGTCAGGTAACCAGATAATTGGTGGGGGGAGGTGGGGTGGAAGAAAACATGCAAGTAAATTGTTGTGTGCAGTAAAGGGAGAACAACAACAACATGGGTTGCTGTGAATGTCCATCTTATTTGTCATGCTTTTTACATTCATTGACTAGACTTCTGAAGGCAGCAGCAGGGTTCACATCTTACTACACAATTGAATATAACACTGTTTGCATTTCTCATGCTGCCGTTGGGATGCAGGGGGGAAAGACATGAAAGCAATGCCTCTCC